>NC_139227.1:94134497-94842684 GCF_055691185.1 Crinia signifera
ATGTGCCATGCCACTGGTGCATGTGCCCTTCGTCTCATGCCAGTGGTGCATGTGCCCTTTGTGCAGTCCATTTGCCCTTCGTACGATCCAAGTGGTGCACGTGCCCTTTGTGCGATCCAAGTGGTGCACATTCCCTTTGTGCGATCCAAGTGATGCACGTGTGATCCAAGTGGTGCACGTGTCCTTCCTGCGATCCAAGTGGTGCACGTGCCCTTCGTGTAATCCAAGTGGTGCACATGCCCTTTCTGCGATCCAAGTGGTGCACGTGCCCTTCCTGCGATCCATGTGGTGCACGTGCCCTACATGCGATCCATGTGGTGCACGTGCCCTACATGCGATCCAACTGGTGCACGTGCCCTTCCTGCGATCCAAGTGGTGCACGTGCCCTTCCTGCGATCCAAGTGGTGCTTATGCCCTTCCTGCGATCCAAGTGGTGCACATGCCCTTCCTGCGATCCAAGTGGTGCACGTGCCTTTCGTGCGATCCATGTGGTGCACGTGCCCTTCCTTCGTTCCAAGTGGTGCACGTACCCTTCGGGCAATCCAAGTGGTGCACGTGCCCTTCGTGCCATCCAAGTGGTGCATTTGCCCTTTGTGCCATCCAAGTGGTGCATTTGCCCTTGGTGCAAAATAAATGTATTAGCACACCCTGCAGTACAGGCGACTCATTTGTGTTGCTTTGCCACAGTCTCCGAATCAGCCCCATTATCTGGAATATACAGTAAACTAAAAGACTACAGAGGGACATTATCAGTGTTACAGGATATATTATACCATCAGGGAATCCTTGTATTACTCCGGTTATAATATACAGAACATTCCAAGTGGTGGTTGCTGTGGGTTTGGAGACAAGGGGCACTGGCCTAGGCTGGGAGACTGTAAAGAAGGGAATGTAGTGTCAGCCACACACGTGAGGTAGTTTTGGGCCTCGGCTTTTACGTTTGTTGACTCTGAAGCTGCTGTAGGCAGTTGCGTCACTTAGATCCCATTCATTCAGCCTGTGGGATAAAAGGAGCCATTCACCCAATGAGAAAGGCATTTGTTGAGCCTGGAACATTTCCTCCTCCTCATGTGAATGCACCAGAGATTTGGCCCGTGCAGAAGCGGCCTGCGAGCTGGGCGCGAAAAAATGGACATTTGTTCTGCAGAGAAGAAAAGATGCTGGATCTAAGCTGCTCACAATTCTCTCATCAGGGTTGGGGGACAGGCTCCGATTCAGCACCGATAATGAGGAAGAATTATTCAGCTGTCTCCTTTCTGCAGCCGCAATCTGTGCAACGGACGGAAGTGACCGCCAACCCATTATCCGTCTCAGTCTTGTGATTATGGCCATTGTGACAAGGCCTTATACGGTCAGCCCCCTTTATTCTTCTAGGATGGTTTGCCAAATGTAAGGGCATACATAATGCAGTATGGAGTCCCCTATGTGTCATTAAAGGGAGTACGGCCACAAACATCATGAGCCAGCCAAGATATGGCCGCCTCTGCCTTGCCTTATTCATCGCTGTACTGTGGGGCCTCTAGCAGCATGTTCTGGGCCGGTCATACACCAACATCAACGTCACTCGTTATTTCTGAGATACACACACACACACACACACCACACACACACACACACACACCATTGCTTCTATCAGAAGACTCATTGCTTCCAAAAAGTTTGCTTATTTCTCCTCAAACGTTAAAGACAATTTACTCAAAGTTTTTTTTCTACTGAAAGGAATATAAAAGTGAGGGCATGTATGTGGCATCGCGGGGCATGCTGACCCACTACCTGCACTCTCAGGCCTACCCTCAGGCTACATATCACCAACCCCTTACTTTCAGAGAGAGCGTGAGCGAGGCGAAGGGGGGGGAACCACCATCCTGTGTCTAATGCAATGACACGCGTCTCGGATACAGACAGAACATGTGCTTGTGGGGCAGTCCTCACCGTCTGGGTCAAGTGCTTCAAAAGGAAAAGGAATCAAAGTGCAAGACCCTTGTAAGAGGTGGCAGGACCCTGGGGACTGGAAACGATTCTGTGCTTTGGGGAAAACAATTACCTGGATTTTACAAGAAGTGCAAACACTTTCCAGGCTGCCTCCATTGGATCCATCCTCTGTGTTCTGCTGCAGTGTGGAGAAGACTACTGGACATAGAACACATCTGACATTCTCATTATCTGTAACGTTACTGACTGTGGACATTATATAATGCTGTATACAGCTGCCAGAGTATAGGGGTGTCCTACAGACAACACTAGAACCACACTATGCACTGGGGTGGCTGCATTGGTAAGGGGTAAGCCAACCAGTTACTTAAGCTCTATGCCTACAGCCAACGGGCACAGCGCAGGGAAACATCGCCAACAGAAGCAGTAGCGCACTCTATGCCTACACCCATCGGGCACAGCACAGGGTCACATCGCCAACATCAGCAGTAGCGCGCTCTGTGCCTACAGCCACCGTGCACAGCACAGGTCACATCGCCAACATCAGCAGTAGCGTGCTCTGTTCCTACAGCCAATGGGCACAGCACAGGTCACATCGCCAACATCAGCAGTAGCGTGCTCTGTTCCTACAGCCAACGGGCACAGCACAGGGTCACATCACCAACATTAGCAGTAGCACGCTCTATGCCTACACCCAATGGGCACAGCACAGGGTCACATCGCCAACATCAGCAGTAGCGTGCTCTGTTCCTACAGCCAATGGGCACAGCACAGGGACACATCGCCAACATCGGCAGTAGCGTGCTCTGTTCCTACAGCCAATGGGCACAGCACAGGGAAACATTGCCAACATCAGCAGTAGCGCACTCTATGCCTACAGCCACCGGGCACAGCACAGGGTCACATCGCCAACATCAGCATAAGCGTGCTCTGTTCCTACAGCCAACGGGCACAGCACAGGGAAACCTTGCCAACATCAGCAATAGCGCGCTCTATACCTACAGCCAACAAGCACAGCACAGGGGGCCTTATTTTGGTTCATTCTTTCTGACAAAATCCTTCTTAGATGGGCAAAACCATGTGCACTGCAGGTGGGGCAGGTGTTACTTGTGCAGAGAGAATTAGATTTGGGTGGGGTTTTACTTCAAAGTGAGATCTATATTGCAGTGTAAAAATAAAGCAGTCAGTATTTTCCCTGCACAGAAACCAAATGACTCACCCAAATCTAATTCTCTCTGCACATGTTACATCTGCCCCCCTGCAGTGCACATGGTTTTGCCCATCTAAGAAGGATTTTGTCAGAAAGAATGAACCAAAATAAGGCCCAGGGTCACATCGCCAACATCAACAGTAGCGCGCTCTATGCCTACAGCCACCGTGCACAGCACAGGGTCACATCGCCAACATCAGCAGTAGCGCACTCTATGCCTACAGCCAATGAGCACAGCACAGGGTCACATCGCCAACATCAGCAGTAGCGCGCTCTGTTCCTACAGCCAATGGGCACAGCACAGGGAAACATTGCCAACATCAGCAGTAACGCGCTTTATGCCTACAGCCAATGGGCACAGCACAGAGTCACATCGCCAACATCAGCAGTAGCGCGCTCTGTTCCTACAGCCAATGGGCACAGCACAGGGAAACATTGCCAACATCAGCAGTAGCGCGCTCTATGCCTACAGCCATCGGGCACAGCACAGGGTCACATCGCCAACATCAGCAGTAGCGCACTCTATGCCTACAGCCAATGGGCACAGCACAGGGTCACATCGCCCACATCAGCAGTAGCGCGCTCTGTTCCTACAGCCAATGGGCACAGCACAGGGAAACATTGCCAACATCAGCAGTAGCGCGCTCTATGCCTACAGCCAACGGGCACAGCACAGGGTCACATCGCCAACATCAGCAGTAGCGCGCTCTATGCCTACAGCCAACTGGCACAGAACAGGGTCACATCGCCAACATCAGCAGTAGCGCGCTCTATGCCCACAGTCACCGTGCACAGCACAGGGTCACATCGCCAACATCAGCAGTAGCGCGCTTTATGCCCACAGTCACCGTGCACAGTGCAGGGTCACATCGCCAACATCAGCAGTAGCGCGCTTTATGCCCACAGTCACCGTGCACAGTGCAGGGTCACATCGCCAACATCGGCAGTTCTATAGTTTCTGGCATCGCTCTTCCAATAGTTTAGAAGCTTCCAAGACGCCGCCAGTGGGCGCCTCAGTACAAAGCCCAGCAGCGCCAGCAATTGCAGAACTTCACACAGTGGCTGCGCACTAATTAGCAGCTGCGGTGGAATTAGCGCCCATCTCCAAATAAGGCCTTACTGACACCCCTAGACTCTGCGGCAGAGGGTAATATTTGGGTTGGCATTATGTTGGCACATGCGCACAGTGAATGGAAATGGAAAACAAGCGGCTTCCCTATGTTACAGTGATTCAACAGCTTTGTGACATGAAACAGGAGAAGGTTTGTGTGATTGCACAACAGTGTCCCCATGGTGCAGTATTAGGGGGAAGCCGGTCCCGTCAGACGGATGATGGATGTCATTCCCAACGCTATTTAATAGGCATATAAATAAAGTAGTGTTTGGAAATGCTGATGGGGGGGAGGGGATACCCCAGGGGTGGAGGTGGGCAGCGCAGACCCTTCATCTCCATTACCAAACTTTAAGTGCTTCAGAATGACCTCTCTCTAGACCATGTTTGTGTAGAAGCGGCCAGATGGGCTACTGGAAATGCCACAATAAGAGGCTGACTGCTAATATTATACAACAGGGATTCACAAACTTTTTGACTCACGACACCCTGAAACATTAGAAATGTTTTCGCAGCACCCCTAGGCTAAAGGTATCTCATTGAGAAAGTCAGAAACAAATAATAATTTAATTAATACCCCGTTCTCACTGCAGGCAAATTCCCGGCTCTAGCATGTCGTCCAGGAAATCTGCCTTTTAACCAGGCTTGCCTACCCTCCCGAAATCGGGTCCGCCCCCCGGAAACGTGGGAAAGTCTCCAGCATTCTGGTAATTGCCCCCGCTCCCCCCTTGCCTGCTGGTTTAATTACCAAAATTTGCGGGTCCGCTGTGAGGTGGCGGGGCTAAAATGGCGCCATCGCTGCATTTCACTGCATTTAAGCCCCGCCCCCTCTCCACGGCCCAGAAATCACAGAGTTTTCCGACATGGGGGGCGTGGCCAAGTGATGTCAGCCTTGCATGCGCCCCCCCCCCCTCCCCCCCCTTACGTGTTGCCTCTCTGGGCTTCTCCCGGAGAGGTGAAATTTAAAGTAGGCAAGTATGCTTTTAACACAGGTTTTTTTGCAGTGTGAACGGGTCACATACCCGGATCTCATACACGGGTAAAACCCTTCTTTTTACCCGTGTTCGAGATCCGGGTACGCAGACACGGGTTGACCCGTTCTCACTGCATAAAAACCTGTGTTAAAAGGCAAATTACCGGGTAGAACAGTGCTCCGTCCCTGCAGTCGTGTATTTCTCACTCGCGGTGAGAACACGGTATAAATTGTGTTTACATCTTATCCTTAGGGTCAGTTATGTGGTAATAGACAGAATTCACTTCTGTTTGTCCACAATGTGACAATTATAATGGACATAAATAACTTGAATTGCTCTTGTACCACCAACCCAGGAAACCCCTGCAAGTCCCCCAAGGCACCCCAGGGTGCCACGGCACACAGTTTGGGAACCACTGTTCTAGAGGCTCCTTATTACAGAGCCACCAGGACTGGCTCCTAACTTCCACAAATACTGTGGTGGTCAACACAGCTAACATAGTGGTTAGCATTGGCATGGAGGTCGGAGGTTCATCAATACAGTGTGTGGAGTTTGTGTGTTCTCCCTGAGAGTTTTCTCCTACACTCCAAGGACTAGTAGGTGAATTGGTTTCTGACCCCAGTGTCAGATTGTTAAATAGCTGCATAGAAGAACACAGCTGCTGTGATGGGAGTCTGTGGAAGCCCTCCAGGGTTTCATCTGTGATGTTAAGTAACGTTACACCTTCATATTAAGCCCATGCCGGACAGGTCATCTGGTACAAATCA
This sequence comes from Crinia signifera, assembly GCF_055691185.1. NCBI lineage: Eukaryota > Metazoa > Chordata > Amphibia > Anura > Myobatrachidae > Crinia > Crinia signifera. The sequence goes on from NC_139227.1 coordinate 94,140,492, forward strand.
GTCAGATGTGAGCGACAAGCGATGGACTGAACGTCAGACAGACAGAGAACAACCACAAGTGGGGAACATGACTCCATAGACTCCGTATCCTGTAATTGGCATGGCGACACATGGAAACCATAGCGATTGCTGCTACGGTAGCGTCTTACAAACGGTAGCGTCTTACAAACGGTAGCGTCTTACGGTAGCATCTTTCTGCAGTAACTTGATAGAAGAGGCTCCAGAGATGGGTCAGTCACTAGGTTTATTTCATTTTTCAGACTTCTCTAAACTTTTATACTTCTCTAAACTTTTTTATTATAAAAAGTGTTTATTAAGAGCCAGCAATCTGTAGGACGGTTGCCCGAGGTTACGATGCGTGGACATTGTGCCATGCTTGATCATACAGCGCAGGGATCTTCAAACTATTTTGCTCTGGGACCCCATTAGACAGTAAAATTAATGCCAGGACCCCAGCAAGTAACTGCAGAAGGTCATCACATCACCATACCTCCCAACTGTCCCGCTTATCGCTGGAATGGCCTGTTTTTTTGGGACGTTCCCACATCCCTCCCACGGCCGGCAGTATCTCACAGCAGAGGGGGCAGTTGGGAGTCCCCCCCCTGACTACAGTGAATTGACACTGTGCGCATCTATTCTTGTAGCCAGCGGGGCTGGGGGCATAGCCAGCAGCTCATGGGGCTGCTGGGTATGCCCCCACAGTGGCCTTTTTGCGTGCACTGTCCCGCAGCTCTGGGTTCAATTGTTAGAGATATGCATCACATGTGTAGTCAGCAGACAGCACGTACATGGCAGCACTGTGGAGGCACAGAGTGATGGGAGGAGCCTAATATAACAGACAATTCAACTGATTTTTTTAGACTCCTTGAATCACTGACGGAGATTAGAACAGTCATCAGCCTGATGGTCAGCAATATGGAGTTGCGACCCCATGCTGAGAAGGTCAGGACCCACTTTGGGCTTAGGACCCACAGTTTGAGAACCGCTTGTATATAGCCGCTTACAGGTGCAACAAAGGATTTCTAGAGGCGGGTTTCCAAATGCAGTCGGCAATCTCTGCTCTGTGGAACATTGGAGCAATGCAGGAGTCAGGTGGAGCAGTAGAGGAACCCGTACATACTGTACAGTATATGTACCATTTGGCCTTTTTATACACTGGATAGTGTATGGAATACAGTACTGATAATTAACACTGGTTATCACAATGGCTATCCTTATAATCTGGTCTGCCTTGAGAACCGTGGATAGTCAGTAAAAGGTTAAACATCCCATAATAAATAAACAGAATACTGCACTTTCTAAGCTCACATTCTCCCACATCATGGTATGTCTCCTGTCTCTTTTTCCTGGCAGCTGCTCTCTGACACACACACACACACACACACACACACACAAACACAGCAGTCGGATATCCACACACACACAGCAAGCCTGGTACAAGCTGCAACAATTTATTCGCTTTGTCCCTAAGTTGTGTACACAAGGCGCAATATGGTCGCTCAGCGATCTATCGCTCAGGAACCATGGGGGTTTGATCTGGTTCACTCGCAAAGACAAATTCACTCTCAGATGGACAAAAGCATGCAGCACTGCAGGGGGCAGATGTAACATATGCAGAGAGAGTTACCCTTTGGTGGGAGTTATTTTGTTTCTGTGAAGGGTAAATACTGGCTGCTTTATTTTTACACTGCAATTTAGATATAATTTTGAAGTACAAACTCTACCCAAATGTAACTCTCTCTGCACCTGTTACATCTGCCCCACATGCAGTGCACATGGTTTTGTCCATCTGAAAGTGAAGTTGCCTTTGCAAGTGAACCAGAATAAACCCCATATCACACAGTGTACAGTTTTTTTTCAGAGACGTCAGGAGCCTGCACGTGCAAGCAGCGACCAGTACAGGGCTGGTTGTGGAGGTGCCGGCCTGCGCACCTAGCGATATTGCCCTGAAAACACGGGAATATTATCGCTCAGCGACCATTTTGCCAGCAATTCTGGCTAATATCGCCCCGTGTGTATAGGGCTTTACAATTTCTAAAGCTTCTACCACAACATGCAATTTTTTTTATAGACTATTGTGGTCATAATTAGGGATGGCCATCGAACATCGATGATTAGAAATCTTCGATGGTTTATGGCCGAAGTTGAATCATTTTGCCATCGATGGGGGAGAACCAGATGATTTCCCACCATCGATGTCAAGCTTAAATGAATAGTTTTGTTTTTGCTTTTTTTCCCCAAGTAGCCAGGACAGGAAGCATAGCTCCGCCCCCAAAGCCACGCCCCCACATTTTGTTTAGCCCACAAACCAATCAATCAAAGAAAATACATGACATCGATATGTAAAAACTTTTTGGTCATCAATTCAATAGTACTACACTATTGATGGCCAGTTGCACTTTTGCCCTCAATGGCAACCATCCCGTGTCATAATTTCAGCCACTGGCTGAGAGAAGGGGAGTTTCTGGGCAACTGGAACCCCCCACGCGTCTTAGATTGTCAGAGCTGTATTTGGGCTGCCATTCTGGTCTTATACACAAACTAGCCATAGAGACAGCACAATACCCTCTGTTCAGTCATCCAGCGACTTTGTACTGAGATTGTATAATGCACAGTCCTGCAATTATCTCACTATACACAGAGCCCGCCGGCAGGCAAATATTACCACAGCAGCGTCACTTACAGACAATGGCCGTCCTGTAGGGAGAACGCAAATTACAGGGAAAGATTCTATAAAGCTTTCGCTGCACTTACTGTATCTATCTAAGCTAAAGTGTTATTTATTACTTATATAGCACCAGCATATTCCATTGCGTTGTACAATTGTGGGCAACATAGTAAAATCGACCAGTAATAGAACCACAGTAATGGGCCACTGGCGGCTGCTAGGTGCTGATGGGGTTAATTCTGTATGTCCCAATCTCCAACATATGGCTGAGTTCTCCCAGGCAGAGACCCCCTGCAGGTGCCTGTGTACTATGGGCGTCAGATGCCAGCTTCTTCTCCCAAGACCGTATGAACGCTTCAGTGGTGCAGGAGCAGCAGAGACGCTGTATCGGTTTCCCAGCATGCAGCAGTACAATTCTATGTCATTGAGCCTGGCACCAGGCATTCAGGGGTAGATTTATGAAGCAGTGATAATGGAGGAGAAGTGATATAGAGGCCCATTTATCAACAAATATTTGCGTCTAAATCCCCGAAAACACCCGTTTTCGGGGGTTAACCGCAAATATTAAGTATCACTGAAATGTATCACAGAGGGCCGCAGCAGGAATCTCCAATCCCTGCTGCGATCCCCCCCTGCAGCACCGCCGGCCGCATCCCCCATAGGTTTCTATGGGGGATGCTAAGCTGCCCGATGTATCAACATCGGGCAACCCGGCTTCGCACCCCTGGGCTATCGCCATTCTGGTATGGCGATAGCCCATTGTAGCCTATGGGTGCACATCGCACTGCCCGAGCGGCAGTGTGGTCAGCAGGGTGGCAGGGGGGGTCAGCGCATAACCGCGCATGCGCAGACCCCCAGCTTCCGGCTCCAGGCATCGCAGGGACGGGCTCCTTTCGGAGCCCTGTCCCTGCGCCCTGACAGGTAATACATTGGGGCGAAATGATCGCATTTTACAATGCGATCCTGGGCGGTAATATTCCGCCCAGATCGCATTGTAAATGCGATCAATGGTAAATGGGGGCCATAGTGCCTGCTTTATCACCGGCCAATCAGTCCCTGACTGTTAACAGGCTGGGTTGAAAAGGGAACAGTCCAGCGGCGAAACTATAGCACCGCAGCCCCCGCCACCGTGGGGGGGGGGCTGTGCATGTGGGGGCGCCGGGGGCTGCTGTGCTATAGTTAACTCCCCCCCCCCAATCCCCCGCAGACTTACCTATCTCGCTGGTCTCGGCGGCTCCGTTCTTCTGCTGAGGACCACCACAAAATGGCCGCCCCCATATAGCACACAGTTCTCTAAAACTGTCTGCTGTATGGGGGCGGCCATTTTCTGGTGGTCCTCAGCAGAAGAACGGAGCCGCCGGGACCAGCGCGATCGGTAAGGCTGTGGGGGATTGAGGGGGAGTTTGCATGGGCGGCGGGGCAGGGGGGGGTAGTGTTGCGCGGCAGGGGGGGGGGAATCCCCCCCCTAACGCAGGGGGGGGGGGCGCGCAAAACGTAGCTACGCCACTGGAACAGTCAGGAGCTGATTAGCTGGTGATAAAGTACCAGGGACTTTATCACTTCTCTTCCCTTATCACTGCTTCATAAATCTACCCCTGTCTGTCCTGGGTCTCTGAGCGCTAACAATCGTTATCAGTAATCGTGACCAGGGTAGATGTATGAAGCAGTGATAAGGGAGAAGTGGCCCATGGCAGCCAATCAGCACTGAAGTAGCATCTATAATTTGCAGAATATAAAATTATACAGAGCAGCTGATTGGTTGCCATGGGCCACTTCTCCTCCCTTATCACTGCTTCACACATCTACTCCACAGTGAGGAGTCCTCAGCATTCACACACAGAGATCTAATGGTAACTTGTCACTTCACTCTGCTTCCATCTCCCCCCTGGGACAGTACATCATTTATTACAGATTGGGAATAATCCGAGGTCACACGGAACCGTACAGTCATTGGTCGAATAAACTGTTATCTAAATCTGTGAGTCATATTAATGATAAAACCGCCCAACGCACCCGTGGCAGATGCCAACGCACCCGTGGCAGATGCAGGCACCCAATGCACCCGTGGCAGGGGCAGGTGCCCAACACACCCATAGGTTTCTTTCTACAGCGGAAAACGTGGCTAACGTGCCGATGCAAACTTACCGGCATCTTTATAACCAAAGATCTTTCTAGTAAGACGCCTGCTTGCTGTGAAGCAAATCTGTGTTGGCGCACCTTTAGACACCCCCTTAGTACATCTACACTCGAGCCAACATCTAAACATGTCATCCTGTGTAAGTGGTTCTGCTCCTTTAGGCACAGGCGCTGTCGGCAAAGTGCCCATATCTGGCTACCCACCATTCTGTTACCTCTACGGAACCCCGACTGATAGCCACTCTCTCTGCCTCCAAATTAATTCTGCATCTCTGTGTGGCCACCCTGAGCGCCCATACACGTGTGTTAGCAGCGTTACATGCACATTGGCAGTTTGACTGGCAAGTCCCTGAGCGCCCATACACGTGTGTATAGCAGCATTACATGCACATGGGCAGTATGACTGGCGAGTCCCTGAGCGCCCATACACGTGTGTATAGCAGCATTACATGTACATGGGCAGTATGACTGGCGGGTCCCTGAGCACCCATACACGTGTGTATAGCAGCATTACATGCACATGGGCAGTATGACCGGCGAGTCCATGAGCGCCCATACACGTGTGTATAGCATCATTACATGTACATGGGCAGTATGACTGGCGGGTCCCTGAGCACCCATCCATGTGTGTATAGCAGTATTACATGCACATGGGCAGTATGACCGGCGAGTCCCTGAGCGCCCATACACATGTGTATAGCAGCATTACATGCACACGGGCAGTATGACCGGCGAGTCCCTGAGCGCCCATACACATGTGTATAGCAGCATTACATGCACATGGGCAGTATGACCGGCAAATCCCTGAGCGCCCATACACGTGTGTATAGCAGCATTACATGCACATTGGCAGTATGACCGGCGAGTCCCTGAGCACCCATACACGTGTGTTTAGCAGCATTACAAGAGGAGCTATATGTGTATTAGCCTGGGGCACCTGGAAACTCTAATCAGGCCCTGATGGGGATCACTGTACGGCCCTGATGGGGATCACTGTACGGCCCTGATGGGGATCACTGTATGGCCCTGATGGGGATCACTGTGCGGCCCTGATGGGGATCACTGTACTGTATGCCTAAGGGTGGTATGTATATTGCAGAGTTCTGGTTGTATAAAGGTTAGTAGGGTATAGGGAGGATAAATCAATCATCCTGTTATAAGACAGCAGCGCCAGCCATTATAGAATGATTACCACAAACACAGACACCATCCACTGCTCCTGAGAAATATCAATACAACAATGACAAAGCATCCGGTATACTGTCAGAACTAGAAGTGTCTGCTGGGAGTAGTTGTCTCAGGAGACTTACATGTTCTGGATGTAGTCTGTGCCGCACAGCTGCTTTCTCCAGGGCAAACTGCTGCTGGGTTTATAGGGGATAATTAAGAAGTTATTTAACAAGAGGCGTCTTCCTTCCATCTGCACCGGCGTCTAACGTGTAACAGAAAGATTTCCCCAGAACAGGGTCTGTGCCCAAAGATAGGGAACAATAGTGTCTAGTGTGAGACGTGTAATATTGTGGCGTGAGAGGGGACAGCACGTATGGAACCTACCTAGGAGAACATGCACCTACCAGACAGACAAGAAACCAATTCTACTGTTCAGTTACCCAACATCTCCTAGAACATAAATCGCTAAAATCTGACTCGTTGCTAAGGGCAACATCTCCACTTCATAAAATCTGCATTGTAGTAAATCTAGCCCTGGAGAGAGAGAAGAGCTGGAAGCAGAGGATAGATTACGGTGCTTGTGCCGCTGTGGGGCATGGAGAGGGATCCCCAGGATCTGCCTCCCAAAGAATCCCTGATATAGGCTAATTTTATGGAAAATGTGACTGTATATCAGCCCCTATAGAAATCTAGAATACATGGGACTGGGGCAGATACACCCCCACCCACCAAAAACACCTGTATATATTGTGTAATAATAACTATGCCCCATAGACCGATGGGAAAAGTGTTGTGACTTAGTAATGTCACAGTACAAGCCCACCAAGTCTAGCGTTTGTCAGATCATATGAGACACAGCCTTCCTGCAGGGATCCAACGGAAACTACCACTAAGTAATATAATTTGCAGCCCCTGGTGATGTGCCGCCGGGTATCACCGCCATGGGGACATCGGAAGCTGGTTAGCATCTATCATGTTCCAAGGGAATACTTATACACTGAATTTCTGCCAGCCATTAGTGTGCTCTGATGGCGGCCATCTTGTAACCAGTTGAAGATTCCCGGAAGTGGAGTCAACGGCTCAGCACAAAGCTCAGACTGCTTATGTGCGTACTCCATACTAACCGACTATGCCACTGAATGGCTGGTAATCATCCCATCGCCCGCCACACTAATATATTCCCACTCCAGGTATACGTGGACCCAGTGGCTGATGGGAAAAGTCAAAAGACAGAAGTGGTCTAGGCCGCAACCATCATTTTTTGCCATGCCTGGTGGTGATCACCAATTACAGCAGGGCGAATAACGCAGCACACCTCTACCTCACCTCTGCATCATTAGTGTGCTACAATATGGAACTTATTTACTATTATGGGAGATTACAGGTTACTTCTATGAAAATGCACTCACTACATGTGCTACGGAGGCCCGGCAGCTGATGACTGATCAGTACAGTACAGGTAGAACGAGCTGGTGAATGACAGCAGACGACGGAGCGATTTGTATCACATGGACACACAACAGCTTACGCTGTTAGTATTGTAATAATATTAAGCACTGTTCTCGTAATAGGACTCAGACTGCTGCGAGTCTATAGTGGGGGCTCCTCTGCTGTGCAGGGGTGCAACTTACAAAAAGCCGGAGCTGCATGGCTGAAAGCTGGACCCCCGATGAGTCCCGGGAGATCCTAGAAGCAGCTAATGTACACATGGCAGTAATAGAGAAGGCACTGAGGAATCAGAAGCTGCGTCAGGCCCCTGGGCCCCGGTTACATAGGGCCCAGGGGCCTGACAGTCACGTAGGACCCAGGTAACCAATCCTAAAAGCCATTTTCCATCGAACAGGCAGCCGGTGGAGGGAGAATGGGTGATATGTGGCCGGGTAATAGCTTGGCAGCTGTATTCTGTACCATCTGCAATCATTATGCTGGGAGGCCCAGGTGGAAGGCATCTCAGTAGTCCCTGGTACAGATGTAGAACTGGAGGGCATCGCAGTAGTCCCTGGTACAGATGTAGAACTGAAGGGCAGTTCAGTAGTCCCTGGTACAGATGTAGGACTGGAGGGCATCGCAGTAGTCCCTGGTACAGATGTAGAACTGAAGGGCAGTTCAGTAGTCCCTGGTACAGATGTAGGACTGGAGGGCATCGCAGTAGTCCCTGGTACAGATGTAGGAATGGAGGGCATCGCAGTAGTCCCTGGTACAGGTGTAGGACTGGAGGGCAGTGTAGTAGGACAGGAGGGCATTGCAGTAGTCTCTGGTACAGATGTAGGACTGGAGGGCAGTGCAGTAGTCCCTGGTACAGATGTAGGACTGGAGGGCAGTGCAGTAGTCCCTGGTACAGATGTAGGACTGGAGGGCAGTGCAGTAGTCCCTGGTACAGATGTAGGACTGGAAGGCTTCGCAGTAGTCCCTGGTACAGGTGTAGGACTGGAGGGCAGTGCAGTAGTCCCTGGTACACATGTAGGACTGGAGGGCATTGCAGTAGTCCCTGGTACAGATGTAGGACTGGAAGGCATCGCAGTAGTCCCTGGTACAGATGTAGGACTGGAAGGCAGTGCAGTAGTCCCTGGTACACGTGTAGGACTGGAGGGCATCACAGTAGTCCCTGGTACAGATGTAGGACTGGAAGGCATCGCAGTAGTCCCTGGTACAGGTGTAGGACTGGAGGGCAGTGCAGTAGTCCCTGGTACAGATGTAGGACTGGAGGGCAGTGTAGAAGTCCCTGGTACAGATGCAGGACTGGAGGGCATTGCAGTAGTCCCTGGTACAGATGTAGGACTGGAGGGTATCGCAGTAGTCCCTGGTACAGATGTAGGACTGGAGGCCGATCTGGGGGAAGTGTTTGATCCTGGCTGAAGACATACCTAATGTATAAGTGTCTGATGCCACCACCCAGGTCACACACATGGTCAGTGTGTTGTGTAGTCCTGTGGGTTGGCTATGCTGCCATCTACCATAAGGACTACTGTATTATCAGCATCAATGTCACCTAGCACCAGGATCGCTCAGCATTTGGTTATAATCCCATTGTATGACATCTGTACAACATGGCAGACGAGCAGGCCAGGATTACACAAACACCCAATGTCAGATGTTTATAGTGATGCTAGTACCAAGCTATAGTAATAATATGCAGAAGTACAATGTAATACAGGCACTGTCATGTACGTGTAACCCAGCTTGTGGCACTGTACAGCCAATTCAATGCCCATCACCCCTCACCCTCTACTCACTAGGAGTATTCACTAGCCACTAGCCAATTCAATGCCCATCACCCCTCGCCCTCTACTCACTACGTTCTGCTGCAGGGAACGATGAGATCAGCCACAATATGTACAGACCTCAACAGAAAACCTGAATCTACTATGGGATATACAATGGGTGGATTATACTGCTGACAGGCCGCAGGGTCAGATCGGCCGAGTCAGGGATTCTGCAGAGGTCAGGGGGTAGGACATCCAGGCTGACTCAGCAATGGAGGAGATCCACTATATGCAGCCACTGGGCCCATTGGAGGGGTCTCCTCTGTGCCAGCACTATGGGCCGTGTGCATATCCAGCTCTTCTGTATGTGCAGGTGCTGCAGTATCCACAAAGTGGGCCTAATTCAGGTTGGCTCTCAAAGTCTCTATCCATTCGTACAACAGCATATGTAGCTATACAGCTTACAGGCAGTTCTCCTACACTGTGCCAAAAAAAATAAAGTGAACACTTAAACAACGCAATGTAACTCCAAGTCAATCACACTTCTGTGAAATCAAACTGTCCACTTAGGAAGAAACACTGATTGACAATCAATTTTGCATGCTGTTGTGCAAATGGAATAGGCAATAGGTAGAAATTATAGGCAATTAGCAAGACCCCCCCAATAAAGAAGTTGTTCTGCAGGTGGTGACCACAGACCACTTCTCAGCTCCTATGCTTTCTGGCTGATGTTTTGGTCACTTTTGAATGCTGGCGGTGCTTTCACTCTAGTGGTAACATGAGACTGAGTCTGCAACCCACACAAGTGGCTCAGGTAGTGCAGCTCATCCAGGATGGCACATCAATGTGAGCTGTAGCAAGAAGGTTTGCTGTGTCTGTGAGTGTAGTGTCCAGAGCATGGAGGCACTACCAGGAGGCAGGCCAGTACATCAGGAGACGTGGAGGAGGCCGTAGGAGGGCAACAACCCAGCAAGCAGGACCGCTACCTCCGCCTTAGGGCAAAGGAGGAACAGGAGGAGCACTGCCAGAGCCCTAAAAATAGGCCTCCAGCAGGCCACAAGTGTGCATGTGTCTTCTAAAACGGTCAGAAACAGACTCCAGGGATGCAGTCAATTTGCCGGCGGTCGGGATCCCGGCGGTCGGAATCCCGACACTGGAATCCCGACCGCCGAAATCCCGAAACTTTCTCCCTCTGTGGGTGTCCACGACACCCATAGAGGGAGAATAAAATAGTGTGCCGAGCGTAGCGAGGCACCGGGCCCGCTGCGTGGCGAGCGCAGCGAGCCCGCAAGGGGGGGGCGCTCCACGTCCCCCCCATGTCGGGATTTCGGCGGTCGGGATTCCAGTGTCGGGATTCTGAACGCCGGGATCCCGACCGCCGGCATTTCGTATCGGATCCAGACTCCATGAGGGTGGTATGAGGGCCCGACGTCCACAGGTGGGAGTTGTGCTTACAGCCCAACACCATGCAGGACGTTTGGCATTTGCCAGAGAACACCAAGGTTGGCAAATTCGCCATTGGTGCCCTGTGCTCTTCACAGATGACAGCAGGTTCACACTTACCACATGACAGAGTCTGGAGACGCCAAGGAGAACTTTCTGCTGCCTGCAATATCGTCCAGCATGACCGGTTTGGCAGCGGGTCAGTAATGGCGTGGGGTGGCATTTCTTTGGGGGGCCGCACAACCCTCCATATGCTCATCAGAGGTATCCTGACTGCCATTGGGTACCAAGATAAGATCCTCAGACCCATTGTGAGACCATATGCTGTTGTGGTTGGCCCTGGGTTCCTCCTAATGCAAGACAATGCTAGACCTCATGTGGCTGGAGTGTGTCATCAAGATGAAGGCATTGATGCTATGGAATGGCCCTCCCATTTCCCAGACCTGAATCCAATTCAGCACATCTTGGACATCATGTCTCGCTCCATCCACCAACGTCATGTTGCACCACAGACTGTCCAGGAGTTGGCGGATGCTTTAGTCCAGGTCTGGGAGGAGATTCCTCAGGAGAACATCCGCCACCTCATCAGGAGCATGCCCAGGTGTTGCAGGGAGGTCATACAGGCACGTGGAAGCCACACACACTACTGAGCCTCATTTTAACTTGTTTTTAGGATATTACATCAAAGTTGGATCAACCTGTAGTGTATTTTTCCACTTTAATTTTGAGTGTGACTCCAAATCCAGACCTCCATGGGTTAATAAATTTGATTTCCATTGATCATTTTTGTGTGATTTTGTTGTCAGCACATTCAACTATGCAAAGAACAAAGTATTCAATATTTTATTCATTCAGATCTAGGATGTGTTATGTTAGTGTTCCCTTTATTTTTTTGAGCAGTGTATATAACAATAGGCTAAGGCTGCTCCTCACCTCCATGAGGGGATACAGGTGTTGTGCGCACCACCAGCCATTAGATGGTGCCTTGCTCCATTCAGCTGCGCGCAGCCACCGATGCCGACAATACTGTTATGTTCCGCCATTTTGCCTGGCTGGTAACGAGCAAGAAATGATTACACATCATTACTATACATATCCACCATACGTGTCTACTTTTGAAAACTAGTTTCAGGGAGATTATAGTTGGTAATAGAATTTTGTAAAGCGCCCCATTGAGGAGGCGTGTCATGCAACTCCAAAAGGGCGTGTCTAGTTCCATATATGGAGATATTGTGAACGTGACGCCTAGAAGCGTGGGTGTGTACTGCTACATCTGAGAGTAATCTTTTAAAATTACTTATATCCAAATGTAGATGATCCCCAAAGCAGTTAGTAAGAGCTACTGTACTTGTTAAAGTGCTGGGAAATGGTGCTGATGATTCAATGTAAATGTATCTGTCTCTTATTCCTTTTTTCCCCAAAAATGTAACAGTGTAATGTGGGCTAGGTGAAAGGAGGGAGATTGCTAGACTAATGAGGGAGAGAGGGAGATTGCTGCTATTTCAGGGAGTCTCCTGCAGAATGCAGGAGGGTAGGCAGCTATGATATCCATTCTACTTAACCCAGGCTTGCCTACCCTCCCGGAATGGCCAGGAACCTCCCGGATATCAGGTCCTTCTCCTGGCCCACCGGGAAGGTGGGCAAGTCTCCCGCATTCTGCTAATTGTCCCCGCTCCCCCCTTGCCCGCTGGTGTAATTATCTGAAATTGCGAGTCCTTGGAGAGGGGGCGGGGCTAAAAATGACACGATCACAGCATTTCGTGTCATTTAAGCCCCACTCCCTCTCCACGGCCCGCGAATCACGGAGTTTTACGGCATAGGGGCGGGGCCAAGTGATGTCAGACTTGCTCCCGCCCCCCTGACGTGTTGCCTCTCCAAGCTTCTCCCGGAGAGTTGAAATTAAAAGCAGGCAAGTATGACTTAACCGTGTCTCAAACATACACACAATCACATCATGCTCACCAAACTGGTAGGTATGTCCCAGTACAGGCAGCTCTCACAGTCCCAGTCTGTGTCTGCTGTCGACTGTGATATCCAATGTGACACCTTAATAGGTGTCAATATGCGTAAGTCAATGGTGTGTCTGTGGCCAGGGGTGGTGGGCTGGGTAGGGTTGCTGTAATGTGCGGTAGTGTAAGGCGTATATGTCACCAGGGGCTGGCGTCCCAATACCCCCGGTGGTGCACTATACCCTTACCTTCCGTTCCACAGTAGCAGTTCCTCTTCCTGGTCCCACGTAGCCGTTCACATGAAAGCCGCTTCTGACTCCTGCAGAACGCCGGCCAGGTCCCCACACTGCTGTGTCCGCCGCGCGGTGCACTTCCGGGTTAGCGATGTGACGCGTCGCCCGGAGGTCACTGGCTTCAAGATCCTTGAAAAAGGCCGCAAGACGGCTGAAACGCGTTGGACCTCAGAACAGACACCACAACGACATCTAAGTCTCCTCTCCCCGGAGGTAGAGAGTCGAGCGCACACAGCTCCAGCAGCCAGTGACCTCCGGGCGACGCGTCACATCGCTAACCCGGAAGTGCACCGCGCGGCGGACACAGCAGTGTGGGTACCTGGCCGGCGTTCTGCAGGAGTCAGAAGCGGCTTTCATGTGAACGGCTACGTGGGACCAGGAAGAGGAACTGCTACTGTGGAACGGAAGGTAAGGGTATAGTGCACCACCGGGGGTATTGGGACGCCAGCCCCTGGTGACATATACGCCTTACACTACCGCACATTACAGCAACCCTACCCAGCCCACCACCCCTGGCCACAGACACACCATTGACTTACGCATATTGACACCTATTAAGGTGTCACATTGGATATCACAGTCGACAGCAGACACAGACTGGGACTGTGAGAGCTGCCTGTACTGGGACATATCTTCTGATAACTGCATCAGGAGCTTATTGTATTTAAACGTATTTTTCCTCCCCTTTTTTCATTCATCATTTTTCCCCTTTTGTTACTTTTCAGTCACCATGATTAACATGGATATCGATAATGTGTAAACATCCTGCACCTTTGTTTTCTTATAATAAAATCACTTTGTTACAACCCACGTTCATATCTATCCATTATACTGGGCCTCATAGAGACATTATTTGGTTACACCAAGGAGGTGAGCGCAGGGCCAACCAACCTATTCCGTGTACATTTGGGAGTGTGGACACACTCTTGCTCGGCAGCCCCTCCGGCCACATAGGGTATTTAGAGCGCGGGCAGAACTCCAATAATAAAACTGGTAGGTATATTACTGCCCCAATCCTTCACATACTTCGTTCTACCACCAGTTCCTTCACTCACATTCACATCATTTGAAGTTCACTCTATTAGGGATTTTCCCTTTCCCTCTGCATGTTGCTGTGATCTATCGACCACCTGGGCTTCCAAAATCTCAATTTCTGGAAGATTTCTCTGCCTGGCTCCCCCACTTCTTATCCTCTGACATCTCCACTATCATAGGGATGGCCATTGTTGCCATTGCCATCGATGGTTGCCATCGATGGCAATTCGGCAACTGGCCTTCGATAGTGCTTAACTATGCAATGGATGACCATCGATATTTTTACATATCGATGGTCATCCATTGTGTTTGATTGATTGATTGGCCTCTGGGCCAATCAAAACACGGAGGCGGGGCATCGCGGGTGTCAGGGGCGGAGCTATGCTCCGTGTCCCAGCACTCTGGGGGGGAAAAAAAAACAGCAAAACATCGTTTTGCTATTCCATCGATGGAGAGAAACCATCTGGTACTCCCCCATCGATGGCAAAAGTATTCAACATCGGCCATGAACCATCGATGATTTCGAATCATCGATGGTCGATGGCCATCCCTACACTATAATCCTGGGTGACTTCAATATTGCTATTGACAGTCCTCCATCTTTGCATACTTCCAAACTCTTCTCTCTAACCTCCTCTCTCAGCCTCTCCCAGTGGTCCGACTCCTCTACTCATGAGGAAGGCCATTGCCTTGACCTTGTTTTTCACCAGGCTGTGCTCAGCCTCTGATTTTACTAACACTCCCTTCCCTCTCTCTGATCACAATCTCATTGCCCTCTCGCTCTCCTCCATTACCCCAAGCTCACTGACACAGAAATCATGCATGCCTACTCTAACCCGCAGAAATAGTAATGCTATTAATTGACACAACATTCCACCTCCCTGCAACAACAGCTCTCACTAATTTCTGCATTTACCTCTCCTGACTCTGCTGTTTCCCACATGTACCAGACTCTTGAAACAGCCCTTGATGAAGTGGCTCCAGCTTCCCATTAAACCCCACATAGGCTTAGATGCCAGCCGTGGCACTCCAAAACAACAAGACAACTATGAAATCAGTCACATAAAAGTAGAACATTAATGGCGTAAAGCTCTTACTAGGACTGATTTCCTCACACATAAGACTAGCTACCACTCCTACTGCAATGCTTTGGACACTGCCAAACAAACATACTTCCAATCTCTCATCTCTTCTCATGCCACCCTTACTTTTTAACACATTAAAGGGGCCCATTTATCATGATCGCATTTACAATGCATTGTAAAATGCGATCATATCGGGGCAATGTATCAATATAAAGAGCGCAGGGACAGGGCTCAGATAGGAACCCGTCCCTGCGAAGCCCTAACCCGGAAGGTCAGCACATGCGCGGTTATGCCCTGACCCACGCCGACCCCTCTTACCGCACTGCACTGCTCGGGCAGTGCGAAGTGTAGCCATAGGCTGCAATGGGCTATCGCCACATTACAATGGCGATAGCCCAGGGGTGCGATATCGGGCAGCTTTGCATCCCCCATAGAAACCTATGGGGGATGCGGCCAGCAGCGTTGCAGGGAGGAACGCAGCAGGGAGAGGAGATCCCTGCTGCGGTCCCCCTTTAATACATTTGGGGGATACTAAATATTTGTGGTGAACCCCCGAAAACGTATGTTTTCAGGGATTTAACCGCAAATATTGCTTGATAAATGCGGCCCCAAGTCTCTTCTGTACCCTCCCCCACCGGCTACCATCAATGCACAAGAACTTGCCTCCTACTTTAAGGACAAGATTGATAACATCCGAGATGAAATGGTGTGCTCTTCCTCAACCTCTAACCCACTTTTTTTTTTCGCAATGCCCGAAGCATTGCGAGCGAAGTGAGCGATTCGTTGCTCTTCAAACTGTGTCCATGTCCATGTCGACTGTGTCGACATTCGGGTAAAAAAAAAAAACAGTGAAAACCTTTTGACTGTCGACCTAGCCCATGTCGACCTAACGCTAGTGTCAACCTAATGTCATGTCGACCTAGTGGTGTTGACCTAATGATTGTCGACCAAGCTATGTTCGGCTAAACGATCCCAACCCGACTGAACCTGGCCCTCCTCATGCTGCCATTACCCACAAGATGGGGGATGCAAAGCGCTATTCCCACTCTGAAGGATGTATCACGTCTCGGAGAGAGATAAAGTGAACAAGATGCCAGAAACAACCAACATCTAACGGTCACACAGTCTTTGCAGTGACATCTATAACAGCAGAAAGGATGAGATACTGGGAGTATACTCCCAGCTGCCGGCTGTACTTTCCGTGTTACTGCTGGCCTGGAGAAGGAGAGAGCGCTGCGGATCAGGGAAAACCTCTCCTGTCTGTGGCTTCCAGGCAGGAACAGACGTTCCTTTCTCCTTCTTGCTGAGGAATTTTCCCTAACTTGAATAGTTTGCCTGGTGTGTGTGTTGGACTCCGTCCCACCCTGCCATGATTTCCTGTCTGCGTTGTGGTCCCATGGTAACGTGGATTTGGCGAGGAGCGGACAGTCAGGTCCGGGATGGCAGGGAGCGATTGGCAGATAATGGTTAGAGAAATTGGCATCGACTATCTCTGAACATTTGCGCCATAGTACAACAAGCAGACAGGAACCCGGAGGAAGGACAGAAGCTTTAGTGGGCATTTAGATTAACAAAAGTTCTTCTATATGATACACATTATAAAGCGCAGGCTGTAGGAAGCAGCCAATCACCCATGCCACCTATGACTGATCATTTACAGATGGCACCAGGAGCCAATGCGGACGCACCTGATTCTACATCGCTTCATGCACCCGCTGTGGATATTTGTATGCACTGTACATCTCCATGTGGGCATCCTCCCAAGTTCTGAAATAATGCTGATAAAGTAATTGGTTAATAATGGCGCCTCACCCGATACTATCTACTGTTATGTATACATCCAATATGACTGCTGCTAATAAAGGGCTTTAGGTCCTTGAGATCAGCACTATATAATCATACCCAGTGGCGTAACAATAGCACCGCAGCCCCCGCGGTCGCAGGGAGGCGCAGTGTAAGTGCGGGCGCCGGGGGGCTGCGGTGCTATTGTAATAGCGGTGCGGGTGGGAGCCGGGATGCCTGGCACCAGAAACCTTTCGCGGCGGTGGCGCAATTTTTGAAGTTACGCCACTGATCATACCCTCCAACATGACCCATTCCATTAGGTACAAAATGATCTGTTCCTGGACTTCCCTGCCAGTGGCAGATACAGAGGAGAGGCTCCAGCACAGTCCAATATTCAAATAGGGGGGCGTCACATCAACTGCCAGTGAGTCCAGGACAGTGATGTTTGGGGTGGCATTAGGTGTGGCTCCCCTTTTTGAATAATGGACTGTGCTGGAGCCCCAACTCTGCAGTTGCCACTGGTAAGGAAGTCCAGAAACAGAGCATTTCGTACCTAATGGAATGGGTCATGTTGGAGGGTATGTATAATCAGCCAATGAGGATGATGATGAATGATGATGAGTTTGGTGGGGGAATTAAGAGTGTAAGCTCCACTGAGACAGAGCCTGGAGGTAGGGATTCCCAGTATTATCCCCCCCCCCCCCCAATCTGCCCACGTCACCAAGATAGAGGCAAGGTGCGGGCAGGAGAGCCACTTACTATCCGAAATATTACCACTCTCCCATTGTGCATTGTCCATGAATTTGGCGATTGCCAGACGCCAGTCACAGTGACCACATATTACTTGGTAGTGGCCCATAACCCGTCATTGGAGCAAAACATAGCATGGCATAGATTGGAGGGCACGAGGCACCAGCGTGATGCCGCGATTCCAGCACCATTACAATGTGATCCCAGAACAAGTGCAGCATTCATGGAGCGAGGCAGCTGTAGAGGTGAAAGGACGGAGCAGTATATTATCTGTGGCCATATTGCCTTTCAGGACCACCCCCAATTCCCTGGCACAGATTTCGTGTGGGGACATAAAGAGGACATCAGCTTTCTGTGGCCTTGGGAAGGGAGCTCGCTGGGAGCCTGATGCAAAAACTCTCTCACGGATGATTCAACCACTGAAAAAGGAAAGGAACAGACCACAGCCATTTCCTCACGGCAATTCACATAACCATGTGACCCAACAGCACAGAACCTGGTCACACCCTGGACTGACGCATACACTGCCGCCGCACCGATATTCTATATCAGCCAGTTCCTCGCGGCAATTCCCATAAACCCAACAGCACAGAACCTGGTCATACCCTGGACTGACGCGTACACTGCCGCCGCCGCACCGATATTCTATATCAGCCAGTTCACAATTTGCCGCAGATTTCTGCAGCTGGAAATGGTGGGGGGGGGGGGGGGGAGCAATTTTGCTTTTTGGTGTAGTTCATTCCCCTGACCATGGTCATATCTGTGTGGAGTTTGTATGTTCATCTCCCGCAATCTAAAAACATATTTAATACATTTTCTCAAAGGCAAAAATAATTGTGATTGCAATAAATCCTGCTGGGAATTGTAGTTCCTCAACCTGCGGCATGGATTAAACTACACCAGTGGTCAGGGAACTCGGTCCTCATTACCCCACACAGTGCATGTTTTGCTGGTAACCCAGCAGGTGCACAGGTGTACTAATTACTCACAGACACATTTTATAAGGTCCGCAGCAGGTGGAGTTAATTATTTCACTTGTGATTCTGTGAGGAGACCTGCAAAACATGCACTGCGTGGGGTAATGAGGACCGAGTTCCCTGACCACTGGTGTAGTTTAATCCATGCCGCAGGTTGAGGAACTACAATTCCCAGCAGGATTTATTGCAATCACAATTACTTTTGCCTTTGAGAAAATGTATTAAATATGTTTTTAGATTGCGGGAGATGAACATACAAACTCCACACAGATATGACCATGGTCAGGGATTTAACAGGTGACCTTTTCATTTTTCCGCCAGTAAGTCCACGAGCTGGCATCAGCCATCACTGCAGTAACACCGCACAGGGGAGACAGTCAATAGGTCGACATGCAAAGATTGATTTTTTTCAGGTAGTTTTGGGGTCAGTGTCGACACCTGAGCAGACAAACCCCAATTATTGAACCCTGTTCACTCACCATGCTTCTGGCGGAGGACCTTGCTCTGCTTACCATTCACTCAGCACACCTTACCGCTCCCTCTGCTGCCCTCTGCACACCATACCGCTCCCTCTGCACACCACACCGCTCCCTCTGCACACCATACCGCTCACTCTGCACACCATACCGCTCACTCTGCTGCCCTCTGCACACCATACCGCTCACTCTGCTGCCCTCTGCACACCATACCGCTCACTCTGCACACCTTCCCGCTCCCTCTGCTGCCCTCTGCACACCATACAGCTCCCTCTGCACACCTTACCGCTCCCTCTGCACACCTTACCCCTCAGTCTGCACACCTTACCCCTCCCTCTGCTGCCCTCTGCACACCTTACCGCTCCCTCTGCACACCATACTGCTCCCTCTGCACACCATACAGCTCCCTCTGCACACCATACAGCTCCCTCTGCACACCTTACCCCTCCCTCTGCTGCCCTCTGCACACCTTACCGCTCCCTCTGCACACCTTACCGCTCCCTCTGCACACCTTACCACTCCCTCTGCTGCCCTCTGCACACCTTACAGCTCCCTCTGCACCCTTTACCGCTCCCTCTGCTGCCCTCTGCACACCATACCGCTCCCACTGCTGCCCTCTGCACACCTTACAGCTCCCTCTGCAGTGCACCCTTTACCGCTCCCTCTGCACACCATACCGCTCCCACTGCTGCCCTTTGCACACCTTACCGCTCCCTCTGCACACTTTACCACCTTACTACCTCCTCTGCACACCTTACCACTCCCTCTGCACACCTTACCACCTTACCGCTCCCTCTGCACACCTTACCACCTTACCGCTCCCTCTGCACACCTTACCGATCCCTCTGCACCCCTTACCAGCTTATCGCTCCCTCTGCACACTTTACCACTCCCTCTGCACCCCTTACCGCTCCCTCTGCACACTTTACCACTCCCTCTGCACACCTTACCGCTCCCTCTGCACACCTTACCACCTTACCAATTGCCTTTTATACCCCATACACACTACACGATATGAACGCTATTTAAAGTCATCAGTGTTTTCTCTAACCTCCCTGGCAAACGATATTGAGCATAGAAAATGAAAGATATCGGTAACTAATATTGTTCAGTGACGTCGCTGGGACCCATTGAACATGCAACATCTGGAGGGCCGGTGTTGCCCAGCCCTGGGCTATATAGACCTGCCCATTCAGCAGACAGACGGGGGGGGGGGGGGGGGTTCGCAGACAACACACGGGAGTGCACACCACAAACGATACTGAGTGCTCACACTACAAGACATATCTTGAGGCCCATACACACTGGGCGACTTTCAGCTCAAAGCCGCCCTGTGTATATGCCCCGGCAATGAGCGGTGAACGCTGCTGCACACTCCTGCATCATTGCCGGGAAAGCAGCAGATGAGCAGCTTTGAGGACGGCTTTGCATGCTGCGCTATGCAAAGCCGTCCTCCCCCCGCCGTCGGCGCCGGGCAGGGAGAAAGCAGCTCAGTGTGTATGCACTTAGCGGCTTCCCCCCCCAATCGCTGTCCATACACGCTGGCCTGGGCATAAATCGCCCAGTGTGTATGGACCTTTAGAAGTCCCTTCTGAGCGATAGCTTTTACAATATCCTCTAGTGTGGATGGGGCTTTAGGTCCAATACAAAACCCAGGATTTTGTCTCGATCTAGCATCTCCTTGAACGTCATTAGTGGCGCCCACTGTAGTTTATTCTGGGGATACCAGAGAGCTGCAGGATATAAAGTGTATAGAGAACATCTTTGTAAAGTAAACACCAGGTTAGTTTGGGGGCATTCCTGTTGTATAAGCTTCAGCGCAATGATTTACAGCGTGTTCCAAGCGCAAAGTCCCAAGATACAGCAATAGGAGAAATAATAAATCAGGATATAGTACCAGCAAACCCCCCCCCCCCCCCCCCCAACACACACACAACAGCACCTCCGCTCGCCACATGCTGCGAGAATTCAACACCAAATATTATTAGACATAAATACGGTGGACAGGAGCGAAGCCCAGGAATTCCTCTATAGGGTTAATATTAGCAAAGTTCTTCAGTTCTGTAGTATGGGAATGTGTCGCATACATGTGTAGTATGGGCATGTGTCGCATGCATGTGTAGTATGGGCATGTGTAGCATGCATGTGTAGTATGGGCATGTGTAGCATGCATGTGTAGTATGGGCATGTGTAGCATGCATGTGTAGTATGGGCATGTGTAGTATGGGAATGTGTCGCATACATGTGTAGTATGGGCATGTGTCGCATACATGTGTAGTATGGGCATGTGTAGTATGGGCATGTGTCGCATGCATGTGTAGTATGGGCATGTGTCGCATACATGTGTAGTATGGGCATGTGTCGCATACATGTGTAGTATGGGCATGTGTCGCATACATGTGTAGTATGGGCATGTGTAGCATGCATGTGTAATATGGGCATGTGTCGCATGGGCATGTGTAGTATGGGCATGTGTCGCATGCGCATGTGTAGTATGGGCATGTGTCGCATGCATGTGTAGTATGGGCATGTGTCGCATGCATGTGTAGTATGGGCATGTGTCGCATACATGTGTAGTATGGGCATGTGTCGCATACATGTGTAGTATGGGCATGTGTAGCATGCATGTGTAATATGGGCATGTGTCGCATGGGCATGTGTAGTATGGGCATGTGTCGCATGCATGTGTAGTATGGGCATGTGTCGCATGCATGTGTAGTATGGGCATGTGTCGCATGCATGTGTAGTATGGGCATGTGTCGCATGCATGTGTAGTATGGGCATGTGTCGCATGCATGTGTAGTATGGGCATGTGTCGCATGCATGTGTAGTATGGGCATGTGTCGCATGCATGTGTAGTACGGGCATGTGTCGCATGCATGTGTAGTACGGGCATGTGTCGCATGCATGTGTAGCATGGGCATGTGTCGCATGCATGTGTCGCATGCATGTGTAGCATGGGCATGTGTAGCATGTGCATGTGTGGCATGCATGTGTAATATGGGCATGTGTAGTATGGGCATGTGTCGCATGCATGTGTAGTATGGGCATGTGTCGCATGCATGTGTAGTATGGGCATGTGTCGCATGCATGTGTAGTACGGGCATGTGTCGCATGCATGTGTAGTACGGGCATGTGTCGCATGCATGTGTAGCATGGGCATGTGTTGCATGCATGTGTAGCATGTGCATGTGTGACATGCATGTGTAGCATGGGCATGTGTCGCATGCATGTGTAGCATGTGCATGTGTGGCATGCATGTGTAATATGGGCATGTGTAGTATGGGCATGTGTCGCATGCATGTGTAGTATGGGTATGTGTCGCATGCATGTGTAGTATGGGCATGTGTCGCATGCATGTGTAGTATGGGCATGTGTCGCATGCATGTGTAATATGGGCATGTGTCGCATGCATGTGTAGTATGGGCATGTGTGGCATGCATGTGTAGTATGGGTATGTGTGGCATGCATGTGTAGTATGGGTATGTGTAGCATGCATGTGTAGTATGGGATGTGTGGCATGCATGTGTAGTATGGGCATGTGTCGCATGCATGTGTAGTATGGGCATGTGTCGCATGCATGTGTAGTATGGGCATGTGTAACATGCATGTGTAGTATAGGCATGTGTAGCATGCATGTGTAGTATGGGCATGTGTAGCATGCATGTGTAGCATGGGGATGTGTGGCATGCATGTGTGGTATGGGCATGTGTAGCATGCATGTGTAGTATGGGCATGTGTAGTATGGGATGTGTGGCATGCATGTGTAGTATGGGTATGTGTCGCATGCATGTGTAGTATGGGCATGTGTCACATGCATGTGTAGTATGGGCATGTGTCGCATGCATGTGTAGTATGGGCATGTGTCGCATGCATGTGTAGTATGGGCATGTGTCGCATGCATGTGTAGTATGGGCATGTGTCGCATGCATGTGTAGTATGGGCATGTGTCGCATGCATGTGTAGTATGGGCATGTGTAGCATGCATGTGTAGTATGGGCATGTGTAGCATGCATGTGTAGCATGGGGATGTGTGGCATGCATGTGTGGTATGGGCATGTGTAGCATGCATGTGTAGTATGGGCATGTGTAGTATGGGATGTGTGGCATGCATGTGTAGCATGGGGATGTGTGGCATGCATGTGTGGTATGGGCATGTGTAGCATGCATGTGTAGTATGGGCATGTGTAGTATGGGATGTGTGGCATGCATGTGTAGCATGGGCATGTGTCGCATGCATGTGTAGCATGGGCATGTGTAGCATGCATGTGTAGTATGGGCATGTGTAATATGGGCATGTGTAATATGGGCATGTGTAGTATGGGCATGTGTAGTATGGGCATGTGTAGTATGGGCATGTGTCGCACGCATGTGTAGTATGGGCATGTGTGGCATGCATGTGTAGTATGGGCATGTGTAGCATGCATGTGTAGTATGGGCATGTGTAGCATGGGGATGTGTGGCATGCATGTGTGGTATGGGCATGTGTAGCATGCATGTGTAGTATGGGCATGTGTAGTATGGGATGTGTGGCATGCATGTGTAGTATGGGTATGTGTAGCATGCATGTGTAGTATGGGCATGTGTAGTATGGGATGTGTAGCATGCATGTGTAGTATGGGATGTGTGGCATGCATGTGTAGTATGGGTATGTGTAGCATGCATGTGTAGTATGGGCATGTGT
The DNA here is from genome assembly GCF_055691185.1 of Crinia signifera. Classification (NCBI taxonomy): domain Eukaryota; kingdom Metazoa; phylum Chordata; class Amphibia; order Anura; family Myobatrachidae; genus Crinia; species Crinia signifera. The sequence goes on from NC_139227.1 coordinate 94,164,146, forward strand.
AGCATGCATGTGTAGTATGGGCATGTGTAGTATGGGATGTGTGGCATGCATGTGTAGTATGGGCATGTGTAGTATGGGATGTGTAGCATGCATGTGTAGTATGGGCATGTGTAGCATGCATGTGTAGTATGGGCATGTGTAGCATGCATGTGTAGTATGGGCATGTGTAGTATGGGATGTGTGGCATGCATGTGTAGTATGGGTATGTATAGCGTAGGAGACGTCTCACCATGTACACAACAAGCAGACCATGTCAGTACCACAGGCAGTACGGATGGTGTAATGGTTAGCATTACTGCCTCACAGCACTGAGGTCATGGGTTCTATTCCCACCATGGCTCTAACTGTGCGGAGTCCGTACTTGCGTGGACTCCGGTACTCCGGTTTCCTCCCACATTCCAAAAATAGGTACTTGTGTAATAACTGGGCGCCCGATTTTGAGATCGGGTCGGAAAAAAATCGCATCGCATGCGATGGACGCGATTTTCCATAGGATTCAATGTTAAAATGGTCCTGGTCATTTCCCCACTATCCAAGTGGGCATAGAGTAGATTTTATATAGCGTGGCAAGAGCAGCGAGCCACCGAGCCCGAAGCGCGGCGAGCGGACGCGGATTACTTAAATCTATACAAAATCTACGCTATAAAAAATCAACTCTATGCCCACTTGGATAGTGGGGAAATGAACAGGACCATTTTAACATTGAACTCTATGGAAAATCGCGTTGATCGCATCGCATGCTACTTGGTCGCGATGCGATGCATGCGATTTTACCGCAAAATCGCGTCGCATCACATCTGATTGTACTCCTTAAGTTAAGGCATACTATCAAATAATCGGGCGTCCAGATATTACACAAGTACCCAAAATATACTGGTAGGTTCATTGGCTCCTAACAAATTAACCCTAGAATGTCTGTGTGTGCGTGTACATGTAGTAGGGAATATAGATTGTAAGCTCCACTGGGGCAGGGACTGATCTGAATGTTCAAATATTCTCTGTACAGCGCTGCGTAATATGTATGCGCTATATAAGAAACTGTTAATAAATAATAAAATGAATAATGTTCATGCGGGGACACCAGATCTGCCCCTCCCCACACACCTACCACAGCTCATTATAATGGTATCCAGGAACAATAAAGGCCAACATCGTAATGTCAACATCAGACACCGTCATGGTTGAAGCAGTCATCAGGCACCATGTCGACACCCTCAAACAACAGGTTCACAATGTTGTTATGTGTCCAGGGGGTAAATAAGCAAAACAGGCGCCAAATCTGAAAACGGAGCAATGTAAGTGTATTGATAGTTATGGATATAAGGTTACCAATAACTCTGATAGAATAAAACCAAGTTTATTACAAATGTTCACATAAAAACCATAAACTAACGTTAGGACGGGAGGTGACGCTGCTTTGCAAAATATCTGCTTCCATTAAATCCTGTGCGGCAGTGCCAAGCGTTTTGCCCGGGCCTCTTTATTCAGCCATTAGCCCACCGCCCCACCAACGTATGTTGAGATATATGGGCACAACCCTACTCCCGTTACTTTTAACTTCATTTTTTGTTATGTTATGGTTTTCATGTGCACGTTTGCTTTCATTCTATCCAAGTGTTTGATAACCTTATGTTCCTACCTGATTAGGTTAAAAAGGTATCAATACACTTATCTTGCACCGTCTTCAGAATTGCCGTCTGCTTTGCTTATTTACCCTCCCATTTACCAGGCTGCATTCGAGAGGTGGTGCTCCTCTCCCAAAATAAGCAACGGCTCCGGGCCATTTACTTTGTGCAGTTATATACACTGCCCACTCATCTTCTATCCATGTAGGTATGATAAATGCCGACATGGTCACTGTTGACATGCTGAGCAGGACAAGTCATACCACCCCCCACCACAATAGAGGCGCTACAGAAGATAGGTTGCGTCTTACCACTGGCGTTCTTCCCACAGATTAAGTGCTCGTATGGCTGCAGAACTCCCCACAACTCTGCATCATTGTTAATGGCCATTTCCAGGGCATCCAGAGAGATTTCCGCAGAGTCAGATCCTTGGCTGACCAAGACATGGTCCCTGATCTCCTCCAGCAGGTTCTCCATGCAGGAGGTCAAGCAAATGGCTGCATACTCATGAATCCGCACAGATATCCTAGTGTCCACCATCCACCTGAAGAACCTGCCCACCGACAGGGAAAGGCCGCAACGGGCAGACTTGCCTTGCCGCAGGCCATCTCCCGCGCTCATGCTGTACAGGGACAGTGCCCGCACTGTGGCCAGGGCACAGCTCTGCGACAGGGCCCAGCTCAGGATAAGTTTCATGGCACTTTGGATCTCATAGCGTGTGCACCTGGCATGTAAAACACTCAGACGCTGGGCTTCCCTGGATATCCGAATGAGAGGCCTCCTCAGCAAGAGAGACATCTTCCTGACAGCATCCTGAGAGAACTCCCACCTGCCGCCATCGCCTTTACCCGTCCTAAGAAGCTTCCCAATGTCCTCATCTGTCCAGGGAAAGTCCTCCAAGTCAGGTAGCCTGTGGCACCTGGAGAACATGTCCACCAAGTCAGGGTCCTCTGTCAGAGGAGTGTTCATGGTGTCCCAGCTGCTGTTTCGGCTGTTCATGGAACCAGAGTAATGCCACCAGTTCCCACGGTGTTGGGAAGATGGCAATGGCTGGGAGTTGGACTTAGATGAGGAGAGGCTGAGGGACCTGCAGGAGTCTTCTGCCCCATAGCCAGAGTCCAGGGTAAGATCCTCCAAGGTCTTCAGAGTAGAACTGTATATCCCAGCCATGGGTGCAGATGGAAAACAACACAAGAGAACAGCTGCTGGCTACAATCCTGCATTCAGTGATGCCCCCCTACACCGGGATGCTTGGCACAATGGGCACCGCTCTCCTGCAAGTGCTGAACAATCTGCAGGGTCTCATATCCCATTATCCGGGAACCATACAGGAACTCTCCAAGCGGCTGCAGATCCAAATAACCAATGTAGCAGCACAAATCCCATAGGGTACCTGGTGCCAACCCAGGGAGAGAGTGGCAGTGGCTGCCCGGCTGTCTCTGGAAGTGGGATACTGCTTCCCTCTGCCAAAAAAACTACATGCAAACCTGGATCATCAGAAGAGGACAAAGTAGCAGAGGAGAAAGATCCCTCACAGAGGAGACAGAGCTGCCCCCTCCCGTCCTGCACCAGGGGCTGCTTCTAACTTATTCCATGGTGCTGCTGCTGCCTGTATGCTAATGTCCCAGAGCAGCAGCCAATCAGGAGCAGCAGGGGCCGGGCACAGGGGGGAGGCCAGCAGCCACAACCAAAAGCATGAGCACTGCAGAACATAACCCTCAGCCCCACATGCTGGTGCTTTTAGTGCTCCAGAGCGCAGGACATCCCCCTCAGCCCCACATGCTGGTGCTTTTAGTGCTCCAGAGCGCAGGACATCCCCCACAGCCCCACATGCTGGTGCTTGTAGTGCTACAGAGTGCAGGACATCCCCCACAGCCCCACATGCTGGTGCTTGTTGTGCTACAGAGCGCAGAACTTCCCCCACAGCCCCACATGCTGGTGCTTGTAGTGCTACAGAGTGCAGGACATCCCCCTCAGCCTCACATGCTGGTGCTTGTAGTGCTACAGATGCAGGATGTCCCCCGTCAGCCCAATATGCTGGTGCATTTAGTGCTCCAGAGCGCAGGACATCCCCCACAGCCCCACATGCTGGTGCTTGTAGTGCTACAGAGCGCAGGACTTCCCCCACAGCCCCACATGCTGGTGCTTTTAGTGCTACAGCGCGCAGGACATCCCCCTCAGCCTCACATGCTGGTGCTTGTAGTGCTACAGATGCAGGATGTCCCCCGTCGGCCCCACATGCTGGTGCTTGTAGTGCTACAGAGCGCAGGACGTCACCCTCAGTCCCATATGCTGGTGCTTTTAGTGCTCCAGAGCGCAGGACATCCCCCACAGCCCCACATGCTGGTGCTTGTAGTGCTACAGAGTGCAGGACATCCCCCACAGCCCCACATGCTGGTGCTTGTTGTGCTACAGAGCGCAGAACTTCCCCCACAGCCCCACATGCTGGTGCTTGTAGTGCTACAGTGCGCAGGACATCCCCCCACAGCCCCACATGCTGGTGCTTGTAGTGCTACAGAGTGCAGGACATCCCCCTCAGCCTCACATGCTGGTGCTTGTAGTGCTACAGATGCAGGATGTCCCCCGTCAGCCCAATATGCTGGTGCGTTTAGTGCTCCAGAGCGCAGGACATCCCCCACAGCCCCACATGCTGGTGCTTTTAGTGCTACAGCGCGCAGGACATCCCCCTCAGCCTCACATGCTGGTGCTTGTAGTGCTACAGATGCAGGATGTCCCCCGTCAGCCCCACATGCTGGTGCTTGTAGTGCTACAGAGCGCAGGACGTCACCCTCAGTCCCATATGCTGGTTCTTGTAGTGCTACAGAGCGTAGGACTTCCCCCTCAGCCTCACATGCTGGTGCTTGTAGTGCTACAGATGCAGGATGTCCCCCGTCAGCCCAACATGCTGGTGCTTTTAGTGCTCCAGAGCGCAGGACATCCCCCACAGCCCCACATGCTGATGCTTGCAGTGCTACAGAGCGCAGGACTTCTCCCACAGCCCCACATGCTGGTGATTGTAGTGCTACAGAGCGCAGGACATCCCCCTCAGCCTCACATGCTGGTGCTTGCAGTGCTACAGATGCAGGATGTCCCCCGTCAGTCCCATATGCTGGTTCTTTTAGTGCTACAGAGCGCAGGATGTCCCCCTCAGACTAACATGCTGGTGCTTGTTGTGCTACAGAGTGCAGGACTTCCCCCTCAGCCCGATACATGCCGGTGCTTGTAGTGATACAGAGCGCAGGATGTCACCCTCGCTCAGTCCCACATGCTGGCGCTTGTAGTGCTACAGAGCGCAGGATGTCCCCCTCAGCCCGATACATGCCGGTGCTTGTAGTGCTACAGAGCGCAGGAGGTCACCCTCAGTCCCACATGCTGGTGCTTGTAGTGCTACAGAGCGCAGGACGTCCCCCTCAGCCACACATGATGGTGCTTGTAGTGCTACAGAGCGCAGAACTACCCCCACAGCCCCACATGCTGGTGCTTGTAGTGCTACAGAGCGCAGGACATCCCCCTCAGCCCAATACATGCCAGTGCTTGTAGTGCTACAGAGCGCAGGATGTCACCCTCAGCCCCACATGCTGGTGCTTGTAGTGCTACAGAGAGCAGGCGTCCCCCTCATAACCACATGCTGGTGCTTGTAGTGCTACAGAGAGCAGGCGTCCCCCTCATAACCACATGCTGGTGCTTGTAGTGCTACAGAGCGCAGGACATCACCCTCAGCCCCACATGCTGGTGCTTGTAGTGCTACAGAGCGCAGGACATCACCCTCAGCCCCACATGCTGGTGCTTGTAGTGCTACAGAGCGTAGGACGTCACCCTCAGCCCCACATGCTGGTGCTTGAAGTGCTACAGAGCGCAGGACGTCCCCCTCAGCCTCACATGCTGGTGCTTTTAGTGCTACAGAGTGCAGGACGTCCCCCTCAGCCACACATGCTGATGCTTGTAGTGCTACAGAGCGTAGGACGTCCCCCTCAGCCTCACATGCTGGTGCTTGTAGTGCCACAGAGCTCAGGACATCCCCCTCAGCCACATGCTGGTGCTTGTAGTGCTACAGAGCGCAGAACGTCCCCCTCAGCCACACATGCTGGTGCTTGTAGTGCTACAGAGTGCAGGATATCCCCCTCAGCCTGATACATGCTGGTGCTTGTAGTGCTACAGAGTGCAGGACGTCACCCTCAGCCCCACATGCTGGTGCTTGTAGTGCTACAGAGCGCAGGACGTCCCCCTCAGCCTCACATGCTGGTGCTTGTAGTGCTACAGAGCTCAGGACATCCCCCACAGCCACATGCTGGTGCTTGTAGTGCTACAGAGTGCAGGACGTCCCCCTCAGCCACACATGCTGATGCTTGTAGTGCTACAGAGCGCAGGACGTCCCCCTCAGCCTCACATGCTGGTGCTTGTAGTGCTACAGAGCACAGGACATCCCCCTCAGCCAAACATGCTGGTGCTTGTAGTGCTACAGAGCTCAGGACATCCCCCACAGCCACATGCTGGTGCTTGTAGTGCTACAGAGCAGAGGACGTTACCTAGCAGAGGCCGATCAATTACCATATTACAGCCTTCTGAATTGTAACTGTTAATATGTTTAGGTGCACCATGTATGTGACAGATTTTCTCTTTATGTTTCTACAGAATACCCCTTTTACATCGCGCTGTCATCTTCAAGCGCCGGGGAGGGGGGTGCGGGCGTTTAAGCCCGTCCGGTGTAAATGCCCCTAAACGCCGGGTCGCACCCGGCTTCAACCAGGGTCCAAAAAGCCGGGTGCGACCCGGCGTTTTGGTCTAAAAGGGGTATAAGTCACACTGCCAGGGACGCCCAAACGGAGACGGCAGCTACTGGCACAACTAGTAAATGCAGCGGACACCCCCCAAATGCCAGCGATAGTTTCTGGGGTACCATGAGCGATATCATCGATACAGATCTGCAGTGTGGCACCAGGGCTAACACAAAACATTGGAAATTTACGAGCATATCGACTGGACAGACATCTCAGGTTTGGTATAACATTGCCGTAATTAGACATTTTGGTTTGTTCCCGTGTGATGGCAGTTTAAGGGCTGACACATGCGCAGAGACCACCGAATAGCAGTTTCCACACTTTTTGGGCCAATTGGGCCCCACGTCTGGCACAAAGCATAAGGTATGTACGGACCCAGCTCATCCCCATCATTGTACAGTGCTGTCCATGCCTAGCATTATTCTGCATGGGTTGGGATCATTGGGTAGACAGAATTTTGGTTGACAAGCATTAGGTCGACTTGCATTAATGTCGACATGGTCATTGGGTCGACACAAGTATTAGGTCGACATGAGTTTTTCTTTCTTTCTTTTTTTTTAAATGGTCCAGAATTTCGACACAGTCGACATGGACAATGAAACGTAGCACCGCGTCCCCTCACATAACTCGCTACGCTCGGCACACTATTTTATTTTATTCTTCCACCACGCCCTAGTGGATGGTAGGGCATGAAATACCATCTGTCGGCACATGTCGGCTCAAAAAAATGTGAAAAACCCCATGTCCACCTTTTGACTGTCGACATTCCCCATGTTGACCTAATGTTTGTGTCAACCCAATGACACTGTCAACCTAACCCATGTCGACATAGTGCTTGTCGACCTAGTGACCGTATCCCATTCTGCACATAGGGGAGCACATTACCACACGTCAGAGCTAATGAGGGGTACAGCCGGCCACAAGCGCTGGGAATTTGCTGACCAGTCCTGGACAACAGGTGGTTTCCTGACCACAAAGCCATTTCCCAGCCCTGTAATTATTACATCTTCCCCAGTGTCCAGCCAACCACAAAGTGACCACAAGTGAAAGCGAAGTCCGCTGCATTATACATTTATATAGCACCATGGAACATGAGGTGGGCCGTAAGGTCACACGTAAGGTCCCGCCATAACTATGTAGGGCCGTCATGCTCAGCAATAGTAAGGGCTTTGTCATTGTCATGCATCTTGTGTCCCCTAAGTGTCATTACCTGCACGGGCCACACATGCTGGGTGTGGGGGTCCTGAGACCACCCGTCTGTGTGCAGATGCTTCCTGGACATTAGCTGGCTGAGAGGTGGAAGAGGAATCTGACACTTCTTATATATAAACGTGGCAGCAGCTGGAAAAATGGGGTGTGGGCTATATAAGGGTTATATGCCATTTATCAGCAGGCTGGGTGACATCCTGCAGCAATAAGGGCAATGGGTCAAACCAGGTTGTGGCAGTGTCTGCTCACGAGTGCTTGGTCATGGATTGGATTCCATGCAGGGCTTTGGGTACTTGTTTCCTAGCACGGCCACCCCGATTTGCATCGGGGTGGTCGTGTCGGAAAAATCGCGTCCATCGCATGCGATGCGACCGACCCGATTTTTTAATTGAATCAAATGTGAATAGGGTCCCTGGGACCCGATTTTACATTGGATTCAATGTAAAATATTCCCTAGACCCCCAATTTTTTTTTCTTCCGACCTTTTCATACCCCTACTATCCACGTCGGCGTGGAGTTGAGAATATAAAGTGTGGCGAGCGCAGCGAGCCACCGAGCCCGAAGCGTGGCGAGCGCAGCGAGCCCCGCGAGTGGCCGCGTATAACTTTACAGGTATACGCGTGCGCTCGCCACACTTTATATTCTCAACTCCACGCCGACGTGGATAGTAGGGGTATGAAAAGGTTGGAGGACGCGCACCGCCGCCCCTCCCGGGCTCGCTGCGCTCGCCACGCTTCGGGTTCGTGTCAATCGTGGGGTGACGACGGGGCCATATACAATGTGAAATGGGTCATATTGGCCCATTTCACATTGTTTCCTATGTGAGATGGACTTAATCAAGTCCATCTCATCTTGTGCCATTATAATGGCACAAGACCGATGCGATGCTCCCGATTTCAATGTTAAAAAATATTTTAACATTGAAGCCTATGGCAAAATCGCGGGCATCGCGTCGGTCGCGTCGGGGGCAATGCCAGCAAAATGGACCTGATTTCAAAGGAAATCGGGTCCATCGCAGGCATCGTGTACCTTAACTTTAAGGTACACGATGCCCGCGATTGTGGCTGTGGTAGGAAACAAGTACCGGGCTTTGTATGTGCAGAGTTTGTATGTTCTCCTTTCCCCCTACACTCTTGTAACTGTACAGCAGAAGCGGCTGGTTCCCCGGTGTATAATAGGGTACTAGACATATACATTAACATCTGCATCATAGTCACTGTACAGTACAAGCGGCTGGTTCCCCGGTGTATAATAGGGTACTAGACATATACAATGACATATGCATCACAGTCACTGTCCAATACAAGCGGCTGGATCCCCGGTGTATAATAGTGTACTAGACATATACAATGACATCTGCATCACAGTCACAGTACAGTACAAGCGGTGGGTTCCCCGGTGTATAATAGGGTACTAGACATATACATTGACATCTGCATCACAGTCACTGTACAGTACAAGCGGCTGGATCCTCGGTGTATAATAGGGTACTAGATATATACAATGACATCTGCATCACAGTCACTGTACAGTACAAGCGGCTGGATCCCTGGTGTATAATAGGGTACTAGACATATATAATGACATCTGCATCACAGTCACCGTACAGCAGAAGCTGCTTGCTCCCCAGTGTATAATAGGGTACTAGACATATACAATGACATCTGCATCACAGTCACTGTACAGTACAAGTGGTGGGTTTCCCGGTGTATAATAGGGTACTAGACATATACAATGACTTTCTGCATCACAGTCACTGTACAGTAAAAGCGGCGGGTTCCCCAGTGTATAATAGGGTACTAGACATATACAATGACATCTGCATCACAGTCACTGTACAGCAGAAGCGGCTGGTTCCCCGGTGTATAATAGGGTACTAGACATATACAATGACATCTGCATCACACTCACTGTACAGTACAAGCGGCAGGTTCCCCTGTGTATAATAGGGTACTAGACATATACAATGACATCTGCGTCACTGTACAGTACAAGCGGCAGGTTCCCCTGTGTATAATATGGTACTAGACATATACAATGACATCTGCATCACAGTCACAGTACAGTACAAGCGGCTGGATACCCGGTGTAAAATAGGGTACTAGACATATACAATGACATCTGCATCACAGTCACTGTACAGTACAAGCGGCTGGAAACCCGGTGTATAATAGGGTACTAGACATATACAATGACATCTGCATCACAGTCACTGTACAGCAGAAGCGGCTGGTTCCCCAGTGTATAATAGGGTACTAGACATATACAATGACATCTGCATCACAGTCACTGTACAGCAGAAGCGGCTGGTTCCCCAGTGTATAATAGGGTACTAGACATATCCAAGGACATCTGCATCACAGTCACTGTACAGTACAAGCAGCTGGTTCCCCTGTGTATAATAGGGTACTAGATGTATACAGCGACATCTGCATCACAGTCACTGTACAATACAAGCGGCTGGATCCCCGATGTATAATAGGGTACTAGACATATACAATGACATCTGCATCACAGTCACTGTACAGTACAAGCGGCTGGATCCCCGGATATAATAGGATACTAGACATATACAACGACATCTGCATCACAGTCACTGTACAATACAAGCGGCTGGATCCCCGATGTATAATAGGGTACTAGACATATACAATGACATCTGCATCACAGTCACTGTACAGTACAAGCGGCAGGTTCCCCTGTGTATAATAGGGTACTAGACATATACAATGACATCTGCGTCACTGTACAGTACAAGCGGCAGGTTCCCCTGTGTATAATATGGTACTAGACATATACAATGACATCTGCATCACAGTCACTGTACAATACAAGCGGCTGGATCCCCGATGTAAAATAGGGTACTAGACATATACAATGACATCTGCATCACAGTCACTGTACAGTACAAGCGGCTGGATCCCCGGTATATAATAGGATACTAGACATATACAATGACATCTGCATCACAGTCACTGTACAGTACAAGCGGCTGGATCCTCGGTGTATAATAGGGTACTAGACATATACAATGACATCTGCATCACAGTCACTGTACAGTACAAGCGGCTGGATCCCTGGTGTATAATAGGGTACTAGACATATACAATGACATCTGCATCACAGTCACTGTACAATACAAGCGGCTGGATCCCCGATGTATAATAGGGTACTAGACATATACAATGACATCTGCATCACAGTCACTGTACAGTACAAGCGGCAGGTTCCCCTGTGTATAATAGGGTACTAGACATATACAATGACATCTGCGTCACTGTACAGTACAAGCGGCAGGTTCCCCTGTGTATAATATGGTACTAGACATATACAATGACATCTGCATCACAGTCACTGTACAATACAAGCGGCTGGATCCCCGATGTAAAATAGGGTACTAGACATATACAATGACATCTGCATCACAGTCACTGTACAGTACAAGCGGCTGGATCCCCGATGTAAAATAGGGTACTAGACATATACAATGACATCTGCATCACAGTCACTGTACAGTACAAGCGGCTGGATCCCCGGTATATAATAGGATACTAGACATATACAATGACATCTGCATCACAGTCACTGTACAGTACAAGCGGCTGGATCCTCGATGTATAATAGGGTACTAGACATATACAATGACATCTGCATCACAGTCACTGTACAGTACAAGCGGCTGGATCCCTGGTGTATAATAGGGTACTAGACATATACAATGACATCTGCATCACAGTCACTGTACAATACAAGCGGCTGGATCCCCGATGTATAATAGGGTACTAGACATATACAATGACATCTGCATCACAGTCACTGTACAGTACAAGCGGCAGGTTCCCCTGTGTATAATAGGGTACTAGACATATACAATGACATCTGCGTCACTGTACAGTACAAGCGGCAGGTTCCCCTGTGTATAATATGGTACTAGACATATACAATGACATCTGCATCACAGTCACTGTACAATACAAGCGGCTGGATCCCCGATGTAAAATAGGGTACTAGACATATACAATGACATCTGCATCACAGTCACTGTACAGTACAAGCGGCTGGATCCCCGGTATATAATAGGATACTAGACATATACAATGACATCTGCATCACAGTCACTGTACAGTACAAGCGGCTGGATCCTCGGTGTATAATAGGGTACTAGACATATACAATGACATCTGCATCACAGTCACTGTACAGTACAAGCGGCTGGATCCCTGGTGTATAATAGGGTACTAGACATATACAATGACATCTGCATCACAGTCACCGTACAACATAAGCTGCTGGATCCCCGGTGTATAATAGGGTACTAGACATATACAATGACATCTGCATCACAGTCACCGTACAGCAGAAGCTGCTGGATCCCCGGTGTATAATAGGGTACTAGACATATACAATGACATCTACATCACAGTCACCGTACAGCAGAAGCTGCTAGTTCCCCGGTGTATACTAGGGTACTAGACATATACAATGACATCTGCATCACAGTTACTGTACAAGCAGAAGCGGCTGTATCCCCGGTGTATAATAGGGTACTATTCATATACAGTGACATCTGCATCACAGTCACTGTACAGTACAAGTGGCTGGATCCCCGGTGTATAATAGGGTACTAGACATATATAATGACATCTGCATCACAGTCACTGTACAGAAGAAGCGGAGTGTTCCCCCGGTATATAATAGGGTACTAGACATTTATTTTTACAAGTAATAATTAACCAGTTGATTGCATTGGATGTTGCAGTTTTCCTACCAGTCGCTTCCATTCACACCTCCCAACATGAGCCAGCCCAGGAGGGTCGCGGCTAGTTCCCCTTAACCGTAAGGACCTGGGGAGGAGAGGGGGCGGGGAACAGGATGAGCAATGTCAGAACAAGGGACCCAAATGGACACTCGCCACGGAGGGCTTGTTCCTTCACCAGGGCAGCCGAGATGTATGCCGGGCCTATGTAAATTTTTGAAGGCGTGGCCTAAGTGTGGGGTGTGGGCACCTCCCACACTTAGGCCACGCCCCCAAAATGTTTAGAGGCGGGTGAAAGAAAACTCTAAAAACTGTAATCTCAGCATCAGCACACACCTACAGCATGTGCTGTGCTGACAGCAGGCTCAGAATGATCTCTCACGCTGTCAGCGAGACACTGTGCCTGCAGTCAGCACAGCACATGCTGTAGAAGTTTGTGCTGCTGTTGCTACCCGGGAGGGACGAAGGGGTCCCTCCAGCAAGCCTGGGCCCAGGTAACTAGTACCCGCTCCCCCCCCCCCCCCCCCCCCCCCCTCTCGGCTGCCCTGTCCTTCACTATCCACACCACCTCTTGTTGCCTTTAGTAACCAGGTGGCGAGCGAAGAGGAGCACACCACCATGTCCGCAGTTCCTCCCTAGGTCCTTACGGTGGAGAGGAACTAATCACAACCATCCCAGGAGGGACAGAGTTCTGTGTACCTGGACTTCCCTCACCTGTGCTGAAAGCCTCTTTAATAACTACCTATAACCGGAGAAAGTAATATTAGCCAGTAACACAGAACTCTGACCCTCCTCGGATATGACATGTTGGGGGGTGTGCTCCTCTTCGCCTCATACTTCCCAGCACCCAGTAAAGGAGGGCAAGTACCCCAGAGCCTGCCCACACCAGGCAGCTCTGGCCCCAAGCCAAATCACGCTATTCAATCTGAATGCCCTTGCCCAGAGGGGGCAGAATATATGAGCGATAAGAAGGTGGCACATGCACCTTTAAGAAGAACAAATCCATGTATTTTGCACCCAGCGGACAATATTCATAGTTACCCCACAACAAAGCATGTACGTTACCTGTGTTCAGATGGCTGCATCTCAGGTGATGTATTATATGGTCACAGATGACATTAGTGGTAGGCGTCTCTCATGGAACTACAAGTCCCAGCATTTCTCCACTTGCATGCAGCAGCTGTAGAGCCATGGTGTCTAATGGACTATAACATATACTACTGACTGACAGGCCAGACGTCACACTGAGCATGCTCAAGGGCAGACAGCATGGCCGCCTGTTCCACCATCACCGGCTGGCTGTAGGCTGACACCTGGGAGAGATAAGCACCAATCAGACAGCTGCTCTCATTAATTATCACCAAGCTGAGGTTACAGAGCACTCACATACCCAGCTGTATGGGTCTATGGGGGTTATTCTGGTTCAATCAGAAAGGCACAATCACTCTCTGATGGGCAAAACCATATGCACTGCAGGTGGGGTAACATGTGCAGAGAGAGTTAGATTTCGTTTTTTTTATTGTTTCTGTGCAGGGTAAATACTGGCTGCTATTTTTACACTGCAATATAGATATCAGTTTGAAGTAAAACCCCACCCAAATCTAGCTCTCTCTGCACGTTACATCTGCCCCACCTGCAGTGCATATGGTTTTGTCCATTAGAGTGTGATTTTGCCTCTCCGAGTGAATCAGAATAACCCCCTATGAACTAAGCCAGGGAAAGAGATAAAGTAGCAGCCAGCTCCTAGCTGTCATATTACAGGCTGTTTGAAAAATGACAATTAGGAGCTGGTTGACTGCAACTTTATCTTTCCCCTGTCTAGAACATAGGAGTCTATTCATGAAGCATTGAGAAGAGTGGAGAAATTGGTATGGACCTTCGGATAGACACCAACTAGGTGGAGTCGACATGGGTTAGGTTGACAGGGTCATTGGGTCGACACAAGCATTAGGTTGACATGGGGAAGGTCGACATTCAAAATGTTGACACAAGCGACATGGCTCATTGCGCTGACCATGCTTTGGGCACACTATTTTATTCTCCTACCAGACCCTAATGGATGTAGGACATGAAATACTGCCTGTCGGCACATGTCAGCTAAAAAAAAAAAGGTGAAAAACCCCATGTCGACCTTTTGAGCATTGTGTTCCTCCCAGAGAGGTCATGTTGCCATGGCAACCATGCCACATAAACTTTTATAGGATGCGTTTAATAAATGTTACTTCATTGCTGATTGGTTGCCATGGTCATAAGACGGTCGGATCAGTGCTTCATGTGTTTTAGAAAGTACCACATGCAACCGTCGTCAGATTGGCCTTTGAAAAGGGGCGGGACTAGCTGGGATATAAATCGTAATACGGTCATTAGGTCGACAAGCATTGGTTCAACATGGGTCTAGTTCGACGGGTCATTAGGTCGACACAAGCATTAGGTCGACATGGGCAAGGTCAACATGGGGTTTTTCCCTGTTTTTTGAGCCGACGTGCCGACAGGCAGTATTTCATGCCCTAACATCCACTAGGGCATAGTGGGAGAATAAAATAGTGTGCCGAGCGCAGAGAGTGTGTCAACCTTTAGACTGTCAACCTTGCCCATGTCGACCTTTCAGCATGTCGACCATTCTCTTGTAGACCTAATTATCCATATCCATAAATAGCAGCAGCCATTTTAAACCTGTGCATTTCTGCTTTATGACTAGTGAGGCTTGGTGTATACCACTGAACGCTGCACATACCTATTTTGCATTGCTTTGGCTGCCATTACAAGTGTGTTTTAACCTTTCATTATGGAATCTGCAGCGATGTACTATGCAGTGCTGAGGCAGGAGAGGAAGATCTTGCCGGACCAAGTAGTGGCTGCTGAGTCGTCAGTCTCGGTCTCACATGCCACTGCTCAGGTACATTAGGGATAACAATCCGGATGACTACAGGAATTTCCTGCGAATGGATGATGCCACCTTCCAGGAATTGCTGAGTCTGGTGACCCCCCTACATCGAGAAGCAAGATACCAAGTATTGTATGGCTATCCCTGCTGAGGACCGGCTGGTGGTGACCCTGAGGTTTCTGGTGACAGGACAGGCTCTAGCTGACCAAGTGTGGATCGCACACAAAAACCCACAAACGATGTGCATGCAATGGACACCTGGTCGGAGTCGGAATCAAGGGATCCGCAAAGCGACCAAACGAGCGGTGGGTACGCGCTTCGGATTGGATCTAAAACATGCCCAATGTACATACGATCGGTCAGAATTGATGGGATTGAGGCCAAATCGCTCTGGTGTGGTGTAGCATAACACGGACGGAGCAGAAGAACAGGAACGATCAGTGTCGCGTCTGAATAGATTGGGTCAGAGCAGGGGGAAGAGTAAGGAGACTACTGCGGTAATAGTGCTGCCTCTTGTGTGACATACGTGTGTAGTCTGTATCTGTTTCCTATGTAACATAATCTGGATACAGATTGGATGTGGGGACACAGTAGCATGGCTGACAGGTGAATGTGCCACTGTTCATCCAACTGCATGCAGTCTTCTATTATAACAATAGTTCAGTGATTGGGGTAATTTCCTGCTGCAGGCTGTAACGTAACTGGGATTTCTCCATAGGCCTCATATCAATAACATAATAATGCAGCATCTGCAGTTTCTGTATAATATTACTGCTATGTACTAACAACCTAATACAGGTAACGTCACAGAAATAGTGCAGCAGTCCTCAATATGATTCCTCAGCTTGGGTGACCCGCTGTAAGTAGTGTCTGTCTGTGCAGGTGTTGCTCATAGCAACCTATATTATATGTATTTCTGAAGCCCTTGTGACTTGGAAACTGAAGCAGGTGAGTTAGAATACTGATAAAGGTGAGTTTGAACACAATCTGAATTTTCTCCCATCCTCACTCATGAAAATTGACATGGTTAATTAAATTAACATTATGAACATGTTGACATGATGAACATAACTGTAATATAACAAACCCATTGGGAGAACAGCTGCACCCTGCTAGTAAATACAGTACAGAGATCATCACACAAAGTGACCAGGGAGGAGAATACTTGTATAATACAGCCAGGAACTGATACAAGCACTGGGCAGGGGAGGTAGACTGCTCAGGTAAAGCTCTTCTGGGTAGTACAGGATGGTACCACACTGCCACCCAGTGGAGAGGTCACACAGGTCTATATAATGCAAGCATACTAAATAACGGGTATCACAGACACCAGGGGTGAAATGTAATAGGATGAGAGAATCAGAAAGTGAGATATTTGGTAAGAAATCTCCAGGTTTTTTAAAGCAGCAATCATTTACACTGCAAACCCAGTTTGATTCTGCAGTGTAGATGATTGCCGCTTTAAAAAACCTGGAGATTTCTTACCAAATCTCTCACTTTCTGAATCTCTCATCCTATTACATTTCACCCCTGGTGTCTGTCAGTAAGTAAAGTCAAATTTGCAACACAGTTGGCACATTGCATTTCTACCAAGCAAGCGATGAGTAAAATTCCTTTACCTTGACCATGCTCCATCTGTGTGGAGTAAACATGTGTGCAATTGTACTACAGACAAGCAGCACACATGTTTATATCTACGTACGGTGTAGATATTACAACAGGATAATTACCCCCAGGCTGTGGTTCTGTATTATCCTAGCGCTCCGTCATTACCAGATCTCTCCTAACACAACCTCACAATGCACCTAGAGACAACCAATGCCTATTGCAATGTTTGGGGGTGGGGGAGAGGCGTAGAACAATAATAGCACGGGCAAATGACAAATTAACACCGAAACAGGCGATTCCTTCTATCCGATGCCTGGGCGAGACGCCTACCAGACCCCTTCTGTCTGCATACAGTAACACGTATGCACACAGGTACAACATGGTGACAGCAGCTGGGGGTGAGTTCACTAGTTTTATTTCATTATGAATGGATTCAGAGTCATACATGATGTCAGGATATATGGGAATATGTTACAGAATACGTAACGCAGCCCCAATCCCCCCCCCCCAAATGCACCCTCACAGTTTAGGTCTCAAGGATATCCATATTTGGGCCTTGATGGTCAAATTAGAATGGTCTGTGCTTACACATGGATATCTGTAAAGCCTGGACTGCCCCACGCACAGGGTATGGGAAGCACTGCTGTAACAGATGCTCGTCCTCCCCAGTCTGAAGGTGGATGTGGTCAGTCCTCAGCAGGGGAAGTATAAGCCAATAACTGCCCTTGGTAAGTATGTGCACATTACACTCATCACCCAGATCTATGCTATGGGCTATCTCTGCCCCGTCTGCTATATCCAGATCCTTAACGCGCATTCATCCTTCATCTGCAATCATAGCACAGTACAGAAAGGTGATTGGATCCTGCTCTGGCCAATCACTATCATGGGCAGGCAGATTGGAGACATTACCAGAGATGTGCTACAGCGATCAGTGACGTCACTTGTACTGCTCCTGTGGGGCACATCACAGATGGCATCTCCCACTACCAGCGATGCATGGAACGCTCACAAAACAACAGGAAGGGACTCTGACACAGACTCTGACCATGGAGAAGGACTATGAGCAGCATGTACTTGTTACCAGCCTGAGACAAGTCTTAGAAAACGTTTATTTATACAAAGCGGAGTCTTTGCAGGTAGAACGAGGCCTCTAATGTATCAGTATACGTAAGGCCACCTGCTCCTCATGGACAGGATAAAACACAACTAGTATTCCCAGGCGGTATCATTGTGTGTAGTATACAATCCTGTGGTACACAACATCGCCAAGGCGCTCACACACCCCAGCGCCTATTTGGCCATGTCTATTAGGCTCTGTAAAGAGGTTGGCACCCAAGTCTTCTCTCCCTGCACGTATACAACGCCTCGGTCTATGTAGATGACAATGCGGTTGAAGTTGTAGAGCTGTTTTCCTTCATGCCGTTTGCCAATCAGGGGCATAAAGACAATGTTGTGTTCCTCCGCTTTGGACTGGATTAGGTCCTTGAAGTTCATTGGCACGGCGGAGACTCCAATACCTCTTTGTGCGATACTCTCTGCATCGCGCCGCTCCTGCATGGCTTCGTACTGGAAGTCCTTCCTCCTCTCTGTCTGCGTCAGGTAAGCTATACTCTCCCGGGCGCCGGGCTGCATATACGCACCTGTATTGAGACATACACAGACTAAATATTGCCGCTCCATTAATATACATTTAGTCTCCGTTATCACAGACCCTATTTGTAGTCGCCACCAACTTCTAGAGATGCCGTAATCGCATTGTAGCCATTACCACCTGGGAAACTCGGAGCTCGGGTGGTTGGATGAGCTGGTGGCCATGGATTCACCTATGATACGTCCAGGCTCACTCCTATAGCATCCGTCCACTCCTGTCTATGGACCAGTTGTGATTAGCACAGGTGTGTACTCACCAACATTAGAGGAGACCGATCTGTTCATGATATCCAGCGCCTCATTAAAACGATCCTTGATTCCTGGGTGGGCCAAGACCTGGTCAGAGAACATGGACTTCCAGCCCAGATACCACTTGGTGATCTCCTCGTAGTTTGGGTTATTGCTGAGCCAGGAGCACAACACCTGAAAACATGGTTCACAGTAAGACCTAACACTGTAAATCCCATATCATGCAGCAAAAGACAACCGGACAGAGTAGAACAGAAGGAATCAGAAGTGAGATTCAGCAGCGGCCCGCACACCCGCCCATGTCAGTGGCAGAGCGCCCCCCACCATACCTGCCTGTATCAGCAGCGTGCGCCCCAGCACACCCGCCTGTATCAGCAGCAGTAGCGCATGCGCCCCAGCACACCCACCCATGTCAGCCGCAGCGCGCCCCAGCACACCCGCCTGTGTCAGCAGCACGCACCCCAGATTACCCTTGTGTCTAGTTACCACAACTGGATACATTTCCAAGAATTTATTAAGTCCAATGGAAAGTGTCTTTAACGCATCATCAGGGCCAGTGCTAGGGTGTTCGGCGCCTCCCTGCAAACTCTAAATTTGCGCCCTCCCATACCTTATAAAATAACGCTTCTAGAGAGTGCCTGCCTCGTCACCCCGCCAAATCACCACCACCGTATCTCCTCACAACCATGCGAGGGGAGGTGTCACAAAGACACACCCCCTCACATGTACCCGCAGCAGGAGAAATCATTTGATGCTTGCCGACCATCGAATGATTTCTCCTACCTCCACAAATATAAGTCAGTGGAGACTGACTTATATTTGTGGGTACGGGGGGGGGGGCCTCTTCCTAAACATACCTATGTGATATATATATATAATACCTCCAGAAAACCGGCACTCACTTAATATTCTTAAATGACAGCGTGCTCTGAGTCCATTTACAAAATAGTCCCCTGTATGCACAAACATAGTCCTTCAGGCAGTGCTTGCTTAAAAGTGTTTAGTATGTTTTTCAAAGTGAATCCAAAACTGTATGAATGTAGATAAGATTATATAGAACACATCCAGCATTAGGAGAAATGGCTATGCTGGCATTCACAGACTAAACATAGACACTTCTCTATCTCAATCAATTCTAATGAATCCTGTGCGTGCCACTGCCACCTCAGTATATCAGTAGATGGTGCCTCTCACCTAATGTACTTCAGGTACCTGTCCGTGTTGCCTTCTGTCCCGGGTCCCGGATTGTGTCCAGCGCTGAATCAAGCTGCTGTAACTAAAACCCAGACAGCATGGCTGGCTCTTCTCCCTACATGCCATGTACGCGCCGGCCCAATGTAATGACGTCGGGCAGCGTCATTCAGCGGGACGATGTGAGAGTTGAGCGGCGGGTAGCGGGCGTCTAGTAGTGCCGCAGCCGCTGCCCAAATAAATGTCATTCATGTCCAGCGCTTGGTGCTGCCAGCACCGCTGCCTGTCATATACTTTGACAGGCGCAGGCAGCGGCAGCTGGCAGCTACAGTATGGGAGGAGGATAGGTAGCGCCTTCAGGGGCCGGCGCCTACCTGCTTTGCAGGTTGTGCTGAGCGGGTAGCGCCGGCCCTGCGCATCATGGAAATAAGTGTAGTACAATAATTTGTGGGTAGTATTACCTAATCCAGAGTATTCATAATTGGGGGGGAGGGGCGTATCCCTAAGTCTAGAACAGACATAAAGGTATTCCTGTCTGGTAGATGATCAACTTCCCTTCAGCAATTATTATCTAAGGATGACCAGATAAACATTATACTGCAATAAATGAGGGGAGGGGGTGCCCCCATACAATGCGGTAAAATGTTTCCCTTATAATCATAGGTCTTGTTAGTAGAGATATAAAACAAATAATCTATTCTAAAAAGTTGTGAGGGTGCTATATGCACTGCGGATACGGATGCTGAAATATGACCCTCGGACAATCTGCCAAACAGCACGGATGTGAGAAAAGCAAAGGGTTAATCTACAGCCCCGAGTGGGATCGCACTGCCGTGGATCCACAGTCCCGAGCAGGAACATGCAGCCGTTAGAGATTATTATAAGAGAGACGTTTCTATGATACAGCTTTTATTGAAGTTGGAGATTAGTTATAATACACTGACTGCTTTGTGTCAGATAATTAGTCTCTTTAAAGCTCAGCCAAACTAAAAGGTGGCCATACTCTGCTGCAATGTCTCGCAGCAGTGTACCGCCACCCAATTCCCCGCCAGCCACCCGGGACCTTCCTGGGCAGCAGGGACGCATGCGATCAATTGTGATGAGCCCCACCGCCGGGAGGGAGGTCCCAGGCCAGACGACCAGCAGGTCTGACCACCGGCTCAAGTCTGATGCTCACAGGACCACACATCGGACCTGAGTGGACATCAAAATGAGCAGATTTGGGACAATTTCACGTACCTGATTTGTCCGAATCGGGCGAAACCGGCTCAGTGTATGGGCACCTTTAGACATTGGAAGCCAGAGCTCAGTTTATAATCCACTTACCTGCAGCCACTTGGGGAAGAAGTGTTTCTCCAGGAGTCCTACGAGGCTGGATAGAGAGATCATCCCCTCCCAATCCATCATCCAATGGAACACATCCATGTGCTGCTGGTGCGGGTTAATAATAAACTCCCCGAGACACATCCCTGAGAGAGACAGATGCAGTTAATGTCAGGCCATCCCAAGGTCTTGTTTTCTTATGATGCCGAGTCTGCCATGTGTGACAACCTGTTCTATATTCCCACTGATACATAAGTGAATAAATAATGTGTGACACTTCTGCTTACCTAACTTGGGCACAATGTTTTTCACCATGAACGCTTCCCACGACCCAGGTGTGAAGACCTCTTTCCATGGCTGCAATATCAGCTTGGCGGAGGAGTCGCTGGGGTGCCACTTCTGAAGGGCGTTGGCTAACTTGTTTCTGATTGGAGAGAAGAGCGGCTCTAGCCGGGACTGCATCAGCGGCAGCCAGGGGTGGATCCAGGAGTGGATGGGTACCGTGTCTGTCAGAGGGTTCCAGTTCTCCACCTGTGCACAAAAATGTCGCATTGTCACCACCGGTAACATACAGTATGCTATGCTATGCTATGCCTATGCTACAGGCTATCGCATACACCGCAGTTCTAGAAACATATCCCACGTAGCCTGGATCCATGGCCCTTGTCCATGTGGGACCGCCACAAGTGGGAGTGACTGACCATTATTCTCTGACAGGAGACTTAGATGGGGCTACAGTCTAGCCGAGCTCACCACTGCTGAGGCGGCCAGCGCTGGATGTCGTAGCGGCAGTGACTGCGTCCTATCAGACACTGACTCATTGTCCGCTCAAAGAAAATAAAATATACTATAAACGAGGCTATTTAATATCTGCCCCTGACAATAGTGTCCATTCCTGGCATATCACTGGCATGCCGCACTGGGCTTCCCAGCTTATGATGGTTTTTGGGGTGCCGCACCCTGCACCTAGATATAGCGCTAGGGACCCCCAATATACAGAGAAGCCTTGACGCGGCTTGGGGGCATAGCATACACCTGCGCAGGTATATGTAACCAATATCTCTGAATTCTATTATCATGTAGTGTTCTAGATTGGTTACTAGCATTGCTCAGTGTGCTGAGGGAAAAAATGTCTTGTTTTACTTACCCAGTAATTAACCCCTCCCTCATGCACCTGGGAAATGTTACTGAACTAATTGAGCATCTACCACTATCTGTATGTATAGTGTCCATTCCTGTAAGCACCAAATAAGAACCTGGTCCTCTAGTTACTGGAGGCAGGGTATAAGGGAGAGGAAACTTAACCATTTGGTACCCAGACTGCAGCTCACCAACCATACCCACTGTAAAGCCAGTGTCCCCTATGATGTGTTAAATGATTGCTGCTCTAGTTAAGCAATTCACAATTAAGGCTGATTGAGAAGGGGGCAGCCTGTGGTATTTCACATGGCTCAGACATGGAAAGACAAATAAATCAGTGCACATAAAGATCAATGATCCCTAAGCAACATGCATCCCCCTCCTGGAGGAAAGAGAAATGTATCATCAGCTTCAGATTAAGAGCCTGACCAAGCTGGGCAGAGGTTCAACCAGAGGACACACAAGTCTGCTCTGTAATAGCGACACGTCCCTTATCTAGCTGCCCCGCCACAGCCGGAGAGGACACACAAGTCTGCTCTGTAATAGCCACACGTCCCTTATCTAGCTGCCCCACTACAGCTGGAGAGGACACACAAGTCTGCTCTGTAATAGCGACACGTCTCTGATCTAGCTGTCCCCCTACAGCTGGAGAGGACACACAAGTCTGCTCTGTAACAGCGACACATCCCTTATCTAGCTGCCCCCCCTACAGCCGGAGAGGACACACAAGTCTGCTCTGTAACAGCGACACATCCCTTATCTAGCTGCCCCCCCTACAGCTGGAGAGGACACACAAGTCTGCTCTGTAATAGCGACACTTCCCGTATCTACCTGCCCCCCCTACAGCTGGAGAGGACACACAAGTCTGCTCTGTAATAGCGACACGTCCCTGATCTAGCTGCCCCCCCCTACAGCCGGAGAGGACACACAAGTCTGCTCTGTAATAGCGACACGTCCCTTATCTACCTGCCCCCCCCTACAGCCGGAGAGGATACACAAGTCTGCTCTGTAATAGCGACACGTCCCTGATCTAGCTGCCCCCCCCTACAGCCGGAGAGGACACACAAGTCTGCTCTGTAATAGCGACACGTCCCTTATCTACCTGCCCCCCCCTACAGCCGGAGAGGATACACAAGTCTGCTCTGTAATAGCGACACGTCCCTGATCTAGCTGCCCCCCTACAGCCGGAGAGGATACACAAGTCTGCTCTGTAATAGCGACACGTCCCTTATCTACCTGCCCCCCCCTACAGCCGGAGAGGACACACAAGTCTGCTCTGTAATAGTGACACATCCCTGATCTAGCTGTCCCCCTACAGCCGGAGAGGACACACAAGTCTGCTCTGTAACAGCGACACGTCCCTTATCTACCTGCCCCCCCCCCCCCACAGCCGGAGAGGACACACAAGTCTGCTCTGTAACAGCGACACGTCCCTGATCTAGCTGCCCCACTACAGCTGGAGAGGACACACAAGTCTGCTCTGTAATAGCGACACGTCCCTTATCTACCTGCCCCCCTACAGCCGGAGAGGATACACAAGTCTGCTCTGTAATAGCGACTCGTCCCTTATCTACCTGCCCCCCCCTACAGCCGGAGAGGACACACAAGTCTGCTCTGTAATAGTGACACATCCCTGATCTAGCTGTCCCCCTACAGCCGGAGAGGATACACAAGTCTGCTCTGTAATAGCGACACGTCCCTTATCTACCTGCCCCCCCCTACAGCCGGAGAGGACACACAAGTCTGCTCTGTAATAGTGACACATCCCTGATCTAGCTGTCCCCCTACAGCCGGAGAGGACACACAAGTCTGCTCTGTAACAGCGACACGTCCCTTATCTACCTGCCCCCCCCCCCCCCCCCACAGCCGGAGAGGACACACAAGTCTGCTCTGTAACAGCGACACGTCCCTGATCTAGCTGCCCCACTACAGCTGGAGAGGACACACAAGTCTGCTCTGTAATAGCGACACGTCCCTTATCTACCTGCCCCCCCCTACAGCCGGAGAGGACACACAAGTCTGCTCTGTAATAGTGACACATCCCTGATCTAGCTGTCCCCCTACAGCTGGAGAGGATACACAAGTCTGCTCTGTAATAGCGACACGTCCCTTATCTACCTGCCCCCCCCCTACAGCCGGAGAGGACACACAAGTCTGCTCTGTAATAGTGACACATCCCTGATCTAGCTGTCCCCCTACAGCCGGAGAGGACACACAAGTCTGCTCTGTAACAGCGACACATCCCTTATCTACCTGCCCCCCCTACAGCCGGAGAGGATACACAAGTCTGCTCTGTAACAGCGACACGTCCTTGATCTAGCTGCCCCACTACAGCTGGAGAGGACACACAAGTCTGCTCTGTAATAGCGACATGTCCCTTATCTACCTGCCCCCCCCTACAGCCGGAGAGGACACACAAGTCTGCTCTGTAATAGTGACACATCCCTGATCTAGCTGTCCCCCTACAGCCGGAGAGGACACACAAGTCTGCTCTGTAATAGCGACACGTCACTTATCTACCTGCCCCCCCTACAGCCGGAGAGGACACACAAGTCTGCTCTGTAATAGTGACACATCCCTGATCTAGCTGTCCCCCTACAGCCGGAGAGGACACACAAGTCTGCTCTGTAACAGCGACACGTCCCTTATCTACCTGCCCCCCCCCACAGCCGGAGAGGACACACAAGTCTGCTCTGTAACAGCGACACGTCCCTGATCTAGCTGCCCCACTACAGCTGGAGAGGACACACAAGTCTGCTCTGTAATAGCGACACGTCCCTTATCTACCTGCCCCCCCCTACAGCCAGAGAGGACACACAAGTCTGCTCTGTAATAACGACATGTCCCTGATCTACCTGCCCCCCCCTACAGCCGGAGAGGACACACAAGTCTGCTCTGTAATAACGACACGTCCCTGATCTACCTGCCCCCCCCTACAGCCGGAGAGGACACACAAGTCTGCTGTGTTACAGTGACACGTTCGTGATCTAACGGCGATCTGATCGTGCACTGGCAGCAAGATCCCGCCCACACTGCATTGTATATGGGATGCATAGTAAATGTGCCCCGAATACAACTAAGACTGATTATTAGAAAGTGCCGACTGTATCGGAGGCCTCTAAGAATATCGGCTCGTTCCCGTCTCCATGTTGTGCTAAGATACAGTATCCAATCTCACCTCCTTCTGCAGTTTGGGGAAAATAAGTTGGTCCAGTATATTATCTAGAATCCAGACTGGTACCAAGTGGACCCAGAAGTCCAGGAAGTCCACCATGGGGGCACAGTTCCGGGGCTGCCACTGCGAGATGATAATCCTCAGAAACGGAACCCACATCTCCCACAGCAATCTGAGGAGAGAGAAGGACAGGTCAGTCCAGATACTACACATTGGTCAGCACTACCTGGTGATGCCAAGGCAGGCTGCACAATACGCAGTCCTCCAGCTACCGCTCAACTACATGTCCCACAGCATCACCTGCTAATGCTTAAGCATGAACTACAAACAAAACAGAGGCAGAGCATGGTGGGATGTGTAGTCCTACCGCAACTGTATTGCAGTTTATTGCCTACCATCATGCAAGCAGTCTGTGACTCGGTCATTGCTGCAGAGACAGAAGCAGAACCTTATTCCTGGGTGGAATGGTGGCAGTTACCTGTGATAGGGATCCATGGCTGCATCTTGTGCGCTGTGCGACAGGTGACCTTCCTCCAGCAGATCCTTCCACTTGGTCATGACATCAATACCGTACATTGGGTCCTAAACAGAGATAGATCATAAGGATTTTAGTTTCCCACAACTAGGCTGAGCTCACTTTCCAACAAGCGCAGCCGGTCCCCAGCAGCGGCGTTGTAGGACAGCTGGTAAACATGGCGCGGCGCTGGAGGACAGCTGGTAAACATGGCGCGGCGCTGGAGGACAGATGGTAAATCTGGCACACAAGAATAGGTGCTAGGCACGATTACATTTACAAACTTCTGTAAATGTACCAAATTCTCTTCAGAAACATCAGAAGGGTTGATTCTTCAGCCTGACTACCACTAGCGGGAACATGTAATAGAGTTTGCCAGACAGACTCAGACCTTATTTTTTTTATTTTTTATTAAAGTGTCAATTATTTACAAGGTTAACCATGTCTTGTAAATGACTGTCCGTACTTGGATGCTATTACACACTTACCGCAGAGTTTAAGTGCCCAGAGCCACTTGATTATAACCCTGAGATAAGCTGTAGCTGGCCGGTAAAAGGACCCATATAAGGTCAGTTACCCGCTGTAAGCCCTGGACCAGCCCTGAGGGTGAACCTAGCATGGACTTCAGCGTGTACCCTCCTGGGCGCAGAGAGAAATATGCTCTAACTGGCACGTCTCTGGGGCTAATTGCGGACGGTAACTGTATTGCTCCAGGTGCTAAACGCTGCAGTAATGCCTGTGGCTGAGTCTGCCCTATGGGGTTCCATCACTTAGCAGAAAGGTTTTTAGCAGTTTCTCACTGCCAATGTCATAATGATACCTATCTCTTTCGTACAGGTGAGGTTGGCTTTATTGCAACACTCATCGCAGTGGCTCACCAACTGATTTAGTTTGGTACAGCTGCGACTTGAGAACTATGGTCCACAACAAATGAACATGAAGGTCATATGTAAATGTTGAGCTACATTCTGCTCCATCTGAATCTAGTTCCTCCCCTAACAGAAGAGCCCACTTCACTCACGATTAAGGGGTTCCAGTCTTTGAAGTAATCTTTCATCAGGGGGTAGACAATAGCCACTGCCAGATCGGCCTTCTCTGACATTTTGTATTCTTCATAATACTTGTCCTGCAGCATCTGGAAAATGCGTGCGCACTCGTCCAGCGTCAGAGGGTTGGTGCAGCCTGGCTGCATCCTCTGCCCGCACTCTTCCACAGTCTGCAGCACCTGGCTCAGGTTGTATATGGCCTTCTCCTCCCGCCCCAGCACCTCGGACAGCTTTTCCAGCTCATGTGTGAGGTTCACCACCATGTCTCGCTCATACTGTAACTGCCGGTCATTCTGGATGATCTCCTGCTCCGTCATCTCTATCAGTAGCTGCAGGTTGTGCTCCAGCTCCGGTAGTACAAACCCCTGAGGCTTCTCCTCCTTCCCCCCTGGGGGAGCCGTCTCTCCAGGGATGTTGTGCTTGTGGGACATCTGGCTGTAGCTGTAATACACTTTCTGCTCCCGTCCAGTCATATCAATCACCTGCATAGAGAAACAAAGAGAAGGACGACAGGATTACAACTTGCTACAAGTGGTTACATGCTGCCATTGTTTACTGGACAAGCGAATGGGACAGATGAGTTGTATTCAGGTAACTGGGGTTGACCTAAAGGAGAATTACAGTCAAATAAACTAAAAAAGTCAACCCTATGCGTTATCGAGGGGCCGCCAAGTTCCAGCACCGTAACGTGCCGGCATTACCAGGGGCCGCCATGTTCCGGCAATGTAGAGGATGGACCATGAAGGCACACTCACTTGTCCTGGCTCTCTAATTGGACAGACCCATTAAGAAGGGCCATGTAATGAATGGACATAGGCACTTATTCTGATAGTCGGACGGCTCCGTGTGCAGTCGGGCGATGTTTGGTATCTGCGCATGTTCGAACACGGAGTGAGGTCTGTGCAGAAAACGATCGGTCGGAACAATCCGAGCAGGGGCGTGAAGGGCTGTTGGGGCTCATTACCATATGCGTACGCCCCGTGTTTCATGGGCGTTCCCATGAAAACGCTGGGCGTACGTATGGTAGTGCGGCCGTGACGCACGTGTGGGGGGGCGGACATATGACATAGCCGGATGCCAGCTGCCCGCCCATATCCCTGTTTTCATACGGAAAAATGTCTGAGTGGTCTGGAGCACTCGGTGCTGCCTGACCACTCGGTCCATCATTTGATGGTCGGCAACCATCGGAGGATGGGGGAGGTTCCCACAGATGGAGGAGGTGTTCACATGAAACATCCACTCGCGGGCTGTACGCTCGGCGTCTTACCGCATTCAGACGCCGTGAGCGATCTGTACGGTAGGCGGGGCTAAGAACACTTGGTTCCTGTCCGAAATACGCATCTGTCCGAATCAACTAGAATAAGGCCCACAGTGTAGAAATTCCTTTGTAAGCCATCATGTTACAGCCAGCTGCTTAGCTTGCAATCACTGCTACTGTAATAATGATAATAGCAGCTTCTACCTACAGCACAGGGAAGGAACGGTGCACATCTGTAAGGGTTACACGTGGTTTAAAAGGCAGAACAGCAAAAGCATCTGTGCTGCGGCGCCCATTCGGTCATCTGCGGGTTTCTTTCTTAAGTTTGGCACCTAGGAGGTCATGTAGTTGTGATATCAAGAGCAAAGTTCCGATGTTTGGTACTTGGTGCATGCGCAGGGCCCGTTCTGAGCAGACTGTCAGTCACTGGGGGCAGCGGCAGCCTCCATTTGTGACACCTTAGTTTAGAGGGGGGGGGGGGGTAAAAGAGATCCTCGTAAGATTCTGGCCTCTGCAACGGTCAGCTTTTGTATGTGCTGTACACCACATGATGGTGGGATATCGATGGGATACTGCAACTGTGTAATGCAGTGTTTTTCAACCACAGTGCCGTGGCACACTAGTGTGCCTTGAGCTGTTTTCAAGTGTGCCCCCAGATCTAGAGATGTCCAAACCAGTTTACAGCCACCACCAGTTCAACTGTTATTTACTGGTCTCTCCTTTAATGGAAAGGGCCAATGTATTTTATTTTTGTTACCTGTGGCGACCAGTGTGATTGTTTTTTTATATGAGGGCCAATAGGTTTGTATTTTTTCCTGTGGGAGTCAATGTGTTTTGCCCTGTGTGGGTCTCATGGTGTGCCTTGGCAATTTAAAAATCTTAGTGTGCCACAAGGTAAAAAGGTTGAAAATCACTGGTGTAATGGTTAGCATCACCATGGCCCTGACTGTGCGGAGTTTGTATATTCTCCCCGTACTTGCGTGGGTTTCCTCCGGGTACTCTGGTTTCCTCCCAAAATTCAAAAATAAACAGGTAAGTTAATTGGCTCCTAACAAAATTAACCCTAGAATGTCTGTGTGCGTGTACATGTGGTTAGCGAATGTAGATTGTAAGCTCCACTGGAGCAGGGACTGATGTGAGTGTTCAAAATATTCTCTGTAAAGCGCTACGGAATATGTGTGCGTCATATAAGACACACTTAATAAATAAATTAAATAAATAAATAATAAAATGACTGCAGCAGGAGGCGTCTGATTGTTATACACACCTCCTGCTGCTGCAATACAGCAGCAGTGACCGCAACGCCATGGTGGATTGACTGAGAAATCTCCAGCGCAGGTGAATGTAAGCAGTGGCTTGGCAATAGAAGCAAAACCAACCTTCACTTGGGATATCTCTTTCTGGGGAGCAGACATAGGTTTCCCCCCTCTTCCTTTTGCTTTCAGCTCATCCACGGTCTTGTAGGCATATTTGGGTTTTCTCTTATTACCACTGGGGTCCTTCCTCCATTGGCTCAGCTCCTTCTGAAACTCCTATGCATGAGGAAAGACATGTCAGGGAATGGGCTGTCTGCAGGAATATCAGGAGAACATAAGCTCTGTAAGATCCCGAAAACATGGACATCACACTCACCTTTTCCTCTTCCTCCTCAGAATCCACAACAGGGAAATCCTGCAGTGACTGCTTGGTTCTCTCTGAGCCGTACGCACCCACGGCACCTTTGCCTTTCCTCTGTTTGGCCACGATAGGAGCAGTAATACCTGTGTACAGATAATGTACCTTACAGTCTCTGACATTCTATCTCTATGGAGTTCTAGGCACAGCTATCACGTCTTCCTATAGACATGCTTACGACAAGGGAGAAGATAAAACTAGAAGCATAGCAATCGTAATTACCAGAGATGGATGAATCACAATACAGTACCTTGGGCATTCTTTCCCAAGCCGCTGCCTGGCACGTAACCCATCTTCTGGAGCAGTTTCTGCCCGATCCCTTTGGTGTGCCGCTCCCAGGAACCAAAATCATTGTTGGACTTTATTCCTCCAGCAAATGTTTTCTGGGAAGGTTTAAAATTTCCGCCCTGCAACGTACAGAAGGCATGTAATGCTGTAGGATAACACGTGAACATTTCATAGCCCCAGCATCTTATATGTAGCTAAGCCCCTATAAACTGCCTGTGTCACAGTTATTGTTGGTGCCCATTAATTACTGCACCCCAAAAAAAAAAAAAATATATGTTCTGTCCTGTTAAACAATTTCCTTCAAATCCTTAGGGAACCCAAGTAACACAGGGGACAGCAAGGTGAGCTGTAGTCTGAGCACACAAGTAAGTTCTGTCTGCAGCAGCCCAGGCTTCCTCACGCCTATATCCAGCCACAGGTAGCCAGTTACCTCACAGCATCTCAGGAGTCTCCTCTGGCGCGGTAGTCTGGCACTTGGAAAGACAGGACCTCAATCTCCTGGTTGATATGAAAGCTAGATACAACCTTTGGAAACTTGCACACACGTGTTTGAAGAAAAGCTCAGACCAAGAGTAAAATCAGAAATGGGGGAGGGGGAGCTATAAGACGCCAAGTCAGACATTTGCTGGGCAGATGCGATAGCAAAAAGGAAGGAAGTATTTCATGTGAGCAAACAAATGTCCATCATGTCGCAGGGCTCAAAGGGAGATGACAAAAGTGCCCCAAGAACTAGAGATAATTTCCATGGAGCCACTGGCAGTGCAAATGCAGTTTGCATGTTGAGGATGTCCAAAAGGAAAGTCTGTACATCGGTAATCGCGTGATCTGCCTCATGAAGAGAAAAACGGCTGAAACCTGCAAAGTAGAAAGACAGAGGCCCAAATTCATACCCACTTGCAAGAGACAAAGGACTCACAAGCACTGGAATGATCTGGAGTTTAAGATGATCATGTCTCAAGAGCCAAGCCGTCAACACAAGCTGGGCCAGATCCAAGCACGGGGCCTGAGGCAGTAGAGGAAGCAGTGGTAAAGCACTAATGGAAAGGCCTAGATGAGTCACTTACCAAGTCCAATGTGGCCAATTTGGATGAAAGCACCGGGATCCACGTGGCTCCAACTTAAACTTGCAGAGGATGCATAGAATCATTATGATTAGAGGGAATATGTATAGGAGTGGGAGAGATCCAGGTCTCTGGTGCATGCGCAGTAACTGGGTGGCTTTTGGTTGTGCAGAGACACCATCCAATTAATGTACAGATGCCCCAGCAAAGGACCAGTAGTGGAATGATGTCCGGTTGTAGAGCCCACTCACCCAAGTGTATTGTACATCATTGAGATTAGATGTGTAGGAGAAGATGGAGTGATCCAGGACAGCTCCCAGATTTCTGTTGTGTGAGCAGAAGAGACACCATCACTGTGACTTAGGAAATCCGGCTACGAATTTTGGACCCTGGAACCGATGGCACTGACTAATGTAGAATGTGACCACCTCTTTGTGGCAAAGTGACTGCAAGCGCTTCTCTGGTGGTTTATGTAGGCAACGGTTGTCATGTTGTCAAACTGCACCTTGACTGGAAGATGCTGGAGAAAAGCTGGTGCTACGCAATGAGTCCTGTACACTGCTCTACACTCCATGATATCTATGGATAGTCAGATCTCCCGAGTCATCCACCAACCCTGGGACATCTGATGACAAGTCACCGCCCCCAGTCCCAAACACTCGTATCAGGGGTGATTAGGATGTAGCCCTGGATACATAAGGAAGAGGCCAGGTGGGAGACACAACAGGGAAGGGACAAATCGCAGGAGAGAAGGATTGTCTGTGCCTTCCGGTGCACAGGACACTGGGCTAGAAGTTCGAGCTGATGAGCACAGTAGTGAAACTGGGAATATTCCACAATGTCAAAGGTTGAGTCCCAGAGAGCCCAGGATCCGCATGCAAGCATCTCGAGATGGGAGTCCAGGTGGATTTCAGCCAATTGGCTATTCATCCCATAGACTGAAGAAGATCCATTACCAGATGGATGCGTTCCAAAGGAAGGTTATCTAAATAACAAAGTAGCTGAAGATGTACTGCCATGACTTCATGAAAACAAATGGAGATTTGCTGAGAAAGGCGAGTCTGTAAAATGACTGCCCAGCATCTCTCTGTAGGGGGAAGAGAAGAGGAGTAACCCTGTGGTGACATGGCTGCCAAGAGTCTCTCTGTAGGGGGAAGAGAAGAGGAGTAACCCTATGGTGGGATAGCTGCCAAGAGTCTCTCTGTAGGGGGAAGAGAGAAGTAACCCTATGGTGGGATGGCTGCCCAGCATCTCTCTGTAGGGAGGAAGAGAGAATTAACCCTATGGTGGGATGGATGCCCAGCATCTCTCTGTAGGGAGGAAGAGAGGAAGAGTAACCCTGTGGTGGGATGGCTGCCCAGCATCTCTCTGTAGAGAGGAAGAGAGAAGTAACCCTGTGGTGGGATGGCTGACCAGTGTCTCCGTGTAGGGAGGAAGAGAGGAGGAGTAACCCTGTGGTGGGATGGCTGCCCAGCGTCTCTCTGTAGGGGGAAGAGAAGATAACCCTGTGGTGAAATGGTTGCCCAGCATCTCTCTGTAGGGGGAAGAGAGGATGAGTAATCCTGTGGTGAGATAGCTGTCCAGCGTCCGTCTGTAAGGGGGGGGGGGGGGGGGGGATGAGGAGTAACCCTGTGGTGAGATAGCTGCCCAGCATCTTTCTGTAGGGGGAAGAAAGGAGGAGTAACCCAGTGGTGGGATGGCTGCCCAGTGTCTCCCTGTAGGGGGAAGAGAGGAGGAGTAACCCTGTGGTGGGATGGCTGCCCAGCATCTCTCTGTAGGGGGAAGAAAGGAGGAGTAACCCTGTGGCATTTGCGTCGGATTGCAGCAACAACTGAATTGCCCATTAAATACTGATTAATTAAGGACACAACAAAGCCAATAACATTCTCCCCTTAATATCTTAGGAAAAGTTTTTATCTTTTCTTTTGGCAGCACTTATGACCAACCCTAACCCGTAGTTAGCATGATGTTCGAATGACATTAGTTCTACATCAGGGACACAAGACGCCACAGGGTACAGAGGTATCTGCGGTCGTAGGAACCTGTCCCAATCTATCAAAATACAGAATATTATGCGGTGATTAGCAATAAAACTCCACCAGCCCCTTATTAATACAAATTACTTTCTAGGTTTACAAATACTTCAGCTACATTATACCCAATAAGCTTTACTCAATTTAATGAAACAGAGGAACGAATTACCGTTTTTAGTTTCTTTGGTTCGAATTCCTTTGGCAAATTCTCTCTCTTTGCCGAAGTTTCGTTCTCGGAGTCACTGTCTGAGCGCTCTTCTGCCGCAGGCTTCCGGATCCCAGCGCTGATAAAATTTACAGGTGCAGAATAGTCGCGGGATCTGGGAAAGAGAAGGAACAATGAGACACTGAGCCAGAACTAATAACCCATGAGCTTATATCTCCTAGGATGTGCCAGGGGCTATTCAATTGCAATCTACAGGCTGCACTTACCACAGATTTCTGTGCTCACCCTCGTGACATGCAAACAGACATTGGTAGGAAGTGAGGCTTCCTTTCCATAGCTGTCCTGGGTGTGCACTTACCCAGAACCTATGAGTTAGCCCCAGGCTTATAGAGTGAGCAAGTGGGCTTGAGCCGTTGGCGAAGAAGAGACCTTTCCATTCCAGCAGAAGAGTAGCTCAACCATGAATAAGACACTGCAACATTCAGCATAAACTTCTCCATGGATGTAGACCCCATCACACACCATGATACGATCTAATCACATGGCATGGAAGCATCTTCCAATCCCCACCAATCACATGCCTATATTATAGATAATAATGTACAGACCTCCATGGAGGGGGGTCATATAGTGTTCATTCTAGCACCCGCTATCTTTGAAAACCCATGCGGTTCCTCCTGGGGTGTCGCTGTCTGCTGGAGTGCTTCTAGCACAGTGTGGTCTGTATATCAGCACTGATATACAAACCAGACCTGTGCTAGAAACACCACAGCAGACAGAGACACCCCAGGCAGGGGAAGAGGAACTGCATGGGTTTTCAAAGATAGCGGGTGCTAGAATGAACAATATATATATGATCACAGGAGATGTTCAACACCAAAACATCCCAAGGGCGTGAAAACACATAGCAGCAAGGGATCATAGCCTAAACCACCAATCCTGTACACACTGCCACTTCCCCACCACCCCAACGTAGCTCGCAGGCATGGGCAGGTGTGTAACTAATTGTAAATGTCAGACACAAGCAGCCACCAATATTGTCTTGGATCGCCAGATGTGTAAGCACCTTTCTGGTTTGGGATTTACACAAGGAATAGCAGTAAGGCACTGCGGGTGGGGCAAACGTAACATCCGCTGGATGGTTTATATGTGAGGGCTGTGTCCAAAAACACATATTACATCGCTGTGAAAAAGAATTAAAGCCGTCCAGCATTTGTGGGCTACATGCAAAAGCAGCCAGTATCTGCCCCGCATGTATAAATAACAATGTAAGTATCTGAACCACGTTTATTGCAGCATGGCTTGTCCAGGTACCAGTCACTCTGTGCTGCTTTAGTCCCACCTCAGCAGCAGTCCCATGTAGTCCTTGGCAGCAACACAAGCCTGGAAACCCCACAGTAATAAGGCCTATGACATGAACTGCAGACTGTTGGCGACCAGCGCAACAGCAGTTCATACTCCAGAAGACTTTTCCAGAAACCCCCAATAACATTTGCTAAATGGGATTTAAAAGGGTATTAAATGGAAAAAATGGGAGTGTTTTGCATGTGATATTATCGCAGCTAAAACCGCTGTAAGACCTTTTTACACGGAATGAATGACAAATAACCCCAGCGGCAGTCACTCCAGGGAACGTTTCCAGCCCCCGTACACCTACTTCTTGCCACCAAAGCTTGGTCGTTCATCATCAGAATCTCGCTCTGCCCACAGGCCGTAAATGGCTTCTTCTTTTGTTTGCCAGTGACGGCGGCGGTTGGGATTGAACTCATTCTGTATATCCCAGTCAGTAATCTCAAAGTTTTCTATTTCCACGCCATCGCTGTTATCGTCTTTGCCGTAGAGGTGTGACATAGACATGATGAACCTGAGGCACAGAAACATCAAATAGAACCAATTATTATTAATTAACCAATTATCAGACAACCACAGAGTACCCATGATGGTGTATTTATGTTGGATGGTTTAGGCCAGGCCTGGGCAATATGTGACCTCGTCTGTTCCTGATCTACAGGCATTCATAAGGGTCAATTCAAATAAACACAAACTGCACACTGCAGCGTCACAAGTTTTAGCTTGCATCCCATAGAGGTGCAGAGGAAACATGCGCTGCTGAGATTACTGTATATGTGCGCAGCCAAACACTGCGGTGGCATCTGCCGGCATATAGTGGCCCCACAGCCCCTGGGGAAATCACATGGGTTTTTCTCAGAGACAGACAGTAATGTCAGAAAGAGCATGATAAGAGACTGGGCTACAAAATAACTTAGATTATACATTTCCTACATGAGATGCAGAGTCAGGGTCTATTTGAGGTTAGTTGTGGCCTCTATAAACCTGTGCGGAAACATTAATAAAACAATCCATTTTCCCTTAATTGTCACTTCATTATTGCAATGAGGTGAAGACTGCAATGTGTGTGTTAATACTCCTGAGCCGAAGGGCTCCTTACATTATAGGAGTATGGAGCTCAGCTGAGGACAAGCGGTCATAACTCTGACGCAAAGGAGGGTGATGTAAGCAAGACAGGGCAGATTATAAGGGGCTTGGCAATAAGAAGTGGTGAGCAATTCATAGTGGCAAAGGAACAGAAGAATGACTATGTACTGTAGTATTCAAGCGCTCGGCTTCTGTGGCACAGAACATCAACAGGTGAACAATATCCTGTCACAACGGAAGACAAGGGAGGGACGGAACCTCACACAGCCCTGACAGACTGCTAGTGCTCCAATTGACAGCAACAGTCTGAGATGACACCTGGGTGGCAGTGTGGCACTGAAAGGGAATTAGCTGGGAGGGCAGCTGACAGTGAGTGTAGTGTAGTTCCTTAACATCTGGAGGGCCGCAATTGCCCAGCCCTGGGCTAGTAGCATTGCACTAAATGGGGGGGAAGGGGGTGCATTGCACTGAATGGGGGGAGGGAGCTACAGCCTGGCAATGTGGTACTGAATGGTAAGTGGTGACAAACTGGCACTGGAGGGTGAGGGTTGACTGGCATTGGGCAGGGAGAGGGGATGACAGGGTAGGGAGAGGGGTAGCTGGCAGATATTAAGGTGAGTGGTGGGGAGCTCAGCTTTCGGCGGGATGGTGAAGGGGTGTTAAGGCCATGGAGGGTGGTGAGGGGATGACTAGCAGATACATGAAGGTGAGGGGTAAGTGGCACTGGGATGCTGGGGGTTGGAACTGGGAGAGTGGGCTACTGCAGCGATCACACATAGTTACCGCGGTACTGCGCTGCGGCCTCACACCGGGGAGACGTAGAACGTAAAGCAACGGCGAGTCACGTGTCTCTCTGCGTCACATGGCTCCAGTGGCATGTCGGGAGATGTAGTCTCTGGAGGAGTCTCTCGCGTCCCGTCCCTCCCCCTCAACACATTAATGGCTGCGGCTAAAACCCTGGTTCAGTGTTCTGGGCAAGCATTTAAAAAATCATGGCGGATATACACAGGCAGAGTCGCAGACAGTGATGATACTTAGGTAGCTAGAGACGGCAGATAGGTCAGGTGATGATGGTAGCGTACATTACCCCCTCCGTGGAGGACACTGAATGCTCTGCTCCTGGACATCCCTCTTATTACCAGCACCTGTGGTGAAACATCTTTTTTCTCAATAATCCTGCTCAAAGCAGGTGCTAGCAATCATACAGTACGGTCATTAGGTCTACAAGCATTAAGTCGACATGCAGAAAGCGCAACATAACTGAAAGTCAACATGGGTTAGGTTGACACAAGCATTAGGTCGACATGGGTTAGGTTGACAGTCAAAAGGTCGACATGGGGTTTTTCGCCTTTTTTTTTAGCCAACATGTGCCGACAGGAGGTTTTTCTTGTCCTACTATTCACTAGGGCATGCTGGGAGAATAAAATAGTGTGCCGAGCGTAGCTGGGGCTGTCGGCAGGTAGATGATAGGTAAGGTGACCAACTTTTTTACAATGAACAGGAGGACAGAAATAAATTGAAGAAAAAAATATTGTAAATATATATTTTTTTAATTAATTGCAACAATAATACACTATAATGTGATAAATGCTTAATAAAGTCAGCAGTGGCTGCCAGCATGCGGTGCCTGCTCCACCATCGGGCTGCCAAAATCAAAGTCTGTGTCCCGATGAATGGATACGCTGATCACCATAAAATGGCGGCTGTGCATAGCGAAAAAGGCATTTACAAATAATAAAATTACTCATCTAAAACCACTACACTTTCTGAAAAACTTCTGCAGCCGCACAGACCTTCCTCAGCTTCCACTTGACCACACGCCGCCTTCTCTTCTCCGCAAGTCTTCTCCTGCAGCCGCACAGACCTTCCTCAGCTTCCACTTGACCACACGCCCTCTTCTCTTCTCCGCACATCTTCTCCTGCAGCCGCACAGACCTTCCTCAGCTTCCACTTGACCACACGCCTTCTCTTCTCCGCACGTCTTCTCCTGCAGCCGCACAGACCTTCCTCAGCTTCCACTTGACCACACGCCTTCTCTTCTCCGCACGTCTTCTCCTGCAGCCGCACAGACCTTCCTCAGCTTCCACTTGACCACACGCCTTCTTCTCTTCTCCACACGTCTTCTCCTGCAGCCGCACAGACCTTCCTCAGCTTCCACTTGACCACATGCCCTCTTCTCTTCTCCTGCAGCCGCAAAGACCTTCCTCAGCTTCCACTTGACCACACGCCCTCTTCTCCGCACATCTTCTCCTGTGTGGAGCGCATGCGTCGCATAATGGCGTCTCGCCACACTGTACCGAGCCTTGCGGAATCTTCATATCAAATACAAATACATTATATAACACGCAATGGATCGGCACGGCATCAATCAAATACAGGAAGCCCCACGAGGGGATGCGCAATACATGTAATGTAATCCACCTCCCCTCGCTGCACTCGCCACACTTTATAAAATCAACTCCACGCCGACAGTGGTGGTATGAAAAGGTCGGGAGGACGCGTAACGCGTCCGCTCGCCGCTCTTCGGGCTGGCGTGGATAGTGTGGGTGTTTCAGGAACACATTGACACCTGCCAAATCATACATCTGAGACAGTAATGATGACATGTATAAACTGGTAGCTGGTTTTTAGTTAATATTAATAATAATAATATGAAGAACGCAACTTAACAAAGTAAAATAATATCGAAATTATTAAGAAGAAAGAAAAAAATGAAACAGTTATTCTTCTGAATCTGCATTGACAGAAAATGCAGCAGAAGTGGATGCAGTTGTGTTTTCTTCCGTGTCGATACATTTCTCAGCCTGTGGGAGCAGAGTTAAGGTATAAAGTATACGCTGGAACGTGTTTTCTGCGCCAACAGTCTTTTGCCAAATAAATTCCTGTAGGTAGGAGTCCAGATTCTGGCGCGCAGTGCCCCTTTGACGTTTGTTATGCCACTTACACGATACCCACAGGCGTTCAGTGTTTTGGGTGTAAACCCCAGTGTTCGGATCAACAAAATTATAGCGGTGGTTCACCCGTGCATGGTGGTACCCTGTCTGCTCCAGCTGCTCGGTGTTATATGCACGCCAGCAATCCGAATATATAGTTGTCCCCGGTTCTATATATTTGTCAGGGTGCTGGTGTCACGTCTTTCCACAGGCGTTATGAAAAAGTAACCGGTGTCTCTGGAAATGTCTCCAAACCGCCACTGTTGAGGCAGCACGCGTCCGACATGACTTCCTCTGTACAAACAGACTCTCATCCACCTCCACTATTTTTCCCGGACCACCAATCCCGTGTTGGCGCTGCGACATTAAATCCACGGTGCAGGCCTCCCGCATAAGGGTATATTACAGCACGGTGGTTTTATTAGACAACTTTAGTTGTCGCTCACAAAACGATGTGCTTGTGAGCTCCTCCACCCATGAATGAATAAATAAAACGGATGAGGGTAAGAAATGGTATACGACACCCCGGGAACCAATGTGCTGCACGGAGACTGACCTTCTTACGGCAGGTTTTAATGTGGCAGCGCCACTTGCACTCCTTCATACTCAAGCGACCTATTGCTTGTGTCAACCTATTAACATGTCGACCTAAACCCATGTCGACCTAACTGTGTTGACCTAATGCTTGTCGACCAACTTGCTGTAAACCAAATGATCCCAACCCAAATACCATAACCAGAGGTTTGTTTTACCACCTAAGCAGTGATTCAGGAAACAAGTATCTGTTCTAGATTCATAATGTGGGTAGTCATATATATAAAGCAGGTCATTGTCAGATACACAAGCAGGTAATCATAGCCAGGTGGCAGACTCAGGAATGCACATCAGAGTCCTGCTCCTTCCACATCCCAGGTCTCATCCTTGCTGCTGTCATCCCTCATTTGCAGTGTGCTTCTTGGTGCAGCTACTGTATTGTTCAATAGCCGTGGTGCCAGAGAAAGGCTTACTGATGTTTCTGTCAGCGGGCACAGCATTTCTACGGGCGCGGGCACTGGAAACAGCTTTGCCCCATAAAAGCTGCACCCCATGCAGTTACACCACTATAAATATCTATAAATACATAAAGAACCAATACAGAGACCTGTCAGGTGCTCTGATTACCATTAGGTCTATGTGCAGGACACAGGGGCATCCACTAAGGCTGGAGAAAAGGTTGTGATGACTCACTTCGTATATTTAAGAAAGGGTTGGACCAATTTTTAGTGGAGAAAAACATCCTTGGATACAACCATTAATTATAATGCATAGTGGGAGGTCCAGTAGGTAAATATCTGCCAAGGGCTCAGGGATTGCTGGAGATAGGATTCTATTTCAGAAATAGGTTGAACTTGATAAACTTACAGTATGTCTTTTTCAACCTCACAAACTATGTTAATGTGTACATTTACCTTACATGTGCTCACTTACCTGTGTACACATCTTACATGTGTATGCTTATCTTACCTGTGTACATTTACCTTACATGTGCTCACTTACCTGTGTACACAACTTACCTGTGTATGCTTACCTTACCTGTGTACTTTAACTTACATGTGCTCACTTACCTGGGTATGCTTATCTTACCTGTGTACATTAACCTTACCTGTGTACTTTAACTTACATGTGCTCACTTACCTGGGTATGCTTATCTTACCTGTGTACATTAACTTTACCTGTGTACACATCTTACCTGTGTATGCTTTCCTTACCTGGGTACATTAACCTTATCTGTGCTCACTTACCTGTGTACACATCTGACCTGTGTATGCTTACTTTACCTGTGCTCACTTACCTGTGTACACCTACCGTACCTATGCACACATACCTATGTACACTTACCTGACCTGTGTATACTTACCTTACCTGTGCTCACTTACCTGTGTACACCTACCATACCTATGCACGGGATGCAGTTACGATCCCGGCGGTCGGGATCCCGGCGTTCAGAATCCCGACGCCGGAATCCCGGCGTTCAGAATCCCGACGCCGGAATCCCGACCGCCGAAATGCCGACACTTTCTCCCTCCTAGGGTGTCCACGACACCCCTGGAGGGAGAATAAATTAGTGTGCCGAGCGTAGCGAGGCACCGGGCCCGCTGCGTGGCGAGCGCAGCGAGCCCGCAAGGGGGGCGATCCACGTCCCCCCTTGTCGGCATTTCGGCTGTCGGGATTCCGGCGTCGGGATTCTGAACGCTGGGATCCCGACCGCCGGGATTCAATACTGAATCCCCTATGCACACATACCTGTGTACAATTACCTTACCTGTGCACACTTACCATACCTGTGTTTATTTACCTGTGTACACTTACCTTTCCTGGGTACACTTACCATATCTGTGCACACCATTGATCCAAAGAGCGTTCCATCAGTTGCTTCTCATACCTGATGAGAATTATAGCTAATTACCACTACCTGGAGCAGCAAGCATTTCCTCTGCTGACATCAGATATAATATAACGTATTACTAACAGGACTATTATAGCGATTGTTACATGCTCGGCACATTAGTATGATAATATGTATTATTCTATATACCAGTGTGACTTTGTCATTAATTATATTTATAACAGCTTTGACAAAGGTGTAC
Organism: Crinia signifera; assembly: GCF_055691185.1. Classification (NCBI taxonomy): domain Eukaryota; kingdom Metazoa; phylum Chordata; class Amphibia; order Anura; family Myobatrachidae; genus Crinia; species Crinia signifera. The sequence goes on from NC_139227.1 coordinate 94,205,773, forward strand.
CCCAAACAGCGAAACGTGTCAGTGGCTTATTGGACCGGACCTTTATGCCATACAGTACATGCCCCTTGCAAGGATTTGGGAATTATTTCCAAGTGCTCTTACCGCTACCAGCTCGATCCCGTGGTTGACTTTGGCTTTCCACTAGTTAAGTGGTATGGAGAAAATACTAGCTATTCTGACTCACCTTGGACTACAAATACACCTACCAGATTCACCGCCGTAAGATTCAGACGATTGCTGCAATGCTATCCCAAGGGACTGTAATCCTCTAGCGGCGCTGGGTGACTAGAAATCCAAGTGGGCACATCAAATGCTAGAACTGCTTCTCCACTTCATACTTTCAACAGAATAAAAGCCAAAACAGGACATTTCATTCCCCTTCAAACCCCTGGGGTGAGATTTAATAGGATGAGAAATTCAAAAGTGAGAGATTTGGTAAGAAATCTCCAGATTTTTAAAGTGACAATCATTTACACTGCAAAATCAATCTGGTTTAGCAGTGTAAATGATTGCCGCTTTAAAAAAACTGGAGATTTCTTACCAAATCTCTCACTTTCTGAATCTATCATCCTATTAATCTCACCCATGGTCTAAGGGCCTTATTCGGGTTAGGTCGGTGAAACGTACGTAAGGTCCGTTCCCGTACGCTCGCGGTGAGCGAAAGTCCGCCCACAGAACAGCCGCACACGGACTGTCACAAACACCGACAATGGGGAGTGGCGTACACTTGAGTGTACGCCACCGTGTACGGACGGATCTCCCTCCTAGCCACCGATAACTGGCGTACATAAGAGCATACGCCACCATATACGGACGGATCTTGTCCGTTTTCACACCAACATCTTCCGTATATCTGAGCGTACACCACAGTGCACGGACGGGTCTCGCCTTTTTTCAATGGAAAACTCACCGTGTGTCACCGATCGTGAGAGTGAGCATACGTCCGTGCACGGTGGCATACCCTTCACATATATATGGCAGATGTTGGGATCCTTTGTTAGAGATATGTGATTGCAATAATGTGCTTGGTGGCATCTTACATACAGAGTGTTCTACATAAAATTCATAGCAGATATGAAAGTGCATAATGTATGTTGTTGGGCAAAAAGACAAAAGATTGTGTGCAAAATAGTGGCCATGGCCTTAGGACATTGCTCCACCATTGCAAGTAGATATTGAGTCCAAAAACATCGTTGTTGCTCTTAGACGTGGTTTATGTGTCTTTTTCCATATAAAAAACTGGTATGTTTGTGCTACAGTGAAAAAGTTGACACATGTCGACTTCTGTGAATTGAGTGTCCTGCTTTTTAAAGTATACAAAAACACTTTCTGAATGGGTGTAGATGGTTATAAAATAACTACCTTGACATATATAAGCAGGTCTTAGAATGAATATTACCTAAAATTAAACAAACCTTTACATGTTGAAGTGTAGAAAGATATGCTTCCAATGTGTTTGAGGGCTGTGTGTGGCTTGCAGGTAGTGAAATCATGGTTTTCACTTAATAGCCTGCAGCATTGCTTATTACATTCAGGTATATGTGTTTGAGTAGTAATCAGCGTTAATTAGCAGACCCAGGTGTCCGCTCTCATGCGGTATCTCTAGGGGTGGTCTGGAGCTATCTTTGGCGTCTGCCTGTTTTTGGTCCAAAATGCACGGTGCGTTCGCCGATCGAGGCGGTTGTGGCACCGTGCATTTTATGTGCACACCCCCGTGTACGCCCAGTTTCCCTCATTATTCAGGCCGCTCCCCTAAAAACACCCACATGCCGCCCACAATGACCGTGCTCTTGCGGACAGGTTTTTTCGCAGGGAGAGACCTGTCCGTGAGTGGTGTGAAGTCGCCGCACATGCGCATTGCGAAAGCTACGCATGCGCAGATGAAAAAGCCCCGATCCGCTCGTATACGGTCCCACCGTACAAAGCACAATAAACCCCTAAGTCCAATCATCACAGTGTTTTAGCTACATTATTTTTATTTTTCAATTTTAATATAATGTATTTTTTATACATGTATCTGTCTAAAATGTCATGACCTATAATTGTTGTTAATAAATATATTGGCCTTTTTTTCATCAAATAAGCGCCACTTCCTTGTTCACTTTTATTTTCTAGCAGGACTCACAATCCCCCCAAGTGGCTGCTCTTGACAAGGCACCTCTGGTAGCGTCTGCTTGTGCTACCTTCCTGGCATACCCCCTCTGCCCTACATGCAGCTCTGCATATGGGCACAATGTTATTTCATACACGTGAGCCAGATGCAATTCTAAAATGGCCCCAATTAGGGATGGCCATCGACTATCGATGTGCCCAAAACATTGATGGTCGGGACCTAGTGCATGATGTTTTGGGCATCGATAGCCGAGGGCTGAATAGTTTTATGCATATCAATGGATGGCATCTGATGGCGATTATTATTATTTTTCCCCCTGCTGGCATCTGGCCTGCTCCCCGGCTACTACCACTCATTGTCTCCTCCAGTCCTCAGACTGTCTGACTCACTCACACTGAGGATCTGACTGCAAGGTCAGCCGCCAGTGATGATGAGGTCATGCGGCAGCCGCACTGGGACTGGACTGTGTGGCCTTGTTGTGTGCGCAGTCGCTACGCACTGGGCTAGCTGCCTGCCTGGTCTCTCTTTCTGTGCTTTGTGGGACATGTGACGCACGCGGCCTCCTCCTTTTCTTGGCTCGACCGGGAGGCGCACGCGTTGCCAGAAGAAAACCTTATCTAGCGCTATAACTAGGTAAAGTTCTACTGTGCATGCGCGCACCTCCTGGCGGCCCCGTTCCTCCGTGTGCGCACTGGTGATAGAATGGTTTATAGCCATTGATGGTTCCTGCCTTAAATGCCATCGATGGCAACCATCAATGGGGGATGCGTCGATGGCCATCCCTAGCCCCAATGTCACCCAAACTGGACATTATGTATATATTACACCACATATTACACCACATTTTAATAGGTGAACGCTGACATCACAGAGGTGACAGTTATTGAGAATTTTATGATGATACTGGCATTTTCCACCTGATCTGCTGCATTGTTTAATGGTTTTGTATCAAATACAGATTACAAGAAGTGGAAAAACCAGCTGAATCAGGGCTCTGCCTTACGGCTATCAGCTAAATCGTTATTATTATCATCCCGTCACCTGGCTCAGGAATAAGGTTTATTGCACAATAAAACTATTACTAAAATGTGCGCCGCACCTCCAGCATCCAGGAAGGAAACAGGAAGCTAATGTGGTAATGTGACTATTACGCGAGGTAGGACACACGCAGACTATCGCACAACTGATACGCCATTGCCGATGCTCTACGGCACAATCAAGCTTCCGGAGCCAGCTAAGCTGTGTCTGACACTGGTTTTGGCACAGCCAGAAAACACATTCCATTTTTTGGAATTCTTTCGCCACCACTAAGCCCCAGCCAGCACAAATCATGCTGCCATGTTGGGGCATTGCAAGTGACATCACAGACCCGGATGGTTATGTGCACAGTACAGCTTCTATGCATAAGCATTGCTTTTACACCCATCCCAGTCACTGACATACTAGCGGGAAAAAGATCCCTACAGAGGCTGCAGGAAAATGGCGGCCTTGAAATGAGACCTCCCATCCTGTCAAGAAGGCTCAGCAGCAGTTGTTCTTTCTGAGGCAACTCAAGAAATTCAATATCCTGCTTGAGCTGCTGCGCATCTTCTACACCGCCATGGTAGAGTCCGTCCTATGCACCTTGATCAAAATCTGGTACGGAGGGACCCTCTGCCCGGGGTGGTGGGTCCTGTAGGCTACATGTAGTAGACATCTAGTGGAAACTGCGGGGGCTCCGCATTACAGACACTGGTAAATCCCACAGGAGCTGCTGCTCACCTTCTACACCGCCATGGTAGAGTCTTTCCTATGCTCTCGATCACAATCTGGTGTGGAGGAGAAAACGAGAATGACAGACGAAGGGTGCAAAGGGTGATGAAGATGGCAGAAAAGATCATTGGGTTCGACCTCTCTGCTTCCAAGAACTATACCTGGCACGCAGGGAAGATCGCCGTGGACAAGCTGCACCCTGGCCACAACCCTCTCATCAGGCAGATGGTATAGGCCAGTGGTAGCCAACTCCAGTCCTCGAGAGCTACCAACAGTTTACATTTTCCAGACAACCTAGCTGCTACAAAGGTGCACTCATTACTCACTAACATTTTAAAAGATCCACAGGTGTTATTTTACTAACCCCCAAGAAGCGTTTCCAGGATTCTTAAAAACACTAAAAGAATTTGAAGACATATCAGGCTTTGTAATAAATAAAACAAAAACCAAAGCACTGGCACTGCACAGAGGGGCCAAATCCGGATGGCATAATGAGTTCCCATTCATATGGGCAGACAGCTCATTAACGTATTTAGGACTTGAAATACCAGTAGACCCGACCCAACTATACACGGTAAATTACCCACCACTCATAACAAAGTTGTTGGCAGACCTAAAATCCTGGAAGTCCTTGCCTCTGTCCTACTTGGGAAGATGTCACATGATCAAAATGATCACCTTCCCAAGGATATTGTATACCATCCAAATGCTCCCTCTTTTGATAACAGAGGCTGATATACGTACTATAAACTCGGCAATTAGCAAATTTATTTGGGATGGAAAAAAGCCCAGAATTTCTATGTTTAAATTGTCACAACATGTGTCATTGGGAGGCATTAATTTACCGTGCATAAAAAGCTATATGTTGGCAGCTAACTTCAGATACGCAATTGACTGGATACACTCCACAAGCTACTATGCTGACACAGGGCTTGAGCAAGCAATGAGCCCACAGATACCTCTGCCGAGTCTCCTTCACATGAGACCAACGGATTATCCACCTGAAATTGCGGGGAATCTATTGTTCACCACGACGTGTAAAGCATGGAGAATAACACGCTCTAGACTCAAGCTATCCACACATGACACGATATTCAACTCAGTCCTTTATAACACTTATACTAATAGGCAGATAATACAAAACACCAGACTGAACAAATGCTGTGAAGCAAAAGGTCTTAGATTACTGTACCAATTTATAGGAGATAGAGATGACCCCATAATGTCTTACCAACAAATCTGTGAAAAATATCCAGAGGTGAACTTACCCATCTTTGTATATTACCAACTGAGAAGCTATGTATCCAGCCAGGTTAAAAGAATCCCGGCAACTGACAAGAATGCTGGTATAGACATTATGATCAAACATGCTCATAATAGACCATGTACCACCTCTTTATTATATTTGCACATAAAAAGACGCATAGATGTAGACACGTTAGAATCAGGTATGGCAAATTGGACCATAGACCTGCCCAACATAACATTACCTTCCCTTCTTTCTGCCTTTGTAAGGTTAAATAAAACATTGATATCGGCCTCATACATGGAAATGCAGTACAAGCTACTGCATAGAACATATTACACTCCAAAGCGAATGTTACAGATGGGTACTGCAGAAGACTCTTGCTGCTTTAAATGTAAAATGCCTGAAGCAGATACTCTGCATTGTATGTGGAGTTGTCCGGAGGTCCAGAACTTCTGGGGCAATGTATGTACATATATCAAATCGCAATATAATATCACTTTCACCGCCACCCCTGAATGGGCAATATGGGACATATATCCAACCCCCAATAACATCCGCCAAACAGCGGGGCAACGAATATTCCTATCTAAAATAGCCGCAGCGGCACGTAAAACCATTTTATCGCAATGGATACAATCTAACACTTTGTCTATACCCCTATTAGTGCCCCGGGTATCCCATCTTTTCCAGATGGACTGGCTGGAGATGTCATTAAATAAGGACGCAAAGGCTAAAAAGTTCTTTGCAATCTGGTTGCCATATATAAAATCCTTACCAGAGCCTACAAAAATGACCCTTAGGAAGGCTGTCCAACTAACGTCATGGTATAATCTAATGTTACTACAACATAATACACCCCCCTTTTGAAGGAACCCTCACTTGTTATTGTAAACACCCTTAAATGTGCATACCACGGCTTGTTGCCACAAAATGGTGCGAAAATGACCCACTATAATGTAAGATGTCTATACCACAGAAGGAAACACACGGCACATTGCTATTGTTGTAAAAACAAAGTCATTTATTAGATGGTTTCTTTTATTACTTGTGTAAAAATGTATGCTAATGATCTGAAAAAACAATGTATTACATACATAACAGTTCTTCAATAAAAAATTTTGAAAAAAAAAAAAAAAAAGATCCACAGGTGGAGATAATTACTTCACTTGTGACTCTGGCCCTTATTCTGATCGGTGCGGATATTCCCGCATTCTTACGGAGCGGTCCGCACGCCACGGTGTTTTGCCGCATGCGGCCATCGTCCGTAGAAACGCCCACGTGTCCTCCGCATTCGGACGGACTCACTCTTTAAGAACAGGGCGTGTTTACGGACGACATACAAACCATGCGTGTGCGGGAGAAACACTCCGATTCTGCACGGTATTACAGAGTATTACAGAGTATGCTCGGAAATACCGCATCCGAACGGGAGCCAAGCGGTGCTACCGCCCGTAAGCGGAGTATTTACGCCAAACAACCCACTATGAAGTATCTTCTGCAATACATCACATGACCCACTTATTCAATTACCTATCCTCATAAAAAACAGCTTATTTGGAATTGGAATCAATGTGTGTGGTTTCATGAGTACATGTCTAATACACATGTGTATTGATAGTATTAAGATTCAGTCATGTCCATTGTTAGCAGTTTTTAAGTGTGGGACAAGTACAGCATATGTGGGGGATTACTAAGGTTTCCTTGAAGCAGCAATGGTTTCAATTAAAGCACTGACAAGCGGCCTATTAGTGAGTAATGAGTAAAGGAGTAGATTCTATTGGGTTCAGGTGTTAATGGTTGTAGTCATTAGGCGTACGTTCGCCTACCGCATGAACGAGTGGTGTCCGCAAAGCAATAGTACACTTGTGGACACCGCACATTTCTGCCCTTTTTGCTCGCGTGCATTCGGAGTGGTTTCCGAATGTACGCCCCCCAACATAAGTGTACTCCCCCGTGTCCGCCCATGTTTCCGCCCCGTTTTGCCCACTTTGAAACTACGCCCATGTGTCATTCCGCATGACGCCCATAATACGCCCCTATTTCCCGACTGATAGCGGTGAACAGTTTTGGACGGGATTTGGCCGAACTGGTACCGAGTCAAGGCGTGGCACATGCGCGTAGCGTTCTCCACGCATGCGCAGACGCCGTAAAGACGCGATCCGTAAGTACGCGGTAAAGTCCGCGTCAATCAGAATAAGGGCCTCTGTGAGGAGAACTGGAAAACATTAACTGTTGGTAGCTCTCGAGGACTGGAATTGGCTACCCCAGGTATAGGCCATCCCAGCAAAGTGGACCAGAACCAGTGAAATCTTCTTCCCGATAACTGCCCACCAACGCTGAACGTAATCCTAACATATACTGAAATGTACTGTATGTTGTATGTCTCTCTTCTTATTCCCCCCTTGTGTTCTTTGCTTGCCGCTGCGCTGTTACAACAAAAAATTCCTAGTATACGCGAGTACTGTATCTAGCATTAGCTGCTGTGCATTCCGGATATTGGTAAGCATTGCATCCCCATACAAATCGCTGTTATTTGGGTTGAGTTAAAGGGTAAAGAGGGAGTTACAAAAAATAGGAAGAGGAAAAGCTGTCATTTGTATGGGTACCTCAGCAATGATTAAAATATAACTTTTATAGTATATATATATATATATCTATACACAGTGGTCGAAGTAGAAATTTTGAAGTGGGGTTATGGAAAAGTTGAGCCTTTTATTCTGGGGGTGTGACCACACAAAAGGGGGCGTGTTCTTAAGTGTAATGTACCACTCCATATACACCACAATAGTAGTATCCCTTATACTATCTAGTATTAGTGCCCCTTACACATTATGCCACACGGAATGGGTAAAAATTCACATTATGCCCACAAAATTGTCACAACAGGCTGGGTTGGTGGGAGAGAGGTGGTCGAATGTAATGATTTCTCATGTAAAAACACTGGATGAACTGAGGAGAACCGGAGAATGCTTAAGTAATTTAATGAAGGATATCAATACAGTCCAATGGGAACTTTAATCAGGGAAAGCACAGAAAGTTCTGATAATGTCTCTGGTGAATTAGAGACCGGAGCAGTGGCAAAATTTGACAGGAACTGGAGGATACCACTCAGTGGTTGTAACGAGGGATTCTGTGAGGACTTGTAGCTAAATTGGAAACAGGAATGCAGAGTACTGTAAAGACTGTGGCACTGTGGCTTGAAAATGAGGATGCAGGGTATTGAAGAAAAAGAAGAAGAGGCTGCCGGGATCGAAGTACACCTCCAAGCTGGGCTGACGACAACATGGCGATAAGTAAGTGGGAAGCGGGCTCTGCGATACACTGAACACAGCGGCAGAATAGGAGCAGCGAGGGTTAAACTTGGGAGCTCAGGACTGCAGCACCTAACTGAGGTTTGTAACTAGCACTGGCACCGGGGCTGGAAACATGATCCCTTAAAAGAGAAAGGGCTGAACCATTTAGGACAAGGGGATTCATGAGAAAATGGGCTATTCTGGACTCCAACATGGGTTCCCCCTGTGAAGAAGACACATATCAGATCCAGGAGTTAGCTGTACCCAGCCCCCGCCTTCTGTGCTAGCGCTTGCACCAGGACACTCGCAAAATGGTGACTAGGCCCTCGCCCATCTGCCAGCACTGCATCATCCTGCCCCCCAACCACACACATCCCACCGAGTGCCACCCACCGTGGAGGTAAGCCTCCTGAGCCTGACAAAAATAAGACAACATTCAACATTATGCCACATAGAATGAGCCAAAATTCAACATCTTGGCATACAGAATGAGACAGAAATCACAATATGCCACATGAAATGATGAATAATTCTCAAGTAATGAGCCACAATTCACATTATACCACACAGTATTAGCCAAAATTCATATTATACCACACGGTATGAGCCAAAATTCAGGGATAGAGAGTTAGAGCATGGACATAGGGAGAGAGAGAAGGACAGCAGGGACATAGGGACAGAGAGATGGACAGCAGGGACAGAGAGAGAGAGACAGCAGGTACATATGGATAGAGTGAGGGACAGGGACAACAGAGGGAGAGGAACAGCATGGACAGAGAGAGTGAGTGACAGGAGGGACAGAGAGTTACAGAGAGAGATGGGGAGAGTGACAGAGAGATAGCAGGGACAGGGAGAGTGAGTGATGGCAGGGACAGGGAGAAAGGAAGAGTGAGGGATGGCAGGGAGAGAGAGGGATCGCAGGGACAGGGAGAGTGAGGGATTGCAGGGACAGTGGGGGACTGCAGGGACAGATAGTTTGAGTGCTAGCAGGGACAGAGAGAGTGAGTGACAGCAGGGAAAGAGACAGAATGACAGCAGGGACAGAGAGATGGGGAAATTGACAGAGAGACGCGGAAAGCGACAGAGAGATGGGGAGAGTGACAGAGGCAGGAAGAGTGACCGCAGGGACAGAGAGAGTGACAATAGAGAGATTGATCACAGAGAGAGTGACGACAGAGACATACAAGTGGGAAAGAGAAAGGAAGCAGGGTAAGATTACCTTCGATTCTGATCAGCGGAGGAGGAGATGGTGGAGGAAGAGACTAAGGTCAGCAGAGGTGCAGAGGAGGCTGTGGTGAGCGGCAGCTGTGCGGAGGAGGCTGTGGTCATCGTCGGTGGTGGTGTCTGTCCCTGCGATGCCTGGAGCCGGAAGCCGGGGGGGTCTGCGCATGCGCGGTTACGCGCTGACCCCCCCGCGACCCCTGACCGCACTGCCGCTCGGGCAGTGAGATATGTAGCCATAGGCTACAAGGGGCTATCGCCATATCATAATGGCAATAGCCCAGGGGTGCAAAGCCGGGCTGCCCGATGTTGATACATCGGGCAGCTTCGCATCCCCCATAGAAACCTATGGGGGATGCGGCCGATGGCGCTGCAGGGGGTGATCGCAGCAGGGATCGGAGATCCCTGTGATACATTAGGGGGATACTTAATATTTGCGGTTAGCCGCAAATATTAGTTGATAAATGGGCCCCTTAATGAGTGGGGACCCATTGCAGTGCATATTGCATGAGTGGGTTCCCATCTGTGCACATCTAATGAGCCGGACCTGGTGCAGCACATCTTCGGGAGGAAATTGAGTTAGTGCCCCATTTAAGGCTGGCACCCGGTGGCAGATGACTCCATTGCCTCCGAGGGTTCCGCCACTATTATATAATGTACTACAGGTACATTATTGTGGTTCTCACATCAGTATGTGTTATATATTATGTGGTGCTGTGTAATTACCTGCCTGAGACCGGCACTGATGTACAGGTACATTATTGTGGTTCTCACATCAGTATGTGTTATACTGTGTGGTGCTGTATACTTACCTGCCTGAGACCGGCACTGATGTGTACACCTGTACAGGTACATAATTGTGGTTCTCACATCAGTATGTATGTTATACTGTGTGGTGCTGTATCATTACCTGCCTGAGACCAGCATTGATGTGTACACCTGTACAGGTACATTATTGTGGTTCTCACATCCGTATGTGTTATACTGTGTGGTGCTGTATAATTACCTGCCTGAGAACGGCACTGATGTGTACACCTGTACAGGTACATTATTGTGGTTCTCACATCCGTATGTGTTATACTGTGTGGTGCTGTATAATTACCTGCCTGAGACTGGCACTGATGTGTACACCTGTACAGGTACATTATTGTGGTTCTCACATCCGTATGTGTTATACTGTGTGGTGCTGTATCATTACCTGCCTGAGACCAGCACTGATGTGTACACCTGCACAGGTACATTATTGTGGTTCTCACATCCGTATGTGTTATACTGTGTGGTGCTGTATAATTACCTGTCTGAGACCAGCACTGATGTGTACACCTGTACAGGTACATTATTGTGGTTCTCACATCAGTGTGTGTGTTATACTGTGTGGTGCCTGAGACCAGCACTGATGTGTACACCTGTACAGGTACATAATTGTGGTTCTCACATCAGTATGTATGTTATACTGTGTGGTGCTGTATCATTACCTGCCTGAGACCAGCACTGATGTGTACACCTGCACAGGTACATTATTGTGGTTCTCACATCAGTGTGTGTGTTATACTGTGTGGTGCCTGAGACCGGCACTGATGTGTACACCGGCACATGTACATTATTGTGGTTCTCACATCAGTATGTGTGTTATACTGTGTGGTGCTGTATCAGTACCTGCCTGAGACCGGCACTGATGTGTACACCTGCACAGGTACATTATTGTGGTTCTCACATCAGTGTGTGTGTTATACTGTGTGGTGCCTGAGACCAGCACTGATGTGTACTCCTGCACAGGTACATTATTGTGGTTCTCACATCAGTATGTATGTTATACTGTGTGGTGCTGTATCAGTACCTGCCTGAGACCGGCACTGATGTGTACACCTGCACAGGTACATTATTGTGGTTCTCACATCAGTATGTATGTTATACTGTGTGGTGCTGTATCAGTACCTGCCTGAGACCGGCACTGATGTGTACTCCTGCACAGGTACATTATTGTGGTTCTCACATCAGTATGTATGTTATACTGTGTGATGCTGTATAATTACCTGCCTGATGTACACACCTGTGCTGTGGGTGGAGTCATTGCTGCTGTATAAATGTCAGACATAGGTGACAGAACACACACTTGGCACCATGTCTGGGAGATGCATATACAGCCCTCATGGGCAGAAGCCTGGGCAGGAACCCCGGGGGGCAGAGGTAATTACAGCTCACTGCTTTTATCCAGAATAGAACGTTATAAACTATCATTTTCTAATCATCGCTCAGATCTCTGGAGTGCAGCAGGGGAGTCTCTGGGTATCCCGATGGTTGACCCAGTCAATAAGTCGACAGGCACAAGATTGACATTGACAAAAGGTTAACATGCACATGGTCAACACATGAAAAGGTCGACGTTAGTTTTGGGATCTATGTTATTTTTTACACGTTCTCATCCCCGTGGACTGTGATTGGGAACGGCAATGTGTGCTGAGCGCTGTGGTAGCGGAGCGACGCACCTAGCCCAGAGAACGTCGAGTGAAGCGACATTGTCACAAAACATGTGTCGACCTCACGCTGACCCTATTATGTGTCAATGTCAACCTTTTGCTGTCGGCCTAAAAACTGCCTCTGAAGTATACCACATCTGGGGACTGTCTGGGATTTCCTATGTATATTGGAATATCTGCTTATTTCATATCATCCTAATACATATAATAAATGTATTCTATTTAATGAATATTCAGCTAATTGCATAGATATATCTTTGCACAGGAACACACACACACACACACACACACAGACATTTTCTTCAGTACCATAGATTGATCTGTCCGGTATCTCTGTGTAATTTATTTTGCTTGTTTAATTTAATGTAATAACTAAATAAGAATGATCTGATATGAAAATCTGATATAAGAATATGATGATATGGGGATCTGATATAAGAATATGATGATATGGGGATCTGATATAAGAATATGATGATATGAAAATCTGATATAAGAATATGATGATATGGGGATCTGATATAAGAATATGATATGTGGATCTGATATAAGAATATGATGATATGTGGATCTGATATAAGAATATGATGATATGGGGATCTGATATAAGAATATAATGATATGGGGATCTGATATAAGAATATAATGATATGGGGATCTGATATAAGAATATGATGATATGAAAATCTGATATAAGAATATGATGATATGAAAATCTGATATAAGAATATGATGATATGGGGATCTGATAAAAGAATATGATATGTGGATCTGATATAAGAATATGATGATATGTGGATCTGATATAAGAATATGATGATATGGGGATCTGATATAAGAATATAATGATATGGGGATCTGATATAAGAATATGATGATATGGGGATCTGATATAAGAATATGATGATATGGGGATCTGATATAAGAATATGATGATATGGGGATCTGATATAAGAATATGATGATATGGGGATCTGATATAAGAATATGATGATATGGGGATCTGATATAAGAATATGATGATATGGGGATCTGATATAAGAATATGATGATATGTGGATCTGATATAAGAATATGATGATATGTGGATCTGATATAAGAATATGATGATATGGGGATCTGATATAAGAATATGATATGGGGATCTGATATAAGAATATGATGATATGGGGATCTGATATAAGAATATGATGATATGGGGATCTGATATAAGAATATGATGATATGGGGATCTGATATAAGAATATGATGATATGGGGATCTGATATAAGAATATGATGATATGTGGATCTGATATAAGAATATGATGATATGTGGATCTGATATAAGAATATGATGATATGGGGATCTGATATAAGAATATGATGATATGGGGATCTGATATAAGAATATAATGATATGGGGATCTGATATAAGAATATGATGATATGTGGATCTGATATAAGAATATGATGATATGGGGATCTGATATAAGAATATGATGATATGTTGTTCTGATATAAGAATATGATGATATGGGCATCTGATATAAGAATATGATGATATGAGTATATGCCATTAGGATCTGAGATGGGGATTTGATATGAGTATATGCCATTAGGATCTGATATGAGGATCTGATATGAGTATATGCCATTAGGATCTGATATGGGGATCTGATATGAGTATATGCCATTAGGATCTGATATGGGGATCTGATATGAGTATATGCCATTAGGATCTGATATGGGGATCTGATATGAGAATATGCCATTAGGATCTGATATGAGTATATGCCATTAGGATCTGAGATGGGGATCTGATATGAGTATATGCCATTAGGATCTGATATGGGGAACAACCAGAGCAGACTGTAGAACTTGCACTTATTCTCCTTTAACCTAATAGGGTGAGATTGCATCAGGGCGCAGTGATCTACAGCAGCAGCAGACATTGGTACTCTGAGCATTAGGTATCCCAGCATGCAGTTGCACATATGTACAGCTGTCACACTCTGGTCCATGGCTGCTACATAACATAATGCTGGAACGCACCGGGATTTCCTGCGATGGGGCCAGCTTGGTACTGTGTATGATCTCAAAGCAATGGGTCATTATAAGCCATGGGGGCCTATGTGGTATTAATAGGTCCTTATTGTACCAAAAGAGACACAAACATGTGTGGCCATATTAGACCGTATTGTGCTGGACCAGCGTGAGGAAGAACCTGGCACCAGTGTCTGAGGAATTCTCAGAAATGTACAGGGCGTAGTCACCCGTCCCAGCCCAGACAGTAATTTCCATCACTTAGCATTCTTCAGACAGATCTGACCCCGCCTCTGTTTCCTATATGTGTTCACACGCCTGTCCCCAGACTGCCCTGTGCTGTACATGTGTTATTCTGCATCATGCGTGTATGGGGGGGAATTCGCACTGGGGGGCACAGACGCGCACTATAGCCAGCACCTAGGGCATCCCAGGGATGCTGTGACAGGACACGCATGATTTGAAGAGGGCACGTACGTCCTCGTCTGACTCTGAATGAGCCCTACAGCAGGATAAGGTGCATCGTGATATGAGGCTGTCACTGAACTGAGTCTGACTGTCGCCGTAATATTCCCAACCAATCATTTCATTAGGGCCTTGATGGCTAACCTTGACACTCCAGCTGTTGTTGAACTACACATCCCAGCATGCTCTGCTTCAGTTTTGCTATTTGGCCATGCTAAATTTGATGTAGAGCCTGCTGGGATGTGTAGTTCAACAACAGCTGGAGTGTCGAAGTTAGCCATGAAGGCATTAGGGTTATGCGCAATAGCCCCAGTACAGAAATGACCGCACGCAGGGGCGTAACTAGATATTCATAGGCCCCATAGCAAATTTTTATAAATGCCCCCCTATTACCAGCTGACAGTAAATATGGGCCCCCTTCAGCTCTGGGCCCCATAGCAGCTGCAGCCCTTGCACCTACTGTAGTTACGCCCTTGGTCGCACAGGTAGACTAGGGGTAATACAGTAAGGCGATATTACATACAATCCATATAGACCACATCTGTGCGATAAATCAAAGGCTTGTATACACGTTGAATGGGTCCCCCGAAGCGATGCACAGGCCCACTGGTCACATGTTGCGTCAAAAAATATTATGTACTGCACATAATATTTATCGAATTTTATGAGCTATCTCATGGTGGCCAGAGGGCTGGTGACGGGTCCAGAAAGCGGGGGCGGAAGCACTGGTGGCCACCAGTCCTTTTCCAACTGGAAAAACCCACTACAAGTTGCAATGGGACGTCACTATCTGATCGCATCTGTGTATGGGCACCATTACCCCTCCCGTGGTGGGCGGAGCTGATACTTGACACTCTGCTAAGCATGCGCACCTTGTCTATTCATGGTAGACGGGGTGGGGGCATGGCCAGCACCTCACAGTGATTCGTAAGTGTGTCATCCCCACAAAGCAACACCCCCTTTTACACAGGCCACATCCTTTTTTGGGGGGTGCATGTGAGCCTTTGCTGTGTGTACTATATAGTCAAAAATAGCACTGTACACAAAAATAATAACGTACACAAAAATAAAAATACTTTTGTGTACTTTGTGGTTTTTAGAGGTTGGCAATCCTCTTACGTGGTGGCTGCAGGGTGGCAAGTTACACCCCTTTAGTCTCCAGCCCCTAAGGCAATTCTCTGGAAAAATAGCACTGTGTTCAGCTGTACCCGATCGCGATTCAAACTCGATGAGCGACCTGGTGGCATCGGAATCGAAAGTAGAAATAGATTGTGCAGAACAGTATTTCTACTACTTTTACTAGTGTTCTACTCATGAACGTGACCATCTAATTACCATAAGCGGACTGCACATTAACAGAATATAAACTATACTGCACTCTACCAGTCACTTGATCTCTGCTCACCAATCATCTGCAGCCTGCAATACACAACTACCCCACTTAGCTCCTGTGCCCTAAACCCATCACCCTAACACCACACATAGCTCCTGTGCCCTACACCCATCACCCTAATACCCCACATAGCTCCTGCGCCCTACGTCTATCACCATCATACCCCACATAGCTCTTGTACCCTACACCCTACTACCACACATAGCTCCTGTGCCCTACACACATCACCCTAATACCCCACATAGCTCCTGTGCCCTACACCCATCACCCTAATACCCCATATAGCTCCTGCGCCCTATGTCTATCACCATCATACCCCACATAGCTCCTGTACCCTACACCCTACTACCACACATAGCTCCTGTGCCCTACACACATCACCCTAATACCCCACATAGCTCCTGTGCCCTACACACATCACCCTAATACCCCACATAGCTCCTGCGCCATACGTCTATCACCCTCATACCCCACATAGCTCCTTCACCCTACGCCCATCACCCTAATACCCCACGTAGTTCCTGTGCCCTACACCCTACTACCACACATAGTTCCTGCGCCCTACGCCCAGCATCCTAATACCCCACATAGCTCCTGCGCCCTACGCCCATCACCCTTATACCCCACATAGTTCCTGTACTCTACACCCTACACTCTAATACCCCACATAGCTCCTGCGCCCTACACCCTAATAACCCACATAGCTCCTGTCCCCTACGTCTATCACCTTCATACCCCACATAGCTCCTTCACCCTACGCCCATCACCCTAATACCCCTCGTAGTTCCTGTGCCCTACACCCTACTACCACACATAGCTCCTGCGCCCTACGCCTAGCATCCTAATACCCCACATAGCTCCTGCGCCCTACGCCCATCACCCTTATACCCACATAGTTCCTGTACTCTACACTCTAATACCCCACATAGCTCCTGCGCCCTACACCCTAATAACCCACATAGCTCCTGCACCCTACACCCTAATAACCCACATAGCTGCTGCACCCTACACCCAGGGCTTAAAGTGTTCATGCAGAGGTGGGGGAACTCGTTTCTCTATGCCACCTAATTACCACCCCCCCCCCCTCCCCCCATTAGGCAGAGACAGGGCCAGTGGTAGGGTTTTTGGCATCCCCTGCAAACTAGAATGCTTTTCTGTGAGAATTACTGCGCAGGGCCAATGTGGAGGTTAAAATGTTCCACCTCACCATTAGAGGTGGTGGAACTCAGTTCCACCCCGTTCCTCCTCACTTTAACTTCTGCTAATACCCCACTTAGCTCCTGTGCCCTAAACCCATCACCCTAATACCCCACATAGCTCATGTACTCTACACCCTACTCCCTAATACCCCACATAGCTCCTGCACCCTACGCCCATCACCCTAATACCCCACATAGCTCGTGCACCCTACGCCCATCACCCTAATACCCCACATAGCTCCTGCACCCTACACCCATCACCCTAATGCCCACATAGCTCCTGCACCCTACGCCCATCATTCTAATACCCCACATAGCTCCTGCACCCTACGCCCATCACCCTAATACCCCACATAGCTCCTGCACCCTACACCCATCACCCTAATGCCCACATAGCTCCTGCACCCTACGCCCATCATTCTAATACCCCACATAGCTCCTGCACCCTACGCCCATCATTCTAATACCCCCACATAGCTCCTGCACCCTACGCCCATCACCCTATTACCCCACATAGCTCCTGCACCCTACGCCCATCACCCTAATACCCCACATAGCTCCTGCACCCTACACCCATCACCCTAATACCCCACATAGCTCCTGCACCCTACGACCATCACCCTAATACCCCACATAGCTCCAGCACCCTAAATCCATCACCCTAATACCCCACATAGCTCCTGCCCCATACGCCCATCATCGTGTCCCCTGTTCCCGCATATCAGGAACTCACAGTTCTACAATGTAATTTACTGTAGCATGTGTACAGATGGAGTCATCCTCATCTAGCCATCTCTGGGTAGCCATGGTGACTTGAGCCATGGCTATCCAAGGCCTTTTGTTCTCAGCTGCAATACAATACATAGAACAACACATTAGGGGATTAGCAGAGCAATCCTATTACTCACTTAATCCTATTAAAGGGCTAGATAAGGATGGCTCTGTCTGTATAATAACTCTGCTGATCTCATAAAATGCCAGGATTTGAGGCGTTCATGAAATATAATTGTGTCATAAGATAGAAATGTGCTAAGTGGGTAATGTATGTAGTAATAATGTAGCAGAATAACCATCATCACTTCGTACAGAGGATCCTTGGTGTATATATAATATGTACCAGAGTCAAAATCTATGGGGCCAGTCCATCATCACGACCTGCTGGGCCCCTGTATTTCGGTATTGAGCTGCAAGGCTGGATCGCAGAGCACTAGAGCAGGTCTGTGCTGCTCCGCATGGGGGTGTCCTGAAATGGAGCTCTGCTCTGTGCCCTCTTCCAATAGGGGGGAGTGGGGCTCCGGGAACCAATGTCATCTGGAGATGATGACTGTCCCTGCAGTCAGACATCATACTGGAAGATATGCTGCAGAGACTTCAGCCCGCTACAGGGATGACTATCGATGATTCCCTCAAAGTGTGCAATGAAACCATGGACAAAGAGACATCAATCAATGGTTTGCACCAATGACTACCATTCCGGCTGCGGGGCACAGCGACCCATTCAGATACAATAGAGGGAATTAGCTTGCGTTGGGGGTGGGGCCAAGCTCATAACTCTCCTAAAGCCATTGCTGAGAGTTTCCCATCGATGGTGGGAAATACATTGGATCTACACCACAGTGGGAAAGCCATTAACCACTGGCGGCAAACCAGTGATGGCTGATGGTTATCTCTAGGCCACTAGTGATAAATGAGCCATTATCTCAGAATGTGTAATGTCCCCTCTTTGTAGCAATATTCCAGTATTTAATGGCGATTTAGGGGTAAGTGCAGGGTTGACCTGCAGGCATCAGTGAGATCCCGGCAAGCCATGACTTAAAGTGGCAATTTAAGGCAAGTCCAATCTGATTTTGATTTTTAAATGATTGCCACTTTAAGACATTGTCCAGACCTGTGGATATTCTCCAGTGCAGATGCAGATTCGATTATTACATCCCCCCCCCCCCCTTAGTCCATTCATGCATCGCTGCAGATCATTACACCTGGCATCACCAGGAATGGTTCCATACATCCTATCTCTGTGTGGCCATGATTACACTGCAACATTCTGTCTCCATAGCCTGGCATGCTGACAACGTCGTCTGGGATACCCATTGCTGAGCCGGGGCGGTCGCTGACTGTTGGCCCCCGAGGACCAATTCTCATGCAAGATGCCGTCTTTGTAGAGGAGATGGCGCATTTTGTCAGAGAGAGGATCCCGGAGAGGGTGGTGCATGCCCACGGAGCCGGTGAGAATCCTGGACATATTACCCACTTTACAGCCCCTCCCCCCCCCCGATCCTACACTGCCACCAATACCCACTTTCCAACCCCTCACCCCGACCCTACGCTGCCACCAATACCCACTTTCCAGCCCCTCCCTCCGATCTTACAATGCCACCAATACCCACTTTCCAGTCCCTCACCCCCCGACCCTTTACTGCCACCAACATCCACTTTCCAGACCCTCACCCCGACCCTGCACTCCCACCAATATCCACTTTCCAGCCCCTCGCCCCGACCCTACACTGCCACCAATATCCACTTTCCAGACCCTCACCCCCGACCCTGCACTTCCACCAATATCCACTTTCCAGCCCCGACCCTACACTGCCACCAATACCCACTTTCCAGTCCCTCAAGTGTGGAGGTGGCATCATAGAAACTCCACAACCGCCACCTGCATGCAGTACTATAATAATGACTTCCTCAGAGATACCCTTCATTGTGATAGGCCAACTCGGTGACTAGTGAGGATGAGAGGCTTTTTACCACTTATGTATACAGCCCGAGGCGTACCTACATATTCTTGAGCCCCCTATTTAACAACTGTGATAAATGTATGTAAAACATATAGGGGGAAATTTACCAATATGAAAAACCTAGTTTTTCGTATTAGTATTTCCCCTACGACTGCATACGACTGTTTCAGTCGTATGCAAAGTCGTGTTCCGGAGGGGAATGTACAAAACAGTCAGATACGACTGCTTTGTAACCCTCCGATGGTGTAACCATTCGTATTAGCTGGCCATATATACGGCCGCTAATATGAATTTGTAGAGGCAGTCTGCACGGATCAGTCAGATCCGTGCAGGCTGCAAGGTGTAAAAAAAATAGAAAATTAAATAAATTAAAAAAAAAACGGCGTGGGGTCCCCCCACAGCCATAACCAGCACCAGACTGAAAGAGCCGGGCCGGTAATTAAAAATCAAGGAACCCGACAAATAGGGGTTCCCCCGATTTTTAACAACCAGCCTAAGGCTCCAGGGCCAATCAGGAGCCGCTAGGCCGCAAGGCGGCCAATAGCGGCATTCGGGGGCGGAGCCGCACGATGTACACAGAGTACCGTGCGGCTCAGCTGTTCGTCTGGTTCGGCTTCTCTTTTTTTTTTTTGCCAAGACCCCCTGGACTACGTCGCCCTGGGACAGGTGAGTATAGTTTCCTTCCACAGGTTCCTCCATGGATTTCGTCGGACCCGGACGGCAACGGCGACAGTGACGGTCGACATGGAGCCAGAAGACGACACAGGACCAGAAGACCAGGACATCAGGACCAGGGCTACCTACGGGATGAAGATAGGTAAGTATTAGTATATATGGGCTTTGGATGTATTAAAGTTTTATTTTAAGTGTGTGTCAGTGTGTTTTATTTTACTATTTTTAATACTGTGGAACTACAAGTGCCAGCGGGCCCTTTAATGCCCCGCAGGCTGGGACTTGTGGTTCTCCAAGTCCCAGCTTGCGGGGGAGGCTTGCTGGGACTCATAGTTCCCCAGTATTAGACAATAGTTTATTCTTTTTTTTACACTTTAATCAGCCCGGTGACCACCGCCCAGGGTCACCGGGGGCAGCACCAGGCTTCAGCCTGGTCAGGTAAGTCCTGGAGGGGGGGGACCCCTTCATTGAGGGGGTCCCCACTCCCCCAGGGCCCCTGGCCAGGCTGACCGGTCAGGGGGTTAATGTTTTGGCCGCGGGACCTTATATCATAAGTGTCCCCCGGCTGTGACATTACCCTGCTGGCTGGTTTGGCCTGGGGCTGGTTCTTAAAATACGGGGGACCCCTAGTCATTTTGTCCCCTGTATTTTGGGAACCAGCCCCGGACCTGGAGCCTGGGGCTGGTTGTTAAAAATTGGGGAACCCCTATTTGTCGGGTTCCCTGATTTTCAATTACCGGCCCCGGCTCTTTCAGCCTGGTGCTGGTTACAGCTGTGGGGGGGACCCCACGCCGTTTTTTTTTATTATTTATTTAATTTTTCAATTTTTTTACACTAAAGCCTGCACGGATCTGACTGATCCGTGCAGGCTTAAAGTAAATACGACAGGAACATCAGGGTGTATTTTCCTGTCGTATTTTGGTGCCTGTTTTACACTAATTAGCAGCCGTATTATCAGTACGGCTGCTTAGTAAATCAGGAACCACCATTCTTTTGAATGGTGATTTCTGTCGTATTCTATCGATGGTGTAGACATTCGTATTTGTAAATACAAATATGAATGTCTCATCATTAGGAATATGAATTGTTGTATTTTCGGGATTGTAAATCCCGAAAATACAAATGTGTAAAAAATAGGTGTATTTCTGCCTACGAATACACCAATTTTTTTACGAATCCATTTTGGTAAATTTCCCCCATAATATCCCTTTTACACCAAAAACCCTGGTCGGACCCTGGTCTTTGAACGATAAAGTTTCCAGGGTCTGACCCTGCTTTATACCCCATTTACACAGCACTTTGACCTGGGTCGGACCTGGGTCTGCACCATTTACACTAAACCTGGGTCAGCCCTGCCTTTCCTCGTGGATGTTGTTAAAAATGCTTGCTCGTTGCCAAGGGTGGTATAAGATATATATATATTTATTATTACTGCTTGAATTAAAATTCTGAGGGGGTAGATGGGGGAAGCTGTCCCCGGGTGCTGGGAGGAGGGGGGTCCCTGCGGCTGCTGAGGGGAGGGGGGGTACCTGTCAGCCTGAGGTCGGAGGAGGATGATGTGCGCCGCTGTTGTACCTCCCCCCGCAGCCGCAAAGTTCCTGCGGCGAATGGACAGTCACATGGGAACTAGTAGTTCCCATGTGCTGGAGGGACCCAGCCACTGACTGTCCATTCGCCGCAGGGACCGGCTGCCGGGGGGAGGTACAACAGCGGCGCACATCATCCCCTCCGACCTCAGGCTGACAGGTACCCCTCAGCAGCCGCAGGGACCCCCCTCCTCCCGCAGCAGCTGGAACACCGGCATTTACACGGGTACTATCCGGGTTCTACCCAGGTCAGGACCTGGGTAGAGGACCCCTGTAAATGGATACGGATTTTCCCTAATTTACACCGCCGATGATCCGGGTCTGACCTGCCGCTGACCCGGATTTTTCGGCGGTGTAAAAGGGGTATTACTTAGACAGTAAAGATGGGCCCCCTTCAGCTCTGGGCCCCATAGCAGCTGCACCCCTTGCACCTATGGTAGTTACGCCCTTGTATACAGCGCATGTCCCTGCACCTGTGGAGCTTACTGATTATGGGGGTAATCTCACCAGGCCACACTGTACACCAGCGGGATCTCGCACAGAAGTATCATGGCAATCAGAGTGCTTATTGGCCGGGGGGTGAGAGTGGCTGCCGATGACAGTGTTTCGTACCCTTTGCCCACACATGAATCCTCCCCCCCCCCCCCGGTATCCCCACCACATGGACACAGGAACACACCTATACACTAGGCTCAGTCTGATTTTTGACAGAAGCCGATTACTCTACCAGTACATTTAACAACATACAAACTCCACACAGATAATGATTTGGTAGTACTGAAACAAGACAACCCCTTTATTACTGATAACTCTCTAGTCATGGCTGTTCCTTCAGGTGAGTGCTCGCTGTAACATGTCCCCGACTCAATATTTTGTCTCTTCCAGGGGCGTTTGGCCATTTTGAAGTCACCCATGATATCACTAAGTACTGTAAGGCCGCAGTGTTCCAGCACATCGGGAAGAAGACGCCTGTAGCTGTCCGCTTCTCCACCACCAGTAAGTGGGAATGTTCTGTCACTGGCCCCAGGACGCAGATATATGTATATGTCCTCACAGGCCAGGGAAGAGCTGCCGCCATTGTCTCTGGTACCAGCGCTGCAATTCTGCGTAATCTGTGTAACGTAATAATATGGCATGAAAGACATTCTGCAACACTGGGGTGCAGTGATCCAGGCCGTGCAGTGATCCAGGGAGTGCAGTGGTCCAGGGAGTGCAGTGAGAGGTCGGGATCCTTATGTCTGTGGTTACACAATGTCCTGTAGGAAGATCAGAAATAAGGGCCTGATTCAAGCCAGCACAGCGGCTCTCCCAATCACAACTGCCCCTGGTGATGGAGTTTCAGGTTTATGACCCAGGATTCCATCTGCACATGCCAGAAGGGCGCAGTGGGTGTTGGGAGGGGTAGGATCGGAGATGTCGCCTGTTATCCTATTTTCATTTGCAGAATCAGTGCCCATAGGATTCTTTGTGGGCTGCTTTGTTGCCGATTTTCCCATGCTCTGGAATCGGCCCTGGCAGGTAATGTCATGTCCAGATGGTGATAGCCATTGTAGCCTACGTTCTACATTCCACAAAAGCTCCCAATGATCACAGGGACACTAAGCGCCCTCTTGGAGTGATTGCCTAGGGCACACATGCCCCCCAGATGCCACCGTATTGGCTTACCAATATACACCTATAGGACCATCCCTTATTGTGTTCTTTGCAGGTGGAGAATCTGGAAGTTCGGATCTGGCACGAGACCCTCGTGGATTTGCAGTGAAGTTCTACACAGAACAAGGGAACTGGGACCTTGTTGGGAACAACACCCCAGTATTTTTCTTCCGAGATCCCAGCCTAGTGAGTACTCAGATGATGTTATACAGAGAGAGCATTGCCAGGCACAACTAGGGAAATTTACTAAGATCGAATGGGTACGAATGTACCCATTGGATCCCATTCTCGGGACCCGCACTTCGGCAGATTTCCGAAAGTCAAAGTTTGGCTGATTTTTGCATTTTTTTCGGAATGGAAAATCATGGCCACAAACACATGTACGAATCAACAGACCATCGATAGAACTCTGCAAATTTACAATCACTTGTATGAGTCAGATAATTAATTTAGCTCAAAATACGAATGGCAAATAGACCACCTTTTGCCATTCGTGTTTACAGGAGCAGCGCAGGGATTAGTCCGATCAGTCAGAACCATGCGATCCTTCTGTGTGTAAAAGTGAAAAAAAAAATTAAAAACAAAACTGTTTGGGTTCTCCCACCGGGCATAACCATCCAGAGGGCTCTTAGATCAGTCCTGGTTAGAAAACAAATGTTTATTGGGTCCGTCACTCTTCCAGGGGTGTGGGAGGTCGGCCTTCTCTTCTTGGGGGTGCAGGAGGTCGGCCTACTCTTCTGGGGATGCAGGAGGTCAGCCTAGTCTTCTGGGGATGCGGGAGGTTGGTCTACTCTTCTGGGGGGTGCGGGAGGTTGGCCTACTCTTCTGGGCGATGCGGGAGGTTGGCCTACTCTTCTGGGTGGTGCAGGAGGTAGGCCTACTCTTCTGGGCGGTGTGGCAGGTCAACCTACTCTTCTGGGGGGTGCGGGAGGTCGGCCTACTCTTCTGGGTTTTGCGGAAGGTCGACCTACTTTTTTGGGGGGTGCGGGAGGTCCGCCTACTCTTCTGGACGGTGTGGGAGGTCTGCCTAGTCTTCTGGGCAGTGCGGGAGGTCGGCCTACTCTTCTGCGGGTGCGGGAGGTCAATCTACTCTTCTGGGGGTGCGGGAGGTTGGCCTACTCTTCTGGGCGGTGCAGGAGGTCAGCCTACTCTTTTGGGAATGCGAGAAGTTGGCCTACTATTCCGGGGGTGCAGGAGGTCGACCTACTCTTCTGGGGGGTGCGGGAGGTCGGCCTACTCTTCTGGGGATGCCGGCCTACTCTTCCGGGGGTGCGGGAGGTTGGCCTACTCTTCCAGGGGCGTGGGGGAGGTCAGCCTACTCTTCTGGGCGGTGCGGGAGGTTGGCCTACTCTTCCAGGGGCGTGGGGGAGGTCAGCCTACTCTTCTGGGGGTTGCAGGAGGTTGACCTACTCTCCAAGGGGCGTGGGGGAATGGCAGCACAGTTGTAGTCTCCACATTGGTATGTATGTACAAGGTAATGGCTTCCTAAACATAACTGTGTGCTGTAATATGTCTGATTGACCCGACATGTATAAAGTGTGAGCCCGGCTTGTATGGGAAGCTCTCAGACCATGTTATTGTGTTCTCTTGCAGTTTCCCTCCTTTTCTCATGCCCAAAAGAGGAATCCCCAGACACATCTGAAGGACCCAAACATGCTGTGGGATTTTTTTAGCCTGAGACCTGAAAGTCTACATGAGGTATCTCGAGCTGCCTGTTGGCACTGCCATATATATAGGAAGGGAGTTTGTCTGGTCCTATCACAGAATATCACTCAGTCTATTAAAAGACTAACAGGAGAGATGTAGATTACTGCTGCCGAATAGCTGATGCTTAGCGCCGTGGATTTCTATGGTGACAGTAAGGGGGAGTTGGCGTTACTCCGCAGTGGGGTCCAGCAAAGCGCCATTCATTGTGAGTGTGTGCGTGGGTTAGCTGCACCTGCACATAGCTCCTTATTCTGGTTAACTCGCAAGTCTGCGAATTTCGCATCCTTGCGAGACACCGTCAGATGTGACATACAAATCGAATGATCCCAATAAAGTACATGACACGTACACACGGTGACGGTGGCCATTTGGTGAACAGCGCCAATAAGGCAGCACTAAAGTCCAGTAGGTGCCAGTGTCATTGCTAGCAGCGGTGGCAACTACTTGCTTCCAGGAGGGGGACTCCCGCTAGCCTGTACCCAGAGAGAGGAGGAGCCAGCCAGCTCTGGGGCCCAGACCAATGGATCTGGCAGTAGGACAGCGCACACCTCCAGCCTCTGTGTTCTCTAATGACTGCAATCCATAGAAGCCGGCTAAAAGTGCATGGCAAGTCAGGGAATTGGGAGGTCTGGGCATTTGGCACTAGGTATGGTTAGGCCTTGGTGGTTGGGTTAATTGAGTGAAGTAGGAGATGTATCAAACCTTCTAAGGAGGATGAGTGGATATATTTTCCATATCAGCTGCTATTTATCCAGTAGAGAAGGTATAGTTAGGAATTGGCCGGCTGCTGGGTCCTCAGTAGAAGGTTTGATACACCTCCATCTATATTACTAATAGGCGACGCAGGACGGTTCTGTTATGACCATTGTCTGTCCCTGATATCGCAGTAAGAAGCATTGTCCCATGTACAGTAAGTAACCTTGTCCTCCTGCTCACCACTAGGTCACCCTTTTATTCACTGACCGAGGCATTCCCGACGGATTCCGACACATGCACGGATTTGGTAACCATACTTTCAAACTGGTGAATGCACAGGGAGAGGCCGTGTATGCCAAGTTCCACTATAAGGTGGGTATCCGTTGCCAGGTATTATAGGACATATAAACGGAGGAAGATACCAGCGTCGGTTTTGTTTCTCAATTGATTCAAATGTGACGGTTTCTTTCAGTTTAAAATATTTTTTATAAAATAACAGACATTTAAACAAACATATAGACAGAAAGACATCCAGTGAAAGGTTTGTAATCCTCAGGAGTATAGTGGTCTTATGGGTGTATTTAGAAGCTCTACGTGTTTCCCTGGGAAAGGTCTCCCATCTTCTTCAGGAGCAGAATAAAGGGTATCTGCCAGAGTCCATATATATACCCTAATGCCTTAATTGAGAATGGGTCGCAGCTGTGCAGCTGCAGCTGCTGCAGCTGTGTCTAGCTGTGTTCTGCCTCTCTCCTCCCCCCTTCAGTCTGTGAGCTGTCTCCTCACAGTCTGTGAGCTCTCAGCCAATCAGAGAACGGCCAGTCATTTGACAGGTATTTTAAAAATCGAATACCCATCACTGCACTGCCCGTCCCAGCTGCTGATATCACACCACCCAGCCAGGTCAGTGCTAGTGAAAGTGCTCAGGACCTGCTGCCCACCCCACTGCTCCCCCGGTCAGTCTGCAAGCATATGCCTGTCAGGCGGGCAGGTATATGCATACAACATACCTCCCAACTTTGGCAGTCCAGCAGGCGGGACGCTGCTGCTGCGCGCCGGAGGCTCGTCGATATTTTCGGGGGGCATGGCCTTATTTGGGGAGTGGCCTATACTCGCGGCTCTCTCGCGAGGCCACGCCCCCATTTTGCCGCTATGGGGGCATGACCCAGAGGCTCTGTGAGCCTCTAGCCATGCCACCAGCCCCCTGGCTGCGGGAATAGACGCTGTGCGCATGCACACAGCGTTTATTCACCGCTGCTTAGCAGCTGACAGGGGGGACTCCCAACAGCCCCCCCACACCGCGGGACACTGCCGCCCGCGGGTGGGACAGCGGGACAGGCCCTGACAATCGGGACTGTCCCGATAAAATCGGGACTGTTGGGAGGTATGATACAGGGACCGCGCATCGGATCAGATAACACACACCTGCGATTTTGGCCCAATTTCACCCGGTTATCGGCCCAAAGTGCCGAAATCAGATGAAATCGTCCCAAAACCGCATAGTGTACGGGGGCCTTAAGAGGAAGAGTGAGTAGGAATGTGGATTAATATGAGAGGCTGGGGGAGCAGGGAGAGGCTGGGGGTATACACCTCCTTTACTGATACACAAGTAGTTAGATATCTGGGGAAATGGGACAATGGGGCAGTGGGGGACATTCATTCACCTTTATTATTCTGAACCCCACAGACTAACCAAGGTGTAAAATACCTGAGCAAGGAGATGGCGCGATCTTTGGCTGGGAAGACTCCAGATTACGCTATTGCAGATCTGCATAACGCCATCAACAAGGGGGACTTCCCATCCTGGACGTTGTACATCCAGGTCATGACCTTCGAGCAAGCCCAGAAGCTGCCATATAATCCGTTTGATGTCACCAAGGTAAGAAACCATGCCTGAGGAAGAGACCTAAGAAGTCTCGAAAGCTTGCATTTTAACAACATTTATTTTTGTTAGCCATTAAAAGGTATCATATTTGCTAGATTGCTATTTTGTTTTTCTCACTGAGGAACAATAAAACTTTTCAAGGTAAGAAACGTAATGGGTGGGCTGAGGTAGTAATTATTTCTATAGCGCACACATATTCCACAGCATTTTACATACAGTATTTGTCAGTAGTACTGCTCACACTCTATTGTGTCAATGTACTAAGCATTGGAGAAAGATAAAGTATAAGCCAATCAGCTCCTAAATGTCCCTTTTCAAACCTGGCAGTTAGGAGCTGTATTGTTGGTACTTTGGGCCCTAATAAGGTTAGCTCGGTAAGCTGTGGACATTACCGAGCCCCTGAGATGCCCCCCACCGCCCATCCTATAGTGGACCCCCCTCCCACCACTGCCGATTCCCCTCAGTAACACGCGATGGATGTGTAATGAAAACACATCCCCTCACATGTCTCCGCAGCAGGATAAATAATTTGATGGTTGCCAACAATCGAATAATTGCAAATATAAGTCATGGTTAGCAATACTCCTCACAGCACTGAGGTCATGGGTTCCATTTACACCATGGTCCTAACGTGTGGAGTTTGTATATTCTCCCGTACTTGCGTGGGTTTCCTCCGGGTACTCCGGTTTCCTCCCACATTCCAAAAATATACTGCTAGGTTATTTGGCTCCCAACAAAATTAACCCTAGAATGTCTGTGTGTGCATGTACATGTGGTAGGGAATATAGATTGTAAACTCCACTGGGGCAGGGACTGAGGTGAGTGTTAAAATATTCTCTGGACAGCGCTGCGGAATATGTGTGCGCTATATAATATAACTAGTAATAACATTCTCTGTACAGCGCTGCGGAATATGTGTGCGCTACATAAATAACTGGTAATAATATTCTCTGTACAGCGCTGCGGAATATGTGTGCGCTCTGTATATAATAGGTGATAATAGTCTCTGTACAGCACTGCGGAATGGGGGTTATTCTAGTTCATTCGTTCTGACAAAATCCTTCTTAGATGGACAAAACCATGTGCACTGCGGGTGGGGCAGATGTAACTTGTGCAGAGAGAATTAGATTTGGGTGGGGTTTTTCTTCAAAGTGAGATCTATATTGCAGTGTAAAATAAAGCAGTCAGTATTTTCCCTGCACAGAAACAAAATAACTCACCCAAATCTAATTCTGTCTGCACATGTTACATCAGCCCCCCTGCAGTGCACATGGTTTTGTCCATCTAAGAAGGATTTTGTCAGAAAGAATGAACTACAAAAAACCCCTATGTGTGGGCTATATAAATAACTGGTGATAATATTCTCTGTACAGCGCTGTGGAATATGTGTGCGCTATATAAATAACTGGTAATAATCTCTGAACAGCGCTGCGGAATATGTGTGCACTATATAAATAACTGGAAATAATCTCTGTACAGCGCTGCAGAATATGTGTGCACTATATAAATAACTGGTAATAATCTCTGTACAGCACTGTGGAATATGTGTGCGCTATATAAATAACTGGTTATAATCTCTGTACAGTGCTGCGGAATATGTGTGCACTATATAAATAACTGGTAATAATCTCTATACAGCGTTGCAGAATATGTGTGCGCTGGTAATAATCTCTGTACAGTGCTGCAGAATATGTGTGTGCTATATAAATAACTGATAATAATATTCTCTGTACAGCGCTGCGGGAATATTTGTGCGCTCTATAAATAACTGGTAATAGTCTCTTTACAGCGCTGCAGAATATGTGTGCGCTATATAAATAACTGATAATAATAATCTCTGTACAGCACTGCGGGAATGCTTCGGGCACGGTGCCTCGCTACGCTCCGCACACTATTTTATTCTCCCGCCACGCCCTAGTGGATGGTAGGGCATGAAATACCACCTGTCGGCACATGTCGGCTCAAATAACAGTGAAAAACTCATGTGCGCTCTATAAATAACTGGTAATAATATTCTCTGTACAGCACTGCGGAATATGTATGCGCTATATAAATAACTAGTAATAAAATTCTCTATACAGCGCTGCGGATATGTGTGCGCTATATAATAACTGGTAATAATATTCTCTGTACAGCGCTGCGGAATATGTGTGCGCTATATAAATAACTGGTAATAATATTCTCTGTACATTGCTTAGGAATATGTATGCGCTATATAAATAACTGGTAATAATATTCTCTGTACAACGCTGTGGCATATGTGTGCGCTATATAATAACTGGTAATAATATTCTATGTACAGCGCTGCGGAATATGTGTGCGCTATATAAATAACTGGTAATAATATTCTCTGTACATTGCTGTGGCATATGTGTGCGCTATATAATAACTGGTAATAATATTCTCTGTACAGCGCTGCGGAACATGTGTGCGCTATATAATAACTGGTGATAATATTCTCTGTACAACGCTGCGGAATATGTGTGCGCTATATAAATAACTGGTAATAATACTCTCTGTACAGCGCTGCGGAACATGTGTGCACTATATAATAACTGGTGATAATATTCTCTGTACAACGCTGCGGAATATGTGTGCGCTATATAAATAACTGGTGATAATATTCTCTGTACAGCGCTGTGGCATATGTGTGCGCTATATAATAACTGGTAATAATATTCTCTGTACAGCGCTGCGGAATATGTGTGCGCTATATAAATAACTGGTAATAATATTCTCTGTACATTGCTGTGGCATATGTGTGCGCTATATAATAACTGGTAATAATATTCTCTGTACAGCGCTGCGGAACATGTGTGCGCTATATAATAACTGGTGATAATATTCTCTGTACAACGCTGCGGAATATGTGTGCGCTATATAAATAACTGGTAATAATACTCTCTGTACAGCGCTGCGGAACATGTGTGCACTATATAATAACTGGGGATAATAGTCTCTGTACAGCGCTGCGGAATATGTGTGCGCTATATAATAACTAGTGATAATATTCTCTGTACAACGCTGCGGAATATGTGTGCGCTACATAAATAACTGGTGATAATAGTCTCTGTACAGCGCTGCGGAATATGTGTGCGCTATATAATAACTAGTTATAATAATCTCTGTACAGCGCTGCGGAATATGTGTGCGCTATATAATAACTGGTGATAATATTCTCTGTACAGCGCTGCGGAATATGTGTGCGCTACATAAATAACTGGTAATAATATTCTCTGTACAGCGCTGCGGAATATGTGTGCGCTATATAAATAACTGGTAATAATATTCTCTGTACATTGCTGTGGAATATGTATGCGCTATATAAATAACTGGTAATAATACTCTCTGTACAGCGCTGCGGAACATGTGTGTGCTACAGTATATAATAACTGGTGATAATATTCTCTGTACAGCGCTGCGGAATATGTGTGCGCTACATAAATAACTGGTGATAATAGTCTCTGTACAGCGCTGCGGAATATGTGTGCGCAATATAAATAACTGGTAGTAATAATAATAATAGTATAGTGTGTATTTTGTAGCCACTAACTGTCCTTCCATTACAGGTTTGGTACCACAAGGATTACCCGTTACTACAAGTGGGGAAGTTCACGTTAAACAGGAACCCGGTGAATTATTTTGCTGAAGTGGAACAAATCGCTTTCTCCCCACATAATATGGTCCCTGGGATAGAGCCGAGTCCGGACAAAGTGCTGCAGGTAAGATGCCAGTTACTACCTGTGCCACCATGCATGGTATATCTGATGTAAGTAGTGTGCCCATGCCTGGTACGGTATTTATATGTGCATTAATAATGGGGCACTGTGTGACGGGCATTACCAGTATATCATTGGCAGAGCTCAGTGCAGGTATGGGGGCCCGCACTGCGGAATGGCCAGGGGTTGGGGACCATTGCACATATAGTCACGTGTTGGGCTACTACCACTACATACATGTACAGCTGTGTGGCCTACATACATGTGCATTGAGAAGCAGAGGCGTAACTCTGGGAGGCATTGGATTCATCTGCCACTGGGCTCTTGCTCCCAAGAGGGCACCTCTCCTGAAGCTGTCTATATCGCTACTGTGGCTGACTCTCCCTCCTAGCAGGACCATAGATGTCACACACTGTTTAGACATCATTTCTATAACACACATACATACATACATACATACATACATACATTTATTCATATATGTGTGTAAAGGGGAAGGGGGGGGGGGGATTTGCGCACCAATATTTATCTTGTCTCCAGACAACTGGGGATGAAGTTACGCCACTGCTGAGAAGGATGGATTGCTTTAGATCTGTGCCTCCGTCTAAACTGCAGTGTATTAATAAAGCAGCCAATATTTGCCCTGCACAGAAACATATAACTCCTTCAAATCTAACTCTCTCTGCACATATTACATCTGCCCCACCTGCAGCGCAGCATGGTTTTGTCCATCTGCAAAAACTGCAGCCTTGCCCAATATATACTATAAGCACAGAAATAATTCAGGTTGGATCGGGCGGATGCGTGAGTGGACGTACCGGTCCGAACGGATCGCTCACTCTTTCGGTGAGCATGAGTCCGCCCACAGAACATCCGCACACGGTCGGTGGAATACGCCAGCAAAGCTAGCGTGCTGGGATGGATCTCAGCCTTTTCGCTCGTAGACTGAGTGTGCCTCTCCGATCGGAAGATGAAGCGTATGGCCAAGCACGGTGGCATATGCTTCACATATATGGTCCAGCAATTATTCCATTTGAAGTTACCTTCTAACAATTACCAAATTATCCTAAGTTAGATTTTTTGATTGCTTTATATGACCTCATTTGTCTCCCTTAATTATCTACAATGTACAATCTACTGTTGTCCTAACATGACAGGCACACTTGCATTAAGGGTTGTAAGAGACCTAATTCCACATATTCCAACATGTGTATTTGGGCTACCAAACAATGCAAACAATCCTACCTTGGAACGGTGGTGTAGAAAGTGAACCTCTCAATGTGTATCTGGCGTGTGTATGGCTTGCGGTTACTCAATTGGGTAATTATAGTAAATTGCCTGCAGCATTGCTTAGTATTTATTTATTAACAGTTTCTTATATAGCGCAGCATATTCCGTTGCGCTTTACATAGGGGACAGTGATACAACAAAACAGGGTATTTACAGACAGTCAAAAGGTAGGAGGGCCCTGCTCACAAGCTTACAATCTATAGGGAAATATGCATTGATACATAAGGATAGGTACTGTATTCTTTATTCCATCGATTCCACCAGAACGCAAGGTTCTATGACTGGTTCTGGAATTTGATAAGCTTGCCTGAAGAGATGAGTTTTTAGGGAACGCTTATAGGTTTGAAGACTGGAGGAGAGTCTTATTGTGCTTGGGAGGGCATTCCACAGAGTGGGTGCAGCCCGAAGAAAGTCCTGCAGTCGGGAATGGGAGCGAGTAATGAGTGTGGATGATATTTTGAGATAAGAGAAGATATGTATGTTGGTGTAGTTTGGTTTATGGCTTTGTGTGTAAGTAAAAGAATTTGGTATTGAATACGGTAGAATACAGGTAACCAATGAAGTGATTGACAGAGTAGCTTTGCAGACGATGAACGTCTGGCTAGGAAGATTAGCCTTGCAGCTGCATTCATAATGGACTGTAGTGGTGAGAGTCTGTATTGGGGAAGGCCAATAAGGAGACTATTGCAATAATCAATGCGTGAGATGATGAGAGCATGGATTAGAGTTTTTGCAGTGTCTTGTGTAAGGTAAGGGCGAATTTTAAATATGTTTTTTAGGTGCATGTGGCATGATTTTGAGACCGATTGAATGTGGGATACAAAGGAAAGTTCTGAGTCAAGGATAACACCTAGGCAGCGAGCTTGAGAGGTAGGATTGATTGTCATCTTTTCAACAGCCATATAGATATCAGGTTGGTAACTACTATTTATTGGCGGAAATATAATTAATTCTGATTTTGAGATATTAAGTTTGAGGTGGCGAGATGACATCCAGGATGAAACAGCAGAAAGGCATTCAGAGACACGGCTCAATACAGATGGGGACAGGTCCGTGGAGTATAGGTAGAGCTGAGTATCATCCGCATACAGATGATACTGAAATCCAAAGGAGCTGATTAGTTTGCCAAGAGATGAGGTATAGATTGAGAAAAGCAGAGGACCTAAAACTGAACCCTGAGGTACTCCAACTGTAAGAGGTAGCGAAGAGGAGGTAGAATCAGAGAAACGAACACTAAAGGAGCGGTTAGATAGGTAGGATGAGAACCAAGAAAGGGATGTGTCTTTAAGACCTATGGATTGTAGTGTTTGTATGAGAAGTGTGTGGTCAACAGTGTCAAAAGCAGCAGAGAGATCTAGAAGAATTAGTAGTGAGTAGTGGCCTTTAGACTTAGCAGTGACCAGATCATTCACAACTTTAGTCAGTGCTGTCTCTGTGGAGTGTTGGGCACGAAAGCCTGACTGATGCGGGTCCATTAAGTTGTGCGAGTTAAGAAAGTGTGTGAGGCGAGTATAGGCAAGTCTTTCAAGTAGTTTGGAGGTGCATGGAAGTTGAGAAATGGGATGGTAGTTTGAGAGAGAGCTTGGATCAGAATTCTGTTTTTTTTTTCAGAATCGGAGTAATAACTGCTTGTTTGAACAATGAAGGAAAGACACTAGTAGAGAAAGAGAGGTTTCAGACTTTAGTTTAGATTGGGATGAGCACAGGAGACAGAGATTTACTTATTTGCGAGGGTATAGGGTCAAGAGGAGAGGTAGTAGAGTGGGAGGCAGAGAAAAGTGCAGATACTTCATCTTCATTTGTGGGATCAAATGAAGCAAATGCTTCAGAGGGCTCAGGTATGGAATTGAGCATATCACCAACTGAGTTGGAGCATACTTATTCATCTCTGATCTTGTCAATCTTATCCCTGAAGTAGGAAGCAAGATCTTGTACATGGATAGTGGTTGGTGGCTTGGGTGATGGAGGGTTGAGAAGGGATTTAAATGTATTAAAAAGACGTTTTGGGTTAGAAGCTTGAGCAGAAATGAGAGTTTAGAAATATGTTTGTTTGGCAGTTTCCAGGGCATAACTAATGTACTGGTAGATATTCTTATATGTAAAGAAATCCATTGGACTGAGATTTACGCCATTTACGCTCAGCTTTGCGTGAGATATTTTGTAGGTGTCTCGTTAATTTAGAGTGCCACGGTTGGCGTCTAGGCCTACGTGGAGTGTGGTGGGTAACTGGAGCCACTTCATCCAGGGCTGTTTTGAGGGTTAGGTTTAAGTGTGATACCGCCATCTCAGGAGTAGTGAATGCAGAAATAGGAGCAAGCTGTTGTTGCAGTGAGGAGGAGTACTTGAAAATTAATATCATTAATATTTCTGCGGGCTTGAGGTGGATTAAAGGATTTCTGTGTTTTTGAGTTAGAAGTACTAGAGGACAGCATGCAGGTGATAAGGTTGTGACCTGAGAGAGGGAAAGGAGAATTGGTGAATTCCGACACTGAGCAGTAGAGGAGTCAGTCCATTAGGAGAGGCCGAGAGAGGAGGTTAGAGAGAGTAGTTTGGAGGCATGAGCAGCAGATTTTGGGCTATCAATAGCAATGTTGAAGTCACCCATGATGATGGTTGAGATGTCAGCGGAAAGGAAGTGAGGGAGCCAGGCAGAAAAATCTTCCAGAAATCGTGTTGGCTGCCCAGGTGGGCGATAGATAGCTACAACATGCAGCGAGAAAGGAGTGTAAGTTCTGATGGAATGTACTTCAAATTATGTGAATGTGAGTGATGGAACCTGTGGTATAACTTTGTATGTGAAGGATTGGGATAGTAATATTCCAACCCCACCTCCTCTGCTGTCACCAGGCCTGGGTGTGTGTGTGAAGTGGAGAGCACCGTGTGACAGGGCTGCAGGGGAGGCTGTGTCTGATTGTGAGAGCCATGTTTCTGTTATAGCCAGCAGGTTGAAGTTGTTTGAAATGAAGAGGTCGTTGATGGATGTTAATTTGTTGCCAACAGAGCGTGCATTCCATAACGCACATTTTAGTGATTTGGGGGATGAAGGGAGGCATTTGATGTTTATGAGGTTAGCTGGATTACTATGTTCCTGAAAGTTAGGTGCCTGCGAGCGGGGCAAGCAGCTGGGGCCTGGATTAAGTGAAATGTCACCAGCTAATAGAAGCAGTAGAGAGAGATAGGTGTAGCTGCAGGTGGTTTGTGAATGTTGTTTCTGGCGACAGTTTGTGGATGTTATTGTCAATGTAGAGAGATATGTTAATAAGAGGGGTGTGGATAATGGAGGCAGAAATGTGTATAGAGGGCTGAGCTTCAGGGAGAGAGAGAGAGAGACTGATTTTGAGAGAAAACCATGGAGAGCGAAGCAGAGCAATATTTTGTAGTACATGGTGTATTTGAACAGTTATATAGGCCAAGAGTTATATTAGACTTGCAATAGTTAATACCAGCTTACTGGTGTTGCTCAGATAGTCATTTATAAACCCTACATATATGTGAGTGCATGCTGATTAGCACAGTTGACCATAGATTGCATACAATGCTATGGCATGCAGTGAAGTAAATGTTTTCAGTTGTAGAGTTAAGCTGGGTACACATATATACAATCCAACTGTTTGGCCGACTGTACTCCCGTCGGACCGTCCACAAACAACAGCCGATCACGCGCGTACACACCTGTACAATTTTACTTGCGACGTCCGATGTACTCCCGTCCAAACAGTCGCAAGAAAAAGATTGTACCACCGTACACACTCTCTCGATTTGGGCTTTTGACACGATATATATGAACAAAATTATCATAATGGGCTGGGTTAAGGGCATACCAAAACAAAGAGGCGTGAGTACAGAACCTAAACAAAAGTGACGGGGTACGCGTCTACTAAACTTCAGTATAGAAATGCCGGTCTGGTCCCGCAGTTAAATTTGAGAGGCACAAGCAGACAGACAATAGCCCTTAAAATGGCCAAGGATAATACAAGGCACAGTTGCTAATATTTCAATATGCATTACATAATGTGACACACACGGAGCACCAAACTTCTATAAAGCCGGGTAAGCGACTAGTCAGTTTGCGGTAGTCACCCTGCCAAACTTCTATAAAGCCGGGTATGGGAGTATAGTCAGTTTGTGGTAGTCACCCTGTAGTCGCATACCCGGCTTTATAGCAGTTTGGCAGGGTGACTACCGCAAACTGACTAGTCGCAGACCTGGGTCAGCCCTGCCTTTCCTTGTTGATATATATATATCTATATATCTATCTATCTATCTATCTATATATATATATATATATATATATATATATAGATATCTATAGATATATATAGATATCTATATATATATATATATAGATATACATATCTATATAGATATATATATATAGATATATATCTATATATCTATATATATATATATACATATATATAGATATATATCTATATATCTATATATATAGATATATATCTATATATATATAGATCTATATAGATCTATCTATATAGCTTGGAGGGGGTAGAGGGGGGAAGCTGTCCCCGGGTGCTGTGGGAGGAGGGGGGTCCCTGCGGCTACTGAGTGGAGATGGGGTACCTGTCAGCGGCCAGCCTGACACGGCGCTGCCACTGCTGTATCTCCCCCGCTGCTGTATCTCTTGCGGCGGATGGCGGTGTCGGCGGTCCCTCGGCGGTCAGTGTCGGCGGTCCCTCTGGCGCAGGGGAAAAGACCCTATGATTGCCGGCGCTGCTGTATCTCCCCCCGGCGGCCGGTCCTTGCGGCGGATGGACAGTCAGTGTCGGCGGTCCCTCTGGCGCAGGGAAAATAGTACTATTTCTTTCCCCTGCGCCAGAGGGACCGCCGACACTGACTGTCCATCCGCCGCAAGGACGGGCCGCCGGGGGGAGATACAGCAGCGCCGGCAATCATAGGGTCTTTTCCCCTGCGCCAGAGGGACCGCCGACACTGACCGCCGACACCGCCATCCGCCGCAAGAGATACAGCAGCGGGGGAGATACAGCAGTGGCAGCGCCGTGTCAGGCTGGCCGCTGACAGGTACCCCATCTCCACTCAAAATAGGGTCTTTTCCCCTGCGCCAGAGGGACCGCCGACACTGACCGCCGACACCGCCATCCGCCGCAAGAGATACAGTAGTCACCCTGCCAAACTGCTATAAAGCCGGGTATGCGACTACAGGGTGACTACCGCAACTGTAACTATTGTAGTTCATTATTTCTATAAAGCCGGGTATGCAACTTGTCAGTTTGTCACCCTGTAGTCGCATACCCGGCTTTATAGCAGTTTGGTGCTCATTATGTGCATGGCGCCACTCCTCCA
Organism: Crinia signifera; assembly: GCF_055691185.1. Taxonomy (NCBI): domain Eukaryota; kingdom Metazoa; phylum Chordata; class Amphibia; order Anura; family Myobatrachidae; genus Crinia; species Crinia signifera. The sequence continues at coordinate 94,244,224 of NC_139227.1, forward strand.
TATACACGGTGCTGCTGCTCCCCATACACTGCACCACTTCTGCTCCTGTGACCCCCTTACACTGCGCCTCTCCTTCCTTGACCTGGGGCTCTTCCTCCTGTGCCTGCACTGAGTGGGGAGACGGTAGATGGTGCGCAGGGCATCCGCATAGAGGGACTATGAGCCTGTCAGTCTGGTCTCTAGATCAAGTCTAGCAACAGCGCTGGTAAGAAATTATGTACAGTATCTTTTTCAATATATTTTTGTACTTTGTATCTTTTTCAGTTCTGCTTATATCATGAATCTTTGATATGTTTTCTGGGCTGCTTGCCAGTTATACAATGTAACTGTTTTATGGTTAGTTCTTCATTGGTTAAGCTTCTTACGGGAGTTAGCAGAGTTTTATCGGAGAGCAATATTTTCTTATTTAAACAGGTAATTTGGGGCTGTATTCTGGTAGCTTCTCTCTTAAAAAGACCATGTGTGAAGTTATTTTGTTTCATATATTATTTCTTATTTGCATATAGGCAGTTTGATTTAAGGTGTACATGTGAATGCATTAATTCCTTCTTTAGTAATTAATCCTTTGTCTGGAATAATTTGGCATCCATACTCAGTCATATGCAAATCCTTGTGTGTCATTCAATTATTAATTCCCTTCACTGGTGTGATATGAGTGATTATTTGTTACACAACAGTTGTTTCCAGCTATTAATATCTGTGTCTAGCTCTGTACGGGCTTCCACAGTTTTTGGAGCATAACCCGTCTACATAGAACTTTAGTCACCCTGCCGATAGTCATATATATATAAGTCAGCCGGCAGGGTGACTAAAGTTCTATGTAGACGGGTTATGCGTGTAAACTTTAGTCAGCCGGCAGCGCTGCTGCAGTCGCTCTCTCTGTGCCTGGATCTGGATGTGTCTGACTGGTACCAGTGCTGCAACCCCCTCTGGATCTAGTGGATCTTACTGACCGAGTCAAGGAGCAGCAGGTCAGTGGCAAACGCAGGATTTTCAGAAGGGGGTTTCCAGAGGGGCGGAGCAAAGCACGGAGATGGACACTTAGGTGACCCAGTATATGCCGGGTCAGTTAATGTATAATAGATAGACCAAATGTATATAAATAATAATAATAATGAAAAAAAAAAAAATATATATATATATATATACATACAGGGGCGTCAACAGCAGTGTAGACCCCTGGGCATAGCAATGTATTGGGGCACCTACCGATCCTCCAGCGGTAGGGGTGGGGGAAGCTTTGATGTCCCGCGGGTGGTAGGGGGTATTATATCAACCGCTCAGCATGTATGGCCTGGATCAGTAATTTCCACTAATTACCCCTTTACTGAACAGATGATGGGAGAAGGGGGCATTGGGCTGAATGAAGGGGCCCTGATTCATAACTTCCAGGGTGGTAGAGGATGTTTAATATGCAGAGGAGGGGTGTATAGTGGAGTGGGCTTATTATTCATAATTTTCTGGTGGGAGGACAGCTTGCTTGACTGCAGAGATCTCCAGTTCCCGGAAATAGATTTCTTAGATTTTAATGGAACTAAAAACTAGAGGATCCCACCAACCAAATGGTACTGGGGACTAGGGCATCAGAGTTCAGGAGGCAGAGCAATCTGCCAACGAGAATATAAAACGACATACCAGGTGTGTGGAGCTGGAGCAGTAACCAGCTACTGGAAGGCTGATATCTCTGGTTCTGGGAACAGTAGAGACAAGCTTCTAGTGTCCATCAAAGGGGGAGAGTCACAGCTTTTGAAACTTACCCTCAGAAAAACTCTAAGCCAGACAGAACCTGAAATATCTGACTGGGAAGAGCAATTAACAGGCTTGGATGGGTACCACTGCTTTGAAGTCAGATATCTCCGGTTTCCAAGGGCCGATTTTTAAAATTCTTGTACCCATGGAAAGAGGAGACCCTCAGCTTTAAGCCTAGGGCCCTTATACTCCTGGGGGGGTTTTCTGGGTACTCAGAAACCCCCCTGCGTGCGCTACTGCAGCAGGTCCCCTGTGTGAGGCATGGTAGTGTCCCCTAGTCATGTATGTGCCAGGGATTCATACTGTAGCTGCGGGCGAAGTCGCGCGACCCGGGCTGTCCTGTCCCTCCATGCCTATGGGTACAGTGTTGCTGGTGGGTGCGTGGTGCAGCTGCAGAGCTACTGTGTGAGGAGTCAGAGTTCCAGGGCTGGTGCAGGTTGGGCTTTTGGGAGTCGGGATTTTACTGGGGTTCCCAAACGCTGCATGTGTTGTTCCCTTTGGAAATTGAAGTTGCTGCTGTTTGAGGTCCATTGAAATGAATCTCTCTGAAAGCTGGGCTGCAAACAAGATGAACCCCTCCCTCCGCGCCGCTGGAGAAGACTGTAGTGCGCTGGGCGCATTATGTATCAGCCGTGGATGGGTTTAGCGGTAATTGTAATTGTGCTTGTAAAACAGTAATAATTCCACCCAGGGCCATTTTTAGCTATATAACAGAGGGGGCACGGGGCGACCTGCTGTATGCTGAGGGATAATTGATGCGGGCAGGACGATCCTGAATGCCTTTCCTGATGCTGTAAATCTACCTTAAGCTTCCCCTGCCGCTTCCTCCGTCTCAGGCTGTTAGGGAATTGGCAGATTTTTGGCTGATTTTATTAGAATTTTTTATGTAGACTGATATCCAGATTTTTGTATATTTATCTTTATTATGAGTCCACAATTGATTCTATTTGTGTCTGCGGCTAATGATCATTTAACCGCTGCTCTCTATATCTCTAAGCGGCTTCTTAAAGTTTAGACGCATAACCAGTCTATATGTGCTGTAGGAGAGATTATGCAGCTATGGAACGCCCACATGGGCGTTCCAGCTTTGGCAGTATAGTCGCAAGGACGGCAGCATATCGATCGAACGTGCGTACACACTGCACTTTTGTTCCGATATGAGGCCGTCCTGTCGGATGAAAATTAAACTGCAAAGAACCTTCGACCGACCGAGTTTGGACGGACAAGACAGTTTTTTGCCGTTTATCGCTCGTACGGGACAGTGTACACACATATACAATTGAACGGCTGTCCGACCCAGAACGGAAGAACGGCCCGACAATTGTATATATGTGTACCCAGCTTTAGTCCTGAATAAGTCCTGAATTTGTTGTATCATTACAGAACCCTTTTAAATAAACCCTTATAAAATAACCCAACAGCCTAGTGAGGCTCCCTTATAAACCACTGATCGCCTGATGCCCCTCACCACTCAACACCTTGAACCCCGTGACTTGTCTCCTCACAATTCCCCTTGTACCTGAAATAACCATTCAGAGTCAAGTAAATTTGGCGAATTAATTGGTCACAATTTATTAACTTGTTTACAAATTCTCTGTTACTTAATTTTGGGTGGCAAAGATAGCACTGCGGTCCACCAGCCCCTTATCAACTGAATCATGTAACCGCCTGGGAGACCGGGATCCCCTTCTCGCAACTGGCGACTTGTACCCGTGGGTGATCCCGTTTTGCCCCCCGACACCAGGCCTGGCGCCCTCCATTGGCTGGCCCGCAGTACTTCCGCCAACGCTAGGTCCTATGACCGTAGCCCGCCACCCAACCGTGACCCTGTCTCGCCCTGGGACCTACTCTATCTGGTTTCCTGTCCCCTGATGCCTGCCCGTGTCCTAATCCCCTGTTTACTGCTGTCCAGAAGTTTCTTGCTTGTTGCCGTGGTAATCCGGGTTGGGTTATGGGATGCTCAGATGGGTGTTAGTTGTGTAACATTTCCTTTGTTGACCGTATATACTTTTTGTAACTTGCCGATTGCCATCTGCCAATGTCTTTTATAGTTTTCTCTGAGCACCCTGCTTCGGATGCCGACGTGGCTGCTCCAATTCTAAAAGAGTGCGTGCCATAATCCTTTTCCTTCCTGCCGCTTGTTACCACGCAGCGCTTGAACAATGTTCTGAACTGGTAAATGGTGAGTGGAGTTGCGTCCGCATGATCTAGGAATGATGTGCCCTCCCCCGTTCTGTGCCCCAAGAAATCTTTTACCCGCTTGACTGGGCATGTTGTTGGGTTGCTTCCTTCCTTCAGCGTCACCCATTTTCCTTTCCCTTGCTGGTCCGTCTTGGACCTGTGAATTTTGCAGATCACCATTGTTTCGCTAATCGATACGTTGCTTGCCAACATGCCCGATGTCTTGCACCTCTTTGACGCGGCCACCAGCTCGCTCACTCTAAAAGCCCCGTAAAAAGCCATTGCAAAAGCCGCCCTCAGCAGCGCTGTTTCGTGTTCTCCCTTGCAAACTTCGCTCGCTGCCGACATGAGCTGTTCTAACATGGGCTCTGTAATGGGCCGTCTGGAGTCCGGTTCGGCTGGTCTTCGCCTGCCCCATCCTTTCATCATCCTGCTGATGGTAAAGTTCTTAGTTATGTCGGCTCTCCCCGACATCTTGGAGAAGAAGGCGATGCCGGCTAGCGCCACCCTTGCCTGCGCTCTGGATTTGCCGTCTTTGTACATGTCCCACAGAAATGCCTTTAGCGATTCGTTCTCCTCCCTCTTTTTCTTACCCTCTCTTGCTGGCGTTTCTCTATGCTTCTCCCACTTTTTCCAAGCTGCATTGTAGTTTCTCCATGTCACCGGCGCTAGTGACTCCCTCACCATCTTGTTCACCCCGTCTTCACAATCTGCCATAAGTGAGGAGGACAGGTTAGACCTTGCAGCTGAGCCTGCGGTGCCGCCTCCCTAAAGGCTTTGCATTTTCCCCGGGAGAGGGCGTCGGCTATTGTGTTGTCTATCCCAGGCACGTGCTTGGCGCGGAAGTTTATGTTGTTTTGTAGGCAACCCAAAACCAGGTGCCTGATCAGGTTAATCGCTGGCGGGGAGGAGGCACTTTGCTTGTTGACCGACTGCACCACCCCCAAGTTGTCACACCAGAAAGTTATCTCCTTATTGGCTAACCTGCTGCCCCACAATTCCACTGCTACTATTATTGGGAAAAGCTCCAATAGCAGCAAGTTCTTTGTCAGCCCCTCCTCTGCCCAGCTAGGGGGCCACAGCGCCGCGCACCATTCTCCTTCTAGGTAAGCACCGAAGCCCCATGACCCCGCTGCATCTGTGTATAGTTGCAGCTTCTTGTTGGGCACCGACGGTGCCGGCCAGATCCGTACTCCGTTGAATGTTTGCAAAAAGGTTTCCCACATGAGCATGTCTTCTCTAATTTCTGCCGTTAACGTCACCAAGTGGTGCGCCTTCTTCACCCCCGCTGTGGCCTTTTCCAGTTTGCGGCAGAAGATTCTGCCCATGGGGATCACCCTGCAGGCAAAGTTTAGTGACCCCAGCAATGATTGGAGCTGTTTTAGTGTCAGTTTCCTTGCCTTTGCGTGCTCGCTAATCTGCCCCAGGAGGTTGGACACCTTGTCTTCCGGTAACCTGCATAGCTTCTCTGAGGTGTCTATTTCAATGCCCAGGTAGGAGAGCCTTGTTGTTGGTCCTTCCGTTTTTTCCGTTGCTATTGGTACCCCGAATGTGTGGAATAGTGCCTGGGTGGATTTGAGCAGCTGCTCGCATCTATCGGTATTAGCCTGGCCGACCAGCAGAAAGTCGTCCAAGTAGTGTGCCATAGTCTTGCTGCCTGTTCCTGCTTCCACACACCAGTGCAGGAACGTGCTGAATTTTTCGAAGAAAGCGCATGAAATGGCGCAGCCCATCGGTAAGCATAGGTCAATGAAATAACTGCCTTCAAATTTGAGGCCCATGAATTTTTGACTCTGGGGATGAAGTGGAAGGAGCCTGAATGCCGATTCAATGTCTATCTTCCCCATGAGGGCCCCTTCCCCGCAGCTGCGCACTATTTTGAGCGCATCCTCAAAGGACTGGTAAGCCACGCTGCACTGCTGTTTTTCTATGGCGTCATTTACCGACCCTCCTGCGGGGTATGACATGTGCTGTATTAGCCTGAATTTTCCAGGCGCCTTCTTTGGTACTACCCCCAAGGGGGACACTACTAGCTGCTGTAAAGGGGGTTCTTGGAAGGGGCCTGCTATGCGACCCGCTTCTATTTCTTTAAACAATTTTTCTCTTACTATGTGGGGGAATTCTGTGGCTGATTTTAAATTACGCGGTATTACTGCGCCTCTGACAGTTCCTTCAATGGGTAACTTAAAACCGTCTCTGAACCCCTTTTCTAGAAACTCTGCATCTTCCTTGTTGTGGTACCATCCTAGCCATTTTTGCATGTTTTTCAGTTGTATTGGAGACGCTGCCTTACTTATTGCGCCTTTCCCCTTCCTTTTTGGGCACGGTGAGACCTCCTGCCTTCCTGTAGCATTCCTTTGCTGGGTGTCCTTTGCCGCAGTGTGTGCATGTGTGTCGGAATTTGCAGTACTGGCCCCTGGTGCAGTATGTGTTGTTGTACGCAAAGCATTTTCCTCCCGGTTTTTCCTGTAAACTAGGCCTCCCCGCCCGACTCCCCCAATCGCTGGGCGGTTCCTCTTCTTTGGGCTGTGTAACCACCAGCCATATTTCCACATCCTTTGCGCCCAATGTTAGCACTTTCCTCCCGCTGTGTTTCCTACGGAAGGCTTCGTCGTACTCCCTCCAGGTGTTTGCCTTACTGTTCTCCACCATGTCATGTATCATATTCATGTATTTTAAAACATTCATGTTTTCCCCAGGTCTGGTCTTAAGGTAACATGCTGCAAATTTGTACATCCCGCTTAACCATCTGTTGTATGTTCTATAAGCTGCCTCCGCCCCTGGGCCTTTGGTAGCTGCCAGCTCACTTGCCTTCCTGGTCTCCTTTGTCATGGCGAAGATGTCCACGTATTTACCAGTTTTTATATCCTTTACTACTGCGCTGCGTACACCCGTGTCGATTGTGGTGGATGCGCATGTAAGTGACTCCTGCGCATCTAGCTCCTTGTTCTTCCTCTTCTTCTCCCGTCCCTTACGGCTGCCCTTTTTCCCATTCCTGATCTGCCTGACCATTCTAAGGAGCTTGGCCTGGCCTTGGTTAGATGTGTTTGCATCGCTATCATTGTCACTTGAATCAGAGTCGGAGTCCGAAGACCCTGCGTTTGACTCACCATTACTCCCGCTTGTATTTCCATCTTCGTGACGCGTTTGGGACTCTTCTCCTCTTTGCTGTATTATTGCTCCACTCTCTTGTCCATCTTGATTGCCCGCCGGTGTCTGAAGGGTGCTTGGCACTGTGGTATTGCTGTCCGTTGATTTGCTTGTCTGTCCTGTAGCCAGATGCCCCTGGGCCTCCCCCCTTGGTTGTAGTCCTGTGGCTTGTCCTTGTTCCCTTTGTGGCGGTCGATCCATGGTCATAGTGTCTCTCTGAAGTGGGTACCCGCTGGGTGGCACTACTTGTTGTGCGCACTGCTGTTGGGCAAGCGATGGCTGCGCTGGCTGGTAATGCTGCCATGGCTGGGGGTAATACCCCTGCCCTGGGTATATGTTGTGGGGCTGGTGTGAATAAGGGTAGCGTGGCTCAGAATGGGTTGGGGCTGGGTAATGTGGTCCCTGGTAGTTGGCCACCTGATACTGGGGGCCTGGGTGCTGCGAAAGGTGCCCGTACCCTTGTTGCCCGTAATTGGGGAATCCCGGCTGCGGGGGGTAATTTGCTGCCTGGGTGGGGTATGGGAGGTTCCCCTGTGGGCATGGCGGGTGGATGGGAGGAGGCCATATATTTGCCGGGCTGCGCCCGAGGGCTTCAATGGATTGCTGCACGGGTAACGCGGGCGTGGGCCAGGTGTTGGGGTTGTGCCCCTGCGGAATGGGCGCAGACTGTGCTTGGGGGACCCGCCCCTGCTGCTCGTACGGGTGTCCCTGCTGTGGGGGTTGGATTTGCTGCAGGGGCTCAGTGGATTCACCTGCAGCCATAACTGGCTGCAAGTCGCTTTGTGGGGGCTGCAGGTGGGGGTTGCCTAGCAACTGGTTGTTGTTGGTGTAAGGGGCGGGATAGTGGGCTGGTCCGTTTTGTATGTGACCTCCCCCACTCCCTCCTACCTGCACTGCGTGCAGATATTGCTGGCTGGGCACCTGAATCCGGGGGGAAGGGCTAGGCTGATGCAGCTGGTTATACTGATGCTGCCTCTCATCGGATTGGCTGCTGGGGGGGGTAGGGTCCCATGCTGTAAACAGCTCTGGGGACTGCTGGCTGGGGATGGGTGAAGCTGCCCCCGGGGGAGGGTGATCTGCCTGGGGGTCCCTGGTGTGCTGGGCTGGGAGCTGGCGTTGGTGATTGCCATCTTCTCCCTCTGCCCCAGGTAATTGCGTGCTGATGTACTGGCCGCCAGCGGGGGAGCTGTGGGGGACGTTGAGCCTCCCTGCCTGCTTGTTACACTGCTGCAGGGGCTCAGGGGGAGTGCTGCGGGACACGGAGGCTGTGTCCCGCTGATGGAGCTCCGGGCGATGCAGGGGCTCGGTGCGGGCGCTGGGGGGGGCGGCGCCTGGGCTGGGGGGGGCGGTGGCCGGTACTTGTGATTGACTGCGGGGCTTGTTGAGGGCGGTGCGGGGGGTGGCGGGTGCGTGCTTGTCCCGGCGCTCCGGCTGCTCTGGCTCCCTTTCCGGCGGGTTGCTGCGAGCGGGGGCTTGATCCTGGTCTCGGCGGTGATTGGCAGTGTGGGCGCTGTGGGGAGCGGCGGCTTGCTGACCGCTGCTGCTGGGTGTCGGGTAGAGCGGGGACGGGCTGCTGATTACCGTGTCTTGCAATGCTGCTTCTCCCCGCCGCCGCTGGTCGCCGTCTTCCGCCTCTCCGCGTCTCCTTCTCTTCGCCTCTTCTCTGCTGGATTCTCTGGGTGCTTCCTCCGGTCCCCGTCCTGCCGCCGACCTCCGGACTGCTGCTGCTGGCCTCTTCGCCCTCTGCTGCTCTGCCGGTAAGCGGAATCTTGCTGGGGCTTCTCTGGATCTCCTAGGCCGGTCCATTGTAGTAGTAGTATTTTGCACAAAACGACGCTGCTGCTTGCTCCTTGCTGAGATGACTCTGAGTGTGCTGACCCCTGTCCTCCCCCCTCCTTAAGTATGGCTTATACCCTTTTTGCCCTAATCTGTCCCCTTCCCCCCCTGCAGCACCTATGTCTCTATTTTGTGGGACACAGGCTAAGTTTTTATCTTCATTCGCTGCTATTTGCAGCTCACTCTCTTTAAATGATGGATTCTGTCCATGTGAAGTCAATACAACTAATCAAAGCCTGAACAATCCACCCCTCCCCAATTACAAGGCAGGCAATAAAACTCCAATATAAACAAACATTCAAATAGCAGATTGCCAGCACTTGAATACAAATTAGTTTAAATTTATACAAGAGCTCTCAAATCTAGAAATAATATTAGCACTGTCTTGGATTACCCAATCAATATATTGGATTCCCTGTTAAGCTGCAGGAGCAGACAGGCCAGTATAGCAATAGCGATATTTACCCAATCAATATATTTGATTCCCTGTTAAGCTGCAGGAGCAGACAGGCCAGTATAGCAATAGCGATATTTACCGCGTTCAGGTGTCATTATTGTAGGCGTGGTGAGCGTTAATTAGTCGACCGATTGCAGCCCTACTCAGCCGGATGGTCTAAGAGTGCTATGGAGCATTTTTTGGCGGACCTATGGTTTTGGGGCAAAAGTGTCCCGACCGCTCGACGAGCCAAGCGGATGCACCTCCGTGCAGTTTGGGTACACACCCCCGTGTACGCCCATTTTTGACCTGTTTTGTAGCCTCACCCATAAAACGCCCACAATACGCCCACTTTGTCCATCTGTAATCGGACTCGTCTTTTTGATGGGTGAGTCCCGTCCGCTAGTGGTGTGCTGTCGTCGCACATGCGCATTGCGAAAGGTACGCATGCGTAGTGAATAAAAAACGCGTTCCGTCCGCACACGTAGTGGACCGATTCAACCAGAATAAACCCCAATGCACTTATAGCTTGTGTGGGAAGTGAATACCGTGTATCATGGTGACAGATTCGGGGCCTGTTCTCTCCTCATGGGGCCCATTAAACTTTTCACTGCCAATGTTTCCCCCTAGTCTTGGGAAGAGGAAGGAATAAGCCATGATTGAATGTTCAGACAATTAAAAGCAGCTTATTAACATGGCTGTAATACTGAATAATGCCGGAATGTCGGGTGTATATGTGTATATGGGTGTATATGTGTATCTATAATTGCAGGAACATTAGTGACTAGGCCTCAGAGTACCTGCCTCACATCTATCCACATGCATTGTGTTACTACTATAATGTCCTAATGCTTTATCACCCATTGACCAGCTTGTGTGCCTTTCAGGGCCGCCTCTTTACCTATCCCGATGCCCACAGGTACCGGCTGGGAGTGAACTACTTACAGATCCCAGTAAATGCCCCATTGCAGGCTAAGGTGACTAACTACGAGAGAGATGGGTTTATGGCGATGGGCGATAACCAAGGTAAACATCGATCTTTGTGTTACTATGACGACTGTGAATAAATACTTATAAGCTGCCCAATGAAATATGGTTTTTCTTTACTTATAATTAATGCATCAGTAGGCATGTGGTAGCTGGCCACACCCCCTCGGTTGGCTGGCTACACCCCCTCTGGAGACTGGCGCACCCTTATACATGGGCCCCTACCAATGCATTAAGCAGGTGGGCCCTTCATGCCCCAGTCTGACAGGATGATAGATCAACAATTAATAGGTCAACAATGGTTGACACACTTGTATACATGGATAGTACTGCATACAAAGACAATGTTGCAGGTGTACAATTCAGGACCCCACCCCTGTATACATGGATAGTATAATAAGCAAAATCTGACAACTATTCCCAATGGTAAATTGTGGTGAGAGGGGCGAGGATCTGTACCCGGAGTGAGGTGTTTTTCCTAATTTGGATCGTTGTGGCAGAGACTGCATACTTCCACATGAAGGTAATGTGGAAGATCCAGTTCAGGATTTAGCACAGCAGCAGCAGGGTTCGGGAGATCCAGTCTGGATTTTTTAAAGATGCACAGTATTATGAATCACTGCTGATTAACAGCACTTGTTGTTGTTGTTGTTATTGCTTCCTCTTATGAGTATGTTTGTTCAGAGCAGGGAGTCACGGCTCCCAATGCCTAAAAGTGGCCGGATGATAGGCTGTGAATGTGGGGATTACGTTAGGTGCTTTGTGTTAGGAGCCATTAATTATCTGTCATGTCAGTTCTGTGTTCTGTTTTTGGTATTTGACTCTCTGGTGGCCTCCAGTGGTGAATCTGTGCCATAACAGCTCAGTCTTCTGTGAGCTGATTTATGCACAAGCCTGACCTCGTTATCCCAGCTTGGGAGTTGGGCTGGATTGTTCACAGGTGTCTTCATCACCTGAGCCCTTTTTAAGGCATTCTCCCCAGCACTGCCCTGCCGGTGATAGTTTCCTGTTCCTGTTGCAGGGAGTTCATTGCTTCTTGCAGTGTGTCCTACTTCTGTCCTGGTCAGCATACCTTTCTTGTCCAGTCCTGCCAGTCGTTCCCAGCCTGCACTCTTCCATCTGGTCAGCTGGGTGTCGTGGTCCTGTCCCTGTGTGTCCAGTTCAGGTCACGTAAGTGCTCCAGTGGAGCCTGGTTCTGTTCTTTATTTATTTATATAGTTCTGGCAAACTTCCATATCCCTTTTGTTATTCACTTGTGGGCTAGCGGCCCTGTTTCCTTTGTTGCTTTATATTTTCCCTTTGTCCGGCTCTTCCAGGTGTGGAGAGGCACACGGTAGTGGGTATGCGCTTGTTTTGGGGTACCATGTGTTTGTGTACTCATTATTTTCTTTGGCGTGTTTTAGGTTGGAGGCACCCTGGTTCTGTTGTGTCTGCGACTGAGTTGCATTCCCCTTCCTTGGCCAGGTGCCCCTAGGCAGGGTGTTCCTCCCAGATAGTGGCAGTTAGCTAGATTTCCTCTTGGCACTACCTCTGGCGGTCGCTGTAGTCTTGTCAACACTTAAAACCTGGTTGCATCGGGGTAGGAGCGGGCCTAACTCGCTCCTTCGGACACGGCGACTACAGGATAAGCCTAGCTACCCGCAGACTACAGTCACCTGTCCGAGGAGGTCAGCATAGGGTGTGCCGTGGCCGTCCTAAACAGCGGTCCCGGCGGTGGGTTCACACCCAAAACCCTAACATTTTGGAGTGTATCCTTACTGTAAAACCTATGGAAAACCTGCTATGCTGTAACCTGAGATTTCAAAAAGTGATAAAGTGGATTGTGATGTGTGGACATATGTCATGTTCGGCGTTTGGGTTTTCTGTGAAGATTTTTGTAGTGAGCGCCAGTCGGAGACCTTTCTCTCGTGTATGGAAAATACATAAGTTCCTGCCTGGTAGCCCCTGGACACGATGTATATCGGTATAATACGAATAATATGGACTATAGCAATCTATTTCTATACAGATAATGATTTGTGTCTTGTATTCAGTGAGTTCTCAGGACAAGGAGCTTTGTTACGTTGCCCCGGGTAACCCTTCTTATTGCCTGGATAAGATATAAAAGGTTATGGGGGTTTGTGTTCATGCGCACTAAGGGGGATATTTACTAAGATGGGAGTTTTATTTCACATGGGATGTTGCTATGGGCAACCAATCAGAATCTACTTATTTATTTTGCACCTTCTAGAAGGTAACAGCTAGAGGGCCAGATGTACTAAGCTTCAAAAGTGATAAAAAGGAGAATGATAAACCACCAGCCAATCAGCTCCTAACTCATGTCACAGATTGTTTTGATTGGTTGGTGGCTTATCACTCTCCACTTTTCAAGCTTAGTACATCTCTTAGTACAAAATTTCCCTGGATGCAGGATCATAATTTCCATGGTCCCAGCACAATCTGGGTCTACGTGCGCAATTGCAGTCTCTGCCCTTTGTTTTCTGTCCAGGAAATGCTCCAAACTACTATCCGAACAGCTTCGGAGGTCCGGCGGCCAATCCCAAATTTGCAGGGACAACGTTCCATTTGTCTGGTGATGTGGCCAGGTACGACAGTGACGAAGATAATGTGCTGCAGGTAAGCCCATAACTGATAGGGCTTGTACCTACAATGTGTCACTCTGTGTGATGTGAGTGTGTAAATCTCACACAGCTGTTACTATTTGTATTAAATGTGGTAGTAATGTCTGTACAGTATACATGGTGTGACTATAATTATTAGACGGTGTGAGATACAAGGGATTGGGGGGACATTGACCCACACACACACGGCCGCCGAGAGGGGGGAGCAGGTACTAATTACCCAGCGGGGGCCCTGGTCCCCCCCACTTACCTCCCAGGCAGCAGCACACAACTCTACAGCATGACATTGTCTCACTGACAGCGTGAGCGCTCATGCTGAGGCTGCTACCAGCACAGCACATGCTGTAGGTATGTGCTGCTGCTGGGGGGGGGGGGGGGGGGGGGGGGCGGGGGGGGTGTTTTAGGGTTAGACTTTAGAGTGATTTTTTTCACCCTGCTCTTAAAAAAAAACAACAACAACAAAAATAATAATAATAATAAAAAAAGAAAATATTGGGGGCGTGGCCTAATTACGGGAGTTGGCCACGTATCCCACGGTTAGACCACGCCCCCCCATTTTTGCAGGGGCCTCGCATACCTCTCGGCAGCCCTGCACATACATACATACACACACAGCTTGCTGTCAAACAGCTTTAGAAGAAGTTGTGTATTTCCTGTGCGTTGTAAATGCTTTGTTCCTACAAATCTTTGTGTGTGTGCTTGTGGGGCAGATGTGTGTGAGCCCTAGCAGCACAAAAGATTAGTGACGGTTGTGAGGATGTCCCACAGGCCTGAGCATCAAGAACAATGGAAATGAGAAAACTGGATGCACTGACCATGATTGGATACATAGTATATCCTCTTTAGTTAGTGTTCCGGCTGTCACTGCGTGACACTGTAACACCGTTGATGAGGTTGAAAAATGACGTTAGTCCATCAAGTCCAACCGATAATTGAATCACTAAGAGAGAACCAAATAAAGTGTCTGCATAGACAGTTTGTGGGCGAGAATCGGGAGAATGGTGGGGGGTGATGCCCCAAATACAAAGTGTGATGGTAGGGTTACGTTTTGATTTGATTATGACTACAAAGTCCAAATTGAATTGAAATCAAATAGACATCAAACGGTTTCACCAGCGGCATCAAAAACTGGCAAGGCTATATAGTCAAAACAAATGGGTACACTGCACTGTGCGATCAGATGCTGATTCAATCCCGAATGGCACAAACCTAGGATCAGACCCAACACATTGCGGGACGTGCCACCGATGGGTCCGATACATTTATTTAGCCCATCCGACCTCCCCACTCCGATCCAATGTGCACCGGACCGCGCATCAGGTCGGAGGGGGTGTCAAACACATTCGATTTGGGCTGATTTCTCGGAATCAGGCGAAATCGGTCCAAATTGGATAAGTGTATGGGGGGTGGCGGGCCCTTTAGTCAACTGTTGAGAGGTATTACATTGTGATCAGTCTGTCCTTGTATCCATATAAACAGAACATAGCTGTTGTATATAATTCTAGAATCTAAAATGCCTACATATGTGGGCTATCACTTCATTTCTAGTCAAATAATCTTACATTGTAATATTTGGGGGATATTTGATACACACATATAATATTCTTGTGAATTTAATATTTTTTTCAACATCATTTGCCTTTCTACATTATGGCGCCTGAACATTTGGTCTGATCTATTATATTTATGACACATGTTTAGCTCTGTTAATATTGGGGTACAAATAGCACATATTTGGCACCTGGGGGGTTACCATGGGGGGGGGGGGGGCATACTGTACTATAGTTATAATCAGCTATCTATTATTATAGTGTCGGAAGCAGGCATCCGTCCCTCCCTTTAATTGTTTCTGCTTTGTTGTAATTACAAGATATCCGATTGAATTAATTAAATTCAAATCACCTTATAAGCAGGGCGACTCGGAGTCAAAGATATAATTACCGGCAGGCTGCCACGTGCACCAACTACATGAATGGCACAAAGCGTCTGACCTCAATGTGTAATTATACCACTGACAGCTAATTACAGCAGTACTGTATGAATGTGTTTATTCATTAGAGAACAATCCCAGCACTCCGTTTATATATTCTATTATAAGAAACTGTAAATAAAGCACGCAAAGCTTAGGCACCTGAGAGTGTCTTAGTTTTTATTTATTTATTAACAGTTTCTTATATAGCGCACAAATATACTGCAGAGCATAGTAATGAGCAAAAACACATAAATAATTACAGCACAAGACAATGGGCAGTATTCAATTAGGCTGATTCACCATGTTTTATGGCGATTTTGTGCTGTAAGGCGATTTTTTTTTTTACTAAAACGGTGAATCACCCTATTCAATGTCCAGATGGTGAATACATTTCAAGGTTTTTATCGCCATGATTCACCGAGTAGCAATCGTTATCTTTTTATGGTGAAGTGGAAGGTGAACTTTTAAAATAAAGGGCGGTATTCAATGAGAATACCTGCGAGGTGCAGCGAATCCTTTTTAGGATTCGCTGCACATTCGCCATGTTCCGGAGCCGGCGGGCTCCGGTATTCAACGTGTCAGGGGCTCGCTGCCCCTGACTGGCGAATATGAGCTCCTGCGGCGATTGCCGCAGGGAGCCTGAGGACGGTGCCAGGCAGAGAGATGGTAGTCTCTCTGCCTGCCCCAGAACTTTGTGGGGGGTAGGTGGGCTCCCCGGGTGCCAGGCAGCACAGGCTGCCCCCCGGGGGGTGCCAGCAGGGGAGCGTATATTCACTACACACGATCGTAACGATCGGGTGCAGTGAATATATGAATATGTAATGAGCGGCTCGGCTCCGGCGCCCCCTGCTGGATGCTGTGTAAAAAAAATATATATATATATATTTTTTTTTAATTAAATATATATTCATGTGCTTACAGCACATGAATAAAAATAGCATGCCCCTCCTCAGAATAAAATTCCCGATTTTTTGACACCAAATGTAAAAAACAAAACACTTTATTTTAAAAGTTCACATTCCACTTCACCATAAAAAGATAGCGATTGCTACTCGGTGAATCATGGTTAAAAAAACCTTGAAATGTATTCGCCATGTGGTCATTGAATAGGGTGATTCACCGTTTTTGTCAAAAATTCGCCAAACAGCACAAATTCGCCATAAAAACATTGCGAATCAGGCTCATTGAATACCGCCCAAAGTGTTTTGTTTTTTACATTTGGTGTCCAAAAATCAGGAATTTTATTCTGAGGAGGGGCATGCTATTTTTATTCATGTGCTGTAAGCACATGAATATATATTTAATTTTAAACAGTAGGTTAGGATGAGAGATGGTCGGGTTTTATGCAGGAAGGTGGGAAGAGGCCAGCATTGCATTTGCCTAGTCTGCCTATGCCGGCTCTGTTTGCATACACCTTCCAAATCATTCGATGCTTTGTGACCATCAAATGATTTGGTCCCCGCACCCAAGGCTGCAAATGGAGGTTTATGCAAAACAACCATTTGTGGGCGAATTTGGCGAATGAGGGGGGCGGGCGGCTGTGTGAGTGGTGAGCGGAGTTTAATTCACACGAAATGCTGCGAACTTTGCAGTGTTACGTGCGGATCAGAATAAGGTCCTGGGTGCGTTGCCGCTTAATGCAGCTTTGCGTCCTGGCTCCTGGCACCCGGCTCTGGCGGTGTTAAGCAGGGGCGTAACTAAGTTTTTAGCGCCCCCCCGCCGGATGGTTTTTCGGCGCCCCCCTCGAACACCCCCCCCCGCCGCCGCCGCCCGCCACCTAACCCCCCCCCCCCTTCTTACACTTACCTGTCCCCGCAGTCTGCATCTCGCCCGGCTCTCTGCCGGAACCTGCCTGACGTCACGGTCCCGGCCGGCTCCTGCTGCTGCAATGAAAACTGACTCTTAGAAAATGGCTGCCCCCATACTGCAGACAGAAAACTGTCTGCAGTATGGGGGCAGCCATTTTATAATAGTCAGTTTTCATTGCAGCAGGAGCCGGCCGGGACCGTGACGTCAGGCAGGTCCCGGCAGAGAGCCGGGCGAGACGAAGACCACAGGTAACTATACCTCCGCAGCCCCCCGGCGACGCCCCCAATTTCTCTGCGCCCCCCCGCCACCGCGGGGGCTGCGGAGGTATAGTTACGCCACTGGTGTTAAGGTGAGAGCTGCTGGGGGGGGGGGGGGTCTTCCATCAGTACACTCCCACTGCTATCCACTCTCCCAGCGCATGAGGCATGGATGCATCCTGGGGTTGGGGAGATGGAAAGAAGGTCCCCATTCATACGCTTCCCTGTCTTTCGCTCTGTGCCTGCCCCCCCCCTCACACCTCTCTCTCTCTCTGTACCTGCCCCCCCTCTCTCTCTCTTCTCGACTCCCCCCCTCCCACACATGACTCTCTCTCTGGTCAAACCCCCCCCCCTCATCTCACACCTCTCTCTGTACCTCTCTGCCCTCTCTCTCTCTCTTTGCCTGACCCCCCCCCCTTTACCCTGATTTCTGTCTGCCCTGTCCCCTTTCTCTCATCTCTCGCTCTCTCTCTCACCCTTCTACCTCTCCCCCTCTCTCTCATTGCCCAATCCCCCTTTCTCTCTCTTTGCCTGACCCCCCCTCTCTCTCTCTGCCTAAACCCCCTCTCTCTGCATGTCTTATCACCCTCTCTTTCTCTATGCCTGACCCCCAACCCTCTCTCTCTCTGCCTGACCCCCCTCTCTCTCATCCCTCTTTTTCTCTCTCTTCTCTCTCTTCTCTCTCTCTCTCCTCCCTTTTTTCTCTGCCCGACCACACTGTTTTTCTCATCCCTCTCTCTGTGTGTGAACACCCCCTCTCTATCCCTGACATTGTCTCTTTGGGCCAGATGCACTGAGCTTCAAAATTGATAAAATGGAGAGTGATAAACAACCAGCCAATCAGCTCCTGCATGACATTTTTCAAACAGTCTGTGGCATGGCAGGTAGGAGCTGATTGGCTGGCTGTTTATCACTCTCCATTTGATCACTTTTGAAGCTTAGTGCATCTGGCCCTCTATCTCACCCCTCTCTTTTCCCTCTCTATCTATCCTGGACACCCTTTCTCTTACTTCTTGGAGGAGTGCCATCCAGGCTTCCAACTGACCATCAGCCCCGCCAGGACCTATGTGAGGGGATTATCTGGCTCCGTACCTACCCACTGCTGCTGTACATCAACCTGGTCACTGGATTTGTAGGGTACTGTGCATCCAGCTCCTTTAGGTGACCGTGTCCTCTGTACTGCGGCAGCACATCCACACCTGCTGTTGCATAGAATACTGGGACCACTCCGGGAAGCCGTCTCAGGCTGCCTTCAGTGCTGGGACATTAAACAGTCCAGACTGTGGACAAACGGTACAGCTGAGTATGCTGGTGGGAGTGATATTAGACAAGGCCTGGCCAACATGCGGCTCTCCAGATATTGTCAAACTACAAATCCCATCATGCCTTGCCACAGTTTTGCTGTAAGGGAGTGTTAAAACTGTGGCAAGGCACGCTGGGATTTGTAGTTTCACAAAATCTGGAGATCCACAGGTTGGCCTGTCCTGTATTAGACCATGTGGTTCTTAGCGCACACATGTGAGTTCTATCCGCTGACAAATACCCTGTCGTTTTTTATGAATAAATGATATGGCACTATGAGGTGCCCCCTCTGCATTTGTTTTTAGTATTGTGTGTGCAATTGGAGGGGCCCCACTGCACTGCTTTGCCCGGGGGCCCATAATGGTGTTAAGATGGTCCTGGGTGTAGTCATTGCACTCTCACATTGTCGCACAGCTGCATTCATTCCTACTATAGATCCTCAGGTTGCCTGAGACACATGACCTGTTGGTAGATCTTGAGGACAGGTTTGGCCGTCCTTGGTTCAGGGTATACACAATCCTTGCTGTGGGAGTGAAGCCTGTTCCACATATATAACGTTACATGAGGATCATCTGGTGTGGGCCAATTCCTGTTTAAATAATGTTCTATGAAAGTACCCGGTACTAGTGTTTCCAGAATTAATCTTGTGTCCGTCTCTTCCTAGGCCAGGAAATTCTTTCTGGAGACCCTGAAGGCAGACGAGCGCCAGAGGCTGTGTGAGAACATTGCAGGAAGTCTGTCTGTGGCCCAGCCCTGTGTACAGAGAAGAGCGGTAAGATGGTGATGCTTTGTCCTGGATTCACGTATTTCAGTGAAAGCCCATGTATAGGTCGCGTCTCTGAGCAGAACAGCATTTATATTAACACTCTAGACACCTGATATTTATAATGTGCCACAAAGTGTCTGCAGCGCTGTACAGGTCGAGTATCCCGTATCCGAATATCCGTTATCCGAATTATTCCGAAATACGGACATTCCAGAAAGTGAAAAAAAATTTTTTTTTTTGCTAAAAACTCACTGGGGACATTTGTAACAGCATCACTGGGGACATGATATGTACCTGCCACTATATATGTGCAAGACAATGATTGCTTGGCATTCAAATTCAGTGCTGAGATAGTACACAAATTTTGTTTCACGTTTTGAAACCTTGTTTTTTGAACAATTAAAATATATTTGTGTGTATTTTATGTGGTAATAAAATATATTTGTGTGTATATTATGTGTTTATACAGCATAAATGCAAGATACTTCAAAATACATCATTGAAATATTAAAATATTCCGAAATACGGAATAATCCGTTATCCAAAATTCTCCTGGTCCCGAGCATTTTGGATAAGGGATACTCAACCTGTACAACAGAGCATGTGCTTGCAATGAGGGGTGATTGTCTCTGGGGCCATTCACTGGTGGTGTGGGAGCATGTCTGAGGGCAGGAGAGGGGAAATGGGGTTGAAAAGGGGGTGTCTTGGCCAGAGAAAAACGGTGCAACCTGCGTCTGAGAGAAACCTTGGGAGGGGCAGAAGTAGAACAAGTGGTGGTCAAAGGTCGACGGGAAGCAAGTGACAAAGGTGTTACATAGACTTAGAGAGATAAAGCAGACGGAGATAAAGTTGCAGCCAATCGGCTCCTAAATGTCATCATTTTTCAAACAAGGGGCCAGATGCACTAAGCTTCAAAAGTGATAAAATGGAGAGTGATAAACAGTCAACCAATCGGCTCCTACCTGCCATGTTACAGGCTGTGTTTGAAAATTGTCAGACTGGAGATGATTGGCTGGTTGTTTATCACTCTCCATTTGATCACTTTTGTATCTGGCCCAAGGGCTGTTATATGGCTGGAGCCAATTGGCTGCTATTTTATCTCTCGCCAATGGCTAGTAATAGACCCCTAGGCGTTTGATGTATCAAACAGTCAAAGGAATGGAGAAGTGTTCCAGTGGATAAGTTGCCCATAGCAACAGATCAGCATTGAGAGTACATTTTATAGAATGGTTAGCAGAAGCTAACTGGTTGCCGCAGGCAACTTCTACAATGCTCCCTTTCTCCACTATTTTCACTGCTTGATACATCAACTTTTAGGTCACGTGAGCAACCACTGGAGTGGGGGTGGGGGGGGGATGGGGAGAATCCATTGGGAGAGGCAGGAGGAGGTGACGGAGAGCAGCTTACAAGCTGCAGCATTGATGGGACTGTCCAGTGGGACACTGAATCCCCCAGGGTAAAGGAGGGAGGGAGGAAGGAAGGAAGGAGGAGAGCAATTGGTGAACACGGTAAAAGTGGAGCATATGGTGGACCTTCATGGGAATTTCAGTTGGTTGGATATGGAAGGTGCTACAGGGAAACCCATGTTATCCCCATGTCAGCTATCAGGAGGAGGGATGCTGGAGGGATGGGTACTGGTGACATGGAGAATGATGAGAAGGGGTCAATGTTGTATGGGAGAAGAATGAGGAACAACAATGGAGCCCAAAAGTGACTGGAGCAGTGAATAAGAGAGAAGGGAGAGGCAGAGGCATTAACACATTGGCAGTTAGTGGGATATTTGCAGGGGTCTAGGAGAGGTGGTGGAACTAATTTCTCCTGGGACCTGAGGAGGGGACGAGTGCCGCCTGACAGACACTGCATATGTATCAGGAGGGGCAGGCTGCAGGTAGAGGAGAACCATGGAGCCACAGCTACAGCACCGTGCTTATTGTACTAGATAGGATGCAATCTAGTACTAAAAGCACAGACTTTATGTGCTGTGCGATGGGATGTGCACAGAAGCACCCATCTCATCGCACTGCCCTGTTGCACCGTGTATGGGCACCTTTAGGTGTTGGCAAAGAGCTGAAGCAGGTGTCTAGCAGCTGGAAGCTGGATATTTCTGGGCATGGGGATAGGTTCCCCTGAAAGTAGAGACCTTCAGCTTTTGGCAGGGGGGGTGGGGGGGGGGGGGGTTGTGGAGGCAGTTAGGAAATGAGGGTCCCCATAAAGAGTGTATTGTCCAGCCCCATGCGGGAGTATGGGGGGGGGGGGGGGTTTGGCTACAGAAGGGATGGAGGGATTCTTCGGAATAGTGTGGTGTATGGAGGGGTGGGGGGTACAGCAGGGACGGGGGCTTCCATTGAAATAGTGGGGTGTATGGAGTTGGGTGGTAACCGCAGCAGGGTCAGAGGGATCCCTTGGAGGGGGGGGGGGGGGGGTTGCAACAGCAGGAACAGAGGGTAAGTGCCAGTTGTTGCTGGATAGCTGATGGTGGTTGTAGTACTAGTAGTGCTTGGAGCTGCTATATCTACCTTGTAGCTGTGATGTATTTCTTGGTCGACCTTTTATGTGTCTACAATGTATATGATAATCTCATGTTTGTCTATCTACCTATTTGTCATATTAATAGGGGGTTAAAGTGAGGGGGGACTGAGTTCCACCACCTCTAATGGTGAGGTGGAACATTTTAACCTCCACATTGACCCTGCGCAGTAATTCTCACAGAAAAGCATTCTACTGTAGTGCAGGGGGATGCCAAGAACCCTGCCACTGGCCCTGGCTCTGCCTAATGGGGGGGGGGGGGGGGGGGTAATTCGGTGGCATAGAGAAATTAGTTCCCCCACCTCTGCATGACTACTTTAAGCCCTGGTCATATATGTGTCTGTCTATGTTCTAGTCACCAGCGTTATGTTCCCGTCGGCCTTACGTGCCCGTCGGATTATGGGGGGGTATTTAATCACTGGCGAGCCGCCGGGCCCTATTCAATGCTGTCTTCCCCGACAGCATTGAGCAGGGTATCTCGGCAGAACGAGCCCAACTTCACAAGCAGTCGGACTCGTTCTTCCGGCTACAGCTCGCCTCTTCCCGGCCACAACTCGCGGCCATGCCCCCTTCTCGTCCCACTGCAGGCGGGACATTGAATCCCGCCTGCGTGTTCTAAGTCGAGCTGACCGGGAACGGGACAGGGTCGTGGCGGTCTAGTAAGCTTAATCTCCAGATTGAATACCCCCCTATGTATTGCTGATTGTACCTAGTGTCCTTCTCTATGTTCTGGTCATCAGCGTTATGTACCCATCAGCGTTATGTACCTGTCAGCCTATGTATTGCTGATCTTACCTAGTGTCCTTGTCTATGTTGTAGGTGTCAGCGATATGTACCAGTCGGCCGATGTACCTGTCAGGCCCCACTGACTATAGCTCCAGCCTCTGTGACCTGGTCCTCTATACGTAACTCTATTTCTCATGTATTTTAATCGTATTTTGTAACTTTCAGGTGAAGAACTTCACAGATGTAAACCCAGACTACGGAGCCCAAGTACAGGCTGAGCTGGATAAACTGGCCGCCGCTAAACAGGTAAAATAATAAATATCTGGGGGTGGAGGTGACTGTGACAAGATGGCGGCCTCTCACACAAATGAGGAAATGTCAGCCAAAGGGTTATTCAGACCTGATCGCTGGGCTACAAATTTTCAAGCTAGCGATTATCAATGGACTGGGCATGTGTACGGATCGTAGCGCGCATGTGCGACGTCATCCTGCAATAAAATCCTGCATGGTTTTTAATCTCAAGCCAATCACAAGTTGATTGACAGGCGACCAGCTTTTGGGGTGGTACCTGTCCATTTTCTGGGAGTGTCAGGGATAATGCAGACGTGCCCAGGTGTGTGACAGGTCATGTGACATCAGGTCCGCCCCCAATCAGCCTGATTCTATCACAGCCGCTTAGTAAGTCCTGGGCTGCACACACTGGGGAAACATTACATGGTGAGCGGCTGTTATCTGGGAGTGTCAGGGATAATGCAAGCGTGCCCAGGTGTGTGAGCGGAAGTCATGTGATGTCAGCTCCGCCCCTGATCAGCCTGATTCTATCACAGCCGCTGAGTAAGTCCTGGTCTACGAACAGATGGACCACACTGGGGAATCATTACATGGTGAGCTGCTGTTATCTGGGAGTGTCAGGTAATACATAGGCATGGCCAGGTGTGTGAGGGGAAGTCATGTGACGTTAGCTCTGCCCCTGATCAGCCTGATTCTATCACAGCCGCTGAGTAAGTCCACACTGGGGAATCATTCCATGGTGAGTGATTGAGAATGGATTTGCAGCTAATCAGAGGCCTGCAATATTTTTTGAAGCCCAGCGATCAGGTCTCTGAATTACCCCCTTACTGTGCTTGCAGTGAAGAATGGCACTTTATAAATACGCTGTGTGATAAATATACCCCTAAGGTACCTGTTCATGATAGTAAAAGTCTAAGGAGTCAATTCAGGCAGGGACGAATTGTAAATTCCCTCAACTCTGCATCGGAGTTCACACAGGTTAGAATTCATACCGCAGCAATTATTGTAACAGTGTGCATGCGCATTGCCCACAGCTGATAGCATGGTGATTGACAGGGAGTGAGCACGTGGGGGTGGGACCCGGCCGTTAAATGAGAGCTCCAATAAAATGGTGGATGTGCTGTACATAACGCCGGGAATGTCAGGCTTAAGCCTGCTAGGGGAGGGAGTATGACGTCAGCAGCAGGCCGGATGTGCCAAGTAAGTCCTGGTCTATGCCAACAGCATGAACCATAGAAGAAATCCTTCGATGGTGAATGGTTTGGGCCATAATCATTCGGATGTGCATCCAATCGCAAACCGAGAGAAACCATTCGCAAGGCGGGATCCCGTGATGTCAGCCGCCTGCCCCCAGCACACATTGTACCGCCCATGCACCCAAGGAAACTCCCATCATTTTCATAGGGACGCCCAAGAAATGCTGGACGTTCCCATGGGCAGCCCTCGACCCCGGCCCGCCCCGATCCCGTTCACAATGGGTACCTTTAACATGCGCATAAAAGACCTTGCGCCTAAGCAGTCCCCCAACCTCCAGAACAGGCCCGAATTTGCCCCGTTCTGAGGGAATTAGAATCACCCCAATGAACAATGCGTATGGCCATATGTATGGGTAACATTAATTACACATGGTGGATAATTTGCCTTTTCTGTTATCCCTCAGGCACCTGCACAGATGAAAGATCTTATCCCTGTACTGGGCCAGGTCACGTTCCACTAAGATCAGAGAATATTCCTGTCACACCTCTCCTGCCATGTTTGCCTTACAGAGGCCCAGATCCAGAGGTGGACACAGGAGCCCCCGCAGCTGCGTATGGTGGCTGTGACTTCTTGCAAATGTCTATACAACGCCTTTCCATAGTGAACATCCATGTACCCGGATGTGGAAGCAATGAGACTCCCAATGATGTTATACCCATAGTTGTGTAGTTATATCCCACCATCGGTTGCACCATCGGAACTT
Source organism: Crinia signifera (assembly GCF_055691185.1). Lineage (NCBI taxonomy): Eukaryota > Metazoa > Chordata > Amphibia > Anura > Myobatrachidae > Crinia > Crinia signifera. The sequence continues at coordinate 94,268,793 of NC_139227.1, forward strand.
GGCAGGTTCAGTTTCTCCATCCATGTATAGCCCCTATGTGAGTGGTCTATATATACATCCACTTCCAGCGTCACACCCGTCCACTCCCATACAACGCCCATAAGGCGCAAGTGCTAATCCACCTCACTAAATGTACAAGGCACTGCTTCCTGTGTGGGAATGATAGCACGTGCATAATCAGGACACATGCACTGTGCAACTTATGCTGGGCACACACCTACAGATTTATCTGTCCAATCTGTTTGGTACAAGCAAAAGTCCAGAAATGTATATGAGCAATTGACAATCAGTAAATAGTGAAAATAGACCAAAACAATTGCTTGGATACATTTGTCATCTGATTGATGTAACCTATTTGTCTGACTGACTGTTGTCTGTTTTCCAGCATTTAGGAGCAAATTTTTGATTGTCATCTGCTTCCATACATTACCAGATTTGTATTCCCACCAGACAGATTGGACAGATAAATCTATAGGTGTGTACCCAGCTTTAGAATCGTGTACCGTAGCAGAGAAATCGCTAATGCACGTCTCATGTCGGCAGTGCGTCCACCTCTGAATCCGCCCAGACAGTTATACCGACAGTAAATTCTGACAAACCTTCTGTCCTCATCCTATGTAACACAAGTGTTGGAGACTCCTGGGAATCCACATGTTATATATGATGTCATACCAGTCTGTGTCGCCATTACCTCCATGTATTCTGACTAAAGAGCACTAGAAGAACACTGGCGCAAGCTTACAGCGCTGCCCATATAGGGGGTTATTCTGATTCACTCGGAAAGGCACAATCACTCTCTAATGGACAAATCCATGTGCACTGCAGGTGGGGCTGATGTAACATGTACAGAGTTAGATTTGGGTGTGTTATTGTTTCTGTGCAGGGTAAATACTGGCTGCTTTATTTGTACACTGCAATATAGATATCAATTTGAACTAACCCCCCCACCCAAATCTAACTCTCTCTGCACGTTACATCAGCCCCACCTGCAGTGCATATGGTTTTGTCCATTAGAGAGTAATTTTCCGAGGGAATCAGAATAACCCCCATAATGTACATGGCACACACATCCATTACATACAACGACCACCAATGTGAGCACAATGGGCCTTATTTTGGTTCATTCTTTCTGACAAAATCCTTCTTAGATGGGCAAAACCATGTGCACTGCAGGTGGGGCAGATGTAACATGTGCAGAGAGAATTAGATTTGGGTGGGGTTTTACTTCAAAGTGAGATCTATATTGCAGTGTAAAAATAAAGCAGTCAGTATTTTCCCTGCACAGAAACAAAATAACTCACCCAAATCTAATTCTCTCTGCACATTTTACATCTGCCCCCCTGCAGTGCACATGGTTTTGTCCATCTAAGAAGGATTTTGTCAGAAAGAATGAACCAAAATAAGGCCCAATGATTGGTGGATATTAAATATACAAATTTTAAATGCATTATATACATTTTAATATTTTTTTTACCTATTTTTGTACAGTCCTTCATTATATTATGCCCAGAATGTCATTATAAAGCACCAGGGAATATACCCGAGCTGTACACATGTTCCAGAATAATAAATAAGTTATATATCTGAGTGAGTGATTTCTTGGAGAACCCTTTTCCCCTCTATTATCTAATGTCCATGTATTTCACTTAGGGGCCTATTTATCATGTGCCGCCATCTGCTGCGATTAGTAACATGTGTGTCCATGTCTGAGCCAATGACACGACACACGCCCAGTAACGTGTACGTTCAGTAACATGTGTGTCCATGTCTGAGCCAATGACACTACACACGCCCAGTAACGTGTACGTTCATGTCTGAGCCAATGTCACCACACACACCCAGTAACATGTGTGTCCATGCCTGACCCAATGACACCCCACACAGAGCCGGCCTTATCCAATTTGATGCCCTAGGCAAGATTTTTGTTGGCGCCCCTAGCAGATGACACCACCACCAAACTTGGTGTTTAGACACCAAAGATAACAAGCTGGTTTATGTCATTTTTTATTGTTAAAGAAACCGGTGCTAAATGCAATATATATATATATATATATATATATATATATATATATATATATATATATATATATATATATATATATATATATATATATATATATAGAGGTCGAGAGGACCGGCACTTAGTATATCCAATAGGTCAACAGATGAGGTGCCTTCCACATCAGAAGTATATAATAACGATTTTCAAAAAAATGAAAACAGGAGGCGGCACTCAAAGAAAACGTGGGTAAATTGTATTAAAGCATAAAAGTGCAAAACTGGTCAGTATACATGGTCAACAGTTTCGGAGCTGACGCCCCTTCCTCAAGACCACTGACACATCAACTAAATCAAACAAAACATAATGGTGAAGTGCAGAAAACGAAAAACGTTCTGCACTTCACCATTATGTTTTGTTTGATTCAGTTGATGTGTCAGTGGTCTTGAGGAAGGGGCGTCAGCTCCGAAACTGTTGACCATGTATACTGACCAGTTTTGCACTTTTATGCTTTAATACAATTTACCCACGTTTTCTTTGAGTGCCGCCTCCTGTTTTCATTTTTTTGAAAATCGTTATTATATATATATATATATATATATATATATATATATATATATATATATATATATATATATATATATATATATATATATATATATAAAAACAATTTCTCCATATATGGAATTACACACACTCTTTGGGTGGAGCATGACAATGAGGCGGAGCATGACAATGGGGCGCTGTGCAAAATTCTATTACCAACTATAATCTCCCTGAAACTCGTTTTCAAAAGTAGGCAAGTATGCCACAGGTGGAAATAGCGGCTGGGATTAAATACCCCCTTAAATCTTGTAATTGATCCGCTTGTTCAATATTATGATAACACAAGACTTATTTAAATACCATAAATTATATATTCATAAATAGCAATACGTAACACAAAACATAAATGTACACATGTATACATGAATAATCACACAGAATAGTTCATTTAAAACCATGCGGTAGAATCTAGGGTTAGTTTAAAGCACCAACCTGTTATATTAGTAGTAGTCTCAGTGGATGGAGTCCCAGCTAAATCTGAGTGACAGGTTTGATCCTTGAAAAAACGACAGTGAAGTTATACCCCTTTTACACCAGAGGTTGGACCCGGGATATTACCGCTCCAGTCCGGGGCAGGGCATGGTGTAAATGGTCTGAAAAAAAAATAACACGGGTACTGTTCCCCGGGAATCTGACCAGGCAAATGTTCAGGGTCGGACACGGGGCTTATCCGGGGCTCAGGGTGGTGTAAATGGCCATTATCCGGGTTATTTGGTGGGTAGAGGGGCACGAAGAGCTGATTGGTGCTTCTGCGGCTCTGGCAGATGATGTCATCTGCTGGAGACCCGCACAGGACGCATGTAGCAGCGCAGCAGCAGCATTACCACGCTACAAGCACACTCCACAGCCTCATCTGCTGCAGCACACACTGCCTGTCACGCAGTGTGTTCCACTTTGGCTGACCCTAAACCTGATCTGCACCATCATGTCCATGTCCAATACATCCAACTGGTCTGACAAGGAGGTACGTGAGCTCCTGCAAATCAGGGCAGATGAGGAGATTCGGCGGCAAATGACCGACACCGTTCGTAGGGTTACCACCCGTCCGGGATTACTCCGGACAGTCCGGTAATTAGGTCCGGTGTCCGGAGTCCGGACGGGTGGCGTTCCCGGACTATAAAATGTCCGGGAACCGGGTGGGCACACAGAAGAGTCTGGCTGACTGGCTGCCGTTTGTCCCTGTCCGTCCGTCCGCCCTGGTTCCCTGAGCCGCTGCGGCGGGAGAACAGGACTTTAAACAAAAAAACGCCCATACAAATGAATGGGAAGCCATTCATTGGCTGAGACCTCTCTCAGCCAATCAGCGATTGGCTGAGAGAGGTCTCAGCCAATGAATGGATTGCCAGTCATTTGTATGGGCGTGTTTTTTTTTTAAAGTCCTGTTCTCCCACCGCAGCTGCGCCGCTGTATATCAGGCCCAGGGTGGATCGCCGGGGGGAAGACGAATGATGATACGGATACTTTGCTATGCGCTGCAGCGCTAGCGAGAGAACTGAACAGGACTTTAAAAAAAAGCCCATTCAGTTCTCCCGCTGGCGCTGCACCGCATCGCACCCGGCAGCGTCATCCCTCTTCTTCTGCCCTGAGTCTGACTGCCCGGTTCCCTGTGCCGCCCCCCCCCCCCCCCCCCTGCCGCGCTGATGGTAGTGGCTCCCTCCCCAGCCCGGCACCCTGCGGAAGTATAATACAGAGGTGTGTGGGTGGATGGGGGGCTGGGATGGAGAGGTGTAGGGGGGATGGATAGGATGATGGGGGCACAGAGAGGTGCAGGCGGCGTGGGGACAGAGAAAATTCACCTTGTCTCTAGCAGACCTGTCCCTAACCCTGTCTCCTACCACACCTGTCCCCTCACACTCACTTGTCCCTAACCCTGTCTCCTACCACCCCTGTCCCCTTAAACAACTGTCCCTAACCCTGTCTCCTACCACACCTGTCCACGCACACTCACCTGTCCCTGACCCGGTCTCCTACCACCTCTGTCCCCTAACACATCTGTCCCTAACCCTGTCTCCTACCACACCTGTCCACGCACACTCACCTGTCCCTGACCCGGTCTCCTACCACCTCTGTCCCCTAACACACCTGTCCCTAACCCTGTCTCCTACCACACCTGTCCCCGCACACTCACCTGTCCCTAACCCTGTTTCCTACCACACCTGTCCCCGAACACTCACCTGTCCCTAACCCTGTCTCCTACCACCTCTGTCCAATAACACACCTGTCCCTAACCCTGTCTCCTACCACACCTGTCCCCGCACACTCACCTGTCCCTAACCCTGTCTCCTACCACCTCTGTCCAATAACACACCTGTCCCTAACCCGGTCTCCTACCACACCTGTCCCCGCACACTCACCTGTCCCTAACCCTGTCTCCTACCACCTCTGACCAATAACACACCTGTCCCTAACCCGGTCTCCTACCACACCTGTCCCCGCACACTCACCTGTCCCTAACCCTGTCTCCTACCACACCTGTCCCCGCACACTCACCATGTCCCTAACCCTGTTTCATACCAGACATGCCCCCGCACACTCACCCTGTCCCTAACCCAGCCCCCTAGCAGACCTGTCCCCGCACACTCACCATGTCACCCGCTAGAACTGTACCCCATGCTCCACACGCAATGAAAATAAGTGTGACACGCATTCCCTGTAAGACCACTCCCCTTGTTTTGTGGCCACACCCAAAGGCACGTACAATATTACCCTTCACGCCACCCAGTTATTGTGGTGCCCCTCCTGTCATATTTTTCTGGATTCGCCCCTAGACCTGATTAATGTTCTCTGCCTGCCACTGTCACCCTCACCTCCCTCATGGTAACAAGCATCTCACTTCCCTTGACAATGAGCAAGTAACCCTTGCATTGAGCATGAGGCAACCCCTGGCATAGAGCATACAATGCAACCCCTGGCAAAGAGCATTCAACCCGTAGCAACGAGCATGTAGGTAAGCAGCACTTATGAGGCATAATATGTAAATGACAGCGTGTGGTATTATATGTAATGGATATTACAGTGTGTGGCATAATGTATAATGGGCATTACGGTGTTTGGTATAATGTGTAATGGGCATTATGGTGTTTGGTATAACATGTAATGGGCATTACGGTGTGTGGCATAACATGTAATGGGCATTATGGCATGTGGTATACTATGTAATGGGTGTGTGACGTGTAATCGCCATTATCGTGAAATATTTTGACAAGTGCCTTTGGCGCGCACTGCCCATGTTATCCCTACTTTGGGAAAAAATTGCGTCCTGGCATAACAACTAATGGGCATAATGTGTAATGGGCTTCACAGTGTGTGGCATACATGTAATGGGCATTATGGCATTTGGTATACTATGTAATAGGTGTGACGTGTAATCAGTATTATGTTGAAAATTTTTGCCGTGCGCCTTCGGCGCACACTGCCCATATTTTCCTCCTTTACAAAAAACTTCTTCAGTCCTGGCATAACATGTAATGGACATTGCAGTGTATGGCGTAACATGTAATAGGCATTACTATGTGTGATGTACCATGTAACTGGCATTATGGTGTGCAAAATCAAGAATGAAATTGAAGCAAAGGTTAAAAAACACACAACATAAGACGGGTCAAGGGGCGGGACTGGGGGCGGGTCAGTGGGTGGGCTGTGGGTGTGTCAAGGGGCGGGCCACTGTCCGGGAATCTCTCAACACAAAGGTGGTAACCCTAACCGTTCGGGATGCAGTGGTGTATCGCAATATTGCCGAATTGCTGGCATCCAGAGGTATTCATCGCACGCAACAGCAGGTTGTAAATAAATTAAAATCTCTGCGGAAGCAGTTCTGCAAAGTGACTGACCAGAAGCGCAAGAAAAGTGGTGCAGCTAGGCCCGATTGGGTGCACTATGACCTGTGCTACAGTGCTTTTGGAAACACGGCACTCTGCAACCCTGTAGCCCTGTCCTCCTCCATAGCACCCCATTGCAGCCAGACGGACAACAGCCAGGACAGCCATAATGTACCGACTACCCAGGCTTCCCAGCTGTCCCCACCATTCTCAACGCCTTCTGAAGCCACGCAGATGTCAACACACATGAGCCCGGCTTCACCGCTGCTGTTTGGTGATGATGGTGCAGCAGAGAATATGATGGATGCTTCCATGCATTCTGTCAGCGTCCAAGCAGCCACAGATGATGTTGTGGAAGCAAACAGTCAGACGGCGCTCCCCAATCGAAGCACTCCATTACGTTCTAATTGTAAGTAGACATTCTATATATTTACACCCATTTCACACAGTAAAAACACCCAACGTGGGGTTAGGGTGGGATGAGGCCCAGTATCTGTTGCAGTATGTTGCTAGCATGCAGGTGGCAGAAGGCCACTAGCACAAAAAGAAATAAGAAATATTTTTTCGTCCTATGACACCCAATCACATTTCTCTTCCAAATGATACCAGTCCTTGATAAATAATTTACGTTACTGATCCCCAGCTATTCAATTTGAAGCATAGTACATACGTTTCCTGTGTGAGGTGTGGGGCAGGTGTGGTATATGAATAAATATTTATTTGCATGGAACCGGAATATGTGTTCTAGAATTATTTATTTAACCTTTGTACCTAATATATACTGAACACGATTATACTGTGACTATTGTTGACCAGTTGGTTATATCAAAGGATTTTAGAATTTTTTCCTTGAGGTCTGGGTCTAAGGTTTGAATGTAAGCAGACCATTTGCGTTCAAATGAAAACAATGAAAAAGCTGATCCTATCAACCAAGATTTCCTGTCAAAGTAAAGTTGTTGGATCATCATTTTTTGCACCTGGAGCATGCTTGGGGCAGTTTTAGCTGTCCAATGTTTTAATATAAGCTTTCTGGCTATGGTGAATAGCATGATGAACATATTCAACAATGGTTTCACTGCCGGGATGTGACTCCACTCTTCGAAATTCAAACACAGGCTTGCTAAGGGGGAGGGGGCCAGGGACGTGTTAAAATTCTTATTTATACATTGGTATACCTTGTTCCAAAAACGTCTGATCTTGGGACATTCCCAGAAGTAGTGGAAGTAGTCGGCTCTCGATCTCCCACACCGGAGGCACGATGCATCAATCAGCGGGTCAAAATGGGACCTCGTGGACTCAACTTTTAGTCTTAAAATATTGTTCAAAAAGGTTGCACTTTACTTCTTTTAAAAATCTTTCGAAAGGTTGCACTCATGTTTTTAAAGTCTTTAGAAAGGTTGCACTTTATTGCTTAATATTTGTGTGATTCTCTATAGGAGCAGTCACCATTTTATACAGTTCTATTTTATAATGTGTCCTATGACGTAAAACTGTATGGGCACAAAGTTTTACAATTGTTCTCTATTCCCAGTTGGACTCTTATATCTTTGTCTTTCATTATGAATAACATCTATAAACAAGATGTGAAATGTATGTACAGTTTGATGCATATTTTCATTATAAAGCAAACAACTGGAAGATTTCTTACTGATTTTTATTTTAAATCATTGAGGGAAGGTTTGCTGCAATGGTGGCCCTGATTCTTTCTGCACTGCCAACATGCTCACCCTCATAATCTGCTGCTTCAGGATTGCCCCCTGTGTCCTGCACATTCCACTCTGGAAGAAAGTGGTCCTTTTGTATTTCACAAATGTTATGTAGAATACAGCAGGTTGCAACTACGTGGGGCATCAACTGTAGGTCCACATTGTTCCTCTTCATCAGGCAGCGCCAACGCCCTTTTAACCGGCCAAAGGCATTTTCCACTACCATACGAGCAGAACTTAGGGTGTGGGTGTAGGTTATCTTTTCCGTGGACAACTCAACATTTTGTGTGTATCCCTTAATGAGCCAATGTAGTAGAGGGTAAGCAGCATCCCCAATTATGTGGACCGGGATCTCTACTTTATCTATGAAAATAGATTTCTATAAAAAAAAAAATAGCGATTGTCACTATTTATACAAAGCAGCCTTAAGTGTATAGTTACTATAAGAAATATAACACGTCTAAATCACAGTAGAATAAAAAACATGGGCCCATCACACCTGATCCTGTCCTTGCAAGATTGCAATCACCTGCGATGAGCTAATTGTAAATGTTTAAAAAAAAGGTGTATTACCACAGGTGATAGCAATCATGCATGGAGAGGAACAGGCAGGCAAGTCTGGTCCATGAGAGAAAAAAAATGTGTACAATATATTTTTTACCTGTCTAGGGAAAAGCCATCCCCACGCTTGTCCTCACCAATCTCATACAGCTGAGAGTTAGCAAACACTCTATCATCGTGTGCACGCCCAGGCCAGCCAATAAAGACATCTGTAAAACTAAATGGGGACATTTTTTTTTTTTAATCGTTAGAGCTATTAAAACTAATTTACAAAGGTTCCTAACAAGGAAACTGTAAATATGTACATACCGGTATTGGTGGTCCACAACAGCCTGAAGTATAATAGAATGCCACCCCTTCCTGTTATAGTAGTCCGCATGGTTGTCACGGGGAGCAATGATGGGGATATGGGTCCCATCTATAGCACCTGCACACTGCGGGTAACCACGCCTCTGGAAGCCTTGGATGGTGTCATCAAGGCGCTGTCCTTCCGGCAAACAGATGAACCGCTGGTACAGGGTATCCACAAAGGCCTGTGTCACCTGGTAAATGATCCTGCAGACAGTGCCAATACCGACTCCAAACAAACAGGAGATTGTGCGGTACTCCCCAGGGGTAGCATACCACCAAATGGCAATGGCTAATCTCCGCATTGGGCTGATGGGCCGACGGTAGTGGGTGGTCTGCATAGTCAGGACTGGTCCAAGTAGATCCAAGATATAATAGAAGGTAGCACGTGACATCCTGAAGTGGGCCATCCACTGCTCCTCCTGAAAAGATTCCACGGTCTGCATGAAAGCTTCTCCGTGGCACCGGTCTCTGACCCAGATCCTGCGATCCCGCATGGTCGTCAGCCTCAAAATGGAGGTAAGGCTAGATGATATCAGCGCTCTCCTTCGGCACAAATATTGGTGTCGAGATCTAGACCTCTCAGCCAAGAATTGTGCTCTCCTACTCCAAGTGTGAAGCAAGTAGCACAGGGTGAAAAGTTGCTTCAAACTCTCAATTGCTGAGTACAGCACAAACTGCAACACAGCTACTCTGTCTGCCATCTTTGCTGCAATGCTGGGAGCAGAACCCACCCCCTCCCTTTTCCCTTTCTTGTGACCTCATCTCAAACAGCCCAAAGGTCCATTTTTAATGACACCAGCAAGGAAAGACAGGGCTGATCCGTTTTCAGTGTGAAAGGGCCTTACCCGGGAATAACTCAGATTGAATTGCAGTGTAAATGGGGTCTGAGGCAGGGCATGCCCTGGCAATTTCCCGTGTTCGATTTCCCGGGTCCTACCCGGTATTCTGGTGTAAAAGTGGTATTAGTAAAGCAGCATAGTTCCTTGACATGCATTTACAAATAGAGGACAGTAGTTCCTTAATAGCTCTTACTAATGGGTTAAGCTGCAGTCACTGGCAGGTCACATTTGCAGTGAATATAAAGTGTGTAACCTTAACAGCAGGTACAATTTGATGCCCTAGGCAAGATTTTTGTTGGCGCCCCCTAGCACTAGGGGTGGGCAATTATTTCAGTTGGGGGGGCCACTTAACACTTCCAGCAAATATTTGAGGGCCGCACTTCAGAAATAAGGGGTGTGGTCACTCAAAAGGGTATATGTCTTTGAATGTATTTTAGCACACCATGTACCCCTTTCACACATCATGCAACACAATAGTAGGCCCCTTATACTCGTCCTTACACATTATGCCTCGCAGATTGAGTGAAAAGTCACATTATGCCACACTGAAGGAGTCAAAATTCACGTTATTCCAAACAGAATGAGACAAATTTCACATGAAATATGTAAAAATTCACAATATGCCACAATGAAGATGCCAAAAATCACATTATACCACATAGAATAAGCCAAAATTCACATGGAATTCATGTTATTGCCACACAAAATGATCCAAAATTCACGCTATGCTACACCGAATGATGCAAAATTCTGTGGTAAAAAGAGGTCTCTTTTCAAGCGTAACTAGTGCAATTTGGAACGTTTTCATCTGATGCAGAGGAATCGATTTAAAATGTAAAATGGAGGTAGAATCTACCTCCATTTTACATTCCCTCTCCCCAAGACCCAGATAGCCGCATCTTCTACCTTCATTTACATCCCCTCTCACCCAGGATCCAGATAGCAGCATAGAAACATAGAATTTGATTGCAGATAAGAACCACTTGGCCCATCTAGTCTGCCCCTTTTTTAAACATGTTACCTCAAACCATATTTGATCCTTATTTTTTTGTAAGAATATCAATATGCCTATCCCAAGCATGTTTAAATTGTACTACTGTATTTGCCTCTACCACTTCTGATGGGAGGCTATTCCACTTATCTACTACTCTTTCTGTGAAGTAATTCTTCCTCACATTTCCCCTGAATCTTCCTCCCTCTAGTGTCAGTGCATGTCCTCCTGTTCTGTTGCTCCTCTTCCTGTGAAGAATGTCTCCCACCTGTACCTTGTTAAAGCCCTTGATATATTTGAAAGTTTCTATCATGTCCCCCCTTTCCCTTCTCTGCTCTAAAGTATATATATTGAGATATTTTAGTCTTTCCTGGTACATTTTGTGATGTAGGCCATGCACCATTTTAGTTGCCCTTCTTTGTACAGTCTCTAATGTATTTATATCCTTCTGGAGATATGGCCTCCAGAACTGAACACAATACTCTAGGTGAGGTCGTACCAGTGACCTATACAGTGGCATTATTACTTCTTTCTTTCTACTGCTGATACCTCTCCCTATGCAACCAAGCATCTGACTTGCCTTCTTCATTGCTATGTTACATTGCCTCCCTGCCTTTAAGTCCCCTGAAATAGTGACACCCAGATCCCTCTCTTCCTCAGCAGTTTCCATTATAGTGCCATTTATATTATATTTAGTCTTTGGATTTTTGCAACCCAAGTGCATGATTCTGCATTTTTTGGCATTAAACTGTAGTTGCCATGCTCTTGACCATTCCTCTAATCGACCTAGATCAGTGTTTTTTCAACCACTGTGCCGTGGCACACTGGTGTGCCTTGAGCTGTTCTCAAGTGTGCCCCCAGATCTAGAGATGCCCACACCAGTTTACAGCCACCACCAGTTCAACTGTTATTTACTGGTCTCTTCTATTCATGTAAAGGGCCAGTGTGATTGTTTTTTATATGGGGGCCAATAGGTTTGTTTGTTTTTCCTGTGGGGGCCAATGTGTTTTACCCTGTGGGGATCTCATGGTGTGCTTTGGCAATTTTAAAATCTTAGTGTGCCGCAAGGTAAAAAAGGTTGAAAATCACTTACCTAGATCATCAATCATTTGTTTTACCCCTCCTGGTGTGTCTACCCTGTTGCATACCTTTGTGTCATCTGCAAAAAGGCACATATTACCCTCAATTCCATTTGCAATATCACCAATAAAGCATCTTCTACCTCCATTTACATCCCCTCTCCCCCAGGATCCAGATAGCAGCATCTTCTACCTCCATTTACATCCCCTCTCCCCCAGGATCCAGATAGCAGCATCTTCTACCAGGTAGAGGGGATATAAAATGGAGGTAGAAGATGCTGCTATCTGGATTCTGGGGGAGAGGGGATTTTACATTCCCTTGAAGCTGGCTTTCCCTGTCCCCTAGCATGTGTACTGTGGCACTAGGAGCTGGCTTTCCCTGTCCCCTAGCATCATGCGTACTGTGGCACTAGGAGCTGGCTTTGCCTGTCCCCGAGCATGCGTACTGTGGCACTAGGAGCTGGCTTTCATGTCCCCCACCCCAGCATGCAGATTGTGGCTTATACAGTATATGTGTGACAGTGCAGTAGTGCACCACTTTTTATAATCTGATCCCCAAGGTCTGCCACTGAGGAGAAATCTGCCGGGGGTCAGCGGGCAGCCATCCAAGTCCATCAAAGAAGCAGCACACCAGTTTTGACTGGAGCAATAGCTCAGCCCCGCCCCAGCAGGAAACCCAGCATCTCTCCTCACTCCTCAGCGCCGCGTCTCTGTCCCGCTCGGCGCCTGCCAGACTCCGCATCTCGCAGCTGCATCGCTGCCCCAGGCTCTGTCAGCAGCACCGCTGAGCACTCGCTCCGGTGCTATAGTGGACGGGCAGGTGTCAGGCACCGGGCAGGCAGTGTTAATTTGGCACTAGGACAATAGGCTGCCACCCCTAGGCATATGCTGATGCCTTAGGCAATTGCCTAGTAAGCCTATGCCTTGGGCCGGCTCTGCCCGCCCCCCACACAAGCAGCCTTTGCCGGTCACACAGCAGAGCACGTGATGCAGCATATACTCATCTAAGGCAGGCACCCATCTATATTCATTTTTAAATCTGTATGCGCTAGATTCTTCGCAGGGAGTTCAGATGATATCGCTCATTGAGCGAATCGCACAGTGTGTACGCACCTTGAGATTACACTCTACAATTTCAGTCTGTCGAAACAGCTGTTATAATTGCTAGCCTGGTCAGGTAGGCTAAGCCACATATGCATGATTTAAGAAATCATGAAAATATGAGCTGTTGGTTATGCAGGAGGACAGAATTTGGGAAACAGCCTTTATGTTCTACAGCTATACACCTATGCTACATAACGACAGGGTTTTGTGTGCTACAGATCAAATGACCCCTTCTAGGAGGGACACAATGCTCTGCTCCTGGACTTCCTAGCCAGTGGCAGTTGCAGAGGTGGGACTGCACCACTGTCACAAATTCAAATAGGGGAGCCACTATGCCAGTGAGTCCTGGTCTATGGTGTTTCAGGTGGCAGTTGGTGTGGCTCCCCTATCTGAATTTTGGACTGTGCTGCAGCCAAGCATCTGTAAATGCCACTAGCATGGAAGTCCAGTAACAGAACATCTTTTCCCTCCTAGAATGGGTCATGTTGGGATGTATGCAACTATTCCTTATAATATGGAATATGTGTTATCAAGTAAAAATGTCAATAATTATTGATCGTGCTATTTTGTCAGATATTTTGTTGTTTAGCCTTAAAATGCTGCATGAGAAGATCTGCATGAGCAGATCTGTCGGCTTCGGCATTATGACATCATACATGATGATCTGAGCTGCTGCCTTGGAACCCTCACTTCTCAGTACGAGTTGTTGGAGAGTGGATGAACTCACTTTTGCAGAAAGAAAAAAGATATAAAGAAGATATTAGAATGTCTGATTGGGAGGAGGAGCTTCCTCCCCATGTCATCTTGGTGAGAGAAGCCAGCGATGAGAATAAATTTATCAGCTGGCCACGTGACCCTGTGAGACCAGCGAGGGTAACACCAGATTTGGGAGAGGAGCTTCCTCCGAATGTAATCTTAGTAAAAGAGGCCTGCGATAAGAATACATTTATCAGCTGGCCACGTGACCCTGTGAGACCAGTGAGGGTAACACCAGATTTGGGAGAGGAGCTTCCTCCGAATGTGATCTTAGTGAAAGAAGCCTGCGATAAGAATACATTTATCAGCTGGCCACGTGACCCTGTGAGACCAGTGAGGGTAACACCAGATTTGGAAGAGAAGCTTCCTCCCAATGGAATCTTAGTGAAAGAAGCCAGCACTAAGAATAAAATTACCAGCTGGCCACTTGACCCTGTGAGACCAGCGAGGGTAACACCAGACTTGGTGGAGGAAATTCCCGCCAATGACATCCTAGTGAAAGAGGCCGTGGCTAAACAACCATTTGCCAAGTGGATACGTAACCACACATGGATCCCACCAATGAAAACATCAGTTGTGGGGACAATTCCTGGCCAAGTGAGAGTTGTGGAGGTGGCCTGTGCTGAAAAGCAATTTATCAACTGGACACAAGATCCTGTGATTCCACCGATGAAAGATGAGCAGGCTGTAACCCCCAATATAATATCTGGGAAAGACTCCAGGCCAGAGGAGAAGGAGGAAATTCCTAACATGGAAACCCAAGAAACACCAGGTGATTGGGTAACCCTCAGTGATGTCATCATATACATAAAAGACACCAAGGAGGAGGAAAATGCTATTAGCAGTGAAATAGAGGAGCCCCCAAATGAGCGGCCAGTAACACCCAGCAGTGTAACATCTGATAAAGCTGCCAGGCCAGGGAAAGGAAAGCGCAGAAAGCGGGTACTTAGGTTAATGTGGTGGATCTTCTGCTGCTGTCCTATTATACCCGAGGACTAATGACCTCTGCTCACTGCTCCTGACCGGCCCTCTGTGACCCTCTGTGTACCGACCCGGCATGTTGTCATTGGATTCTGCCTCTGTCTCACCCTTGTCTGCCTGTTACAGTGATACCAGTGTACCAGATGCCCCTGACTATAATCTTCCTGAATGTAATGGTCATTGGGCTGGTACCTATGCTGTACATTGTACAATAAATGTTACCCCTTTTTCATCTTTATTTGCTTATCCTCCCTATCATTAGGCTAGGTGTAAGTGTGTGTATGTGTGTGCGTGTGCGTGTGTGTCCTAACAGAGCAGGTTTAGCTGAAGAGGTACAGTGCATACTTGGCGACCTTGGAGCTGCCCTCAGGGTAGCCAGCTCTGTTAGGCAGGGGAGCGGTGTCATCGCCGGGTTATCCTGTTGATGGGTGTGCCTATGGTAATGGCGTCATTTTAACCCCGCCCCTGCCATGCAATGCCTGTATTTCAGGCATTGCATGGCGGGGGGCGGGGCTAAAATGACGCGATCGCGTCATTTTACCTGCGGACACCCCGCCGAAGGGCGATTCGCGGGAGATGGGGGAATATGCGGGAGGGTTGCCCCCCTTTCCAGGGGGGCCGGGAGGGGGACCTGATTTCCGGGACCCTCCCGGCCGTTCCGGGAGGGTAGGCAACCCTTGTACAGTGATTCCCGAGTACCCACGTGCAGGTCATCTTCCTACACATGATGGACATTGGGCTCCTATCTATGCTGTATGATATAACCTACAGAACACGGCACTAATTCAGATGCTTCTGTAACAATGAAAGCTTTGCTATGTAAGGTGAGAGGCAATAAGGTAAAACAAATAATCAGGTGTTAAAATGTTCTAGATAAAGTGTTACAATATGATGCCCCAAAGTGACCAGGCCCCACCAACCCAGGGGGCCCCACAACCCAAACTCATCCCTTAAACTGAATTGTAGACGTGTATTCAGGATTTCCCATTCATAGCGCCTGTACCAATATGCAGTCAGTAAAATCCAGAGATCTGTGCTAATTAAAGACACCCTGGGTCATGTGTGTGTGAGTGTGTGTGTTTGGGGGGGGGGGGTGACAATTCAATCTGAAGGAGTCTCTACCTTCATGTGTGCCCATGTATAGAGTATAGAGGGGGCCGTGGACTGCACACCCTCATTTTAAACGTAATTAAAGGTGCTCAAAGTTTTAGTAGAAATAGACCATCCACCAGTCCCTGGCGCTGTCAGAATTATTTAATTACTGTAACCTACATCAGCAAATAACCACAAGGTAGCTAAACCTGCCAAATAGGATGTGAATTACATACAGGTAAATGTCATTGCGCTACTTGGTCAGTTTATTAGAAAAATATAAAGCAAGATTCGGGGGGGGGGGGGGGGGTATTCAATCTGGGATTCCGACTGTCAGAACTTCCTGACACTAGGAATTCTGGGACATTTTTGGTCCTCTCGACTTCAACTTGACAGTCGGAATTCAATATTCTGACCACCGAGTGTCGGACAGTCAAAGGATTGGCGAAAACGTACGCAAATTGTCGGAAAATGTCCGTGAATTCAACAATCCGCTCTCTTTTCCGACAAAACAGATCTGACTTTCGGATCTCTTTGGTCGGAAACAACCTTCAGTGCTGTCGGAAACGGCAGCATTGAATAGACAATAGAAAATATGATACTTGTTTCCTAGAACGGCACCCACGATTTTGATCTTAGGCATCGCAAGGAAAAAAATTGCGTTGGTCGCATCGCATGCGGCCAAAAAATCGCATGCGATGCGACCGACGCGATTACCGCGATTTTACATAGGGAACAATGTTAAATGGCCCAATTGACCCGATTTCACATAGGGAACAATGATAAATGGCCCACAGACCCCAAATAGCCACCCTGAAGTGTGAAATGGCCCCCCCAATTGTTAACGCCACCCCACGATCAACGTCAACCCGAAGCGTGGCGAGCGGCGGCGGTACGCGTCCTCCGACCTTTTCATACCCCCACTATCCACGTCGGCGTGGAGTTGAGAATAGAAAGTGTGGCGAGCCCGAAGTGTGGCGAGCCCCGCGAGGGGACGTGGAAAACACGCTCCCGAAGCGTGGCGAGCGCAGCGAGCCCCGCGAAGGGACACGGATTAATTAACATGTATTCCACGTCCCCTCGCGGGGCTCGTATTCCGCGTCCCCTCGTGGGGCTCGTATTCCGCGTCCCCTCGTGGGTCTCGCTGCGCTCGCCACACTTTCTATTCTCAACTCCACGCCGACGTGGATAGTGGGGGTATGAAAAGGTCGGAGGACGCGTACCACCTCCCCTCGGGGGCTCGCTGCGCTCGCCACGCTTCGGGTTGACGTTGATCGTGGGGTGGCGTTAACAATTTGGGGGGGCCATTTCACACTTCAGGGTGGCTATTTGGGGTCTGTGGGCCATTTAACATTGTTCCCTATGTAAAATCGGGTCAATTGGGCCATTTAACATTGTTCCCTATGTAAAATCGGTAATCGCGTCGGTCGCATCGCATGCGATTTTTTTGGCCGCATGCGATGCGACCGACGCGATTTACATTTTACCATGCATTTCTATGTAAAATCGCGGACATCGCATCGGTCGCATCGCATGCCATTATAATCGCATGCGATGTACATGCGATGCCCGCGATGGGCGCCGTTCTAGGAAACAAGTACCGAAAATATTTCCACAGGTCATAGTTACCTACCCTCCCTGACTCCCTGACATAGCAGCAATCTCCCTCTCTCCCTCGTTAGTCTAGTAATCTCCCTCATGTCACCTAGCCCATATTACACTGTTACATCATAGTTACCTCCCCTCCTGCATTCTGCAAGAGACTCCCTGAAATAGCAGCAATCTCCCTCTCTCCCTCATTAGTCTAGCAATCTCCCTCATGTCACCTAGCCCACATTACACTGTTACACCATAGTCACCTCCCCTCCTGCATTCTAAAGGAGACTCCCTGACATAGCAGCAATCTCCCTCTCTCCCTCATTAGTCTAGCAATCTCCCTCATATCACCTAGCCCACATTACACTGTTACATCATAGTTACCTCCCCTCCTGCAATATGCAGCAGACTCCCTGACATAGCAGCAATCTCCCTCTATCCCTCGTTAGTTTAGCAATCTCCCTCATGTCACCTAGCCCACATTACGCTGTTACATCATAGTTACCTCCCCTCATGCATTCTGCAGGAGACTCCCTGACATAGCATCAATCTCCCTCTCTCCCTCATTAGTCTAGCAATCTCCCTCATGTCACCTAGCCCACATTACACTGTAACATCATAGTTACCTCCCCTCCTGCATTCTGCAGGAGAGTCCATGACATAGCAGCAATCTCCCTCTCTCCCTCATTACTCTAGCAATATCCCTCATGTCACCTAACCCACATTACACTGTTACACCATAGTTACCTCCCCTCCTGCGTTCTGCAGGAGACTCCCTGATATAGCAGCAATCTCCCTCTCTCCCTCATTAGTCTAGCAATCTCCCTCATGTCACCTAGCCCACATTACACTGTTACATCATAGTTGCCTCCCCTCCTGCATTCTGCAGGAGACTCCATGACATAGCAGCAATCTTCCTCTCTCCCTCATTACTCTAGCAATCTCCCTCATGTCCACATTACACTGTTACATCATAGTTACCTCCCCTCCTGCATTCTAAAGGAGAATCCCTGATATAGCAGCAATCTCCCTCTCTCCCTCATTAGTCTAGCAATCTCCCTCATGCCACCTAGCCCACATTACACTGTTACACCATAGTTACCTCCCTCCTGCATTCTGCAGGAGACTCCCTGATATAGCAACAATCTCCCTCTCTCCCTCATTAGTCTAGCAATCTCCCTCATGTCACCTAGCCCACATTACACTGTTACATTTTTGGGGAAAAAAAGGAATGAGAGATAGATACATTTACATTGATTCATCAGTGTCATTTCCCAGCACTTTACCAAGTATAGTATCTCCTACTAACTGCTTTGGGGCTCATCTACATTTGGATAGAAGTCATTTTAAAATATTCCACTCAGATATAGCAGTACACACCCACGCTTGTAAATGCCTCATTGACCAGCTCTTTTCACAATTTCTCCATATATGGAATTAGACACAGCCTTTGGGTGGAGCATGACACGCCCCCTCAATGGGGCACTGTGCAAAATTCTATTACCAACTATAATCTCCCTGAAACTCATTTTCAAAAGTAGGCAAGTATGCCACAGGTGGAAATAGCGTCCGGGATTGAATACCCCCTTAAATCTTGTAATTGATCCGCTTGTTCAATATTATGATGACACAAGACTTATTTAAATACCATAAATTATGTATTCAAAAATAGCAATACGTAACACAAAACATAAATGTACACATGTATACATGAATAATCACACAGAATAGTTCATTTAAAACCATGTAATGCGTTAGAATCTAGGGTTAGTTTAAAGCACCAACCTTTTATATTAATAGTAATCTCCGTTGCTCGCGTCCCAGCTAAATCTGAGTGGAAGGTTTGATCCTTGAAAAAACAGATGACAGTGAAGTTAGTAAATCAGCAAAGTTCCCTGACATGCATTTACAAATAGAGGACAGTAGTTCCTTAATAGCTCTTAAGGTGAGTACACACGGGTGCAATTTCATGTAAAATCGCTGGGAATATGGTCGCTGAGCGACCATATTGCCAGTGATTTGGAGCTCTAAAATTGCCAGCTAAAATCGCCAGCTGCGCGCTCACGTGTGCACTGCCTAATGGTCGCAGGAGCATGTTCCTGCGACCAGCGGCTTTCCCCGGCGATCGCTGTGCTGGGAGGTCAGCGCCGGGGAGATCAGCGTTGATCTCCCCAGCCCCGTGCCGCTGCTCCCTCCCTCCTCTCATCAAAGTGACAGCAGCAGCGTCTGCTGCTGCTGCGCTCCCCCTCCGCCCCGTAGCAGTGTCTCCTTTTCGCTGATGAAAAGGAGACACTGAGCAATATGATTGCTGGGGATATATTGCTAGCAATATATCCCCAGCAATCATATTACCCCGTGTGTACACAGCATCACTAATGGGTTAAGCTCCAGTCACTGACAGGTCACATTTGCAGTGAATATAAAGTGTGTAACCTTAACAGCAGGTACAATTTGATGCCATAGGCAAGATTTTTGTTGGCGCCCCTAGCAGATGATACCACCACCAAACTTGGTGTTTAGACACCTAAAATAACAAGTTGGTTTATGACACTTTTTATTGTTAAAGAAACCGGTGCAAAATGCACTATATATATATAAGCCAAAATTCATGTTAATGGGATTCATGTTAATGCCACACAAAATGATCCAAAATTCACGTTATGGAACCCAGATTGAGCCAAAATTCACATTATGCTACACCGAATGATGCAAAATTCTGTGGTGAAAAGAGGTCTCTTTTCAAGGCCCCCTCCACTAGTGAGGAATCACTTTAAAATGTAAAATGGAGATAGAATCTACCTCCATTTTACATTCCCTCTTCCCAGGACCCAGATAGCAGCATCTTCTACCTCCATTTTACATCCCCTCTCCCCTAGGATCCAGATAGCAGCATCTTCTACCTCCATTTTACATCCCCTCTCCCCCAGGATCCAGATAGCAGCATCTTCTACCAGGTAGAACCTGTTGCCAACCTGTCCCGCTGAGTCTAAAAACACAGGCAGTGGTGGGGTCCCGGCAGCAGATGGGAAGTCAGCGGCAGGGTTTCTGCGGCGGATGGGAACTAGTAGCAGTATTAATACCGCTACTAGTTCCCATCCGCCGCAGGGACCCCGCCATTGACTGCCCATCTGCAGCTCGGATCCTGCTGCCTCCCCAACGCTGCAGGGACCCCACTGCGGCGTTGTCCGGATCCTGCCTGCCTCTGTCCCGGACTGGGGGGGGCTGGTGTGTGTCTGTGGGGGCCCATTGCAGGGCCACACCCCTTCCCTAAAGGACATGCCCCCTTGAGCACCCACCAGCAAAAACATAAATTAGCACCCCTGGGAGAGGGGATATAAAATGGAGGTAGAATCTACCTCCATTTTACATTCCCTTGAAGCTGGCTTTCCTTGTCCCCTAAGATGCATACTGTGGCACTAGGAGCTGGCTTTCCCTGTCCCCTAGCATGTAGATTGTGCCACTAGGAGCTGGCTTTCCCTGTCCCCCACCCTAGCATGCAGATTGTGGCACTGGGAGCTGGCTTTCCCTGTCCCTCAGCATTAACATAGCTGCCCTCAACCCCCAAGAGGCAAGCAAATTAATTATATATGTGTGACAGTGCAGTAGTGCACCACTTTTTATAATCTGATCCCCAAGGTCTGCCACTGAGGAGAAATTCGCCGGGGGTCAGCGGGCAGCTGCCCAAGTGTGCTGCGCAGTGTCCATCAAAGAAGCAGAACACCAGTTTTGACTGGTGCATTAGCTCCGCTCAGCCCCGCCCCATCATCTCTCAATCCTCAGCGCCCCGTCTCTGCCCCGCCCGGCGCCAGCCAGACTCAGCATCTTGCAGCTGCATCACTGCCCCAGGCCCTGTCAGCAGCACCGCTGAGCACCCGCTCCGGTGCTATAGTGGGCGGGCGCCAGGCAGGCAGTGTTAATAGTATGCCTATGCCTAGGGCCGGCTCTGTCCTCAGGAATACCTCGCACATGCACATTATTACGTAGACCTCTGTTGTCTATATCCTCCAAGTGGTCGTGAAGGTTTTGGATTGCATCTGCCTGGAGCTTGATGGTGTTTACTAGGTCCTGCTGGAAAGTGTCTGAGGCCGCTTTGCTAGTCTCCAGGGCATCAACACGTGAACCCAGCTGTGTCAGGTCTGATCTAAGCTCTGAGACTTCAGCATGAACAGCCTCTCGTAGTCTATTTTCCAGGGAGTTGAGGTCTTCTTTGGTGGGCAATGATCGCAGAAGCCTAAGGACTTGCATATCTTGTTTGTCACTTGGGCCCGAGGCTGACGTAGAGGCTCCAATCTCAGAGGAGGTCTCAGAGGCAACCGAGTGGGTGGGAGAGGAAGGTGTCTATGGAGTGGACATGTCTGAGTCTCTTGGGGGGTTGAGGTAGCGTCTATGACCAGAGGAGGTGGGGGTCTTAGTTTGACGTGGAATGCTCTGTTTTTCCTTCCGCTTCCTACGGCTCATGAAAGGGCCGTTGTTAGCTGAGTGGTAAACTTCAAAAACACAGTGCGGTAGGCCGAGGGGCAAGCTTTCACAAGCAGGTATGGGTGCTCCAGTGGCAGGGAAGTCTGAACAGTGGTTAGTATGGTTACATGTGGGTATTAGGTTCAAATCATCGGTTCAGTATCGAGGAGGACATTAGCCACCTTCACACAGAGGGATTACATGATCGTTGAAGTAGGTGGAGACTCCCAGTGGAGGAGCATATATTCACATTGCGAAGGCAGCTTCCTTCTTATTATAATTAGTTTGTTGTTAATTAGGCTGAAATGTTAGGGGGTGTAGCTACAGAGCACACCACCAGAGGGAGCTCCAATATCAGGAGTTCTGCACCTCCGATGGAAAACAGGGCAGCTTTTAGATTCTGTATGGCAGAAACTTGCTATGTAATACTAGTTACACAGACCCTTATTCAATTAACATATCACTACAACTGCGTAGCTGTATGTCAGCATCCAAATATGTTATAACCACGGGGTAAAGTGTTGTTGGGAGGTCCCCAGCAGCGGGACATGAAAATAAATAAATGCTCAATCCAGTCTGTTAGGTGACACAGAGGATGAACAGACCGGTGGAACACTGCTGCCAGATGAATAAAGTAAATGGTGCTTAGCAGTGTTAACTGAAAATAAAAATGGCCGCCGCAGGGAATGAGGGGCACCCTGCAGAGTTTAAAGCGATGGGAGATGTGCAGCAGGAGCCCGGAGCAGCTCCACTACTCACTGTTACGCTGCCCTGGCCTGGGCACCAGGGACTATACGGGTTCCAGACGGTGAGATGATAAGGCGTGAGCCCACAGCCGGGACCGCCGGTTAGGACGGCCACAGCGGGTCCTACACTCTCTCTGTTGAGTCCCCGAGGCAGATGGCAAACCCCTGCGGAGCTAGGCTTCACCTGTGGCCGCCGCGTTCGAAGGAGCGAGTTAAGCCCGCTCCGACCCCGATGCAGCCAGGTTTTATGTGGTGACAAGGGGTAAGCGATCGCCACAGGGAAACTCAAGAGGATACGCTGACTAATGGACCTAACTGGAAACAGGCACCTAACTGCTGGCACCAGGCCAAGACGGGGAGTGCGACCTAGTCGCAGACACCAGCGGATGGAAGGGAGTCCCCAAGCATACACCAAAGGGACCGTGACTCCCAAAGCAGGGATCTGGATGAACGGTGACACTCCTGCCTAAACAGAACACTGATGATGGACGGGGGCAAGGGAACAATAACCAAAAGACGGGGACAAGGAGGCAACGAGGAAAATCAAGGATAATCCCACGGAGGGGCTAGCCACGGAGGGCCAGGGAACAAAAGAAGGGAAAAGACCAGGGCTCGACTGGAGCACTTATGTGACCCACGGGAGATGGAGACAGTGGGTCCACCGCAGGCTCACAGGCTGAGGATGGAATTCAGCAGAGGAGTCCAGGGAAATGCAGGAACAGAAGGATCCACGAGCAGACACAGACTGACAGGCTGGGAGACCAGGAAGGCTGCAGAGGAGAATCACTGCCAAGGATACTGGGATTGAGAACCCAGGGGACCGGAGAGCACAGCTGACAGCAAGAAATGAATAAAGCTATAACCGGCGTATGTGCCCAGCAGACGCCGGCTATTTATTTAAATTTCGCGCTGCCTGACTGACGTCAGGCACGCGCGTCCCTGGCCGCCGGGCGGAAGCTCGGGGACGTTGCCTAGCAACGCCCCGACGCTTAGCCTCAGAGTGAGGCTTGGGACGCTGCCCGGCAACGTCCCCCGCCATGTCAGATGACGCTGCGTCCGCAGCGTCAGATGATGCTGCACTCGCCGTCCGTCCGGGTGCAGGGATGCCCGGACGGCGGCGTGCAACACTCACCCCCACACACTAGTTACAGCTGCAGGATAGCTCCGGCCAAGCGTCTCCCCGCAGCCAAGCGTCGTCAGTGCTCTCTTACTGCGGGCAGGGCCGGATTTCCCATTAGGCCCGTGAGGCACGGGCCTATGGGCGGCACCTGCTGGGGGCGGCAAGGCATCCCCTCCTCCTTGCGTGGAGCAGGGTTAGTGATTTACCTGAAGGTGCGGTCGCCCGGTGGGTAGTGGAGATTACTGGGACGGCGTACCATTACGCGGCAGCTGAGAACCGAGGCGAGCAGCGGTGGAACGGCGGAGAGGAGCGGCGCAAGTACCCACGTCACAGCAGTGACAGCGCCGGAGAATAGAGCAGCAGCCGCAGAGGTGATCAACACCTGGGGCACAGGAGAGAGTCGGCCGTGGAGCAGATCAGCGGCAACCAGGCAGCAGCAGCGGAACCGGAGCAGGAAAGCAGATCCAGTGGTGGCTGGGGAGCTACTGAGTCGGGAGGCCGGCGCCATTGAACGGGATACCCACCGATGGTAAGAATGAGACCCCTTCCTCTCCCCACCCTCTCCGCTTCCACTTGTCACCTCTCCCCCTCTCACTCCAGTCTGATCATCCCATTTACCCCCTGTCAGCTCACCCAGTCACCTCCCTGTCAGCTTGCCCCCCCATCACCTCACCCCCTTGCAGCTCCTAATAGATGGTGGGGGGCGACAAAAAATGTGTTGCCTAGGGGCGGCCTGGCACTAAAATCCGTCACTGACTGCGGGGCGGGTGTCAGCCCCGCCTCAGCCGTCAGCTACCGGCTTCAATCACTCTCCAGTGCGAGTGCCAGCGTCTTCAAGCCTCAGGCGTCATTCCCCGATCCGGAGTCCGGGCCGCGGCAGCAAATCTAAGGGAGCGGGCAGGCCGTAACCCGCAGAGGGACAGGAGGTCCCTCCCGGCTCCGCGACAGCTACCCCTCCTGTAGTGGCAGGTGAGAGAGGGGTTTAGGACCTCCTCAGGGTGGTTTTGGGCACAGCAGAGGGTCTACAGGGCTGGGGATGAAGATAGATTGGGGAGAGCTCCACCAAGATCAGCCTGCTCCTGATGGCCGCCAAGCCACTCCCCCACTGTATGTGGTCCTGTACTGTTGTACAATCTCTCTGGTCTGAGTTTAAGGACTATATCAAATCGACCCTGCATATAGACTTTACCATATCCAGGTCTTGGGCGTTTTGGGGACGGTATTCCTCCCAAGAACGAAAACAATTCAATCCAGGCACTCGCCTTCTGCTTGTCAAGCTGTCAGCGACCATTAAAAAAACATATTATCCCAATGGATCTCCCCAGTCCCTTCCTCTATGTCGTTGGTTTCCCCTAGAATATCCAATATCCCACTTATTCATGATGAACTGGACAGAAACATCAACCCAAAAAGAGAAACTGACCGCAAAGTTTTTTGATACATGGATGCCATATATTTAAACTTTGTCACCCCCTCTAAAGGAGTCTCTTAGAAATTCTTTATCGAATACCTCTTGGTACCTTATAGACAGGGCTATTTTTGTGCAGGCTCCAGCAGGAACTGTGACCCTTATTCTAGTTCACTCTTTCTGACAAAATATTTCTTAGATGGACAAAACCATGTGCACTGCAGGTGAGGCAGGTGTTACTTGTGCAGAGATAATTAGATTTGGGTGGGGTTTTACACCTGCCTCACCTGCAGTGCACATGGTTTTGTCCATCTAAGAAATATTTTGTCAGAAAGAGTGAACTAGAATAAGGGCCACAGTTCCTGCTGGAGCCTGCACAAAAATAGCCCTACTTATAGAATCACTAAGTAAAGACCCCCCTTCTAACATATAATTATCATTGTTTGCTATGTAGAAGCTCTACCATGCTCTGTTGTAATGTTATGTATATCTGTAATATACCGTCAGTTGCTAATGTCTGATCGCACTGTATTGTGTTTTGTTGGTTTTTCCTGTCAATAAAAATTTCTTGAAAAAAAAAACCCTTGATATATTTGAAAGTTTCTATCATGTCCCCCCTTTCCCTTCTCTGCTCTAAACTATACATATTAAGATCTTTTAGTCTTTCCTGGTACGTTTTGTGATGTAGGCCATGCACCATTTTAGTTGCCCTTCTTTGTACAGTCTCTAATGTATTTATATCCTTCTGGAGATATGGCCTCCAGAACTGAACACAATACTCTAGGTGAGGTCGTACCAATGACCTATACAGTGGCATTATTACTTCTTTCTTTCTACTGCTGATACCTCTCCCTATGCAACCAAGCATCTGACTTGCCTTCTTCATTGCTTTGTTACATTGCCTACCTGCCTTTAACCCCTTCCCGACATTTGACGTACATTTACGTCATGGCCGGGATGTACTTCCCGACACATGGCATAAATGTACGTCATGACTTTAAACTGTCACTGCGTCTCGAGACGCAGTGACAGAGGGACGATGTCTGCTGTCCCTGACAGCAGACATGTCCCTGCATGCCCAGGGGGGGCTGCGATGTCGCCCCCCCGTCGGCGATCGCTGTGATTGGCTGTTCAGTGTGAACAGCCATTCACAGCGTTTTCCTGTGTTACCAGCGAATCAGACGCTCGGTAACACAGGTGTCAATCACCGCCGGGCGTCAGGGGGCATGAGGGGGTCATCGGTGACGATGACACCTCACCCCACCTGCCCCCAAGGCTGTGATTGGTCCGTGGGACCCACGGACCAATCACAGCCAAGGCGCGACATTTAAACTAACGGTGACTGCGCTGCAGACGCCATTCCGGTCTGGAATAGCGTGCAGAGCGGTCACCGTGCCTATCTGCCGTGATACTGACCTGATCCTTGCTAATACTTACCTGATCCTTGCAAATACCTTACCTGATTACCTGATCACTGCTTGTAGCGTGCTGGACGCTTCCTGGATCTGACTTCTTGGGACTTCCTGCTGCTGCTGCAGTGTGATAGAGAGATAGAGAGATAGAGAGAGAGATAGAGAGAGATAGAGAGATAGTGACAGAGAGAGCTATATTTTGTGTCTGCTACCCCCCCTTTTTGGGGGTGCAGGGTTTTTTATATATAAATAACTGTCAGTGCTGCTGCTGCTGCAGTGTCATAGAGTGATAGATAGTGATAGATAGTGATAGATAGTGAGAGATAGAGAGATTTGTGTCTGCTACCCCCCTTTTTGGGGGTGCAGGGTTTTTTTTTATATATATAACTGTCAGTGCTGCTGCTGCAGTGTCATAGAGTGATAGATAGTGATAGATAGTGAGAGATAGAGAGATAGAGAGAGATAGTGACAGAGAGTGATAGAGAGTGTATATTTTGTGTCTGCTACCCCCCCTTTTTGGGGTGCAGGTTTTTTTTTATACATATAACTGTCAGTGCTGCTGCTGCAGTGTCCTAGAGTGATAGATAGTGATAGATAGTGATAGATAGTGAGAGATAGAGAGAGATAGAGAGAGATAGTGACAGAGAGTGATAGAGAGTGTATATTTTGTGTCTGCTACCCCCCCTTTTGTGCTGATCAGTATATCTGTGCTGATCAGCAACTTTTTGGGGGCGCAGGGTTTTTTTTTTTTATATATATACCTGTCAGTTGCTGCCAGTTGCACTGTCAGTTGCACCAAAGGTTGTGCACCTGCTGCCCCTCACTGGTAATCAGTGTTGCATCACTGATCACCTTTTTTTTTTTTGAGGCTGCTGTGGGTCTTTTTTTAATTTTTTTTTTACACACACTGTGATTTTGTGGGTGTCCTGTGGCCACTGTGCGCTGATCAGTGACGTACATCACTGATCAGCTTTTTCGGCACAGGGTTGATCTATTTTTTTTTTTTTTTTGATCAAATTCCTGTTGCCTTTGAGCGCTGTTCAGTGACGGACGTTACTGACCAACATCTGTGCTCAATTTTTGGCGCAGGAGCTTTTTTTTTTTTTTAATTGGGTTCAAATTCCTGTATAAAGTATTTTTTTTTTTTCTGCACTACATACACACTACACACTACATACCCCCCGGGTTGAAATAAAGTTTGTACCCCCCCCTACACTATACACGTGTTGAAACATTTCACTACCAGTAACACAAAAATAAAAATGGCATCCCAAATGTCATCCCAAATGTCATCCCAAATGTCATCCCAGTCATCCAGAAGAATATATTCAGCGGAGGAGGCATATGCCATGCTTGCCTCTGATTCTGACACAGCCAGTGAGGCAAGCGGGGAATTTGAAGGATTCATCTTAAGCTCCTCTTCCTCCTCTAGTGATGAGGGACCCCCTCAAAGACGCCCCCGTAGAGCAGCTGAGACCCCCCCCCAATAATTGATCTCGTATGGACCCCACCACCAGACAATTTTGAGCCCCAGGTTCCTGAGTTTTTGGCCATGCCAGGAATCCAATTTGATTCCACAGGTCTCAGAGAAATTGACTTTTTCAAATTATTTTTCTCTGATGATTTTATAAATTTAATTGTGGACCAAACTAATTTATATGCCCAGCAGTTTATTGCTCAAAACCCCACGTCATCATTTGCTAGGTGGACCCCTGTAGATGCAGTAGAGATGATGACGTTTTGGGGTCTGGTGTTTCATATGGGCATAGTAAAAAAGCCAGAAATTAGGCAATATTGGAGTACAGATGTTCTGTACAGCACCCCATTTTACCGTATGGCCATGCCCCGGGCTCGATTTGAGACGATCCTTAAATTTTTGCATTACAACGATAATGCACAGTGCCCACCCAGAGATGATCCCACCTTTGACCGGCTATTCAAAGTCAGGCCGGTCATTGATCATTTCAGTGCCAAATTTGAAGAGATGTACATCCCAGATAAATTCATTTGCATAGACGAGTCCCTTATACATTTTAAAGGAAGGGTTAAATTCCGCCAGTACCTTCCCAGTAAGAGGGCAAGGTATGGCATAAAAATGTATAAGCTGTGTGAAAGCACCTCAGGGTACACCCACAGGTTTAGGGTATATGAAGGGAAGGATTCAAGAATTGAACCGCCAGAATGCCCCCCCTCCCTCGTAGGTGTTAGTGGAAAAATTGTCTGGGATTTAGTGCACCCCTTCCTGGATAAAGGTTATCACCTCTATGTGGATAACTTTTACACCAGCATCCCCCTGTTTAAGGCCCTTGGTTCAAGAGGTACAGCAGCTTGCGGTACTGTGCGCAAGAACCAAAGAGGCCTCCCAAAAACGCACATTGCCCAAGTAATGAGAAGGGGTGAAAGCAGGGGAATATGCACCGAAAATATGTTGTTGGTCAAATATAAGGACAAGAGGGATGTCCTTATACTGACAACAATTCACGGAGACAGTACCACCTCCGTCCCTGTACGAGGTACCAGTACCCACACCTCCAAACCTAATTGTATCCTGGATTACAATAGGTACATGGGCGGAGTGGATCTTTCAGATCAGGTACTGAAGCCGTACAGTGCCCTGCGGAAAACAAAAATCTGGTACAAGAAGCTGGCCGTGTATATCATCCAGATGGCACTGTATAACGCTTACGTGCTATTCCGTTCTACCGGCCAGAGGGGGACATTTATGCACTTTCAAGAGGAAGTCATAAAGGGCCTAGTATTTGGGAACCAGCAGGCAGAGGGCCCCAGTACTTCTAGTACTGGCCCCCGTATTGTACCAGGGCAGCATTTTCCTGATGAAATCCCCTCCACTGGAAAAAAGGGCAGGACACAAAAAAGGTGCAAAGTTTGCTATAAAAAGGGAATAAGAAAGCAAACTATTTTCCAGTGTGACACTTGCCCCGACAAACCCGGCCTATGTATAAAGGAGTGTTTTAAAATATACCACACATCTATGGATTTTTAGGTTCATCATTTCACCGTGCTTCGGGGGTCTTGCTAATGCCACATAGCACCCACCATTCATTCCACCAGAATCTGAGCCGCAAAATCCAAAAATCACTCCTTCCCTTCTGAGTCCTGCCATGCACCCAACTGGTATTTTTTGGTCACATGTGAGGCATTGCCGTACTCGGGAGAAATTGGGGCACAGATTTTGGGGTGCTTTTTCTCCTTCATACCTTCTGAAAATGAAAAATTTTGAGCCAGAACTGCATTTTTGTGTAAAAAAATGTAATTTTTCATTTTCACTGCCCAGTTGTATCGAAATTGGTGAAACCCCTGGGGGTTTGAAATGTACACTATACCCCTAGATGAATTCCCTGAGGGGTGTAGTTTGCAAAATGGGGTCACTTGTGGGGGGGTTCCACTGTATTGGTGCTTTGGGGGTCTTGCTAATGCGACATAGCACCCACCAACATTCCACCAGAATTTGTGCTGCAAAATCCAAATATCACTCCTTCCCTTCTGAGTCCTGCCACTTTTTGGTCACACATGAGGCATTGCCGTACTCGGGAGAAATTGGGGCACAGATTTTGGGGTGCTTTTTCTCCTTCATACCTTCTGAAAATGAAAAATTTTGAGCCAGAACTGCATTTTTGTGTAAAAAAATGTAATTTTTCATTTTCACTCACCAGTTGTATCAAAATTGGTGAAACCCCTGGGGGTTTGAAATGTACACTATACCCCTAGATGAATTCCCTGAGGGGTGTAGTTTGCAAAATGGGGTCACTTGTGGGGGGGTTCCACTGTATTGGTGCTTTGGGGGTCTTGCTAATGCGACATAGCACCCACCAACATTCCACCAGAATTTGTGCTGCAAAATCCAAATATCACTCCTTCCCTTCTGAGTCCTGACACTTTTTGGTCACACATGAGGCATTGCCGTACTCGGGAGAAATTGGGGCACAGATTTTGGGGTGCTTTTTCTCCTTCATACCTTCTGAAAATGAAAAATTTTGAGCCAGAACTGCATTTTTGTGTAAAAAAATGTAATTTTTCATTTTCACTGCCCAGTTGTATCAAAATTGGTGAAACCCCTGGGGGTTTGAAATGTACACTATACCCCTAGATGAATTCCCTGAGGGGTGTAGTTTGCAAAATGGGGTCACTTGTGGGGGGGTTCCACTGTATTGGTGCTTTGGGGGTCTTGCTAATGCGACATAGCACCCACCAACATTCCACCACCAAAAATCACTCCTTCCCTTCTGAGTCCTGCCATGAACCCAACTGGTATTTTTTGGTCACATATGAGGCATTGCCATACTCGGGAGAAATTGGGGCACAGATTTTGGGGTGCTTTTTCTCCTTCATACCTTCTGAAAATGAAAAATTTTGAGCCAGAACTGCATTTTTGTGTAAAAAAATGTAATTTTTCATTTTCACTGCCCAGTTGTATCAAAATTGGTGAAACCCCTGGGGGTTTGAAATGTACACTATACCCCTAGATGAATTCCCTGAGGGGTGTAGTTTGCAAAATGGGGTAATTTGTGGGGGGGTTCCACTGTATTGGTGCTTGGGGGGTCTTGCTAATGCAACATAGCACCCACCAACATTCCACCAGAATCTGAGCTGCAAAATCCAAAAATCACTCCTTCCTTTCTGAGTCCTGCCATGCACCCAAATGGTATTTTTTGGTCACATGTGAGGCATTGCCGTACTCGGGAGAAATTGGGGCACAGATTTTGGGGTGCTTTGTCTCCTTCATTCCTTGTGAAAATGAAAAATTTTGAGCCAGAACTGCATTTTTGTGTAAAAAATGTAATTTTGCATTTGCACAGCCCAGTTGTATCAAAATTGGTGAAACCCCTGGGGGTTTGAAATGTACACTATACCCCTAGATGAATTCCCTGAGGGGTGTAGTTTGCAAAATGGGGTCACTTGTGGGGGGGTTCCACTGTATTGGTGCTTGGGGGGTCTTGCTAATGCGACATAGCACCCACCAAAATTCCACCAGAATCTGAGCTGCAAAATCCAAAAATCACTCCTTCCCTTCTGAGTCCTGCCATGCGCCCAAATGGTATTTTTTGGTCACATGTGAGGCATTGCCGTACTCGGGAGAAATTGGGGCACAGATTTTGGGGTGCTTTTTCTCCTTCATACCTTCTGAAAATGAAAAATTTTGAGCCAGAACTGCATTTTTGTGTAAAAAAATGTAATTTTTCATTTTCACTGCCCAGTTGTATCAAAATTGGTGAAACCCCTGGGGGTTTGAAATGTACACTATACCCCTAGATGAATTCCCTGAGGGGTGTAGTTTGCAAAATGGGGTCA
Organism: Crinia signifera; assembly: GCF_055691185.1. Classification (NCBI taxonomy): domain Eukaryota; kingdom Metazoa; phylum Chordata; class Amphibia; order Anura; family Myobatrachidae; genus Crinia; species Crinia signifera. The sequence goes on from NC_139227.1 coordinate 94,300,726, forward strand.
CTTGTGGGGGGGTTCCACTGTATTGGTGCTTTGGGGGTCTTGCTAATGCGACATAGCACCCACCAACATTCCACCACCAAAAATCACTCCTTCCCTTCTGAGTCCTGCCATGCACCCAACTGGTATTTTTTGGTCACATATGAGGCATTGCCATACTCGGGAGAAATTGGGGCACAGATTTTGGGGTGCTTTGTCTCCTTCATTCCTTGTGAAAATGAAAAATTTTGAGCCAGAACTGCATTTTTGTGTAAAAAAATGTAATTTTTCATTTTCACTGCCCAGTTGTATCAAAATTGGTGAAACCCCTGGGGGTTTGAAATGTACACTATACCCCTAGATGAATTCCCTGAGGGGTGTAGTTTGCAAAATGGGGTCACTTGTGGGGGGGTTCCACTGTATTGGTGCTTGGGGGGTCTTGCTAATGCAACATAGCACCCACCAACATTCCACCAGAATCTGAGCTGCAAAATCCAAAAATCACTCCTTCCTTTCTGAGTCCGGCCATGCACCCAAATGGTATTTTTTGGTCACATGTGAGGCATTGCCGTACTCGGGAGAAATTGGGGCACAGATTTTGGGGTGCTTTGTCTCCTTCATTCCTTGTGAAAATGAAAAATTTTGAGCCAGAACTGCATTTTTGTGTAAAAAATGTAATTTTGCATTTGCACAGCCCAGTTGTATCAAAATTGGTGAAACCCCTGGGGGTTTGAAATGTACACTATACCCCTAGATGAATTCCCTGAGGGGTGTAGTTTGCAAAATGGGGTCACTTGTGGGGGGGTTCCACTGTATTGGTGCTTGGGGGGTCTTGCTAATGCGACATAGCACCCACCAACATTCCACCACCAAAAATCACTCCTTCCCTTCTGAGTCCTGCCATGCACCCAACTGGTATTTTTTGGTCACATATGAGGCATTGCCATACTCGGGAGAAATTGGGGCACAGATTTTGGGGTGCTTTGTCTCCTTCATTCCTTGTGAAAATGAAAAATTTTGAGCCAGAACTGCATTTTTGTGTAAAAAAATGTAATTTTTCATTTTCACTGCCCAGTTGTATCAAAATTGGTGAAACCCCTGGGGGTTTAAAATGTACACTATACCCCTAGATGAATTCCCTGAGGGGTGTAGTTTGCAAAATGGGGTCACTTGTGGGGGGGTTCCACTGTATTGGTGCTTGGGGGGTCTTGCTAATGCAACATAGCACCCACCAACATTCCACCACCAAAAATCACTCCTTCCCTTCTGAGTCCTGCCATGCGCCCAAATGGTATTTTTTGGTCACATGTGAGGCATTGCCATACTCGGGAGAAATTGGGGCACAGATTTTGGGGTGCTTTTTCTCCTTCATACCTTCTGAAAATGAAAAATTTTGAGCCAGAACTGCATTTTTGTGTAAAAAAATGTAATTTTTCATTTTCACTGCCCAGTTGTATCAAAATTGGTGAAACCCCTGGGAGTTTGAAATGTACACTATACCCCTAGATGAATTCCCTGAGGGGTGTAGTTTGCAAAATGGGGTCACTTGTGGGGGGGTTCCACTGTATTGGTGCTTGGGGGGTCTTGCTAATGCGACATAGCACCCACCAACATTCCACCACCAAAAATCACTCCTTCCCTTCTGAGTCCTGCCATGCACCCAACTGGTATTTTTTGGTCACATATGAGGCATTGCCATACTCAGGAGAAATTGGGGCACAGATTTTGGGGTGCTTTGTCTCCTTCATTCCTTGTGAAAATGAAAAATTTTGAGCCAGAACTGCATTTTTGTGTAAAAAAATGTAATTTTTCATTTTCACTGCCCAGTTGTATCAAAATTGGTGAAACCCCTGGGGGTTTGAAATGTACACTATACCCCTAGATGAATTCCCTGAGGGGTGTAGTTTGCAAAATGGGGTCACTTGTGGGGGGGTTCCACTGTATTGGTGCTTGGGGGGTCTTGCTAATGCGACATAGCACCCACCAACATTCCACCACCAAAAATCACTCCTTCCCTTCTGAGTCCTGCCATGCACCCAACTGGTATTTTTTGGTCACATATGAGGCATTGCCATACTCGGGAGAAATTGGGGCACAGATTTTGGGGTGCTTTGTCTCCTTCATTCCTTGTGAAAATGAAAAATTTTGAGCCAGAACTGCATTTTTGTGTAAAAAAATGTAATTTTTCATTTTCACTGCCCAGTTGTATCAAAATTGGTGAAACCCCTGGGGGTTTGAAATGTACACTATACCCCTAGATGAATTCCCTGAGGGGTGTAGTTTGCAAAATGGGGTCACTTGTGGGGGGGTTCCACTGTATTGGTGCTTGGGGGGTCTTGCTAATGCAACATAGCACCCACCAACATTCCACCAGAATCTGAGCTGCAAAATCCAAAAATCACTCCTTCCTTTCTGAGTCCTGCCATGCACCCAAATGGTATTTTTTGGTCACATGTGAGGCATTGCCGTACTCGGGAGAAATTGGGGCACAGATTTTGGGGTGCTTTTTCTCCTTCATACCTCCTGAAAATGAAAAATTTTGAGCCAGAACTGCATTTTTGTGTAAAAAATTTAATTTTTCATTTTCACTGCCCAGTTGTACCACAATTGGTGAAACCCCTGGGGGTTTGAAATGTACACTATACCCCTAGATGAATTCCCTGAGGGGTGTAGTTTGCAAAATTAGGTCACTTGTGGGGGGGTTCCTAAATTTTAGCATCTTATGGTGCCTAGAAACCTACATGGTGCCTAAAAAATAATCTCATAAAAAGGAGGCTCCAAAATCAAGTAGGTGCTCCTTCTATTATGAAGCCTGTGGTTTGGTCAACGTGCACACTAGGGCCACATATAGGATATGGTACTTGTGAGTTATCTGGACGCCCGATTTTTTGATTGTATGCCTTAAGTTAAGGCATACAATCAGATAGGATGCGATGCGATATCGCATCGCATCGCATCGCATGCGACCATCGGATGCGATGACCCGATTTTTCCATAGGAATCAATGTTAAAATGATTCCTATGGAAAAAGGGGTCCTTTTCATACCCCTACTATCCAAGTGGGCATGGAGTTGGATATAAACCTGTGGCGAGCGTAGCGAGCCACCGAGCCCGAAGCGTGGCGAGCGAAGCGAGCCCCGCGAGGGGACGGTATTCCGTGTCCCCTCGCGGGGCTCGCTACGCTCGCCACGCTTCGGGCTCGGTGGCTCGCTACGCTCGCCACAGGTTTATATCCAACTCCATGCCCACTTGGATAGTAGGGGTATGAAAAGGACCCCTTTTTCCCATTGAATTCCATGTTAAAATGGACTCAGTCCATTTTAACATTGATTCCTATGGAAAAATCGGGTCATCGCATCGCATCCGATGGTCGCATGCGATGCGATGCGATGTGCCCGATCCGACCCGATTTTGAAATCGGGCGTCCGGATAACTCACAAGTACCTAGGATATTTATGAAAACAAAAGAATTGGGGGAATCAATTTTTAGTCACATTTCTCTAGTAAAATGTACTGTGTTCCTTAGAAAAATGTATTAAAATTGCAAATCTGCAAAAAAAATGAAATTTTGAAATTTCACCTACACTTTGTTTTAATTCCTGTGAAACACCTAAAGGGTTAACAAACTTCCAAAATGCTGTTTTGAATACTGTGAGGGGTGCAGTTTTTGAAATGGTATCATTTATGGGGGTGTCTCACATACAAGTCCCTCAAAGTCACATCAGAACTGAACTGGTCCCTAAAAAAATCAGTGTTTGAAATTTTCTTGAAAATTTGAGAATTTGCTATTCATATTGTAAGCCTCCTAGTGTCCAAAAAAATTAAAAGGAAGTTGAAATAATGATGGAAACATAAAGTAGACATATGGTCTATGTTAGTTATTAACTATTTTGAGTGGTATGATTATTTGTCTCACAAGCAGAAAATTTAACATTTTGCAAATTGCAAAATTTTCCATTTTTTCACGACATTTTGGTATTTTTCACAAAAAAACACAGACTGTATCGACCCAAATTTACCACTAATTTGAAGTACAATGTGTCACGAAAAAACAATCTCAAAATCACTGGGATAAGTAAAAGCAAAAAAAAGTTATCCCCACTTAAGTGATACATGTCAGATTTGAAAAAAAGGGCTCTGTCAGGAACGCAAAAACTGGCTCTGTCAGGAAGGGGTTAAGTCACCTGAAATAGTGACACCTAGATCCCTCTCTTCCTCAGTAGTTTCCATTATAGTGCCATTTATACTATATTGAGTCTTTGGATTTCTGAGACCCAAGTGCATGATTTTGCCTTTTTTGGCATTAAACTGTAGTTGCCATGCTCTTGACCATTCGTCTAATCTATCTAGATCTTCAATCATTTGTTTTACCCCTCCTGGTGTGTCTACCCTGTTGCATACCTTTGTGTCATCTGCAAAAAGGCAAATTGTACCCTCAATTCCATTTGCAATATCACCAATATATTAAAAAGCACTGGTCCAAGTACAGATCCCTGGGGTACCCCACTGTAAACCTTTCCCTCCTGTGACTGCACTCCATTTACTTCAAGTCTGTTTTCTGTCCTGCAACCAAGATCTTATCCATTCAACCATCTTAGGATCCAATCCCAAGCTTTCAAGTTTATTTAACAGTCTGCGATGTGGGACAGTGTCAAAAGCCTTACTAAAGTCTAGGGACCCCATTTATCATTGATCGCATTTACAATGCGATCTGGGCGGAATATTACCGCCCAGGATCGCATTGTAAAATGCGATCATATCACCTGAATGTATGACCTGCTAGGCGCAGGGACAGGGCTCCGAAAGGAGCCCGTCCCTGCGATGCCCGTAGCCGGAAGCCGGGGGGTCTGCACTTGCGCGGTTATGCGCTGACCCCCGCTGACCGCACTGACGCTCGGGCAGTGTGATATGTAGCCATAGGCTACAATGGGCTATCGCCATATCAGAATGGCGATAGCCCAGGGGTGTGATGCCTGGCTGCCCAATGTTGATACATCGGGCAGCTTCGCATCCCCCATAGAAACCTATGGGGGATGCGGCCGGCGGCGCTGCAGGGGGGGATCGCAGCAGGGATCGGAGATTCCTGCTGCGGTCCGCTGTGATACATTAGGGGGATACTTAATATTTGCGGTTAACCGTTTAATTTAACCGCAAATATTAGTTGATAAATGCGGCCCTAGATATGCTACATCTACAGCCCCACCTAGAGCTATTACTTTAGTCAAAAAAGTCAATAAGATTTGTTTGACATGGTCTTCCCTTAGTAAACCCATGCTGTTTAGGATCCTGTAAGTTGCTGGTTTTGAGATATTCTACAACTCTTTGTCTTAAGAGTGTTTCCATCAATTTCCCTACTACTGATGTAAGGCTCACTAGTCGGTAGTTGCTTACCTAATCCTTGCTTCCACTTTTGTGTAGTGGGTCTACCTTTGCTATTTTCCAGTCCTCTGGGATTACACCAGTAGCTAGTGACTGGTTAAATAATTATGTTATTGGTTTTACCAGCTCCCCTTTAAACTCTTTTAGTATCCTTAGATGTATCTCATCTGGCCCCAGCGATTTATCAACTTTCAGTTTTGAGAGTTCTGTTAGGACTTTCTCCTCTGTAAATGTACTTGTTTCTCCCTCATTTTTCTGACTATACTTGAAACTTAACTCTTGCCCAGAGAGGGGGGACTCTCTTTCAGCAGTGAATACTGAGCAGATATAATTATTAATATGATCTGCTATTACATTGTCCCTGTCAAGAAGACTTCAACTCTGTCTTTCTCCACTTTTTTTTCCTTTCACTTATATACCTAAAAAAAGTTTTCCCCCTTTACAAACTGACTGGGCCATTTTCAACTCAGCCTGTGCTTTTGCATATCTGATTACCTTCTTAGCCTCCTTCTTTCTAATAAGATACACCTCTGTATCTTCGTTATTCTGCGTCTGCTTATATTTCTTAAAGCCCAACTTTTTTGCTTTCACAATACTTGCTACTTCTTTCGCAACCCACACTGGCTTCCTTTTCCTTGTGTTTTTCCTAACTCTTTTGACACAAAGTTCTGTTGCTTTTAGCATTGCACTTTTTAATTTTTCCCACTTGTCTTGCACTCCTTCCAAGTTCCTCCACTCTGCCAAAGAATCCCTTACAGAGTTTCCCATCTCTACAAAATCAGCCTCCCTAAAACTGATGAGTAAGTCTCTGTCTTTATTCTGAACCATACTGCTTGATGGTCATTGGATCCCAGGTTTTCACCCACATTTACATACACATTTAGATGTTCTGTCACCATTTGTAAGTATTAAGTCTAATATTGCATCCTTTACGAGTGAGCTCCCTCACCAATTGCTGGAGGGATGCTCCTTGCAAGGAATTCAGAATGTCCCTACTTCTGGTGGAACTTGCAACAGACACTTCCCAATTTACATCAGGTAGAATAAAGTCTCCCATGAATATTACCTCTCCTTTTAATGCCATTTTATTGATGTCCTTCAATAGGCTCTTGTCAAGTTCCTCTTCCTGACCTGGTGGTCTGTAGATCACCCCTATATGAAGAATCGACTTCTCCCCTGTTTCTATGGTCACCCAAAGGGCCTCAGATCTATACTGTCACCACTAGCTCCCTAGGAGGACATATCACATAGAGCTACAGGTGAGGAGCTGCTTGGGGATCCTGCTGTGATACTGTCCCCACTAGCTCCCTATTAGGACATGCCACAGGGAGCTACAGGTGAGGATCTGCTCGGGGATCCTGCTGTAATACTGTCACCACTAGCTCCCTAGGAGAACATGTCACAGGGAGCTACAGGTGAGGAGCTGCTCTGGGATCCTGCTGTGATACTGTCCCCACTAGCTCCCTAGGAGAACATGTCACAGGGAGCTACAGGTGAGGAGCTGCTCAGGGATCCTGCTGTGATCGGTCCCCATTAGCTCCCTAGGTGAACATGTCACAGGGAGCTACAGGAGAGGAGCTTCTCAGGGATCCTGCAGTAATACTGTCCCCACTAGCTCCCTAGGAGAACATGTCACATCGACCTACAGGTGAGGAGCTGCTTGGGTGTCCTGCTGTGATACTGTCCCCACTAGCTCCCTAGGAGAACATGTCACACGGAGCTACAGGTGAGGAGCTGCTCGGGGATCCTGCTGTGATACTGTCCCAACTAGCTCCCTAGGAGAACATGTCACAAGGAGCTACAGGTGAGGAGCTGCTCGGGGATCCTGCTGTGATACTGTCCCAACTAGCTCCCTAGGAGAACATTATGGCAACTGGGCAGTGACTCGATTGGTGCTCACATGAGGGCACTACACACTGAAAACAATTGGCATTGGCATAAGGTCTCTCCTGTGCTTTGCAAGCAGATGAGCCTGGCACAGAGTGTACTGTGTTCATCTGGGGTCAATGTTTTCTTTTTGTGTTCTTTGGGGGACAATTCAATTGTTTTTTTTTAATATGTGGGGACCAATGCAGGGTTGGCTACTTCTGGGATGCCCTCTGTGGGAGAGAACAGTTAGTTATTTAAAGGCAGCGGGTAAGGCCGCTGATGGGGTGAGAAAGGGGCAGGATGGGGCAGAGCTACAAGTAATGATGTGTTTGGGGGGCATGGTCTGAGCGATTGCATCTCCATGGCCATGCCACACGCCATGCAATGCTGGTATTTCAGGCATTGCACAGCGGGGGGCGGGGCTACAATGACATGTTTCATGCCAAGGCGGGGGGGGGGGGGGGGGGGGGCGGCCAAAGGAGACAGGCCGAATTCCAGGAGCCTTGCCCCCCTTTCTGGGGGCCGGGAGGGGGACACAATTTCTGGGACCCTCCTGACCATTCCGGGAAGGTAGGTATTCTGGACCAATGTGATAATTGTTTTCCTGTGGCTGCCAATGAGTTGGGGGTTTTCCCTGTGGGGGCAATGGGCTTGTGTTTTTCCTGTGGGGGCTATGTACAGTATTTTTCCCTGTGGGGTCTGATGGTGTGCTTTGGCAATTTGAAAATCTTGTTTGGTGTGCTGCAAGATGAAGAAGGTTGAAAGTCACTGTCAATGGGGGACATAATCTTCACTTGATCCAAGTGAGTTTTTATGCCTGCAATATGGCATTGTGTTTCCACTTCAGATCGGAATGAGAAGCGGCATTGCGGCAATGAAGAAAATGTGCCCGGCACCAGGATCCTGGACTACCAGAAGTACGACCCCCTCAACTTGTACTGATGGAAGGCGCCCCCCGTTCAGGATGTCAGCCATGTGTTTGAGGCACCTCACTATGGCCCAAAATTTGCAGCCTTGCGAGTCCCTTAGACGCCACGCGCTCCCCCCTCCCCCACCGCAATCCCCAGCACCCCTGCGAATTGGTGATTTGCATAAACATCCATTCTCCAGCGCACGCAGATCAGAGACAGCTCTATGGCAGGCATGTCCAAACTATGGCCCTCCAGATGTTGTGAAACTACACATCCCAGCATGCCTTGCCATAGTTTTAGAATTCCCTAATAGTAAAACTGTGGCAAGGCATGATGGGACTTGTAGTTTCACAACAGCTGGAGGGCCATAGTTTGGACATGCCTGCTCTATGGTGTCTCTGATCTGCGAACGCCCTGTGTGGGAAGTAGGTGGGAATGCCCATGAAACGCATAGTGCTCCCATGGGCTGTGCCCCCCCGCCACTGCCCCACGCCCCCCGGCACAACTGCAAGTTTGCCGTGCCCGCTCGCACCCTACATCTGCACAGAAATGCCCAAAACATTGGTCCCCCATCAGGGGTGGATTTATGGGTGAGGGCGCCCCTAGGCACAACAATAATGCCGCCCCCCGCCTAATTGTATTACTGTGACATTTTTTATTTGTTATTCTGTATGTATATTTACTAAGTAGGACAGTTTATCCATTTATACTCTATTCAAAATGGAATATGGTACAGTGCAGTAGATAATTTGCAGTTACTGGTACATTTCAGGCTAAGGGCCAGATGTATCAAGCTTCAAAAAGTGATAAAATGCAGAGTGATAAACCACCAGCCAATCAGCTCCGACCTGACATGTTTCAAACACAGTCTGTGACATGGCAGGCAGGAGCTGATTGTCTGGCTGTTATCACTGTCTATTTTATCACTTTTTAAAGTTTGATACATCTGGCCCTAACAGTACTATCACAAGCATCGGAGTGCCGCCCCCAAACATGTGCCGCCCCTAGGCACGTGCCTCACGGGAAATTCGGCTCTGTCCCCCATGCAAACGTACGGGCCACTGAAAGAACCAGAATAACCACCTGTATGTACAGAATCAGGCGGTGGGTGCCTCATCTGTACCTCCCCGGCTGGGTCACTGTTGATCCCTTCCCACTCACCCAAAATCATAACACTCTGGACCGCTAGCCAATAGGAGCTTGCGGTCCAGCAGCCACTCAGAAGCATTGGACTGCGAGCGCCTATTGGCTAGCGGTCCAGTGGGAAACTTGTGAATTGAAAATATCGGCGAGGAGCAAAAGAGCTGGGTGGTCGGGTGAGCGGGCTGCAGTCCCCTTGGCAACGGGCTATTTCAGTCCCCCTTGGCAATGAGCAATTTCAGTCCCCCTTGGCAACGAGCAATTTCAGTTCCCCCTGGCATCGAGCATGCAGTTCCTAGCAATGAGCATGTAGGTAAGTGGCACTTATGTGTCAAATGTGTAATGGGCATTATAGTTTGTTATATAGTATGTAATGGGCATTACAGTTTGTTATACGGTATGTAATGGGCATCATGTGTATTCATTATGTATTACAAAGTTCGCTATAATGTGCAATGGGCATTACGGTGTGTGGTATAGACCGTGCCCCTTTTTGCCATGCAAGAGCCTCGCCTACTACAAATCGGGGGCGCAAAACAAGCCCTTGCTCCGGGCACCGTGGCACCTAGCTACACCACTGCCCCCACTCCCAAAACTACTGCCATGTACATCTACCTACCAGCCACTGTTTATTTTCACATCCATCGATCGTCTATAAACATGGCCCGATAGACCTGAGCCTGCTCAAATCCTACCATTGGGAATTAGACAATCGATTAACACAGAGATCGAACATCGATGATATGACAACAACAGATGCCCATCACTACAGCCCGACCTCTCCTCGCCGTCCCCGCCCCTCCCAGTCCTCGCTCGCTGTCCCCATGTGACAGCCGCGCGACCTTTGTACACTGTTTTTTCCCCTCCCTCCGGCTCGTGCCTGTGAGTGACAGGTCCCACCCGCCAAACCGCCCCCTGATCCTCGTTGCTCTAGTCCAATCGCCGCCTCCGTGTGTCTGTGCGGGCGGGGCGCTGGTGTGTACGGTATAATAGCGAATGACAGCTGTGGCGGGCGCAGCGGCGCTGAGTGACTGAGGGGCAACATGGCGGAGCAGCGGGACAAGGCTGCGGACCAGATGCGTCTGTGGAAGGAGAGCAGGGGCAACCAGGTACCCCAGCACTGGCGTATGCTGCTGCTGCTCGGGGACTACTACTCCCAGCAAGCTCTGGCTGGTAGTCCCCCAGCACCTGAGGAGGCAGAGGTGGCTCATACTGGTAATGCCTCCTATTTGCAGAAGAGATGGACACAAGTGTGTAGATGTGGTGTGTATATATGCATGTGCATATTTGTATAGCTGTGCGTGTATAGATGTATGTATATGTGCTATGCATGTATGTATGTATGTATGTATGTATGTATGTATGTATGTATGTGTCCTATATAGATATGTATACCTGTGTGTGTGTGTGTGTGTGTATGACAGATGGTGTTATGGTAAGCATTACTGCCTCACAGCGCTGAGGTCCTGGGTTCCATTCCCACCATGGCCGTAACTGTGCGGAGTTTGTATATTCTCCCCGTGCTTGCGTGCGTTTCCTCTGGGTGCTCCGTGTTTCCTCCCACAATCCAAATATATACTGGTAGGTTATTTGGCTCCCAACAACATTAACCCCAGCGCGAATGTGTGTGTGTGTGTGTGTGTGTGCATGTACATGTGTTAGGGAATATAGAGTGTAAGTGAGGTCATACGCATGTTTGCTTTATTGGCGCACTGCATTGTTCAGTTACAGAGGGTGGAAGGGGCATATACAGAAGTCCCTGTGTTGTGTTCAGTGCTGGGGCGCACATCCGTTGTGGCTTCTTAAAACACCGACAGACGGGTTCCTGACTGCCACCGGCTATTCCCCCTTGTAAGGGTCCACGACCCCCATAGAGGGAGAATAGAATAGGTGGCGAGCGTAGCGAGCCACGGCGCCCGCAGCGCGGTGAGCGCAGAGAGCCCGCAAGGGGCTTTGTTGCACTAGCCATGCTGTCTGAGTCCGGCCAGTCGGGATCCCGACTGTCGGAACCCTATACCACACCCACACGTGTATACTTGGCATGTTCAGTGTATACTTGGCATGTTCAGTCACAGACTATCTGCAATGTATGTTCTCCTGAGTTCTATGCAATATGTGGGTGTTCTGTGCTATATGCAGCCTGGCATCTGGGTACATGGCAGTGCCCGGAGTTGTGCAGGACTGTGCAATACGGTATGTGGGTGTTATATGCAGCCTGGCATCTGGGTACATGGCAGTGCCCGGTGTTGAGCAGGACTGTGCGATACGGTATGTGGGTGTTATATGCAGCCTGGCATCTGGGTACATGGCAGTGCCCGGTGTTGCGCAGGACTGTGCGATACGGTATGTGGGTGTTATATGCAGCCTGGCATCTGGGTACATGGCAGTGCCCGGTGTTGTGCAGGACTGTGTGATACGGTATGTGGGTGTTCTGTGTTATATGCCGCCTGGCATCTGAGTTCATTGCGGTGCCCGGGGTTGTGCATGTGTTACTGCTGTATCAGGAGAGGTCCGAGGTTCCATCCCCAGCATGGCATTGCCCTCACTGTAGTACCATCTTTGTGGTTCCCTAGGAGATGGGTACTGTACCTCTGACGCACCACGTACATGGAAATCATTCTAATTAGATGTGATCTGCCGTTGCTGCAGCGATCTCACGCCTGCCACAGGCTGAAGTCAGCCCGAATTCACACAGAATAGCTTGGCGCCAGTGAGCCCTTTTGGTACAATTCATGCTGTCCCTATGATTTGCACTATATCATTGCATCTTATTGGACTGACCCCACCCCAGTCGTGGGCAGCTGCTGATATTATCACCTACATCATTTGCTCCGGGATATTATATTCATTTATGCAGCTGACAGTTCTAGCAAGTGGCAGCTTCTGTGCAGGACATAACACTGCATTGTGCCAGTTATTAAGTCAAGTTTGCAGGGATAAATAACTTGGGCCAGTTGCTGAAAGTTGGGGCGGTTGTCCATATGCAGGGGTTGGGGGCACATGGCTGTATGCAAGGGGGGGCGGTTGGTGGTATACAGGGGTTGTTTGGCCTTATACAGGGGTTGGGGGCGCATGGCAGTATGCTAGGGTTGGGGGGGGGGTGTGGTGGTATGCAGGGGTTGGGGGCGTGTGGCAGTATGCAGGAGTTGGGGGAATTTGCCCATATACAGGGACCTGACCTACTGTAACTAGGGCACAGGTCACTAATCGGCTGTAATCTATGTATCCTTGTTATCGGTTGCAGTGGTTTTCTGGACTTTAACCATGAACGCTCCGTCCTGTAGTAACATCGGTGAATGTGTACTGCGGTTCCTATATGTTGGCTCGCCACATTGGCTGGGTACACAGTGTGCCAGCTCTGCACAATTTGGAAGTGTGATCTGGTTGTGTCGTTACACAATAGGTGTGTGCTTGTTAACTTTTTTTATCGGTGGCAGACAACGTATGTATTATTGCAGACCCTGTACTGATAAGTGACCTTTACTATAGGGTTCAAGTCTGCTGGACTCTGCCCTTGTTACCCGATCACCTGTTTTCGGCTACCCTCCTGTGACCCGTAGTGCAGAGCGCCTTATTCTCTGCTACATAAGATGTTCCTGGGGTTATGAAATGCTTTGTACGCTCGCCTCCGGAATAATGCAGAAAGATATTACATTACAGGAGAGCTGGAAGTTCTAATCCCATGAAACTTGTTTGCAGAAACCTTCTTGCAGTGTTCTAGATCTGGCTGCTGAGCTGTTCTAGATCTGGCTGCAGATCTGTTGTGTAATACTGAAGAGTAAATAACCATTGTGTAGTGGGTGGAACAGATTTAAGGTCCTGAGTGTTTTTGCCCAGCGTGTATGCAGAGCGATTATGCTGAAAATCAGTGCATAGAAACTGAGCGATATTGTCCCGTTCAATCGATTTTTCACGGGGGTGGATGACTTTCCATAGCAGAATGCCGTCCACCCTGCCGCTCACCTGCTGGTAATTGGCGCTTGCCGCCTATCACCGTGCCATACACACTAGGCGGCTTTTGATCCCTGCCTGCCTGATCCCTGCCTGCCTGATCCCACCCTGCCTGATCCTGCCTGCCTTATCCCACCCTGCCGGGCTGCCTGCCTGGTCCCACCCGGCCGGGCTGCCTGCCTGGTCCCACCCGGCCGGGCTGCCTGCCTGGTCCCACCCGGCCGGGCTGCCTGCCTGGTCCCACCCGGCCGGGCTGCCTGCCTGGTCCCACCCGGCCGGGCTGCCTGCCTGGTCCCACCCGGCCGGGCTGCCTGCCTGCCTGATCCCACCCGGCCGGGCTGCCTGCCTGACCCCACCCACCATGCAAAATTTTATGGCTGTTGTGTGAGCAGCACAATGCTCGCACTTTACCCACTAGCTATGTAGCTGGGGATGGGGGCTTTTTGTGTGTTGCAGCTGCTGCAACTGCCTCCCAAATGATTGGTCGCCGCCACTACATCTGATATCTGCCATTTTCTCTGCAGATTTTGCCATGAAGCTGAATGGGGCCCATTGTGTGCTGGCTATAGCTGACCCTTCTGGCAAAAAAGGCAGCATTGGTGCGGGTGGCAGTGGATGTGTCGGGTCCTTGCAGGGTGCGTTGGGTGAAGTCAAGTTCTTGGCGGCAGGGAGTTTCCTGCCAGCCCGCGGAGAACACTGCCAGTGTGTATAACGCTGCTCGCTTCTGCGCCCATGGAGGCAGCAGTTCTTCTTCTACTATACGAGCAGTCTTCTAAAGACAAATGTCTTCGTGTGATGGAAAGGTGAACATGACAATGGTCAACCACAAGGTTTGAGGGGGGGGGGGGGGGGGGTTGTATCTTGTATGTATGAACAAAGAAAAAACAAATGAAGCACTAGTAGTAGTAGAAAAAAGTTTCTAAATAAATTGGATGATCTGAGGATTTTTAATAAGCAATAATTGAAAATGACACAGTTGGATATAAGACCAAGATAAGAAAAAGAAAAAATAAATGTTAAAAACTAAGAATAAATAATTTAGTAAGCGCCTTCTTCCACATTTTTGCAGCAGCAAAGGAGAGTCCGTTCCTATTAATGCCCAAGAATGAGTTATTTGTGAGGATAACAATTACCGCCCCTGGTTGTACAAGGATAGGTCCCAACAGAGTCCAAGTGGTCGGTCCAATGAGGGAAAAAATCACCGATCCCACTGGAAGGGGTGTTGTAAAGCTATTGGCAAATGGTGGAATACTGTATCCTTGGTCTCTCAATGGTAGTGACGCTTGAGGAGCGGTCACCTCTTATGATCTAAAGGTCCCAAGTGAGTACAGTGGAGATCAATATGAGGTCCTGATGGGCTGGTCCAGACTTCAATCCAAAGGTTGGTTTGTGGAAAGCGGGTAGCAGCAGTGCCTGAAGCGTTTCGCTGCACTTATCAAAGAAATCAACTAGCTCTGCATTTTTTTTTTCTTTGCTCCAATATATACAGGCCTAACTAACCTGGTTTAAGCAGCTGCTGAGAAACCACTCTTTCCAAGTGCCCCCAGTTCTGTCCCCCCACAAAGGGTCGGTCCACCCGCCCTGCTGTAATATTGTGTTGCCCGCTGTGACCTGAAGCCATGGGCCAGATCCTGGCCTGCTAGGCATATCTGTGGCATTGCAGTGTGGCCATAGCTCATTGGGGACCTATAGATGGCCTTACCCATCCAGTTCTGCCATGCAGTGGGGATGAGCTTCATATGCCAACAGTCAGGATTCAGGAGCCCGACTGCCGACATTACCGCCGGCCAGACTCCTGGCACTGGGGGGAGTAGTGGATGGGCCCTTTATTATAACTAACAAGTCAGCTCTGTTCTGCTGTTTGATCTTTGTCACAATCTCTTTTGAAATACACAAGTCTGAGCTGAAATCTCTGAGGTGGACCCAGGATCAAAGGCTGCCTGATGTCTGATCTCTGCTGCATTAAACAGTAACCAGGCCTTGGTGCTGTTTGCTACCCTCTGAGATCAGCAAATTTACTTTGGCAGCAGAGAAATCCCATGATCTGCAGAGGATACACATGATCTGGCTGGATGTGGAGCAAGAGTCTTTGGTTTTAGGCCAAGTTCTTATCCAAAAAACAAACTGTAGCGTCCATCTGCAATGTTTGTAATGTAGCCCGAGGTCTCTTTGACAATTACTGTAATGCTGCCCAACCATTTGTGCGATTGCACGCAATGTTTTCCTTAACTCTTCCCGTGCGATAAATCACATCTGAAGTGCTTTTTTCCAACTCATTAGATGAAGCTTCGCAAGGTCATCGATGGTTGCGTATACGCAGGTTCATTTCTGCGCATGTGCATACGGCAGGCTGGCCCATTTGCAGATGGGAACGCCCAGCGTTTCATGGGCGTTCCCATGATAATAGGCCGATGCCACTGGGGGAGGGCGGCTGAGATCACCAGATGTCAGCTGCCCGCCCACTTCCTCCCGAGCGTCCACGCATATATAAGTAACTTGAGAGTCCCTTATTCATATGCATTCGCCGACCATCGCATGATGTGGGTGGATACCACTAGGCATTGTGAGCGAATCAACCTTGCGAATGGGTGGTGGCTGGGTCACCATTCGCAAGGCGGGTGTGGTGGACTCTCAAGGCTGCAAGTTTGCAGCCTTGCAAATCAACCAGAATAACCCCCCTATATCTCTCAAGTCTATGAGCACCATAACACAATGCAACTAGGACGGCCTAGGTGAGCTGTGTGATATGTATAGTGTGTGTGTGTGTGTGTGTGTGTGTGTTGTGCAGAATAGATCTTGTATTGGGGAAAACTGTGGTTGCTATGGATGTGCCCCGCTACAGCCTTACTGCTTCCGTGGTGGCGTGCCAGGAGCAATCGCATCAGAGATGTGTACCATTGAAGTGAATGGGAGGTGGGCGTATGCGCAGGTCGGTTCTGATTCTAGTTAGTGGTATAGCAGCAGCGTGTGATTGTATACACCACGCTATGCTGCGCCAGCAAGGCTCCTTAAGATAAAGGCCAGTCCGGCATGACATCAGCCTTTATTCTCAGGTTTTTTTTTTCATTTGTTTACGCAGAAACCGGACGTCCTAACAACAGGTGGCGGGAACCCAGTGGCGGATAAACTCAACCTTCTGACTATTGGACCGCGAGGGCCCCTACTGGTGCAGGATGTGGTGTTCACAGATGAGATGGCGCACTTTGATCGGGAGAGGATCCCCGAAAGAGTGGTACATGCTAAAGGAGCAGGTAGCGCTTCCAACTGCTGTCTTATTATTTGTAGTAATGCTATTCCTGGTCATCCAGCGGCACACTAATAAGTACAGGTACTATAATGGGTGTCCTGAGATACATTTGTTATGGGGTATAGATATCGCCCATGGCTTCTGTGGTGTCAGTCGCAGGATTGATGGAGGCGTAGTGGTATGATACAATGGGATGCGGTCGGAATCCCGACAAACGAAATTCCGACTGCCGCAAATGCCGGCACTTGTCCCTCTATGGGTGTCCACGACACCCATAGAGGGAGAACAAATTGTGTGCCAAGCATAGTGAGGCACTGTGCCCGGTGCGTAGAGAGCCCGCAGGGGGGGGGGGGGGCTTGTCTGCATTTCGGCGGTCGGTATTTTGACCGTCAGGATTCCGACCGCCGGCATTTCATACCGAATCCGATACAACAGCAGACAGGATTTGTACACAATATAATTACACAGTTCTATGCTTTGTACTAGTATTTGTAAATTCTGATTAATAATTTTATTAATAATGAAACATTGTGGATGTGTTTTTCCTCCAATCTGTGGGGAGATGTGATATGCTGCACTGCAGCATGGCATTACCCTCGCATAGCCTGTATCCGTCTCCTTACACTATTGAGATATAACCATTTTCAGCCACTTCGTATTATAAACCAGTGGATCTTCCCTGTCTCTAGGGGCCTTTGGCTACTTCGAGGTGACACACGACATCGCCAAATACAGCAAGGCGAAGGTTTTTGAGTATGTTGGGAAGAGGACCCCAATCGCAGTGCGCTTCTCCACTGTCGGTGAGTTTCCTTCCCCTGTCTTATATATAGACAGAACACTATGGCCCTGCAGCAGCTAAGCCTCATGTCCTCTTCCCAGCTGGTGAATCCGGCTCCTCAGACACCGTGCGCGATCCTCGTGGATTCGCTGTAAAGATGTACACCGAGGATGGGAACTGGGATCTGACTGGTAACAACACCCCCATCTTTTTCATCCGTGACGCCATGTTGGTGAGTTTCCTCCGGCATTAATGATCTGACTGCTAAAGGTCGTCTCACACTTTCTAGGGAAATAAATTACAATTTGCGCTAAATCCTATAACAAATTAAATCACTAACTGCCGCAGTGAATGGAGTAGCCCAAAATCCCCCTATTGAAAAAAACAACAACCTCTTTTACACCTGAAATCAGGTTGTCACAGCTAATTCCCCCCCCCCCCCCCCCTAAGTTTTCAGTCCCACCTTGCCAATCAGATGGAAATACGTTTTTCTCATATCAATAGAGATGGGGTTCTCAAACTCGGTCCTCAGGACCCCACACAGTGCACGTTTTCCAGGTCATCCGACAGGTGCACTCATGACTCACTGACACATTTTAAAAGATCCACAGGTGGAGCTAATTATTTCACTTGTGATTTTCTGGGGAGACCTGTAAAACATACACTGTGCGGGGTCCTGAGGACCGAGTTTGCGAACCTGTGCAACAGAGTAAATGTTGATATAAGTTTGGAATTCGAGCATGCAAAAGCAGAATCCTTTGAAGTGGCCAGTGACATGTTGATCATTTTGTAAATAATACTATATTTGTCTTTCAGTTTCCTTCTTTCATCCACTCCCAGAAGAGGAACCCCCAGACTCATATGAAAGACCCAGACATGGTTTGGGATTTCTGGGCACTGCGACCAGAGTCTCTCCACCAGGTAATGCACCCCCTTTACTATTCCTGCCCCCTTGTTCAGTGCTGATAACCTACTGTTGGCACCGTTCTTGTTGGGACCCAAATGAAACCTAAGAAGAGCTTATATACTGTATGTTAGGGGACATTGTGGGTTGTTTGATGCTTTACATAGTAGTCAACACTGAAAAGACTTGGGTCTATCAAGTTCAACCCTTGTTGTATTTGTTATATCCCTATATGCGAATTGTGTATTTTGTTTTAATTTTGGACAAAATATGGTGGTTGGATGTTTTTAACCAATAAATGTTTGTCCTACCTAAATGCATTTATTGTGTCTGCCGACACCACCTCTCCAGGAAGAGCTTTCCAGAATTTGGTTACCCTCACCATTAAAGTTTTTTTTCCTTCTAAGGGTACGGAATCTTCTCTCCTCTAGTCTAAAGGCATGCCGCGTGTCCTGGAGTCCTTCCTCCTGCCGGTTCCTTATATTGGCCCCTGATCTATTTGTACATGTTTAGCAGGTCTCCTCTTAAACATCCCTTTTCCAGAGTAAACCATCCCAGTTATAAGCTAGTAATGGAGGCCTTGCATTGTAGGGATACTGCCACCTTGTAGCCAGCTGCTATACTCTATTGGGCTGTATGGTCCGTGTATCAACTGTATGGGAGATTCATTTTTCATTGTCACTTTGTGGGAATACTCTGCAGAATATCTCCCCAAACCTGATATTTAGTATATTACCAGCAGTAAGTTGCGAACCCTTTTTTGTGGCCAATGTGACTCTGGAATCGTGTGTGTGTGTGTGTGTGTGTGTGTGTGTGTGTGTTTCTCCTCTCACAATGGTTCGTCCCCCCAGGTTTCCTTCCTGTTCTCTGACCGCGGGATCCCAGATGGTCACAGGCACATGAATGGTTATGGCTCCCACACTTTTAAGCTGATCAATGCTAAGGATGAAGCTGTGTATTGTAAATTCCACTTCAAGGTATTTGCTACTGATACAATACTCTTGTATTTGTATTCTAAACGTCTACATCCAATTACTGTAAGATCTAAGTGATGCAGTTATGCCACATCGCCACTAGATGGCACCCACCACATAATCAATTCAATGCTGTATATGTTCTTCCAATTTGTAAGATGTTTGCAGCAGAAAACCATCCCATCTGCTAGGTGTTAGGGGACCGGATTTGGTACATAAAGCCCTTTATTGTCAGACCTCCCTTAAACACAGCGCTCGCACAGATGAGAAGGTGCATTATAATCACACATTTATTGGAAGGTAATGTAAAAACAATCGTCTCCTACATAACACCACCAGAGGGCTTTTAACAACCTCTCCTAATTATAAGATTGAGCAACAGTTTCCCCAGACGTTCCTGCAGAGTGCCCAAAGCTCAACAGAGGCCGTTACCCCGTTATAATACCGTTCCTACCAGGATCTCGCATAAACATCTGCAGCAGACTCTGCTTGGTCCTGTGGCCACTGTGCTGCACCAATATGGTGGGGTCCAAGCTACTTTACCCTGACATCTGCAGCTACAGGGTTATGACGGTGATCCTGTACCCAGCGTATGGGCGAGCAGTAAGTGCACGTGTGTCACTGAGGGAGAGAAGGACAAGCAGCACTCTTGGTAACGGAATGATTCGGAGTAAAATGAGCTCTGCCCAAGAGCTTACAGTCTAGTAGTGTTCTGTTGCAAGACTTGACACGGTTGTTTCATAACTATTGTAAAGTGATCTTTGTGTTTTTACAGGCACGCTGCCACGCTGCAGTGGGTTAATCTTTAAGCTGGTTTCTGGAACAACTTTGTTACTCGTCAATATTTGCATTAATACCTGGATTAAATGGGATGGTTTATACAGGTGGCCAATGCCTGGCACAATTAATGGGAATCTGTCTGTAGCATGATGTTGCAATCCCCACGATTGGCCCATGTTCTAAGGGAGGCTTATTTCTGATTTATTATGCACAAAAGGGGATACAGGGGTAGATATATTAAGCTCGGGCAAGTGGTAATGTGGCTGGTACTTTATCACCGGCCAATCAGCTCCTGACGGTGAAGTTCTAGGCTTGGTTTGAAAAATGACAAGTAGGAGCTGATTGGCCGGTGATAAAGACCAGACACTTTATCACTTCACGGAGCTTAATAAATCTACCCCTCAGTTACTACACTTTGGCTGCCTTCTCTGTGTGCGTCTGATTGGTGCATTTAGAAGCACATGTACTCCTATAGTTGCTGTAAGGGGGTAAGCTAGCCTTTATTTGTTGCCCCAGAAACGGCCACTGGATGCATACATTGGACCAAATTCCTGGTCCTTAATAGAAGCTGCTCTGATTGCATAATTGTCATTATCATTGAATATTGCATTAAAGTGTGATGCACTACATAGGTTATATGCTGTTTATTCTCAGACTGACCAGGGCATCCGAAATCTGACCGTAGAAGAAGCCAATCGCTTGGCAGCTGAAGATCCGGATTATGGTATTCACGACTTGTATGAATCCATCGCCAGTGGGAACTTCCCTTCCTGGACCTTCTACATCCAGGTCATGACCTTTGAAGAAGCAGAGAAATTCCCATTCAATCCTTTTGACCTAACTAAAGTGAGTTGCGTTGATGATATCGGGGTTCAGTAATGATGGCTAGTCGTACATTGCTGACTGCCATTGACCCTGTGCGGATCATTCATGTACTTTAGGATTATATGATGTCTAATACGATTTTCTTGTTCAAGGTCTGGCCGCACAAGGATTACCCTCTCATCCCTGTGGGTAGACTTGTTCTGAACCGTAACCCAACCAACTACTTTACAGATGTGGAGCAGATGGCCTTCGATCCCAGTAACATGCCCCCTGGAATAGAGCCGAGCCCAGATAAAATGCTGCAGGTGGGGAGATCTGCGATCGGTTACTATGTCCTTGCACTGACTGTAAATGCTGCTATTGTCACTTTGCTAAGTAGTAAGTGTGAATTAGAAACCAGACGGTGTGAGTCTGCACAGTTTCATGTCACAAAACTAGTTGTCCACTTAATATATATCAAGGTGCTTGTCCACTGGCTTTTGGAACCCCCCTGAAAGATGACCCAAGTCCAGCTCTGTCAGTCCACCTGAAAATACTCCATGTGGAACAAATCTTTCCTCTACCTTCCCCCATGGCAGCCATTACTATGGGTTCCTCCCTTCTGGGTAGTCCTTCGGAAAAGAAAAAAAGACACCAGCCCCTATAAGAAGGCTCCACCTCCCTGTTCCGGTGTCTTTTTTTCTTTTCCGGGTAGTTGGATAGTTGGATAGGGCTTACCCTGTGAAGTGCTGCCTGAAATACCGCTGCTCGGGTGTGAGGACCTTGCTGCAGCTGGTGGGGTCCGGTCCCTGTGATTGTGCCGCATGCAAGCCCATGCAGGGGTGAGCTGAGTCGGCGGCATCCTCAGGAAGGCACCATTAAGCGGCGCGGGATAGTGTCTGCGGTGTGCTTCCTGGCCTGTGTTAATCTCTGCAGAGAACAGGCAGGGTGTCAGGTGGTGCGCGGCGCGGCGGATGACGCATGCATAGCAAGTAGCCGGCTGAAGGAAGAAGCCGGAAGACGCCGAGTCGCGTGGACGCTGCTGCTGCTGCCGGACGGAGCGCGGTCTTCTGGAGGGGTAAGAAGAGATTCAAATATCCCACTGTACCACCAATGATTGCGGGGAGCATCCGGAGGTTGAGAAGTAAGCAGGCTTGTATTGTGCTTAAGTTAGTACAGTGCTAAAGGACGCAGGAGCAGTGGAGTGAGATCCTGACCAGTAGTGGGCAAGAGAAAGATTCTTAACCGGATTGGAGGTGATTGTGAATACAATGTTTTCCTGTGTATCAGAGGTGCAGTCGTTTTTATGCAAACTGAAAAACATACATATGTCTATACAGCGCACCACCTTAGAGATATGGAGGAGGAAAACCGGCAGGCTGGTAGAAAGTCAGGGTAAGCCCTAAAAAGAGAATGTGTTTGTAATGGTGGTGGTGATCAGTTTTTATTTTTTATAGCACCACTATGCTTGTTACTTAGGTAATATTCTTTGTTGGTAGGTCTGAGACCAGCAGAGAAAAGGAAGATAAGCGGAGGAGATCGCATAGAGCTAAATGCAGTTCTTGTGACAAAACTTTGCCTGAGAAGCATGTGGGCAGCCTGTGTGAGGCTTGTAAGACCCCGCTACAAATACCTATGGTTCAGATGAACAGTCTGGTTGATATGCTGAGGAAGTCACTAGCAGATACCTTTATGACTAAGGAGGATTTTTCCAAGATAAGATCCAAAAGGAAGCATGCTGTATTAAGTGATTCAGATGATTCAGTGGAAGCAGGCGGCAGTGTGCAGGTGCTGGATCAAGATCCTGACATTGATGATGAGGATCAGGTGCAGGACAAGTCTGAGTCTGACTTTAGCACTGACATGATTAATAACTTATTGGGACTGATTCACAAGTCTTTAAACATAGAGGATCCAGCAGAAGATCTTAATTTGCAAGAACTGCTGTTTAAAGATAAAAGGAAAAAGAGTAAAGTTTTTCCATTATCTCAGACTTTGAAGGGGGTGATTGCTGATGAGTGGAAACACCCAGATAAAAGGATTGCTATACCAAGTAGGATTGCAAAGATGTATCCATTTGAGAGGGAGCAAGTGTCATCCTGGGATGAGGCCCCTAGGGTGGATGCAGCGGTCTCTAGGATATCTAGGAAGACTACGCTTCCACTAGAGGACGCAAACATTTTTAAGGATCCCATGGAGAGGAGGATCGAATTGGGCCTTAAAAGGCAACACTTGGTAGCAGGAGCGGCGTTAAGGCCGGCTGCAGCAATGGCGGTAACCTCCAGAGTTCTCAGAGGCTGGTGTCAGCAGCTTGAGGCTGATGTACTTGATGGCATAAAGAGATCTGAACTAATCAAAATGATTCAGGACATACAACTGGCAGTCCAGTTTTTGTGTGAGGCCTCTTTAGACTCAGTGCGTCTGGCTGCAAGGGCAGGGGCCACTACAGCAGCTATCAGGAGGGCCTTGTGGCTGAAGCCATGGGCTGCAGACGTTCAGTCAAAGAACAAGTTAATGTCACTTCCATTTCAGGGTGACTACCTGTTTGGGAAGCAACTGGACGATCTGGTGACAAAAATTTCTGGGGGCAAATCGGTTTGGTTGCCTCAGGATAAAGCGGCCAAGAAAAATGTGCCTAGTAAGTTCAACAGATACCAGCCACAGGATTATAGGGAGGCCAGAAGCTATAGGCCTGGCAGAGCCTACAGAAGGGGATCCTGGATATCCAGGGCAAATTTTCGGACCCAAAGGGGCAGAGAAAATAGATTCCCTTCCAAAAAGGAACAGCAATGACGCCGACCCTCAAAGGGTAGGTGCCAGGCTGTTAAAATTTCATCAAGTCTGGCAAAGGTCCACCACAGACAGGTGGGTCTTGGAAATCATCCAGTCAGGATACAAAATAGAGTTCAAAGCGTGGCCAGGAAATCTGGTAGTAGAATCCCCTATTCCCAGGGACAAAGAAGAAAGGGAAGCTTTATTTTTAAGTTTGGAGGAGATGATGGCCCAAGGCGTGGTCACCATAGTACCAAGGGGGCAAGAACCTCTAGGGTGGTACTCTCGTTTTTTTGTGATAAAAAAAGCATCCGGAGGTTTCCGTACCATTCTGGATCTCAGGCGTCTCAACAAAAAGGTGCGCATCAGGCCATTCAAGATGGAATCTATCAAGTCCATACTTCCAGAGATAAGTCCAGGAGACTTTATGACTTCAATAGATCTCAAAGATGCATATCTTCACGTGCCAATATTCGAGGGACATCGAAAATTTCTACGTTTCAGGATCCTAGGGGTGAGTTATCAATTCACGGCCCTTCCATTCGGGTTGGCAACTTCTCCACGTACGTTCTCAAAGGTACTGGTAGTACTAGTGGCAAGACTAAGGCAAGAAGGCATCAAGCTATGGCCTTACCTGGACGACATACTCATAGTAGCAAGCTCCAGGGACATTGTGTTACGTCACACAGAAAGAGTGATTCAATGTTTGGAACAACATGGATGGCTGATAAATCGAAAGAAAAGCCATTTGGAGCCAACTCAGAAAATACAGTACTTGGGAGTCATAATAGATTCCAGTCAAATGAAGGTAGCATTGACCTCCGACAGGAGGGTGAAGTTGATTCAACAAACCAATATGATGCGGATGAGATCAGTTGTGAGGTCACAGGACTGTATGAAGGTGCTGGGTCTCATGGCCGCAGCATTAGAGACAGTACAATGGTCCCGGTTTCACATGAGGAAAATGCAGGCGTGTTTTCTCATGCAATGGAACAAGGACAGCAAGAATCTGATGCAAAGAATAGTTTTGACAAGGACGGCAAAATTAGATTTGGCCTGGTGGTCAGACGACGATCGGCTAAGGCGAGGAAGATCATTCGGAGTCATGGAACAAGTAGTCGTGACTACGGATGCCAGTCAAACAGGCTGGGGGGCAACTTGTGGTCCAGAGATTGCGCAAGGAAGATGGTCCCCATCATGGGGAAAGGCACACTCCAACGTCAGAGAAATGGAGGCAGTGGTCAGAGCGTGTCGTCAGTTCCAGAGTCAGATTCAAGGCAAAGAGCTCATCATCAGATCAGACAATCGGGCTGTGGTGGCCTATATAAATCGCCAAGGCGGAACAAGAAGTCGCAGTCTGATGGAAGTAGCAGACAGGTTGTTGGCTTGGGCAGAGACTTACGTCCTAAACATAACATCAGTCTTCTTAGCAGGGAAAGAGAACTACATGGCAGACGAATTAAGCAGGAAGACCTGTCTGCCAGGAGAATGGTCGCTCAACGACGAAGTTTTCACCATGTTGGTGAGGAGATGGGGGCTACCTCAAGTGGACCTCATGGCCTCAGCAGAAAACAACAAGGTACCAGTGTATTTTTCTCGCTTCAAGGATCCAAAAGCAGAGCAATGGGACGCATTGACGGCCACCTGGTGGATGAGGCGAGCCTATGTTTTCCCACCAATTCCGGTAATTCCGAGATTGTTGAGGAAAATTCAGAGGGAGAAAGTAGAGGTAATAGCGGTTCTGCCTTATTGGCCACGGAGAGCGTGGTTTGCTTCGGTGCGCCAGATGGCAGTGGAAGAACCGTGGACACTCCCGTCAAGACCCGATCTTCTAGTTCAGGGGCAAATATGTCAGCCGCAACCTTTGACCTGGAAGTTGACGGCCTGGCGGTTGAAACCAGGTCATTGACTGAGAAGGGTTTTGAAGGGGAAGTGGTGCAAACCTTGCTCAAGGCTAGGAAAGGATCCACTTCTGCAGCGTATTACAAGGTGTGGAAGAAATATGTGTCAAGGTGTAAGGAGAAAATGCAGTCGCCAAGAGAAGTTACATCAGTACTAAGCTTTTTGCAAGTAGGACTGCAGATGGGACTGTCCTTAAGTACATTGAAGGTACAGGTCTCAGCCCTGTCGGCAATGTTGGACTGGGACTTGGCAGGGGACAGGTATGTCCGAAGGTTTATTCAGGCAGTAAGAAGAATAAAGCCTAAATTTAGATCTCCCATGGCTCCCTGGGACTTGAACTTGGTACTAGGAGTACTTATGGAACCACCGTTCGAACCCTTACATGAAATTTCATTATTATTTCTTTCCTGGAAGGTTTTGTTTTTGGTGGCAATTACGTCTGCAAGAAGAATTTCGGAATTACAGGCGTTGTGGGCGGAAGAGCCTTTTCTAAATTTTTTTGAGAATAGGGTAGTTCTAAGAACTAATCCACAATTTCTACCAAAAGTTGTGACAGAGTTTCACATAAATCAAGAGATTATTTTGCCTTCTTTTTGTATGAACCCTGCAAACGAGAAGGAAAGGCGTTTGCATAACCTGGATATTGTGAGAGCGCTAAAAGTTTATGTTCAGAGAACAAAAGAAGTTCGAACAGTCAAGAATCTGTTTGTGCTAACAGCTGGTGCTAGGAAGGGGCAAATGGCCTCAAAGGCGACATTGGCGCGGTGGATTAAGGACTGTATCCTTAAGGCGTATCAAGTGAGGCAGAGAGAGCCACCTGTGAGTTTGAAGGCACACTCTACAAGAGCGATGGCCGCTTCCTGGGCGGAGAAAGGATCCGCTTCAGTGGAAGAATTATGTAAGGCGGCAGGATGGTCGTCAATACATACATTTACAAAACATTACAGACTGGATGTAATGTCTTCAGCAGACGCTAAGTTCGGAAGGAAGGTTCTTAGCGCAGCTCTGTGAAGGTCTGAAGAAGCTCTCTGAAACTATGATTTATGATTATTATGATTTCGAGGAGGCAACAATTCGGTGCTGGTTGTGAGTATGCCCTCCCGAAAATAATAAACTGCTGGGGTATGACCCATAGTAATGGCTGCCATGGGGGAAGGTAGAGGAAATATCAGATTATTACCTGGTAATATGTTTTCCTCTACTCCACCATGGCAGCATATATTCCCATCCCTTACGAATTGTTGTGTATTGTGTTATGTGGAATAATTATTTCTGTTTATATATTAAAGCTGGAGAATGCAAGACACCGGAACAGGGAGGTGGAGCCTTCTTATAGGGGCTGGTGTCTTTTTTTCTTTTCCGAAGGACTACCCAGAAGGGAGGAACCCATAGTAATGGCTGCCATGGTGGAGTAGAGGAAAACATATTACCAGGTAATAATCTGATATTTAACCTATAAAAGCTTTCGGTACTTGTTTCCTAGCACGGCGCCCACGATATTCAGTCGTATGGCATTGTATTCAATTTAACATTTATTACCATTGCATATGGCATACAATGCAATGCGATTTTTAATTGTATAAGCACCTTAATAGGTGCTTACAATGTTAAATGCACGCCACCGCCACTATCAACGCCAACCCGAAGGGTGGCGAGCCCGCAAGGGGTGGCGGTACATGTCCTCTGACCTTTTCATACCCCTACTATCCACGTCGGTGGGGAGTTGATTTTATATAGTGAGGGGACGCGTATTACTTTACATGTGTTCCGCGGGGCTCGCGCTCGCCACGCTTCTGGCTCCCCACACTATCTAAAATCAACTCCATGCCCACTTGGATGGTGGGGGTATGAAAAGTTCGGAGGACGCGTACTGCCGCCCCTCGCGGGCTCGCTGCGCTCACCACGCTTTGGGTTGGCGTTGATAGTGGGGTTGCTTTTTAACATTGTAAGCACCCATTACGGTGCTTATACAATTAATAATCTTATAGGGGGGCCATTTAACATTGAAAGCACCCATTAGGGTGCTTATACAATTTAAAATTGTATACCATATACAATGGTATACAATTTTAAATTGTATAACATCGGGTGCCATCGCATACCATTGTAAGACTTAGGGTATATGGTGCGATGGGTGCCGTGCTAGGAAACAAGTACCAAGCTTTCCCTGCTGGCTTATTGCTCCTTAGCTTGGTTGCGATGTTTGATGTAATCGGTTAAGCAGCTGAAACGGGTGACCAGAGCTGGCTGGCCGGCCACAGTCATCTCAGCAGGTTAGGTAGAACACCAGACAACAAGTAATGTATTGTGATAACTCGTGGAATGCCAACCGTTACTGGCTCCTTGGTTTGCCTGGCCTCCTACTTGGCAGTTCTGCTGACAAATCACGTGACATCAGTGCAGTGTACACAGCCGGACAGTAAAGCATTTCCTTCTGCTCTCCAGCTTGCAGTTCTGGACCTACAAATCCCTACACTTATGAAGGGGAAATGTTCACCTTTAAATCTGGCTTGTTACAGGGGCGCCTCTTCTCCTACCCGGACACGCACAGGCATCGCCTAGGCGCCAACTATCTGCAGTTACCTGTGAACTGCCCATACAAAGCCCGCGTGGCGAATTACCAAAGGGATGGACCGATGTGTTTCACCGACAACCAAGGTAATTGCCTTCGAGTCCTGCGTCTTGTAGCTACATCACACTCCAGGAGCTCCTCTATGGGAGAGACGTTTATCGAAGGAAGAGAAGTATTGGGACATGGGGAGGTGCGCTGAGGCTAGAGCAGGGGTGGGGAACCTCCGGCTATGGGGGCCGCATATGGCCCCAGGGCCTGTCTGAGTGGCCCTCCCGGAATTCTCAGGAGAGGTCGGTAGTTCTTGCAAGATTCCTATTAATCAACAGCAACTGTAGACTGTCAGTCTTATTCAGCAGCAGCCGCCGGAGCGTGGGACGGCTGCAGCAGGACAATTTGTAAGAGAAAGTTTTACATATGGCCCCGAAGGATTTTTTTTTCCCCCATACCAACGGCCCTTGGCACAAAAAAGGTTCCCCACCCCTGGGCTAGAGGCAGGGTCAAGGGAAAATGATTTCAGAGCGGGTAGTGGACACGTGGAATAGATTCCCATCAGGGTTGGTAGAGGCTAAGACCGTAGCCCGTTATAAATGCAGGGGATGGACAGAAGGGTTTCCTTACACAGAAGTTAGGATCAAATAATGTTTTAAATAACCATATGGTTAAAGGGTCAGAATGGTTCTTATATGCTGTCATGTTCTATGGGCTGTATTCAGTTGTTTTTTCTGCCATAGCCACTAGATGGTGCCCAACGATGACAAAACTGAAATGGGTGAAGTCACCTTAAATGTGCCCATTAGTTTGGTCTGGTTTAGCCACCATGCTCCCGTTTCTAGGTTTCCAAATGTCCTTTGTTTGCTACACAGTGTTTGTGTTTATTGCCGATAAACATGGAAACTTGAGGCCTTTATACTGTTAGAGCCCTTGTCCTCACTTGAAGCTGAGAACTTGCTCTAGAAGTTGCCATGTTTGGTTTACATTCCCAGTAAGTGACTGTTGCGTGAATATTCTGTACTTATTACTACGAAGTATTGTGTATCCACAGGGGGAGCGCCTAACTATTACCCCAACAGCTTCTCCGCTCCTGAGAATCAGCCTCAAGTGAGGGAGTGCCGCTTCCGTTGTTCGGCTGATGTGGCGCGCTATAACAGCTCCGATGAGGACAATGTCTCCCAGGTAAGTCATGGCACACACCCCCACCCCAGCAGCGCTGCATGCACTGCGGGGGACACGGTGATGTCACTGAGCAGGATCGTTCAGTGTGTACGCACAATATTGTATGGCCTTGGCATAGTGTGTACGAGATGAACTGTACCACCCCCTGCATATACAGTATAATATCAGTTAGCGATACATTCTCGCTCCATTGTGACATCTGCGTTTTGTGCAGTGTTTCTTCTTGGGATGTGAAGACATAAGGTGACGTATACCTGCCACGCAACCTCCCTCCGTCCCAGTGCTGACTGTCCTGTAAATAAGTCACACTCCCGAGCCGGCTGCCGCAGGCCTGTTCTCTGCTTGTCCTACACCTCTGACTAGGGGGGGTAAAAGTAAAAGTGAGGTGCAGAGTTAGGGGAACTGCTCCTGGTCATCCTCCGAGTGTACGAACAGTGTCCAGCCCGCACTGCGCTGCATCAAAGACTGCCCTCCTGTAACTGAGACTATAATCTCTGGTATGTTACCTTGCAGGTGCGGGACTTCTACACCAAAGTCCTGAATGAAGAAGAGCGCAAGAGACTAACTGCGAATATTGCTGGGCACATGAAGGACGCCCAGCTCTTTATTCAGAAGAGGGCTGTGAGTATCGTCGGTCTGCTTCCTATCCGAGCTTTCTATGTGTCGTTGGGCCGGGATTTAATGAGAAACTAATATTGCACTCTAACTCAGACACCAGAATATCTGACTCTTCCGAGCTCGGATAATGTAATGGTGTGCGACCTTTTACACTCAATAGGCAAATCTGATTTGACTGAAGGCCAATACACACAGTGGGCAATTTTGAGCTGGAAGCCACTCCGTTTTGTCGTTTGAGCTGCACAGAAACAAAATAACTCACTCAAATCTAATTCTCTCTGCACATTTTACATCTGCCCCACCTGCAGTGCACATGATTTTGTCCATCTAAGAGGGAATTTGTCAGAGAGTGAACCAAAAAAATAAACCCCCCCCCCCCCCCCCAAGTCTCACGCAGCCGCTCTATATAGTCAGACATAATTAGTGCTGGTTTGTTTGGGTGAGTTGTAATCAGAAATGTTTAAATAAGTAACATCTACAAAATAACAGCACATTTTGTAGTTAATCTCTAAAAAAAAAAAAGCAAAAATATACTTTCATTTGGCATAATGGCTTCTGTACCGTTCACGTCACTTTTCCGTTGTTTGTTTGTTTCCCACCCCTGTGAAATGCATCTTATGTGCATGGGAAAGCTATCTAAGAGCACAAGCAGCTTTTGCTGATTCAAAATATATATATTTGTCCAAAGGACCGGCACTCCGAATATCCAGGTAGGTACCTGGTTGCCTTCCCTCAGCTCCCGCAGTCGCAGAATCACAGATCTGTTGTAGGGCGGCACTCCAAGGTTTTGACAAAAGAGACCACACACGGCCAATCAGGTTGCATATATATATATACCATATTTAATTGTGCTTTTATCTGCATAAAGTGTTTTTCAGCAGCTGTGCTGCAGCCACCACCACTGTTTATCCGTTATTCACTGGTCTCTTACTTTCATGTGAGGACCAAATGATTTTATTTTCGTTACATGTGGGGACCAGTGTGATGTTTTTTTTTTAATATGGGGGCCAATGGGTTAGTTTGCTTTCTTCTGGGAGCCAATGTGTTTTTCAATGTGGTGGTCTGATGGTGCGCAGTGACCATTTTATAACTGACGTCAGGGGCGAAATGTAATAGGGTGCGTTTTTTTAGACTAAAAAAAAATCGCACCAAATCGCACCTTTAAAAATCGCGTTTTTTGCCGCGAATTCGCATATGTAATGAGATGCGAATTAGCGGCAAAAAATGCGATTTGCCGCGATTTTTAGTCATGAAAATGTGCGCATTTTCAGTCATGAAAATGTGCGCATTTTCATAAATGCGATTTTGTGCTAAAAAAAAAAAGTAAAAAAAAAAATGGCGTGGGGTCCCCCCTCCTAAGCATAACCAGCCCCGGGCTCATTGAGCCGGACCTGGTTCCAAAAATACGGGGGGACAAAAAGCATAGGGGTCCCCCGTATTTCTGAAACCAGCCCCGGACTCTTGGACCGGTCCTGGTTCCAAAAATACGGGGGACAAAAAATCTGGGGGTCCCCCGTATTTTGAAACCAGCACCGGGCTCCAACAGCCCGCGGTGTCATGCCACAGCCGGGGGACACTTTTTATACAAGGTCCCCCGGCCAAAACATGAGCACCGTGGCTGGTCAGCCTTGGACGGGGTACCTGGAGGAGTGGGGACCCCCCCAATAAAGGGGTCCCCCCCCCCCAGGCTTCACCCGTCCAGGGCTGAAGCCCGGGGCTGTCACCGGCGTCCGTGGCCAGTGGACGCCGGCCTGATAGGGTTAAATCCATCATACATATCATTACATTGCTTTTTACCGGCGAACTACAAGTGCCAGCAGACCTCCCCCGCATGCTGGGACTTGGAGAACCACAAGTCCCAGCATGCAGGGCATTAATGGGCCCGCTGGGACTTGTAGTCCACCTGTAAAAAGAATGTTTATAAAAAACACACACACAGAGAAGTACAAGTTTATTACACACACACACCTCAATTTTACACCACTATACTTACCATTCCTGGATCCAGCGCTGGTCTGGCTGCTTTACAGCCGGCTCCCCCCGCACTGACAGGCAGCGGGGAGAACCGCTTTCTCCGTTGCCTGTCACCGGCTTTCTCCGTAGCTTCTGTAGCTCTGTCCCAGTGCTACAGAGGCTGAGAGCGTGATTGGCTGAGCTACAGTATGCGTCTCCATGGAGACGCATAGCTCAGCCAATCAGGACTGAGCTATGCGTCTCCATGGAGACGCATACTGTAGCTCAGCCAATCACGCTCTCAGCCTCTGTAGCACTGGGACAGAGCTACAGAAGCTACGGAGAAAGCCGGTGACAGGCAACGGAGAAAGCGGTTCTCCCCGCTGCCTGTCAGTGCGGGGGGAGCCGGCTGTAAAGCAGCCAGACCAGCGCTGGATCCAGGAATGGTAAGTATAGTGGTGTAAAATTGAGGTGTGTGTGTGTAATAAACTTGTACTTCTCTGTGTGTGTGTTTTTTATAAACATTCTTTTTACAGGTGGACTACAAGTCCCAGCGGGCCCATTAATGCCCTGCATGCTGGGACTTGTGGTTCTCCAAGTCCCAGCATGCGGGGGAGGTCTGCTGGCACTTGTAGTTCGCCGGTAAAAAGCAATGTAATGATATGTATGATGGATTTAACCCTATCAGGCCGGCGTCCACTGGCCACGGACGCCGGTGACAGCCCCGGGCTTCAGCCCTGGACGGGTGAAGCCTGGGGGGGGGGGGACCCCTTTATTGGGGGGGTCCCCACTCCTCCAGGTACCCCGTCCAAGGCTGACCAGCCACGGTGCTCATGTTTTGGCCGGGGGACCTTGTATAAAAAGTGTCCCCCGGCTGTGGCATGACACCGCGGGCTGTTGGAGCCCGGTGCTGGTTTCAAAATACGGGGGACCCCCAGATTTTTTGTCCCCCGTATTTTTGGAACCAGGACCGGTCCAAGAGTCCGGGGCTGGTTTCAGAAATACGGGGGACCCCTATGCTTTTTGTCCCCCCGTATTTTTGGAACCAGGTCCGGCTCAATGAGCCCGGGGCTGGTTATGCTTAGGAGGGGGGACCCCACGCCGTTTTTTTTTTTTATAAAAACACTTTTACACATTTTTATTAACAGAACCATGCACAGATCTCAATGATCTGTGCATGGTTCTGTCAAATTCGCCTGTCAGAACCTGGTCTATTTTTTTTGCGATTTTTGGTAACATTGACCAAAAATCGCACCCTATTACATTTGCGAGTTGTATACTTTATAATGGGAAAACATCTGGATGCGAATTGAAATGTGACTAAAAATCGCACTTCTAAAAGTGCGATTTCGCGGTAAAAAGTGCGATTTTTTTTACCGCGATTTTCAACCTATTAAATGTGCGATTTTCGGAAAATGTGCGATTTCGGCCGTTTTTGACCAAAAATCGCACATGTCTAAAAAATCGCACTCTATTACATTTCGCCCCAAGTGTGTAAAAGATGTTAGATCATTCTGTTCACCCAAAGATGTAAGTAACATACTCTGCTCCCATTGGCTCGAGTTCTATATTTAACATAGGAAAACCTCTGGATCCAGCTCTTATTTGGCGTGGTAACCTTCCGTGTTTGAGTGAATTTGGATGCTATTGCATTATCTGATTTGAAAAATATCAGTTTGTTTTTGCGCAAAAATCTGACAATTCACAAATCATACAAATATCGCCTCCTATTATATCCCAGCCCTGGCCATCGCTTTCTTTTATGGTTAAACCCAAGGACACTCAATAGAAGGTAGATTTCCTATTCTGCCCATACTCCCAGCAGTTACCATGTTACTTATTACATAAGGGCTGGGGGTATATCATAGGACCCTGATATGCACTCGTAGCCAAATATATGGTCTACAGAATATACAGTGTGTATATTGTAGTAAGAATCAATTAAAACCAAACTTCAGTTTCCAAGCCCCAGATCCAAAATACCTGTAAAACATTTCTAGAGCTCCCTCTCTTCTCCTTTGTTGGTAATGAGCCTTAATCGCTGCTTTCCATCCTTTCCATTCCACCCATACCCGTATATAGTGGGTTCATCCAAGGACTGCATGTGTAATCTGCATACCTCCCAACTTCTGTCCGTATGAAATAGGGACACTCGCGCGGCTTCGTCCGAAAAGGGGGTGGGTCGTATGCAAATGAGGGCGCGGCTTATGCTAAATAGCCGCAACCTCATTTTCATACGAGAATAGACGCTGTGCGCATGCGCACAGCGTCTATTCTACTAGATTGGGGGTCTCCCAACTGCCACCCCCCGCAGCGGGACAATGCCTGCCGCGGGTGGGACAGCGGGACAGGACCCGAAAATCGGGACTGTCCCTCTAAAATCGTGACAGTTGGGAGGTATGAATCTGTCCCAGATGGTGACAGCCCCGAATCAGTCAGGTGGCTTGTATTTGGTGGTGTCCCTGTGTTCATGGACAGTAAGAGCGTTGTGTTGGTGCAACCATTTATAACTACATGAGCCTTGTATGTACAAGGCCTTTCACATGTCCTAAACTGCTATCTGTGTCCGCGCCAGCTTCATTTTCTCCTATAAGGATGAATGTTCTCTGCTACTGAAAGGATTTAACCTGTAACCTTCCCCCTTCTGCTGACAGGTGAAAAACTTCTCTGATGTTCACCCTGATTTTGGCAGCCGCATCCAGTCCCTGCTGGACAAGTACAATGCGGAAGGCCATAAGAAGGTAATCCTCATAGTCTGTGTGCTATCTCCCCATGTCGCTGTAGGAGCGGTTGGTGGGGGGGTGACTGCCATCTCTGTGTGCGTGCCGGGACTCCGACCTGGTCTGTATAGTAGCTGAATGTTTGCTTTTAATGAGCGCCATCTGTAGGTTAAATCTGCTGTGCTGGGCCACCCTGCTATTTCCTAATAAGTTCTGTTTTTACCACCCCCTTTGCCTCATTGCACAACTAGGAGTATGGCTAGGAGTAGCTGACCTTCGCATATGCAGGTTTACGGGCTTATACAGTGCAGCTGACTATAGACCTCATTCAGAATTTGTTGTAACAGCCAGTGCTGTGATTCTAACCAGACAACCCTTCCTCTTACAGAAAACTGTGCAGACCTACAGCCAGCACCCTGGGAAAGACAAATCCAACTTGTAACCTTCTTCATCCTTGTGCGATCCGTCCAGATCTCCTCCGGCCTTTGTAGTCTACAGCTTAGATGAGACTTCTACGAATGTAATGGTCACAGCAGATCTGTGCTGGACCAATACTAACGATCACCTTCAATTATTCTGTCTTCCGATTATTCTATATTGGCAATCAGTAAGATGGGTAAATGCTAGAAAAAGACGAGGCGATAATACACATACGAATGGTATAGTGCAGCCGGCTTCCATGTACTCTGCAGGTAATCTAATGATGCAGCAAGTGTAGCACCTTATATCGATACGCTGGGGACTGTTAAAATGATATAACATTGAGGATTCCTTCCTATGGTTGTAGCTGCAATTGGGCACAAACTTTAACTTGATGGTTTCAGAAGTTGGTGACAATCTCTGAAGCGGATTGTGAGCATTATGGGAATTGTAGTTCCTCTGGGTGATCTGCGGAGATCACTGCAGTATATATGTATACAGCAGTCTGCCCTCTGCTTGTTCTGCATCATCGCAAAGCGAATGTACACTAATTATAAACTGTTAATTTGTTTTTCTACAATAAATATATCTGATATAATACGCTCAGTGTCTTCAGTTACCTCCCACTGTTGGTCTGAGTAATATGGATGAAGGACCTTATTCATGTCCATACGCAGGGTGCGTGCACCCACGGCGAACATTCTGTCAGTGGACTCGCAAGGCTGCGAAATCAACCAGAATAACCCACTAAATGTAGTGTGTTCTAGAGCTCCTCCTTAACCCTTTAGCAATAGGTTTGTAGTGAGGGTCTCTGAGCTGGGGGGGGGGGGGTGGGGGGGGGGTTGCTGGTTATATGCAAAGGGTCAGACCATAATATTTAGTTTTTTAAAACCTGAGGCTGCTTAGATGCCAGTGTCCTCCCTGTCGCTCCACAGAGCCCATGAACTGTAGTCTGCAAAGTGTTTCTGGATCCTTGGATTTGGCCATCACAGAGGTACGGAGGAGAGAAATGTATAACCGCACCCTTTACTGCATGAAGTACAATACACTGGTCCTCAAGTACCTCCAACAGTGCATGTTTTTCCAGATCACCTGGCAGGTGCACTCATTATTCAGCCACATTTTAAAGATCCCCAGGTGAGCTACTTATTTCACCTGTGATTCTGTGTGGCGATGTGGAAAAGCTTCCCCCCCCCCCCCCCATAGCATCTAGATCAGTCCCCAGAGGCCACAAGCAGCACCTTTCTGCATCTCACCATGTAGTGGGGGGAGAGTTCCCGTACACAGGCTCCGTGCCGCCTCCACAGAACAAATGGAAGGTGTACACTGCGCTAGTGGATGAATATTACAGTTGCATTCATAGATAGGTGCCAATATTGATCAAATGAAAACAATTTATTAATACATAATAAAAACTAAGAAACATGAATAACAACAATAGGTGGCAATGAGTCCTCGAATATATGGAGCTTCTGGGAGGGAATAACCGTAAATAATCCGTACATACGGTACCGTATTTCTTTAGGGAGCAAAGGATGAGATCCGTTCCTATGGTGCCTTTTAGGATGTCCTTGTTGTGGTCCCCTTAAATGGGGGGTCCTGTTTCTGGTAGGATGGCGATGTATTTAGGGGGTAGCACTCCCCGGCCAGATGGTAAGGCGCCA
The DNA here is from genome assembly GCF_055691185.1 of Crinia signifera. Classification (NCBI taxonomy): domain Eukaryota; kingdom Metazoa; phylum Chordata; class Amphibia; order Anura; family Myobatrachidae; genus Crinia; species Crinia signifera. Next base: position 94,337,233 of record NC_139227.1, read on the forward strand.
AAACTTGGGGGAAGGACAAGATAAGGTTTGAGATGGGCTGGTTCGGACTCAGAAAGAATCTCCCAGTGCTTGCAGCAATTTGTATGGGACTGTAGGTTCCCTCTCCTCCACCAACGCGTTTTGCCTGTAGAAGAGGCTTTTTCAAGGTGTTTTTCCGTGCCGCCTCCAATCTGTGTGTAATGGGCCCCATACATCAGCAATCACAATTTATGGATTTTCAGATATAGGGATATTTTGGCCAGATAAATGGATTTTCAGATCTATCCGACTTTGCCCACACATTACAGTTTTTTTCAGTGATCGGCAGATTTTTCCCATCTAAAAATTGCATCTTCATATCTGGAAATTGCCCATACATCAACCTCAATCGATTGGCTTTTCAGCATAATTTAAATAATGGGCGGGGCACTGCGCACTCTGAGTCCCGTGCGGCCGTGCCCTACGAGGAAGGGAGGGGAAATAATCATAGCTGCCAGCCTGCCACAATACAACCATTTTAGGTGGCCCACTCCGCCCTGTGCTGAGCCATTGCCCTAGGCATTTGCCTAGCAAGGGGTGGGATGTTTATAGCTGGCCAGCGGCCGGATCTTTTATTATGGGCGGACCACCGGTGGACGCCTGCAGGACCTGTCAGCGCGGCGAGGGGGGATGTGGCTGGAAGAGCTGACACACTGCTCTCAGCGTGTCAGCTCTTCCAGCCGCATCTCGCCCCCCTCCCCTTCTCGATACCAGAGCGCTCACCTCACCACGTCTGTCTGTTCTCATCCTTCCCCTGCCGCTCATGTCAGGGAGGGAGTCCGGGCAGCGCTGCCCACGCCGCAGTTGTTCATGGCGGGGAGAGGGGTCCGGACAGAGCTGCCTGCGCCTATGATGTTCATGACAGGAGGGTGGAGGGGGTCGGGAAGCGCCGCTGGCTCAGCCACCCACCCCGCCCGCAGGACTCCCTGCTTGAGCCCAGTCATCATGGGGGTGCCGGGGCACAGCCATCCCCGCCACTCCCACCGATCGCAGGCCACCGGGAGAGGAGCTGCAAATAATTGAATAAGAATCCCAGAAAATAATCCCAGAGCCCAGACTCCCCCAACAGACCTTCCACACCTACCTCCCCCCTCCATCCTGTGCGGACGCCATGCTCCCGCCCCCAGACAAACATGGGGACTAAGTAAAAACCGGACTAATATACAATGATAATCGGCGGGACATACTCATTACTCTTGTATGTGTTCCTACATGCCAGGAGACATGCCACCAGCGCTAATCACCACCATGTACATACTAGTAACACATGTAGTGACCCCAGAACAACGGTATTAATGTTTGAACAATAGCGCAACCCCCTAAAAAAGATGTAGATGCACAAATAAAAAGTTTTAACAATTTATTGTGACATAGCAATTAATAACAAAACTTAGTCATGAATAAAAATACATACATATGAGTAAAAAGATGATGGTTTGAACCAGGCAATAAAAGGACCGCTGGTTTTAGCACATAGATAATGAATGTTCTTTTATCTCACCATAGAGGGAAGTTGCGGTGGGCTTTTACTTCCGATTGAAGTTCTGCGGCTCCACCGCAGGTGGCTTTCTATGGATAAAGTGCTTGTGCGTCCTTAAAGTGTCCTGGTGCTTCAAAGTGCAAAGTGGAAAGTGCACTAAATCAGGCAGTCTGTATCCAAAAAGGTAGCTGCAACGCGTTTCGGAGATCCATAAATGTCTCCTTTTTCATTTCTTTTTTTGAAAAAGGAGACATTTATGGATCTCCGAAACGCGTTGCAGCTACCTTTTTGGATACAGACTGCCTGATTTAGTGCACTTTCCACTTTGCACTTTGAAGCACCAGGACACTTTAAGGACGCACAAGCACTTTATCCATAGAAAGCCACCTGCGGTGGAGCCGCAGAACTTCAATCGGAAGTAAAAGCCCACCGCAACTTCCCTCTATGGTGAGATAAAAGAACATTCATTATCTATGTGCTAAAACCAGCGGTCCTTTTATTGCCTGGTTCAAACCATCATCTTTTTACTCATATGTATGTATTTTTATTCATGACTAAGTTTTGTTATTAATTGCTATGTCACAATAAATTGTTAAAACTTTTTATTTGTGCATCTACATCTTTTTAAGGGGGTTGCGCTATTGTTCAAACATTAATACCGTTGTTCTAAGATTTTCCTGGAAGGTGGTGTACCTTCCATTCTATGTTTGAAAAGCTGCACCTCACTTAATTGATTGCGCTATATTATTCCACAAACACCTGCTTTTTTGTGACATGTAGTGACCCCGGCACGTCTCATGGTCGCCTCAGCACAACTCTGTCATATTCTACATTCCACTACTAGACATTAATAACTTCCCCCTGCACTGTGCAGCACGGACCTGGCTGTGCTCCTAACGTGTGCCATGAATTGGATACAAATCCGGAACGGAGCAGCTCCCTGCAGCGACCTCTGCCACTATGCTACCCCAGCCCGGGTGTTGTCTGTGGCAGTGGAAACCGATGTGTGAGAGATTACAGCCACCTAGTATGTTCCGTACCATTCCGGCTTCTACCTCATCTCCAGAGCACACAGGGAGGCTGTGAAGATCTCTTCTCCTCCCCGGTGACAGCTGCCATGGGCACCCCCTGGACCCTACAGTGGCAGAGGTTGCTTCAGTTAGCCGAGCGTTCCGGATTGAATTCCACTCCCGCACATGACAGTGCACAGTGAGTATAAAGGTTGTCGGACAAGCGGCGCTCGCAGTACGGCATATGCCTACTGACCACTCGCAAGTTGGCATTGGTCTCCAGCAGCAGCCTTGCCTTTCTTCTCCCTCACAAATAGGCCACGCCCACATATACAATGATAATCGGCAGAACGGAATTAGGACGCCCACACATATAAAAAACGACCGCCGATAATACCAAAATATTAAGCATGCTTAAAAACCTGATTTGGCGATCCCCGATGGTTTTTGATCGGGATCGCCACAAGGAGGAGCCCACACATCTGAAATTAATTGTGGCAATCATCTCTATATCTGAAAATTGTCACAATTAATTGCTGATGTATGGGGCCCTTAAGGATCCCAGTCACAACCGGCATGATGAGCTCTTTGATCCAGTTGTCCTGCTCCAGCAGACAATTACTGCAGAGTCTGCAAGTTACCCGTGTTACTCCAGTTCTCAGGTGGTGGCCAGTGTCTGCCGGCATTAACCCCTCGTGTGCCTGTGTGACATGCAGGGATTGCAGCTGTCTCTGACAGAGAGTTCTAGTAACAAAACCACTATAAGCAGTAATATTGCAGAACATTATAACGCAGCTTTATATTAAAGTTTGTATTGGGGACTAAGGATACACGCGACGCCTGAACCTCCTGTGACTCCAGCATGGTAGGTCCCGATTCAAAGAAGAAATAAGTTGGGGCGTATGAATAAGTTCCGGCAATTTTTTTTTTTTTTTTTTTTTTCAGAGCTATCTGGATTTTTAGTAACATGGAGGCATGATCTCGTGCTTACATGCACTTCCAGGGCTCAGGCTTGCGGGCACTCCAGGTCTTGCACTAACCGCACGTGTGCAGAATCCCTGCATCTGCAGGACAATACATTGCACAGATAGGACACATACAGGTTGGATCCTGCAGTATATGCAATCCTTAGTAAATGGGCCCCTAAACCTTGATACGCCCTGTCCAATCTTTTGGCTTGAAATTAAAATCTTGTCATTACCCCAAACACTGGAAAACAGACAAAAATGGACATTTGATTTAATAAACTTATCCAAACAACCATTTTTGCCTGTTTTCCGGTTTCTGGGGAAACCATGACGCCAACCAGAAAGATTGGACAGATAATCTTCTAGTCTGTATCCAGCTTTATGCAGCGCTATGTCACCTGACAACACTTGGTGCTGGTTAGGTCCATCCTGGCATTCATCTGGGCCCAGCTGTGTCGGCCGTATGAGTCTGCAGACCACCTGTATGCACAGCCTGATGCGCCATCTACAGATATATCCGCCATCGGCGGTGCTGCACGGCCAACACCAACATACTGTCTGTATTCCCCCACTGACCCACTTGTGCTTTATCGGCCATTCCATCAAACGCTGTATGTAAGTCGTCCACAGTGTACCCGGTGTAAACGCTATCCGCCAATAACATAGACGGATCACATTCGCCTGCTGACCCATCTGCACCACATCTAGCTTCTGTCCCTAGCAGAGGCACCTCAGGGTGGGAGATGGAGGTCCCACGTCCTGTAATGGGACACTCGAAGAATAGAATAGAATCAACTTTATTGGCCATGTGTGCTTGCGCACACTAGGAATTTTTTGTGGATTACAGTGCAGCATCAGTGGGGGAGGGCAGAGCAAGCGTTCTCTGAACCTGTCGCTGTCGGCTACACATATAAAAACAGAACCTGTTTTTTCTTGCTGTCGGGCAGGTGACGCGTGATCAGAGCACGGCCTGCACAAGTATTCTATCCATGATACATCTGTGCACAAGTATTCTGTCCATCTATTCTATCGGTTATACATCTGTGCACAAGTAAGCTATCCATTATACATCTGTGTACAAGTATTACATAAAACTATTCTATCCATTATATAGCTGCACAAGTATTCTATCCATAATACATCTGTGCACAAGTATTAGATCCATCTATTCTATCAATTATACATCTGTGCACAAGTATTCTATCCTTTATACATCTGTGCACAAGTATTCTATTCATCTATTCTATCGGTTATACATCTGCACAAGTAAGCGATCCATTATACATCTGTGTACAAGTATTATATAAAACTATTCTATTCATTATACATCTGCACAAGTATTCTAGCAATAATTCATCTGTGCACAAGAGTTATAGCCATCTATTCTATCCATTATACATCTGTGCACAAGTATTAGATCCATCTATTCTATCCATTATACTTCTGTGCACAAGTATTAGACCCATCTATTTTATCCATTATGCATCTGTGCACAAGTATAGCCATCTATTATATCCATTATACATCTGTACACAAGTATTATAGCCATCTATTATATCCATTATACATCTGTGCAATATGTATGTGGGGGTGATGCACTAAACATGACAGGAGCTGATTGGCTGGTACTTTATCTCTCTCTCCGAGCTCTGATACATTTCCCCATATATCTGTAAGTATGTGAGAAGCGGACTGACATGGACCAGTTCAGGTGCCGGCTGGTTTCATGTTTGCGGTTCCTATGTCCTGAATTCCTAATTGGTGATACAATTATTTATTTATTTATTTATTTATTAACAGTTTCTTATATAGCGCATACAGATTCCGTAGCGCTTTTACAGAGTATAGTTGCTCATTCACATCAGTCCCTGCCCCAGTGGAGCTTACAATCTATATTCCCTACCACATGTACACGCACACACAGACATTCTAGGGTTAATTTTTGTTGGGAGCCAATTAGCCTACCAGTATATTTTTGGATTGTGGGAGGAAACCGGAGTACCCGGAGTAAACCCACGCAAACACGGGGAGAATATACAAACTCCGCACAGTTAGAGCCATGGTGGGTATTGAACCCATGACCTCAGCGCTGTGAAGCAGTAATGCTAACCATTACACCATCCGTGCTGCCCAATTATTCAGCATGTTCCATACACCACTAAACATACTACTCCCCCCCCCCCCCCCCGTGTGCCGCTCCAGCTGAGGTACTTGTGTAGTTTCACGGCGCCACCGCGCGCACAGTCTGTGTCTGAAACTTGGCAGCTTGCCAGATGCTCTGTGTTTACTGTGCGCGTGGCTGCTTTCCTTATGTAAGGTACGTTATCAGCATAGCGCTGGGCAGCAGCAGTGCACCCAGCACTGACAGGTCACTGTGGTACTTGTAGTTCCACAGTGAAATAGGCAGTCCTGCGCACCGCTGACAACCCGGCAATTTAGATGCTAAAGCGTCTAAATCCAGACTCCCTGAACTGGACACCCCGGCAATTTAGAAGTCTAGATTTAGACGTCTAAATCCAGACTCCCTGCAAACCACTAAGATGGGGGCATCTAAATTTAGACGCTAAAGCATCTAAATTTAGTAGGGTCTAGGGGTACACTATTAAACCTGTTCACAATGACACTAGTCGAAGTAACAGCTGTCGACCTTGTTAATTCCACTATCCACGCCAACCCGAAGCGTGGCGAGCGCAGCGGTACGCGTCCTACAACCTTTTCATATCCCCACTATCCACGTCGGCGTGGAGTTGATTTTATAAAGTGTGGCGAGCGGACGCGGATACCTTCACAGGTATCCGCGTTCCCTCGCGGGGCTCGCTGCGCTCGCCACGCTTCGGGCTCGCCACACTTTATAAATACCACAGTGACCTGTCAGCGCTGGGCAGTGTGCGCTGTTGCTGCCCAGCGCTATGCTGATAACGTAGCTTACATAAGGAAAGCAGCCACGCGCTGCACTGAGAACAGCTAGAGCGGCACGCGCACAGTAAACACAGAGTCTGGCAGACTGCCAAGTTTCAAATTTTCACTGTGCGCCCGGTGGCGCCGTGAAACTACACAAGTACCCCAGCTGCTGAACTACACATCACAGATGTGTAGTTCTGCAGCAGTTGGAGCGCCATGGGTTGTCCTGATATGTAACGCACTAGCTAAGCATGCTGGGAACTGGATAATATGGACATGTGACTTTACACCACAAAATGGCCTGCTGCAGATTTAGATCGTAGATGTGCGACCGTCATTATCCGCATACATGGACGACGTTGCTGAGTGTGACTCAGAATCAGGGCTACGAGCGTGTTACACTGAAATGATTGGGACACACTATTCCTGTAGGCAAGAGGAACTGGAAACACAATTGGGTAACGCACCTCTGACGTAAGCTCTGCTTCCTCCTCTGACAGCTGCAATCTGCTGCAGAAGGAGAAGTGATGCTCTGCAGGCAGCTGGGTCCGGCCACCCTGGCTGTAAGAGGGAAATACTTCTCATTTACTTATCATCCTTTATAGTATAATACTGCGCCATTCAGCAAACGTCATCTGGACCAAAGCGCCTAATGGGGCAGAAAAAACATTATTTGGTACTTGTTTAGTTTCACGGCGGCAGCGCAAGGACGCTCTAGCTAGGAATCTTGGCAGCTTGCCATCTGCCTGTACGTTCTCAGCGTTCTACGCTGACTCCTCCAAGGCAGCCCAGCGCTGGTACTCCTAAGCTCCTGTGAAGCCTAGTGAGCGCCTCTCACACAGCGCTTGTGCCGAGAGGCGCTCCATCTGTGTGAGACGTAGGAGTGTCTGCGCTCCATCTTTGTGATGGGATGCAGTTAAGATCCCGGCGGTCGGGATCCCGGCGTTCAGAATCCCGACGCCGGAATCCCGACCGCCGAAATGCCGACACATTCTCCCTCCTGGGGTGTCCACGACACCCCTGGAGGGAGAATAAATTAGTGTGCCGAGCGTAGCGAGGCACCGGGCCCGCTGCGTGGCGAGCGCAGCGAGCCCGCAAGGGGGGGCGATCCACGTCCCCCCCCTTGTCGGCATTTCGGCTGTCGGGATTCCGGCGTCGGGATTCTGAACGCCGGGATCCCGACCGCCGGGATTCAATACTGAATCCCTTTGTGATACGTAGGAGCGTTTCACGCACTCCAGCAGCAATGCAATGATACCCTCCTGTCTCTGACCTCTGAGTAGCTATTGCTCAGATGTATAATATGGCAGGTTTGAATGTGTTCCTGAAACACCCACGCCATCCCGAAGCATGGCAAGCGGCGCGGTACGCGTCCTCCTGACCTTTTCATACCCCCACCATCCACGCCATCCCGAAGCATGGCGAGCAGTGGCGGTACGCGTCCTCCTGACCTTTTCATACCCCCACCATCCACGTCAGCGTGGAGTTGATTTCATATAGCCCGGCAAGCGAACGCGGATAAATTCACATGTATTACGCGTCCGCTCGCCACACTATATGAAATAACCTCCACGCCGACGTGGATGGTGGGGGTATGAAAAGGTTGGGAGGACACGTAACGCCGCCGCTTGCCACGCTTCGTGATAGCGTGGATAGTGGGGGTATGAAATGGAGGCATTTGCCAATATGTAACATGGAGCACTGGCAAATGGCTCCTTCACTGTGCGTGATACGCAATTGCGTCCGCACCGGCTCTTTGGACTGGAGAGGTACGCACTGCTCAGACACAGGAGTCTCCTTGCTGGAGCGTCTGAGACGCTCCTACGCATCACAAAGATGGAGTGCCTCTCCGCCGGCGCCCGCATGATCCCCCTCTCCACAGAAGAGATGATATGCGGGCGCCAGCGCTGTGTGAGAGGCGCTCACTAGGCTTCACAGGAGCTTAGAGTACCAGCGCTGAGCTGCCTTGGAGGAGTCAGCGTAGGACGCTGATAACGTACAGGCAGCTGGCGAGCTGCCAATATTCCTAGCTAGAGCGTCTTCACGCTGCTGCCGTGAAACTAAACAAGTACCCATTATTTCTACCCATCTCTTATTGAAAGGGTATCAAACCTACAGGAGAGAAAAAGTGATGTTGCCCATAGCAACCAATTAGGTTCTAGCTGTCTAATGAGATAAACTGATTGGTTGGTCTCTATCTCTTCAAAACAACCTATGTGCGGCATCCGATGCGTTGGGCCTGATTCAGACTTACGGCAGGTTTCCTAGGCATGCCTGTGTTTCCTGGATAGTCCCAGCATTTCCCCAGCACTATGTATATTACCCAAAAGGAGAATAGGAAGATTGCGCAATCTTCCTATTCTCCTTTTGGGTAATATACATTTTGCTGTACAAGTTTGTGGTCCAGGATTGAATCCAGACCACAGACTTGGTACTTATTTTGCACTGACACTAGTGCAATTTTTGAAGATTGCTGCTCATTTAAAATATTATAGTAAAAAAAAATTTTTTTTCCTTACAAGTGTCCATTTATTTTTAAAGGGATATTAGCGCCCAAGTCCACCTCCGTTTCTTCGGTGGTAATACATTTCCCCAGCACTCCTGTGTTTCCCATACAGTAACAGCATTTTTTCCAGGCACTCCTGTTTTTCCTCAGACAGTCTCAGTGTTTCTCCGACACTCCTGTGTTTCCTGGATAGTTCCAGCATTTCTCCGGCACTCCTGTGTTTCCCGGACAGTCCCCGCGTTTCTCTGGCACTCCTGCATTTTCTGGACAGTCCCAGTATTTCCCTGGCACTCCTGTGTTTCCCTGGACACTTCCAGCATTTTCCTCTGCACTTCTGTGTTCCCCCAGACAGTCCCAACATTTCCTCGGCAACTCCTGTGTTTCCTCGGACAGTTCCAGCATGTCCCCAGCACTCCTGCATTTTCCAGACAGTCCCAGCGTTTCCCCGGCACTCCTGCATTTCCCGAACATTACCAGCGTTTCCCTGGCACTCCTGTGTTTCCTACCCGGACAGTCCCAGCGTTTCTCCAGCACTCCTGAGTTTCCCAGACAGTCCAAGCTTTTCCCTGGCACTCCTGCATTTCTTGGACAGTCCCAGTGTCTCCCTGGCACTCATGTGTTTCCCCGGACAGTCCCAGCATTTTTCCAGCACTCCATCGTTTCCCCGGCACTCCAGTGTTTCCTGGACAGTCCCAGCATTTCCCCGGCAATCCTGCATTTCCCGGACAGTCCCAGCGTTTCTCTGGCACTCCTGTGTTTCCCCAGACAGTTCCAGCGTTTCCCCAGCACTCCTGTGTTTCCCCGGACAGTCCCAGTGTTTCTCCAGTACTCCTGCGTTTCCCGGACAGTCTCAGCATTTCCCTGGCACTCCTGAATTTCCCAGAAAGTCCCAGTATTTCCCCAGCACTCCTGTGTTTCCCGGGACAGTCCCAGCATTTCCCCAGCACTCCTGTGTTTCCCCGGACAGTCCCAGTGTTTCTGCAGCACTCCAGCATTTCCCAGAAAGTCCCAGCATTTATCCAGCACTCCTGTGTTTCCCTGGACACTCCCAGCGTTTTCCTCGGCACTCCCACTAAACGGACGGTTTTCACAGCCAGATGCCTACTTCCTGTCAATCACCTTTCAAATGGTGTGCATTCAGTAAAAGTTAAGGAGTTCATTGCAGGATGACTTCACGCACGCGCAGTGTATAGATTATCGGCCACTGTGTGAAATTGCAGCCATGCGATCAGGTCTGAATCAGGCCCATAGTACAAATAATCAGTACTTGCTTGTGCAGGGCACATCCCTGACTGATTCAGGCCCAGTGCGCTCAGAAACATGGCCGCCATATGACTGTGCATCCTCCCAGCCACGGCCTCTAATCACACATTAACGGCTGTATCCGATGCACGGCCAGTAATCCTCCCGGCTCCTATACACAGTATACCACAAAAGCCACCGTGTGACCTCCAGCATCAGTATTAGGGTGAGATGTATCATGGCTACCAACAACCTAATCCCCCAGAAGACCTTTGTAAATAGCAGTATTTAGCCAAAACGCTGGCGATATCAGGGATCATGTGCAGACCACAGTCCCAGCTGCTGGACCCAATATACCAGGCTTAGCTTTACAAAGTTTGCATTTTTGCTGGAGAGGGATTTTCAGATCCCGCTCCAGTAGCTGCGGTGTGCATATGCGCAGTAGCGGCATCTAGATAGCAGAGTCTTTCAACGACAGAGTTGACCGGAGATCCGCTGACACAGTGCTATACACATCTCTGATAAAGTAAGGTGTTATCTATGGGGTGAGTATACCAATACATCATACATAGGTCGTAAGGCCAGAACAAAGCTCCCTGGGAGATGGAGTCAGTGTAACGCAGGCGGCCATTGCTCTCTCTGCATACAGAAGATGCTGCATATATGGCGCATGTATGAGGTTTAGGGATGAGTTCATCCGTCCTGTACGATCTGCGCACAGAGCTGTCTGTAAGTGACGGAAGGTTAGGTAAGAGATGTGTCGTCATAGGCTCCAGGTTTGGGGAGGGAGTAAGTATGAGGAAGGGAGGGGCGCCACTATTTACTCTAAACCTTAAAGTTCCTCATTTGTTCAGGTGCCGGGCACTAAGGAACTGACTGCAGCACAAAGGCGCTCACTATGGACCCACCCAGGCCACATACCCAGGTACTATGGGTTCATCTGACGGGGCATGTCTGCCAGGCCTGGCATCAGGAGCGCTGGTAATCTGTGCACAGAAAACGCATGGCATGCTGCCCACTAACATGTGAGGTCAAGGCGGGTGCTACTGTTTGTGCCAAGGGTAGAGGGATGGAGCTGTGTGTGTGCCAAGGGTGTGAGTGAAGGCATAGGATGACTGGGTGCCTGAGATAGGTCATGCCCGGGGTAAGTGATGTTTGTTTACAGCCTGAGGGTGAGAGTATCGGAAGAAGTGCAGCCCATGACCTGTGCCATGTAACCACAGACAGAATACATATATGTACATATAATACATCTGTAATGGCAGCACGCTGTGAGGAATGCAAGGGGTTAATGTGATGGCGCTGTGTGAGGAATGCAGGGGTTAATGTGACAGAGATGTGTGAGGAATGCAGGGGTTAATGTGACAGCGATGTGTGAGGAATGCAGGGGTTAATGTGACAGCAATGTGTGAGGAATGCAGGGGTTAATGTGACAGCAATGTGTGAGGAATGCAGGGGTTAATGTGACAGCAATGTGTGAGGAATGCAGGGGTTAATGTGACAGCAATGTGTGAGGAATGCAGGGGTTAATGTGACAGTGCTGTGTGAGGAATGCAGGGGTTAATGTGATGGCGCTGTGTGAGGAATGCAGGGGTTAATGTGACAGCGATGTGTGAGGAATGCAGGGGTTAATGTGACGGCGCTGTGTGAGGAATGCAGGGGTTAATGTGACAGCGATGTTTGAGGAATGCAGGGGTTAATGTGACAGCAATGTGTGAGGAATGCAGGGGTTAATGTGACGGCGCTGTGTGAGGAATGCAGGGGTTAATGTGACAGCGATGTCTGAGGAATGCAGGGGTTAATGTGACGGCACTGTGTGAGGAATGCAGGGGTTAATGTGACGGTGCTGTGTGAGGAATGTATGTTATAATGTGACCGTGCTGTGTGAGGAATGCAGGGGTTAATGTGACGGCGCTGTGTGAGGAATGCAGGGGTTAATGTGACGGCGCTGTGTGAGGAATGCAGGGGTTAATGTGACAGCACTGTGTGAGGAATGCAGGGGTTAATGTGACGGTGCTGTGTGAGGAATGCAGAGGTTAATATGAACACGCTGTGTGAGGAATTCAGGGGTTAATGTGACGGTGCTGTGTGAGGAATGCAGGGGTTAATGTGACGACGCTGTGTGAGGAATGCAGGGGTTAATGTGACTGTGCTGTGTGAGGAATGCAGGGGTTAATGTGACTGTGCTGTGTGAGGAATGCAGGGGTTAATGTGACTGTGCTGTGTGAGGAATGCAGGGGTTAATATGAACACGCTGTGTAAGAAATGCAGGGGTTAATGTGAAGACGCTGTGTGAGGAATGCAGGGGTTAATGTGACGGTGCTGTGTGAGGAATGCAGGGGTTAATGTGACAGCGATGTGTGAGGAATGCAGGGGTTAATGTGACGGCACTGTGTGAGGAATTCAGGGGTTAATGTGACGGTGCTGTGTGAGGGATGCAGGGGTTAATATGAACACGCTGTGTGAGGAATTCAGGGGTTAATGTGACGGTGCTGTGTGAGGAATTCAGGGGTTAATGTGGCGGTGCTGTGTGAGGAATGCAGGGGTTAATGTGACTGTGCTGTGTGAGGAATGCAGGGGTTAATATGAACACGCTGTGTGAGGAATGCAGGGGTTAATGTGAACACGCTGTGTGAGGAATGCAGGGGTTAATGTGAAGACGCTGTGTGAGGAATGCAGGGGTTAATGTGACGGCACTGTGTGAGGAATGCAGGGGTTAATGTGACAGCGATGTGTGAGGAATGCAGGGGTTAATGTGACGGCACTGTGTGAGGAATGCAGGGGTTAATGTGACAGCAATGTGTGAGGAATGCAGGGGTTAATGTGACGGCGCTGTGTGAGGAATGCAGGGGTTAATGTGACAGCGATGTCTGAGGAATGCAGGGGTTAATGTGACGGCACTGTGTGAGGAATGCAGGGGTTAATGTGACGGTGCTGTGTGAGGAATGTATGTTTTAATGTGACGGTGCTGTGTGAGGAATTCAGGGGTTAATGTGACGGTGCTGTGTGAGGAATGCAGGGGTTAATGTGACTGTGCTGTGTGAGGAATGCAGGGGTTAATATGAACACGCTGTGTGAGGAATTCAGGGGTTAATGTGACAGCGATGTGTGAGGAATGCAGGGGTTAATATGACAGCGATGTGTGAGGAATTCAGGGGTTAATATGACAGCGATGTGTGAGGAATGCAGGGGTTAATATGACAGCGATGTGTGAGGAATTCAGGGGTTAATATGACAGCGATGTGTGAGGAATGCAGGGGTTAATGTGACAGCGATGTGTGAGGAATGCAGGGGTTAATGTGACGGCGCTGTGTGAGGAATGCAGGGGTTAATGTGACAGCGATGTGTGAGGAATGCAGGGGTTAATGTGATGGCGCTGTATGAGGAATGCAGGGGTTAATGTGACAGCACTGTGTGAGGAATGCAGGGGTTAATATGACAGTGATGTGTGAGGAATGCAGGGGTTAATGTGACGGCGCTGTGTGAGGAATGCAGGGGTTAATATGACAGCGATGTGTGAGGAATTCAGGGGTTAATGTCACGGCGCTGTGTGAGGAATGCAGGGGTTAATATGACAGTGATGTGTGAGGAATGCAGGGGTTAATGTGACGGCGCTGTGTGAGGAATGCAGGGGTTAATGTGACAGCGATGTGTGAGGAATGCAGGGGTTAATATGACAGTGATGTGTGAGGAATGCAGGGGTTAATGTGACGGCGCTGTGTGAGGAATGCAGGGGTTAATATGACAGTGCTGTGTGAGGAATGCAGGGGTTAATGTGATGGTGATGTGTGAGGAATGCCGCTTCCCATTGTAGTAGTAATAGGGATCAGGATGGGTGTGTGCCGGGATCACAGTTACTGTTATAGGGCTGAGTGTACACCTGGGTGTGGCAGGCCCTATGTATCATCCAGGTGACATTAGTGTTGCTGTACTCGGCTATTGGGGGTTTCCAGCTTTCAGGATATGAAATGTGAGAGGCTGGTACAGTATTTGTAATTCCAGCCATAGAGCCATATATCCGGGGCCTGATGAAATGTCCCAGGTGCCCCAGGATAATACACATATAGCTCCCAGTGTAATGCTGTTATACATACGTGTATGGGCGCTCAGGGACTCACCAGTTATACGGGCCATGTGCATGTAATGCTGTTATACACATATGTATGGGCGCTCAGGGACTCGCCAGTCATACTGCCCATGTTCATGTAATGCTGCTATACACACGTGTATGGGCGCTCAGGGACTCACCAGTTATACTGCCCATATACATGTAATGCTGCTATACACACGTGTATGGGCGCTCAGGACTCACCAGTCATACGGGCCATGTGCATGTAATGCTGTTATACACACATGTATGGGTGCTCAGGGACTCGCCAGTCATACTGCCCATGTGCATGTAACACTGCTATAGACACGTGTATGGGCGCTCAGGGACTCGCCGGTCATACTGCCCATGTGCATGTAATGCTGTTATACACACATGTATGGGCGCTCAGGACTCACCAGTCATACTGCCCATGTGCATGTAATGCTGCTATACACACGTGTATGGGCGCTCAGGGACTCGCCGGTCATACTGCCCATGTGCATGTAATGCTGCTATACACATGTGTATGGGCGCTCAAGGACTCGCCGGTCATACTGCCCATGTGCATGTAATACTGTTATACACACGTGTATGGGCGCTCAGGGACTCGCCAGTCATACTGCCCATGTGCATGTAATGCTGCTATACACACGTGTATGGGCGCTCAGGGACTCGCCAGTCATACTGCCCATGTGCATGTAATGCTGCTATACACATGTGTATGGGTGCTCAGGGACTCGCCAGTCATACTGCCCATGTGCATGTAATGCTGCTATACACACGTGTATGGGCGCTCAGGGACTCGCCGGTCATACTGCCCATGTACATGTAATGCTGCTATACACACGTGTATGGGTGCTCAGGGACTCGCCAGTCATACTGCCCATG
This sequence comes from Crinia signifera, assembly GCF_055691185.1. Classification (NCBI taxonomy): domain Eukaryota; kingdom Metazoa; phylum Chordata; class Amphibia; order Anura; family Myobatrachidae; genus Crinia; species Crinia signifera. The sequence goes on from NC_139227.1 coordinate 94,352,336, forward strand.
TACATGTAATGCTGCTATACACACGTGTATGGGCGCTCAGGGACTCACCAGTCATACTGCCCATGTACATGTAATGCTGCTATTCACACGTGTATGGGCGCTCAGGGACTCACCAGTCATACTGCCCATGTGCATGTAATGCTGTTATACACACCTGTATGGGCGCTCAGGGACTCGCCAGTCATACCACCCATTAGCATGTAACGCTGCTATACACACGTGTATGGGCGCTCAAGGACTCGCCGGTCATACTGCCCATGTGCATGTAACGCTGCTATACACACGTGTATGGGCGCTCAGGGACTCGCCGGTCATACTGCCCATGTGCATGTAACGCTATTATACACACGTGTATGGGTGCTCAGGGACTCGCCAGTTATACTGCCCATGTGCATGTAATGCTGTTATACACACGTGTATGGGCGCTCAGGGACTCGCCAGTCATACTGCCCATGTGCATGTAATGATGTTATACACACGTGTATGGGCGCTCAGGGACTCGCCGGTCATACTGCCCATGTGCATGTAACGCTATTATACACACGTGTATGGGTGCTCAGGGACTCGCCAGTTATACTGCCCATGTGCATGTAATGCTGTTATACACACGTGTATGGGCGCTCAGGGACTCGCCAGTCATACTGCCCATGTGCATGTAATGATGTTATACACACGTGTATGGGCGCTCAGGACTCACCAGTTATACGGGCCATGTGCATGTAATGTAGTTATACACATGTGTATGGGCGCTCAGAGACTCGCCAGTCATACTGCCCATGTACATGTAATGCTGCTATACACACGTGTATGGGCCCTCGGGGACTCACCAGTCATACTGCCCATGTACATGTAATGCTGTTATACACACGTGTATGGGCGCTCAGGGACTCACAAGTCATATTGCCCATGTGCATGTAATGCTGCTATATACACGTGTATGGGCGCTCAGGGACTCACCAGTCATACTAGCCATGTGCATGTAATGCTGTTATACACATGTGTATGGGCGCTCGGGGAGTCACCCGTCATACGGGCCATGTGCATGTAATGCTGCTATACACACGTGTATGGGCGCTCAGAGACTCGCCAGTCATACTGCCCATGTACATGTAATGCTGCTATACACACGTGTATGGGCCCTCGGGGACTCACCAGTCATACTGCCCATGTGCATGTAATGCTGCTATACACACGTGTATGGGCGCTCAGGGACTCGCCAGTCATACCGCCCATGTGCATGTAATGCTGTTATACACACGTGTATGGGCGCTCAGGACTCACCAGTTATACGGGCCATGTGCATGCAATGCTGTTATACACATGTGTATGGGCGCTCGGGGAGTCACCCGTCATACGGGCCATGTGCATGTAATGCTGCTATACACACGTGTATGGGCGCTCAGAGACTCGCCAGTCATACTGCCCATGTACATGTAATGCTGCTATACACACGTGTATGGGCCCTCAGGGACTCACCAGTCATACTGCCCATGTGCATCTAATGCTGTTATACACACATGTATGGGTGCTCAGGGACTCGCCAGTCATACTGCCCATGTGCATGTAATGCTGCTATACACACGTGTATGGGCGCTCAGGGACTCGCCAGTCATACTGCCCATGTGCATGTAATGCTGCTATACACACGTGTATGGGCACTCAGGGACTCGCCAGTCATACTGCCCATGTGCATGTAATGCTGCTATACACACATGTATGGGCGCTCAGGGACTCGCCAGTCATACTGCCCATGTGCATGTAATCAGGGCCGGTGCTAGGGTGTCCGGCGCCCTCCTGCAAACCATACATTTTGCGCCCTTTCACATTGCCATTGCAACAAGCTGCAGCCCGATTGTGGGAGTGTATGCAACATGCAATCCTATGGCGGATCTCGGGTGTATGTACATGTATGCATACACCATCTCAGTGCTGTGTCTGCAAAATGTTGCAGGCACTAAAGGTGCCCATACATGCTGCGGGAATCGCATACATTATGAGCTAGATCGCATCGCACGGCATGTATGCAATATGTGTGCGATGCGATCCGAAAGCAGTACAAAAAGAGGGGAGGAGATAGAGGGGGCGGAGTGTTGAGGACTGGCAGTGGCACAGCACACTGAGAAGAGGGAATGAAGGGGAGGCGGCGCTGCTGCCTGTTCGTCATTTGATTGACAGCTGACAGGCGCAGGGAACAAGGGGTAGGGGGCGGATCCGGATATAACATGTCATCCAGGCATTCACAGACAGTGCTACATGCCTCAGCGCATGTGTCCGTGAGGAAGAGGGGGCACGTCGCAGGAGGAGGACAGCGTGTGCGCGGTGCAGGGAGCTGCCCGCCTCTCCATACTGCCGCCTGCTATCAGACAGGCGCTGCGGGCGGCGTGCAGGAGGCAGTGACAGTGAGGGCTAAGGCAGCTTTAGCAGAGCAGGGAGGGAGACAGCGCCTTTTCAGCATGGCGCCTCCCTGCTTTGCAGGAGCTGCTGAGTGGGTAGCGCCGGCCCTGCATGTAATGCTGCTATACACACGTGTATGGGCGCTCAGAGACTCGCCAGTCATACTGCCCATGTACATGTAATGCTGCTATACACACGTGTATGGGTGCTCAGGGACTCGCCAGTCATACTGCCCATGTGCATGAAATGAAGGTCATACAGCTGGCATGTAGGATCTAATGCCTGTGGCGTGGGAAGGAGACTTTGGCGTTAGGCTGCATCGCCTAAGTAACACACACACACACACACACAGTACATCGGGACGAGTGATAGCTAACAACAAACATGCAAAAATGTTATTCCTCAGCTGTCACCTGCCCCAGGCTGCAGCCTATTGGTCAGTCAGGCCCTGCGTGTGTTGTCTTTCTCATGTCCCAACGGATGATAGTGTGAGATTATTGGGGTGCGGCTGTGTGCGAGTCTGTTTACAACAGATTACAGTATAATATCTATATACACATGGCTGGGACATTGGCTGCCTTCCGACCACTGAGCGCTCCCTCATGTCTGCAGCCAAGCACCACCCTAGTTATAGCAGGGCCGCAGCTAGGGCGTGGCATGGCCCGTGTGCTGGATGTGATACCCTTATGTGCATGCAGGGGGGGCATCCTTGTCCCTGGTGATGAGGATCCTAGTTTCAGGACTGTTTATAGCCTCACAGCTCATCACCAGATACGTCACAGGATGCAGCATGTGCAGAGCTCGGACCCCATAGGTAACTCTATCTGGGTGAGATGCACTAAGCTTTGAAAAGTGATAAAATAGAGAGTGATAAACCATCAACCAATCAGCTCCTACCTGTCATTTTTCAAACACAGCCTGTGACATGGCAGTTACGAGCTGATTGGTTGGTGGTCTATTTTATCACTTTTCAAGCTTAGTACATTTGGCCCTCTATGTGATATTACCCAGTAGAAGCCTCTGAGAGGGACCCTAAGAGATCCCTCCTCGCTCCCCTCAAAGTCCCAGGGTCACTCTGCACACGCAGAAGTCCTTGTAACATCTGTCCTTTGCCCTTGTAATGACATTTCTAGGTACATAGCGGCCCTATGACCCAATACGTGGCGGTGCGTACAGCCCGCCCTGTGATACTGACCTGCTGAGGTGGGAGGAGCTAACTAACTGCTCAGATGCCGCCAATTACTGAGTTTCTGTGATAAATAAGAGAAAAGGGGACAGCCATAATAACTAGACCACAGCTTCCTGGTAATGGGGTCCCATGCCGCCCCTGCGTTCTGCAATAATGCCCCCCTCCCCTAGGTTGGCACATGCGAGCGCAGATTGTGTAACGTCGGGGATGTGCGTTCATGTTGAAGTAACACATATCTGAATTAGATGCTATTGGGTATAATTACTATAGCAACCAATCCATTTCTACCATTTTCTAGGATGCAATAGAGAAATGAAAGACAGAGGGCCAGATGCACTAAGCTTCAAAAGTGATAAAATGGAGAGTGTGTTTGAAAAATGTTAGGTAGCAGCTGATTGGTTGCTTTTTTTTATTACTCTCCATTTTATCACTTTTAAATCTTAGTGCATCTGGCCCAGAATCTGATTGGTCCCCCTATGTGGTGTTCCACCGTCCCCTAAGCTCTTGTCCTTTGTTTCCAGGTGTCCTCTGTCCTGACCACCGGAGCCGGGATCCCCATTGGTGACAAGCTCAATGTCCTTACCGCTGGCTCCCGGGGGCCGCTGCTGGTGCAGGATGCTGTCTTCATGGATGAGATGGCGCATTTCGATCGTGAGAGGATCCCTGAAAGAGTTGTCCATGCTAAAGGCGCAGGTGAGGAATTATGGGTAACATATAGGCTGGGCACACACCTTAGCGATGCAGCAATATATTGTAGGGGGGCACTACATGGTGCCAGGCAGTGTATAGTGTGTGCCCAGCTCTAGGGGTACACACCTGAGCGGTGCAGCTATATATTGTGGCAGTACGGATGGTGTAATGGTTAGCATTACTGCCTCACAGCGCTGAGGTCATGGGTTCCATTCCCACCATGGCCGTAACTGTGTGGAGTTTGTGTATTCTCCCTGTGTTTGTGTGGGTTTCCTCCGGGTACTCCGGTTTCCTCCCACAATCCAAAAATATATGGGTAGGTTAACTGGCTTCCAACAAAATTAACCCTAGAATTCTACTATTGTAAAGCACAACGGAATCTGCTGCGCTATATAAGAAACTGGAAATAAATAAATAAATGTCTGTGTGTGAATGTACATGTGGTAGGGAATATAGATTGTAAGCTCCACTGGGGCAGGGACTGATGTGACTGTACAAATATTCTCTGTACAGCGCTGCGGAATATGTGTGCGCTATATAAATAACTGGTAATATTATTCTCTGTACAGCGCTACAGAATATGTATGCGCTATATAAGAACCTGTTAATAATAATAATAATGTAGGGTGGCACTACGTGGTGCCAGGCAGTGTATAGTGTGTGCCCAGCTCTAGGGACTGCAGCAATTCTGCGCCAGGTTCTGTCAGATGCGCAGACTCCACCATTCAGGTGCGCAAAATGTTCTTATTATTACCATATTTATTAATAAAATAAGAAAAGCGCAAGAATGCTGGCACTTGTAGTTACATAAGTGCAATATAAGCTGGGTACACACTGGGCGATATATAATCAACAATAAGGATGATATCGATATCGCATTATTGCTGCTTTATAACCTATGTTCATCATATCTCATTCATGTTCAGCGGGACGGATAGCACAATTGTTAGGTGATCATTTCCCCAGCAAGTTTTAGATAATGTTGTCCCTAGCAACCAATCAGGCTGTACCTATTGTATTACAGAATGTACTGGATAAATGCTATCACCTGCCGGTTACTGTAATACATCCATCGGTGATCCCTAATCATTAGATGCCCCTTCGGGTATCATTACTACATGCACAACTATAACCGCAGGATGACACGTGTATCCTGTAGTGTTGTGATGAGACTCTGCTGTGCATTTTTATGTCATTCAGAATATTCTCCTTTTCTGCAATATATTTGACGCCCCGTTTTATCACCAGGAGCCTTTGGATACTTTGAAGTGACCCATGACATCACGGCATTGACAAAAGCCAAAGTATTCGAGCACATCAACAAAAGAACAGACATCGCGGTCAGATTTTCAACCGTAGGTAAGACCCACGGGGGAGATGAACAACATAGACCAGTGGTGCAAGTAGTGGTACAGATAGCATTTGCCAAAAATCGCTGTGGTCACACAATATTAGGTGAGTGGTGACAATAGGGGTGTGTCCACATTATGCCACACACCGTAATGCCCTTTACACATTATGGGGGAAATTTACTAAAGGAAATTTGTAAAAAAATAGGTGTATTTGTATCCAGAAATACACTTATTTTTGACATTTACTATCCCGAAAATACGGCAATTCGTATTCGTATTGATAGCACATCAACACGAATACGAATTGCCGTATTTTCGGGATAGTAAATGTCAAAAATAAGTGTATTTCTGGATACAAATACACCTATTTTTTTACAAATTTCCTTTAGTAAATTTCCCCCTATATCACACACTGTAAGGCCTATTACATATTATACCAGACACCGTAAGACCTGTTATACATTATCATTAGGTGGGAAAGGGGAATGGGGAGGACGACCAGTGCACAGGTTTAGGTTTTTTAGCTGTAATAGGAGCAAAATAATGGTTTCCACAAATAAAATTTATCTAACGAGAATCCGTTGTTTCTCTGATAATTTGGGAGATGTGGAGGTGCACCCTTGAGAGTGAATTAGTATTAAATCGTATTAGCAAGAAAATAAGAAAATACTCTCTTTTTTGTTGGGGTACTCTTGTATTGAAATTAAATAGCTTAATTTATAATTAGTACGGGATGAGAAAAGATAGGTAGGGAAACGTAAAGGACTCAAGCTTGTGAAAGTTCAAAGCGAATGCTAGTATAACAATATGGAGGGGCGGGGAAGTGTGAGGTGAGGTAATGAGTGGAGTGTCTTTAAGAATTAACTTTTATTAATAATCTCTAAAATATTGCTAGACAGACATAAATAAAAATATAGACACACAACCTGGGCTGCTACCGGAGTACGCCCCCCGCAGGTTATTAATAAAAGTCAATTCTTAAAGACACTCCACTCATTTCCTCACACTTCCCCGCCCCTCCATATTGTTATACTAGCATTCGCTTTGAACTTTCACAAGCTTGAGTCCTTTACGTTTCCCTACCTATCTTTTCTCATCCCGTACTAATTATAAATTAAGCTATTTAATTTCAATACAAGAGTACCCCAACAAAAAAAGGAGAGTATTTTTCTTCTTTTCCTGTTATATATTATGCCACACACCATAATGTCTATTACATATTATACCACACACCGAAAGACCTGTTATCTATTATGCCACACACCATAATGTCTATTACATATTATACCACACACCGTGAGAACTATTATTCCTTATGCCACGCACTATAATGCCCCTTACACAATATACCACGCACTGCAATGCCTATTACATATTATGCCACACACTGTAATGCCTATTACATATTATGCCACACACAGTTTTGCTGCTGACACCATTTTATGTCTGGGTAACACTACACACACAATAGCGTAATTTTGCCTTTTGCCTCACCCCTTCCCAGTGCATTTTAGTGCCGCTTAAACGGAAAATGCCCCTTGTAGTGCCACTTTTACACATAGAGCCCCCTGCACTGCCGCTTACAAATATAATGCCCCTGTAGTTCCACTGTAATCCCTTGCTAGGGGGTTACATGCTTCTTGCCACGGGTTACATGTTTATTGCCAGGGGTTACAAGCTTGTTGGCATGGGGGTTACATGTTTGTTGCCAGTGGGTAGGTGTATAATGTGTGGCAGTGCTCCTGGTATCCGGCACTTTCTGGAGGTACTGGGCATGCTGCACTTCCAAGAGAAGCTAGTGGTCCAAAAGCCTCTGTCTCCTCCAAGGTGGCGGACATTTTTTGGGGAGCGCAGGAGAGGAAGCCTGGGGGAGCACAACCGGCGCCCGCAAACTGCTGGTGGTCCTGTAGTATGATTGTGACCCAGCTCTGTCCTCTCCTCCCCACAGCTGGAGAAGCCGGCTCTGCCGACACCGTCCGTGACCCTCGTGGATTTGCAGTGAAGTTCTACACGGAAGAAGGGATCTGGGATCTGGTTGGCAATAATACCCCCATATTCTTCATCCGGGACCCCATTCTGGTAAGTGATGAGTTGCTGAGCAGACTGGACACAAGGATCTGGGCATAAGCCCCCGTAATTCCCAGCCACCTCCCTACTGGACCATTAATATGTTGGGTAACATCAGCTGGTATCAGAGCATCGGTTATTGGGCCACATGGTTGGTGTTCCGCAGTTTGGGGTGACCGTCTTCATTAGATCAGTGGGGACACTCTGCCATAGTGAAAGCTATCCGCTATCCTGTCACACATCCATATGCAATTCAGGAAGCATCGAATGATTTCCCATTGTGTGCAGTCTGTGCGTAACTGGCCCTTCCACAAGTGTGGGACAGAGACTCTCATTGGACTAGCATTCCCGTGCTGAGAAATTTGTTCTGTCACAATAGGATTTCCTATTGTATGTTGCATACAGAATAGATTAGGATGGGAGCAATGTTATTACATAAGGTGTCCTAACCGCCTGGTTGCTGGGTATAATCCGATGTCTTCTCTGCAGTTTCCGTCCTTCATCCACAGTCAGAAGAGGAACCCACAGACGCATCTGAAGGACGCAGACATGGTTTGGGATTTCTGGAGCCTACGGCCGGAGTCTCTGCACCAGGTGAGTCGGGTCAATGCCACAAGGCCTATCACTGAGGTCAGTCCTTTCTGGGGTACTAGGCAACGTTACTCAGGGGGAATAATCTTGTTCATTCATACAAGTTATTAATCAATCATCTATTTGGAGTGCTGGGAGACAATGGAGTGCTTAGGAAACGATGGGGTGCTGGGGAAATAATGTGGTGCTGGGGGAACAATGGAGTATTGTGGGAACAATGGAGTCCTGGGGGAATGATTGGGGTGCTGTGGAAATAATGGGGTGCTGGAGGAACAATGGAGTAATTGGGGAACAATGGAGTGCTGGGGAAACGATTGGGGTGCCGGGGAAATAATGGGGTGCTGGGGGAACAATGGAGTGCTGGGGAAAGGATGGGGTGCTGGGGAAACAATGGAGTATTGAGGGAACAATGGAGTGCTGGGGAAACGGTGAGGTGCTGAGGGAACAATGGAGTATTGAGGTAACAATGGAGTGCTGGGGAAACGATGGGGTGCTGGGGAAACAATGGAGTATTGAGGGAACAATGGAGTGCTGGGGGAACAATGGAGTATTGAGGGAACAATGGAGTGCTGGGGAAACGATGGTGTGCTGGGGAAACAATGGAGTATTGAGGGAACAATGGAGTGCTGGGGAAACGATGGGGTGCTGGGGAAACAATGGAGTATTGAGGGAACAATGGAGTGCTGGGGAAACGATGGTGTGCTGGGGAAACAATGGAGTGTTGGGTAATCTGCCATGCTAGTTACTATTCACTGTAGTCCATGGATACTAAGGGGTAGATGTATGAAGCAGTGATAAGGGAGGAGAAGTGATTAAGTGCCTGGTACTTTATCACCAGCCAATCACTGCTTCATACATCTACCCCTCTGTGCTGTTGTGATTATCAATACGTTTCTAAAGATACAAGGGGCCATAATATGTAATACATGATAAAGTACCTGTAGCTGGTGCCCAGACCGTATTGCGATGGCGCCTGGGATTATTTTGTTCTTGTAGGGCCATTTCATCTTTATACCGACTATTAATAATTAATAATATTTTGTCACTGCCAGGTGTCTTTCCTGTTCAGCGACCGCGGTATTCCCGATGGACACCGGTATATGAATGGTTATGGGTCCCACACGTTCAAACTGGTGAATGCTGAAGGGACGGCCGTGTACTGTAAATTCCACTACAAGGTGGGTGTGATAGCAGTAATCCCACCCCTGGCCAAGCTGAGGGCAGTAATGGCTCCTGTAATGGCAAGCATTGTCCTGGCTCCTCCCATGTGCACTAGCATTAATTAGACCTTTACAGGGGAGGGGCATCGACAACTGCTCCGGGCACAGGTCCCATGTGAACAGAAAATACATTGATGGCAATTACAATGTGCCCGTCATTGATCTGGACTAGGGCTGTGGCTCTGAATATTGGGGTGAAAAACATGTTGGACCTTTCTTGCAGTCTAACCAAGGCATTAAGAACCTGTCGGTAGAAGAGGCGGACCGCCTTGTGGTGAGTGACCCCGATTACGGGATCCGCGACCTCTTCCAGGCCATTGCCAAGAAGGACTTCCCGTCATGGACTTTGTACATCCAGGTCATGACATTTGAGCAGGCTGAGAATTGTTCTTTCAATCCCTTCGACCTCACCAAAGTAAGTTCCGCTCGTTGTCGGGTCCCTTTGTGGACAGAGGCGGAGAATGAAATGACATTTATTGCCTAGGTCTGAGTTGTGTCATCATATTTCCTGGTGCCACTTATACTGCGCCCAACACTGTGTCATTGTGTTTAATGTATTGTGCAGTTGTGTTTTGTATTGTATAGATGTTTTATGGGTACTTCCTCATCTTTGCGGTCACCGATACGCCAGTTACTTTACCCGCTACTCAACCGCTACGTAAGGATTTTCAGCGAGGCAGTACCTCCTGTGTCCATGCTACCATTTATTACATCCAGTAAAGTTGTGGCGAGCAAAGCGAGCCCACGTGGGGACGATGATGCTATGTAAGTCCCATAGTGTAAGCGGTGGCTGCAAAGATAAGGAAGTACTGTTTTATGTATTGGGTAGTTGTGTTATGTATTATGCAGTTGTGTTATGTATTGTGCAGGTTTGTTGTCTTTTGTGGGTACTTATTTAGTATCTGGGCTGCCGATTTTTTGATTGTATGCCTTAAGTTAAGGCATACAATCAGATGCGATGCGATATCGCATCGCATACGACCATATCGCATGCGATGCGATGCCCCGATTTTTCCATAGGATTCAATGTTAAAATGGACTGAGTCCATTTTAACATGGAATTCAATGGGAAAAAGGGGTCCTTTTCATACCCCTACTATCCAAGTGGGCATGGAGTTGGATATAAACCTGTGGCGAGCGTAGCGAGCCACCGAGCCCGAAGCGTGGCGAGCGTAGCGAGCCCCACAAGGGGACGGTATTCTGTGTCCCCTCGCGGGGCTCGCTACGCTTCGGGCTCGGTGGCTCGCTACGCTCGCCACAGGTTTATATCCAACTCCATGCCCACTTGGATAGTAGGGGTATGAAAAGGACCCCTTTTCCCATTGAATTCCATGTTAAAATGAACTCAGTCCATTTTAACATTGAATCCTATGGAAAAATCGGGTCCATCGCATCGCATGGCATCGCATGGCATCGCATGCGATATGGTCGGGTGCGATGCGATGGACCCGATTTCAAAATCGGCAGCCCAGTTACTACATAAGTACCCTTTTGTGTAATTCCCAGGTATATTATGCATGCCACATGTTATGGACGGCATCGGTGCATTAGGTTATGGACGGCACAGGTAAAAGATTTGGGGAAGTTATTAACCTTAAAACACATACATAACTTTTGCAGCCATAAACACGTACGTGGAGTAACTTATTACTCCACTAATTAAAACTCATTAGCATTAATGTCTGATTATTTAAAAAAAAAAAATTGACCCTATGGACACCGCAAACGGGATAATTGCATTTAACACAACATATTTTTGTTTTTCGGTCCATAAGTGACATCTTCCAGATCTTAAGGGCCCCATACATCAGCAATTAATTGTGACAATTTTCAGATATGGAGATGATTGCCACAATTAATTTTAGATGTGTGGGCTCCCCCTTTTGGCAATCCCAATCAAAATTGCCAATCGATTGCTTAATCAGGTTTTTAAACATGTTTAATAATCTGGTGTTATCTGCAGATCTTTTTTATATGTGTGGGCATTCCCAATTCGTCTTCTTCATCTATTTACATTATGAACAGCAATCGATTGGGCAATTTCCAGATATGAAGATGCAATCTTTAGATGGAAAAATCTGCCGATCACTGAAATAAATCTGTAATGTGTGGGCAAAGTCAGATAGATTGTAAAATCCATTTATCTGGCCAAAAAATCCCTGTATCTGGAAATCCATAAATTGTGATTGCTGATGATGTAATGGATTTTACAATCTATCTGACTTTGCCCACACATTACAGATTTATTTCAGTGATCGGCAGATTTTTCCATCTAAAGATTGCATCTTCATATCTGGAAATTGCCCAATCGATTGCTGTTCATAATGTAAATAGATGAAGAAGACGAATTGGGAATGCCCACACATATAAAAAAGATCTGCAGATAATACCAGATTATTAAACATGTTTAAAAACCTGATTAGGCAATCGATTGGCAATTTTGATTGGGATTGCCAAAAGGGGGAGCCCACACATCTAAAATTAATTGTGGCAATCATCTCCATATCTGAAAATTGTCACAATTAATTGCTGATGTATGGGGCCCTTAAGTCACCTTCACCTCATGTGTTTGTACCCAGTATTCTTTCTATATCTTTAGATTTTACAACTTTTCTAGTCGACATTATCTACGAAATTAGAAAAAAATACATACAAGAATTACATACGTTAATACACACTGGGGTATTTAATTTCTGCAACATACCTAGAATTAAAAAATTATAAGGAATATTTTTAAGGCACCACTGACAAATGTTCATTCTTAACCTCAATTAAGACTACAAAGGAAATTGAGGAATTCCTATTGAGGGCGGCATCCCTCTACCAGAGGGCATCAATCTGTACAAAGCACGGCACATCTGTCCCTAGCACTCATATCTTGCTACTACTCAATTAAGAATACTAGGACACCCTCTAATGTACAACTAATGAAAGTGACATGGGCGGTAAGATCAAATTTATTTGGGGTATTTTATTACCCGTGTTCTAGGGTTAATACTGAATTCTCGCTCACCCTACAATATTCTTTATCTTTTAACAAATACTAGGATTTCCCCTTTAATGCCGCTTAGTAATAAGGACTCTGTACCTTTAATCACATTCATGGTCTATGTGTAATCAGGAATTTATTATTGTATAAAGAGAATGAAAAAAAACACCTTTATTTTGTGATAATAGAACAATGTGCTGGGTCAGACGGATTTCATATTCCTTCATCTCGTTACTGACAGCTGGACCCTATAATAAAGTACTAGCCAATTAGTCTTACACGCCAGGTGGGAGATGAGGTGGGTCAGTGTTATGCACCAGGTAGGAGATGAGGTGGGACAGTGTTACGCACCAGGTAGGAGATGAGGTGGATCAGTGTTACGCACCAGGTGGGAGATGAGGTGGGTCAGTGTTACGCACCAGGTGGGACATGAGGTGGGTCAGTGTTACGCACCAGGTGGGACATGAGGTGGGTCAGTGTTACGCACCAGGTGGGACATGAGGTGGGTCAGTGTTACGCACCAGGTGGGAGATGAGGTGGGTCAGTGTTACGCACCAGGTGGGAGATGAGGTGGGTCAGTGTTACGCACCAGGTGGGAGATAAGGTGGATCAGTGTTACGCACCAGGTGGGAGATAAGGTGGATCAGTGTTACGCACCAGGTGGGAGATGAGGTGGGTCAGTGTTACGCACCAGGTGGGTGATGAGGTGGGTCCATGTTACGCACCAGGTGGGAGATGAGATGGGTCAGTGTTACGCACCAGGTGGGAGATGAGATGGGTCAGTGTTACGCACCAGGTGGGAGATGAGATGGGTCAGTGTTACGCACCAGGTGGGAGATGAGATGGGTCAGTGTTACGCACCAGGTGGGAGATGAGATGGGTCAGTGTTACGCACCAGGTGGGAGATGAGGTGGGTCAGTGTTACGCACCAGGTGGGTGATGAGGTGGGTCCATGTTACACACCAGGTGGGAGATGAGATGGGTCAGTGTTACGCACCAGGTGGGAGATGAGATGGGTCAGTGTTACGCACCAGGTGGGAGATGAGATGGGTCAGTGTTACGCACCAGGTGGGAGATGAGGTGGGTCAGTGTTACGCACCAGGTGGGAGATGAGGTGGGTCAGTGTTACGTACCAGGTGGGAGATGAGGTGGGTCAGTGTTACGTACCAGGTGGGAGATGAGGTGGGTCAGTGTTACGTACCAGGTGGGAGATGAGGTGGGTCCATGTTACGCACCAGGTGGGAGATGAGGTGGGTCCATGTTACGCACCAGGTGGGAGATGAGGTGGGTCAGTGTTACGCACCAGGTGGGAGATGAGGTGGGTCAGTGTCACGCACCAGGTGATAGATCAGGTGGGTCAGTGTTATGCATCAGGTAGGTGGACTCTATGGTGACAGGCCCGTTCTCCTAGTGACACCAGGTTGTATGTCTCCATGTTGCTAGGTAACACACTGACCACACGTGTGCCTGTAGCGTGTGTGAACCCATGAGCTAATCCAAGCTGTGCTCTGCAGGTCTGGCCCCATAAGGATTACCCTCTCATCCCTGTGGGGAGACTCGTGCTGGACAGGAACCCTGAAAATTACTTTGCAGAGGTGGAGCAGATTGCATATGACCCCAGCAACATGCCCCCTGGAATAGAGCCGAGCCCAGATAAGATGCTGCAGGTAAGATAATGGTACTGTCCCTCTCTACGTGGTTCTCTGACTGACACTAGTGGGGGTACACTCTGTGTAATGCTCTGCAGGTGACATGGTGGGGTACACTCTGTGTAATGCTCTGCAGGTGACATGGTGGGGGTACACTCTGTGTAATGCTCTGTAGGTGACATGGTGGGGGTACACTCTGTGTAATGCTCTGCAGGTGACATGGTGGGGGTACGACTCTGTGTAATGCTCTGCAGGTTACATGGTGGGGGTACACTCTGTGTAATGCTCTGCAGGTGACATGGTGGGGGTACGACTGTGTAATGCTCTGCAGGTTACATGGTGGGGGTACACTCTGTGTAATGCTCTGTAGGTGACATGGTGGGGGTACACTCTGTGTAATGCTCTGCAGGTGACATGGTGGGGGTACCACTCTGTGTAATGCTCTGCAGGTGACATGGTGGGGGTACCACTCTGTGTAATGCTCTGCAGGTGACATGGTGGGGGTACACTGTGTAATGCTCTGCAGGTGACATGGTGGGGGTACACTCTGTGTAATGCTCTGTAGGTGACATGGTGGGGGTACACTCTGTGTAATGCTCTGCAGGTGACATGGTGGGGGTACACTCTGTGTAATGCTCTGCAGGTGACATGGTGGGGGTACACTCTGTGTAATGCTCTGCAGGTGACATGGTGGGAGTACACTCTGTGTAATGCTCTGCAGGTGACATGGTGGTGGTACACTCTGTGTAATGATCTGCAGGTGACATGGTGGGGGTACACTCTGTGTAATGCTCTGCAGGTGACATGGTGGGAGTACACTCTGTGTAATGCTCTGCAGGTGACATGGTGGTGGTACACTCTGTGTAATGATCTGCAGGTGACATGGTGGGGGTACACTCTGTGTAATGCTCTGCAGGTAACAGTGTGGGATTATGCTGGGTGTAATACTCTGCAAGTAACATTGTGGGGTTACTCTGGGTGTAATACTCTGCATGTAACAGGGTGGGATTATGCTGGGTGTAATACTCTGCAAGTAAAATGGTGGGGTTACTCTGGGTGTAATACTCTGCAGGTAACAGGGTGGGATTATGGTTATAAATTTCTCACTCTGGTCTCTCTTACTGCATTCCTCCCAACCGTCCCGTTTACCACAGGAACGTCCTGGTTTACGGGGACGTTTCCGCGGCCCGTTGTGGGCCAGCAGTGTCCCGCGGTTGCAGGGGGGCAGTTGTGAGTCCCCGCTGCCACCCTCTTGGCAGCGGGGTATAGACGCTGTGCATGCGCACAGCATCTATTCCCCGCAGGCAGAGGGGCAGCAGTGGCAAAATGGGGCGTGGCCCCGCGCAAGTTCCACGATTTGAAGGCCACGCCCCCGACATTTCGGGTGAGCGAAGGTCTCCCTGGACCACCAATAAAAGTTGGGAGGTATGTTACTGTCCACTCTCCCAGAGGCCTCTCATAACATTTTGTGGAGTTAAATTCATATGAGGCTCTCATGAGGTGCCACCCACTACTTATATACAACAACAATTTGTAGTAAAAAAAGAAAATAAGGGATACTTCCTCATCTTTGTGGCCACCGATTCCGCTACGGAACTTACGTAGTGTTTAGCAGCACAACTTTACTAAAGGTAATAGATGTGGACACAGGAGGGTGGCCGAGCCGTGGTCGCAAAGATGAGGAGCCTACCGACTCCTGATTGCCCGCTAGGCAGCCTGTGGGCCAATCAAAACATGTGGGCGAGGCTTATCGGGTGTCGGGGCGTAGCTATGCTCTGTGTCCACTTTGAAAATGAAACCAAAGCAAAACATCAGTTTTGCTATGCCATCGATGGAGGGAAACCATCTGGTTCTCCCTCATCGCTGACAAAAGTATTCAACATCGGCCATAAACCATCGATGATTTTGAATCATCCATGGTTGATGGCCATCCCTACGCATAGTACCTCCCGCCCATAGTCTGTTACTAACCTTGGACATCATGTTGTTTCTTTCAGGGTCGTCTCTTCTCCTACCCGGACACCCACAGGTATCGCCTGGGTGCAAATTATCTGCATATACCAGTCAACCGGTCACGGGGGGCAAATGTCTCCAACTACCAGAGGGACGGCCCCATGTGTATCTTCAGTGCTCCAAGTAAGGGCGAGCTGCCATACCTGACACGTATGTGTGCTCCTGCTGTATACCCATATACATCATATATAAATTATCCCCATACATGTATGTGTGCCTGTGTACATCCTGTATACCCTATACATCATCGGGGCCGCCATTAGGGGGGTGCTGTGGGTACAGCTGTCCCGGGCCCAGCCTGAGAGAGACGGGCTCAAGCCACTAATTTTGTCCACTGCACCCCCCTCCGCTGTGCTGCCTGTGCTGCTCAGTGTCTGAATGAAGCCCTGCAGGCTTCTTCACATCAGGACGCTGGCAGCCAATTAATATGCAGCACGGGGTGGTAAGCCATTCAGAGCTAGTGTACTGTAAGCCATTTAGAGCAGCTGCTGGTACATGAGCTCTGATTGGCTCACCACCCAGTGCCGCATGTTAACTGAACGCCAGCATCCTGAATCTGTCCGGGAGCAGGGCTTCGTTCAGCCACTGAGCAGCGCAGGCAACACAGCGGAAGGGGGGATGGGGAGCCAGGCGGTAAGTGAAAAGGGGGGCCCGGAATAGAAACCAGTCCCGGCCCCAAAATTCCTGGTGGTAGCCCTGTACATCATATATACATTATGCCCATACATGTATGTGTGCCTGTGTACATGCTAATATTCTGGAATGGCAGGGAGGCTCACAAAAATGTAACGATCCACCCAGACCCCCAGGAAGGTGGGCAAGTCCCCTGCTTTCCCTGGAGAAACCCAGCACCCTCCCCTTTGCCACCCACAACAGAGTACGGAAGAGGGGGCAGCAATGTATGGAAGTATAAATACAGGGGTGTCTGGAGACCTGCGCTTTGCCTGTTGTGCGGTGAGAGAAAGGCTGTCTAGACGTTGATGTGTATAACAAATGGTTTATTGAATAAAGCAAGAAAAAAACAACAATATTCTGCAAAGTGGCAGGTATTGGGTTAAATGCAGGGCTTAAAGTGCTCCTGGAGAGGTGGTGGAACTCCGTTCCCCTAACACAGACCCCCCCCCCCCCCCCCCCATTAGGCAGAGCCTAGACCAGTGCCAGGGAGTTTGTGCCCTACCACCCATAAAGGGACAATGGTCCCACAATACATATTAGCACAATCGTATACACATTACAACGCATGTAGTGCCCTTGATTCATATTAAATCACACAGTGATGCTTCTTATACACATAATGTCCACAATTGTTCATCTTAACTTTACATTACATATGCCAAGTCAGAAGAAGAAACCATTGGGACAGGCTTTCTTTTGGAATTACTGTTTAGGACTGTGGTAGAGGTGGAACTCAGTTCCCCCTACCATTAGAGGTGGTGGAACTCAGTTCCCCCCAGTTCCCCCTCACTTTAACCCCTGGTTAAATGTGCCAAAGAAGCTGGGGGGGGGGGGGGGAGGGGGGAAAAAAAGGGGGGGTGGTTGTCGGCTCACTGTTGCACCTGAAGAGGTGTCTGCAGCCTGGCTGACTAGGTAACAAGAGGTAAAACAATCGGGGCGAATGTGTGCAATAACTGTTTTAATGTTCACAGAATTGCATGCCTTTAGTTAAGAATAGGGGAGGGAAGAACCATGTAATAATGTCCTGGAGGTTCCCTCTAGCGGATGAATGAAATGAAAGTCCGGGGGGGTTTGAGGATGTCACACTGATAGCTGGTGATGGTGCAATTAGTGTCACCAGTGGCTGGCGTCCCTGCACTGCTGGTGGTGCACTAGCACATACCTTTAATCCTTGGCTTTCTCTCTGACTGTCCCATGTAGTTCCAGTCTGTGTGCGCCTGCAGGACGCTGTCTGTTCCCCACGCTGCTTCTAACACTGGTATCCGCTACTTCCGGGTTCTGCCTGTCAGCATAAGCCGGGAGCGCGGTACAGCGGAGTAGCGTGCGCCCGACTCCCTTGTTGGAGGGAGGAGACTTGGTGAGTGTAGGGTATAGCTCCAACGCGTGTCGACCTGCTGGAGGTCTTCTTCAGGGAGAGTGTGTAAGCTGTAAGGGAGTTGAATCCTTATATTGGCTGTTCGTGAATGCACGGTGGCCATCTTGGATGCTGGAAAGCCTGCCCTGACTGAGAAAGCTCATTGTATATGCGTCCAAACGGCCGGTGGCCATCTTGGTTAAGGGAAAAATGCCCTTAACGTATGTAAAGGCTGGTGGAAATGAACTGTTTTGTATAAATGGAAGGTGGTCACCTTCTTTAGGGGAAAGGTCCTTGCATATGTGGGGGGTACTGTGCATTAAAGGGTGAAAGAATAAATAAAAAAAAATAAAAAAATATAAATAAAAATAAATTAAAATAAAAATAGAAATAGAAAAAATAAAAATAATAATAAAAATAAAATAATAATAATGGGTTAAACGGCACTCTTGACCTCCTGGGTTTGCTGTATGGAAGGTACATAATGGGGATCTTCCTGAATATGGACTACTTATCTTGTTTTAATTAATCTTGTTTTAATTACATTGTGCTGATAGACCTGATCTCATTATCAATGTTCAGGCCTCTTGGAGTCAGTGTTTTTAATATATACATCCATCTGAGCTCCTCTTTGTTGATGGTCTTAATATAGTCCCCCCCTCTCCAATTTTTGTTGACTATCTTTATCCCTAAAATGGATAATGCATTGGGATTGCTCTCATGTCTATCTTTAAAGTGTTGGGACAAACTATGTGTCTCCTTTCCGTTACATATGTTCCGCATATGTTCACCAATTCGTACTTTCAACTTTCTAATGGTCCGACCTACATATTGAAGACCGCACGGACAGCTCGCTAGATATATCACGCCCGTGCTATTGCATGTAATGTAGTCTGTGATCCGGAAAGACTGCAGGCGCACTGTTAATGGCGATTAAATATGACCAGAGAGACAATAAGTGAAAAGCGCAGGTTACGTAATAAGTCCGCAACCTGCGTACCCTTTATACCTAACTACATGCGAACAAAACGTAGCGCAGCGTAGCGTACCTTTGATTGTATATTGTACACCAAGAACCAATACCTTAATAAGAGATTCCTTCGCAGTAATTTGTCTCTAATCTGCGAATATACCTTTAAGGACAGTGTCCGTAATATACCTTTATCGCTAAATGCGAATAACAGACACAAACCACAGTATAGAAGTAAGGACATAAGAACTCCATAAAAAGGTTGTATTTAAGTCCCTAATGGACAAAAGGGGGGTTACAGGAATAGAAAATACAGGTTTAACAAGTGATACAATATGCTAACAATGAATACTAAACAGGCTCTGCTAAGGGGAAAGAATACAGATACAAGACACAACCAGCCAATCAATACAATAAGGATAAATACCGTTAATGCAACCGTTACCCGTCTCATTAAATATGCGAAGCGCAGTCCGGTCAGAGCTCACTATCGTTCAGGGCTGAACTATAGTCCGGTAGACAGTCAGGGAAAGGTAGATGTGCCGAAGAGACTTTGGCTGCTCTGGGTCGCCTATCTTATAGGGTCAGAAAGGGGAGGTCAAAGGCCGTTCTCATTGGTCAGAGGTCGTATGTCAGGTCAGCTGTGATTGGGGGGTAAGATGATACACCTGGTTTGACTAGGTCCAGGGGAGTGAACTTTAAGAGTCCTTTGTTTGGTGGTTTCGGCGTCAGCAGTGATAAGAACTGGTTTCATCTAGATTCCTTTGTTACATTCTTTCAACAGAAACTGTCCCTGGAATATGGATTATGTCCATAACTGTCGAGCCGTGTATATTGTGAAATATTCGCAATGACCGGAATACTACGCATAAGAAACGGAACGGAACGGTACTAAACATGATACAGACAGATGTATGCAGGGCTAACTAAGCTATGTGTGGCGTTCTAAACCTTTAACTATATTTTATTTAGTGTCAGTATGTTATTATGAATTTATGTGTGATAGTATGGCTACTCTTCTGGTCCACTTTGTCACACATACTCGGGTATGGAAACTTTATTTGCGCAACTCTGCGAACCAAAATGGCGGCCATACTATCCTAAAATGGCGTGTGTGTAACTCGACTTCCATAGTCCACCCTTTAACAGTAAATATAAAACTGTTACATAAAAAAACATTTTACACGACAATACAGAAATTCATAATCCTAACAAAAAAATTGGGACCCATGAAATAAACATATAAGGGGAGTAAACCATCTGCTCTTGGCCGATCCAGGATCACGGATAAACGATGGGCCGCATTTATCGAACAATCTACTCAGGGTCACGAAGGATAATGTACAATTTTGGGATAAAAATAAAAACAAGGGAGGTTACGACATATACACGTTTTTCAGATATGGCATCCTTTGGTAGGTATTGTTTGTGACAACAGACCCTTGAACTCTTTGTTGTTTCTCTTTTTGGTATGCTTTTAAGTATGATGGTATTATCACCATCAAACATCCGGTCCTGGGTAATGTGTCAGGTTTATAGATTCTACCTTGACCTAAACTGGGACGGGTAACACACTCTCAGAACTCTGTATCGTCCGTCCAATGCCTGGCAGCACTGCGGCGGCGGTATCCTTGATTTTGAAGATAAGAACGGATAGTGGGGGGGGAGACAATAGAGAAAACAATAGAGAAAACTGAGAAAGGAAAAGATTTTTTGTTAGTGATCCTTCCAACCTGTTACCAGTGGGGTGTGTCACAGTCCCTTTTGTAGCTTGTACAGGTTGCTTGACCTTAGCTGCTCTCCAGTCCTCCCGAAATGGTGCCTCTTAGCGATTTCTTTCTTTCGCCCTCGAGTGTCAGGACCTTCTGGCTTTCTGTTCCTTTGGCAGTAGGACGAACGTACCCGAATCTCTCTCTCTGCGACTTTGTTATTGAGGTAGTGCTGGTCAACAAGATTTGGGGTGGTTCTTTCCAAAGGTCTATCAAGCAACCTGTATATGGCAAAGCAGGGGAAACAACAACATCTCCTGGTTCATGGTTATGACAGTTCACAACAGGTGTCAACAAAGTCCTTTTGCTGCAGTTTTCCAGGTGTGGATACATCACTTGCATTTGTGGTCTAGGATCTCCTTGTGGGATTACCCTAACCTGTGGCTGCCCGCCAAGCAATGTTTCGATGGGGACAAATGAGGTGGAGTTCTGAGAGTGATTCTACTACTACAAAAAGAGATTATGGGGTGTACCATCAGTCCCTGAAGGTTCACACATGACTTAAACCTTTCATATATATATTTGCATACTCAAGGGTGCTTCTGGGCTGCCATATCTATACACACAAACATCAACATATATATATATATATATATAAAAAAAAAATAACTTAAATGCTTCTAGAGTGGACTGTACAAAGCCAATTTTGTATTACCTGCAGAGGATCCTGCTGGAGGAGGGATGTGGAGATGGCTCTGTGGGAACAGCCGTTGCAGTTTCTTTCCCCCAGACAAGTAAGGCATGATCCTGTCGTCTTACCTGTCTGTGGGCACACTATAATTTCGGACTAATTTTTCCACCTACCTTCCCTGTCAAGACAAGTCAGGCCATGGGCTATCTCTGTCCTGACAGTTTGGCATGTTCTCAGAGTCACTGGTTTTCCTTGTCCATCTTTCTATTCCTGTCCACATCCCTTCTCCTTCCAGACTGCTTCTCCTGCAGGGGACACAAATCTTGTATTTCTATGTGAATATACTGACATTTACAGGGGGAACACAAACATTATCCGCAGAGCGCATGGCTCACCCAGCTGCCTTGCCAGCATGTTCATTATCAAGTGACACTGAATCCTCATCGAAGATGTGGGCTTTACACTTGATAACAGCCACTCTGTCCGGCAGCTGTGTGACTGTCAGAAATCTTTTAAACTTACAACGCTTGCGCCACTGGAGTGCCAGCTACTGAAACAAAACATCTGAGGCGCCATAGGGCCTAAGAGCTTCTGTATTACCCCAACAAACATACTTGGAGTCGGCATGAATATTGGCTGTTTTTTCTCTCTCAGCTCGCAGTACTACTAATGAGACTGCTGTTGCTGAGTGAGACGTCCAATGGGTTCAGCCTCTACTATGCCTTTTCCATCTATTACGGTATAGCCAGTGTACAATTTTTCCCTCTCGGTGTTGTGGAAAGAACGAGGGAGAGAAAAAAAAAATGAATTACCTCTTCCAATGGGTTGTTACCACCCTTTGGGGGCATGCTGCAAAAGGTCTGATTCGAACATGTCATGCAATCATATTCGTCTCGGCTCCCACTAAATTCCACCATTCCAGCAACCTCAGCACCAATCTACCCTTTGTGCCTTGGCGGGCACACCTGGTAAGAGTGTTGCTGGGTTTACAATATTACCCATTTTACTGGTAACATCAATGCAAGTTCCCATTTAGTGAACTTGGCTGATGAATATTTTTCACATGTTTAGGCAGAATTTTAGGAGTGTCCAGACTATATGAGGAGCATAAACAGTTAAAACACACCCCAACACCACATTCTCAGTTTTGTATACCGGTAGTGCTATGGCAACTACACTGTGTAGACAAGTATGAAGTGCTTAAGTAATAGGGTTTAATTGTACACTGCAGTACGACATTGGTCAGGCTGGCATCGCCAGGTTTCTTACGTCACTATATCTGTCGCCCCCTCAGCAGGTCTAATATTCTAAATCACATGGTCCCTTGTGTCAGTTTTACCCATGGCAAAAGGCTGTAATCAGGCCTGTTTCTTCTTCTTTACTATCCACATTTGTCTGTGAAGACATGGGTTTTGCGATTGTACCTATTTATATGTAAATGCGTTTTACAACCCTTTTCATTCTTTGTAGAAGGGGAATGCTTTGTGCATTACTTGGACTGCTTTTCACAAGATGGTGGCTGTGGTTGCCCTGGGTAACATTAGGAGCAATGCTTAAAGTTATTGGGACTTTGTTCAAGATTTATTGAAAAATATATTGTGACTACTCGCTTTATGGGGTATCGCATATTCACAATGGGTATTTTTCTCTGCTGGGAGTGCGACAGATTTTTCGAACTATTTTTCTATGATTTGTGGGTTTATGGTTACTAATGTGTCCCAGATTTCCCTCCCCCTCCCTTGTTCAGGCGCAACCGCAATCCGTCCTGAGATACCTTATGTCCTGCCTCAGGAGGATACACCAGAAGTTGTCTATCGCCAACTGCTGGTGCTGTGGATGAGGAAAGGACATAACAATAGATCATTAACCCATTGTATTGGTATTTACCCATTTGTGGGCCGTAAGGACAGTGTGCGATCTTGCAAGACCCGGGGGAGGGGCTTGGTGGCTTTCTGAGGTTTCTGGAACAGAAAAGTAGGGAAAGGAGAAAAAAAAATGGAAAAAGAGAGAGAAAAACTCAAAAAGGGTAGAAAATATTAATGACAGTAATGTGTACATTTATTTTCAACCGAAAATTTTTCTTTTATTTTGATGACACCAGGATTTAGCACTATGGGGGAATTGGCTCTCAACTATTTGGTTCTTACCCTTTTCAACTCCTGTTCTGATTTGTAAGCCCTCCCTTTCTTTCTGTTTCCCAGTGTGGTTGTGACTATGGGCTGTGTCTAGGGGTATTTAGCTAAAAGTTCCCTTTTGGGAACCTTGTTATTTCACTGGGTATTTTTCCAGCTCAACCTCAGATTTCGAATGGTGAAGCTGTACTTTGGGGCGCTATACTTTCTGTTTTTAACGGGGTTTCTATTGAAGCTATGGTTGCCATTGATCCTGTGTCCTTCCCATCTTTAGTTCAAAGGGAACTCGGTATTTGTGCTATAGTTTTTAGCTACCTTAGATGGATTTGACTCTATAATAGTGGAATACAACATTAGCCTCTGAGGACTGTCCAGCATATCTTGCACTTCTTGTGTAAGATTTCTAGGAGTGTCCAGAAATACCCCATCAGGGGTGCAATAGATGACACATCCCATTTTACATAGTAAATCTCTACCCAGGAGGTTAGTCGGGGCCGCTGCAGCCAACAGAAAAGAGTGTTTGGTATGCAGAGGCCCGCTTGTAACATCTGCTGGTTTCGTCAGTGGGTAATGCTGTATTTTTCCTGTTACCCCAATTGCTGCTACTAATTGCTTGGCACAACCTAGACCCGGAGGGAATGTTGTTAACGGGTTTGATACAAAAAGAACTTTATATTTAAACTATTCCACTTACCCATATCTGAGGCTCCTCCCTCAGATATTGTCTTATGTTACCTGGATGTGGGGTGTATGTGTGTCCTACTCCCTGTTTGCATATATGTGTCATGCTTAGGGCGGCGTTGGCTACTAGGTGGGGCTATGGCTATGTGTTGAGACCTACCTGTCTTCTCCCATTGTGTCTCTCAGTTACTTACATATGTGTTATGTTTTCTATGGTTACTTACCCTGCAATGTCTGGCTATGTGTCCATTGTTTCCACATTTGAAACATACTATTTGGTTTTGTCTTTCTGTCATAAATCGTTTGTCCAGATCAACAGCAGATTTCTTTAAAGTGTGTATTGACATCTGTCTGCCGTTGGGGTGAATGGTTTCTATGTTGGTTCTCAGATTTTCCCTAAGACCTTGTATCAGCACAGAGACAATCCCTCCCTTAAGATGTATGTTGTCCCTGGGGCTGGGGATACCAGAGTGTTTTGGCAACGCCTGTAAAGCACGGTTGAAATATCCGCTGGTGGACTCACCATCTTTCTGTGTGATGGTGAACCCTAGGGTATTTTCAACCGTCGCTGGGAAATATACACCCAATTGTATATTTATTAGGCGTATATTTTCCTGGTTGCCCTGTTCAGTTAAAATCTTATCGCCCTCCACACCACTGTCTCGAATGAACTTCTGGACATCTATGTGTGAAGGGAGGCAAGCTCTCAACATGTATCGCCAATCCTTATTGGTGGGCTCATCTGAATTTCCTCGCTCCCTTACAAATTTCTGACACTTTGCCAGATCTTTGCTGGGATCAGGGAAATTTTTGATGATTGAATGACGTTCCAATCGTGTCCATGTATTGTGCATGTTACTATCCTTTACAGGCATTACCTCATCCCCGTCTCCCCGTCCACAAGGAGGTTCCACTGTGTGCAGAGGGTGGATCTGTATCCCCCCTGCACCATTGGACAACATCCCAGGAGCAACTATCTCTGTGTTGTGTTGTGTGTACTTACCTGTGTCTCCAATCGTGTACCTGGCATCAGCCATCTCCTCGACCAGAATGGCAGCAGCAGCTTGGGCTGTCTCAGCCTCTCTCTCCTTTCTGCTAGCTTCGCAAGGGATGGCTGATGTCAGGCATCTCCCTTCTGGATCTATATCTTGCTTATAGGGGGTAAAAACAGGGTACAAGTTAGCAATGGATACATTATTACTCATGTCTTTCTTATGAGTCATTAACCCCTTCGGCACATATGGGGGTGGGGGAGCTGATTCTATTGTGGCAGCGGTTGCATTTTTATTGTGGCTGATTGCGTCAAGTATTGCCAGACCTCTGGTTCCCCATTGTTCCTGTCCTTCCTTCTGCCACAATTTAAGAATATCTATATGCTTCACTCTCTCCTTACGACTGGAGAGTAGGCATATTTCATCTTTTACTGCTGATAAGATTTCTGGATCGAAGCTACCAACACTGGGAAATTCTAACTTGCTGCCTTGTGTCATTTTTCTCCATTTATTTTGGTAAACAACTGCGAGTTCACCGTGCTTCCTGCACATAATAAAAGCAGCCGATCCTTTTGGCCGGCTTGCTTCCTCCCTAACATGCACGTTATCACAGCGTGACCCGTTATTACCCATAATTACAGGAATAAACGTTCACAGCTTAATAGATATCGGTGGGTTATTAATTGTCTGAGAGCTCCCCAAACACTCACTTCTACAGCTTCCTAGAACATCCCACAGTCAAGCAGGTGTGAAGGATACGAGGTACGATACTCAATCACCAAGTCTTTCAACTAGCAGCGAACTTCTAGCCAACTTGCTTGGTGCGGCACAATTTTTCCAGGGTATAACAAACTTGTTTTCCTATACCCCCAAAAATTGGATTTCTAAAGTAGCTAATCGGAAACAAGTGCGTTCCGATGTATCTTCTTGTACCCTCCTAGCGGAATCAATTCCACTGAAGGGGCAGTTCCTATGGGCACGTCGTCACGTGAACCCTGTCCTAACTGGACTGTCCTACACTGGACTACACTGCGCTTGAGTCGTGCCGTCACACACCCGTTCGCCTCAGTTATTTTTCACACTGGGCGCTGGTTACACCTTGGTCTTATGCATATATTTGAAATATTTCTGTACAGAAAATCTTCCCAGGCTGGTAGCTTTTCACTAGATACTTATGCAGGTATAAATCCCTTATAATACGCTATAGGAATCTATTAAAATAATGCTTGAGTTGCTTGCTTATGAGAAAATGAACAAAAGAAAAAAACTTATTTTCTCTTTATTAAATCACCGCCCCATCCACAGTATATTACTATACTGTTTTAAATAAGGCTAGTGGTTCAATACTGTTCACCTTTGAGTTCCTATGTGTGCTGCATGTGCAGTACCAATGAACAGCCACGTGTGTACGTGCGTTGCTCACAGGCCGCCGATGAATCGGCCACCCACGTGTTCTATAGTGTATTTGCAAGGTTGCACTCGGGTTTCGCTATACGCAGTAATTGCGCCTAAATGTGGAATAAATCCCTTAACTCCGTCCGAAAGTTACGTATCAAGATGCGAAATAAATCCCGCACTTAATCCGTAAATCACGTACAAAGATGCGAAAATTTCCCGATATGGGCACGTGCGCACGCACCTTGCGTAATACACAATAGACGCTTTACGTTACTGCAAAAGGCCCAGGGCTTGTCGCCACGTGGCGGAGTCTCTGGTTTTGCAGTAACTAACAATAAAAGTTATAGTTTTGCACAGAGGGGATCCTCTATGTACTATAATAAACACAGACTCCACGTGTGCGAACCTTATCGCACGTGGTACATATACTGTAATAAACAAGCAACTCAAAACACTATACCCCGTTAAACTACTTGTGGCAGGCAGAAGTACAGTTTACTAAACACTTAATATATGTTTTAAAACACGTGGCTTTCACTTATTGTACTCCGGGTTCAGCGCTAGCACTTCCCGAACCCCGCACCGCCGCGGACTCGGCCTATCCAGCAATAGAAACAAATAAATACTTCCACCCTTTTGCTGGTATAGGTCGGGTCGCACGCCTGGTACTGAGTTCTGGAATGTGGAGCGGACGGACGAGCCCTCAATTGTTAATGGCGATTAAATATGACCAGAGAGACAATAAGTGAAAAGCGCAGGTTACGTAATAAGTCCGCAACCTGCGTACCCTTTATACCTAACTACATGCGAACAAAACGTAGCGCAGCGTAGCGTACCTTTGATTGTATATTGTACACCAAGAACCAATACCTTAATAAGAGATTCCTTCGCAGTAATTTGTCTCTAATCTGCGAATATACCTTTAAGGACAGTGTCCGTAATATACCTTTATCGCTAAATGCGAATAACAGACACAAACCACAGTATA
Source organism: Crinia signifera (assembly GCF_055691185.1). Lineage (NCBI taxonomy): Eukaryota > Metazoa > Chordata > Amphibia > Anura > Myobatrachidae > Crinia > Crinia signifera. The sequence continues at coordinate 94,380,080 of NC_139227.1, forward strand.
GAAGTAAGGAGATAAGAACTCCATAAAAAGGTTGTATTTAAGTCCCTAATGGACAAAAGGGGGGTTACAGGAATAGAAAATACAGGTTTAACAAGTGATACAATATGCTAACAATGAATACTAAACAGGCTCTGCTAAGGGGAAAGAATACAGATACAAGACACAACCAGCCAATCAATACAATAAGGATAAATACCGTTAATGCAACCGTTACCCGTCTCATTAAATATGCGAAGCGCAGTCCGGTCAGAGCTCACTATCGTTCAGGGCTGAACTATAGTCCGGTAGACAGTCAGGGAAAGGTAGATGTGCCGAAGAGACTTTGGCTGCTCTGGGTCGCCTATCTTATAGGGTCAGAAAGGGGAGGTCAAAGGCCGTTCTCATTGGTCAGAGGTCGTATGTCAGGTCAGCTGTGATTGGGGGGTAAGATGATACACCTGGTTTGGCTAGGTCCAGGGGAGTGAACTTTAAGAGTCCTTTGTTTGGTGGTTTCGGCGTCAGCAGTGATAAGAACTGGTTTCATCTAGATTCCTTTGTTACATTCTTTCAACAGAAACTGTCCCTGGAATATGGATTATGTCCATAACTGTCGAGCCGTGTATATTGTGAAATATTCGCAATGACCGGAATACTACGCATAAGAAACGGAACGGAACGGTACTAAACATGATACAGACAGATGTATGCAGGGCTAACTAAGCTATGTGTGGCGTTCTAAACCTTTAACTATATTTTATTTAGTGTCAGTATGTTATTATGAATTTATGTGTGATAGTATGGCTACTCTTCTGGTCCACTTTGTCACACATACTCGGGTATGGAAACTTTATTTGCGCAACTCTGCGAACCAAAATGGCGGCCATACTATCCTAAAATGGCGTGTGTGTAACTCGACTTCCATAGCACACAGACTGGAACTACGTGGGACGGTCAGAGAGAAAGCCATGGATTAAAGGTATGTGCTAGTGCACCACCAGCAGTGCAGGGACGCCAGCCACTGGTGACACTAATTGCACCATCACCAGCTATCAGTGTGACTTATCCTCAAACCCCCCCCCCCTGGACTTTCATTTCATTCATCCGCTAGAGGGAACCTCCAGGACATTATTACATGGTTCTTCCCTCCCCTATTCTTAACTAAAGGCATGCAATTCTGTGAACATTAAAACAGTTATTGCACACATTCGCCCCGATTGTTTTACCTCTTGTTACCTAGTCAGCCAGGCTGCAGACACCTCTTCAGGTGCAACAGTGAGCCGACAACCACCCCCCATTTTTTTTTCCCTCCCCCCCCCCCCCCCCAGCTTCTTTGGCACATTTAACCCAATACCTGCCACTTTGCAGAATATTGTTGTTTTTTTCTTGCTTTATTCAATAAACCATTTGTTATACACATCAACGTCTAGACAGCCTTTCTCTCACCGCACAACAGGCAAAGCGCAGGTCTCCAGACACCCCTGTATTTATCCATTATTGCCAAGAGGGTGGCCTCCCTCTTTTACTGGAGCCCCGCAGCTGAAAAACAGATCACCCCCAGAGAGCGCCAAACCCACCAACCTTTTTTATGTATGGAAGTATGCCTCAAGGGAAAGTATGGAGGTGAGGTCTTAGAAGTTCTGCAGCAGCCACCTGCATTAAGTACAACAAGGATTGTCACAGAATTCCTTGATATTTTGATAGGCAGACTTGGTGGCACCCCCCCAGATCCCGGCGCCCTAGGCAGCTGCCTTAAGTTGCCTAGTGGTAAAGCCGGCCCTGCATATATACATTATATCCCCATACATGTATGTGTGCCGTGTGCTCCTGCGATATACTCATATACATTATATATACATTATCCCCATACATGTATGTGTGCCTGTGTAAATGTTGTATACCCATATACATTATATATACATTATCCCCATGCATGTATGTGTGCCTGTATACATGCTGTATACCCATATACATTTTATATACACATTATTCCCATACACGTATGTGTGCCTGTATACATGCTGTATACCCATATACATTATATATACACATTATCCCCATACATGTACAGTATGTGTGCCTGTGTACATGCTGTATACCCATATACATTATATATACGTTATACCCATTGTGTACCTGGGGGAAGGGGCCACGTGTCCTCATGCTGTATACCCATATACATTATATATACGTTATACCCATTGTGTACCTGTATATATAAATATACAAGATGAAACAGTGCGCAGAGGTCAAAGAGTCTTTTTTAAAGGGAAATACAAGTCCCAGTGGTGAATGTCCCGAGTTTGAAATGGACCAAGTGTTTCACGATTCCACACCTATTTCAAATCTTTATAACACTTCGCTTATTGATAAGCTGGCAGCTCCACATAACACCCCAAAGGCTCTCCTCGATCCAACAGGTGAATTGATTCTAAAATGAAAGATGTGGGGGCTCCAATAGTGCAATTACCACTTTTTAAAATTGATTTTTATTGATAAGACATAGTATAGGACAATGGATGGGGTCACGTACCAAAAACAGCAGCTCTCAAAAGCCGCAGGTTTGACAACATAGAACAATGCACAGCACTTAGCAAGTGTTGGAACGGTTACAATCTCTCCAGCTCCACGTTCACGCCGGCGCTAGGTCATGACCCTAGGCGTTTCATCACGGAGGACTCAGAAGTCCTCCGTGACGAAACGCGTAGGGGCGTGGCCTATGGCGATCACAATCAGAGTCATTCTCTCACAGGTTTTTTACTAAATCATCTGATCTTACATGCTGCTTGAAAGATCAAAAGATTTATTAAAAGATCATTAGGAATACACAAGATAAACCTTTGGTGAAAATGTGCGCTTGCCTGAATGGTAAATGTAAGCTCACATGTTAAGATCGCTGATCTTCCTAGTGTGTGGGCACCTTTAGATTGGATTTCAGCCCCCCCCATCTTTCCCGTGGTGTCTGCAGGATCTGTAACCTACTTCTATATGTGTTGTGTAACAGTCATAAGACGTCTCCTGGGGATATCAGTCTTATTGGTGAGTCACACGCCTCATCTCCGTCATCTGCGGCTCACATGTCTGGATGAGCCTTCGGCTGCATTCCTTCTTCTTCTCCACTCATGGGATAAGCAGTGGGTCACGAGAAAGGGCCACCAAGTAAAATACAGGTTGTGTAACAGCTATCGGGATGGCCACATGTGGCATCAGTGGAAGGCCGATGCACATTCCTGATCGCCTACACATGTGTGGGAAATGTACAGGACATGCGTGTGCTGATATCACACCTCCAGAAAGAACCACAGAGAACTTTGAGGTCCAGAATCAGCCATTTGGGATAAAAGTTCCTGCTCACTGCGATGTCTAACGCTTCAGAGCCTTATTTCCGGCTGCTCGCAGGTGAGGTCCCGGGATACGCCTCATATATGTTAGCAGGAACATTCATATATTTGTGTAAGTTCCAAACAGTGCACATCTGACACATGGAGGAGATGTTCCAAGCACTATGCAGTACCAGTGGCAGCTCCTACCTCTTTCGGGGAGGTGGGCTGTCTCTGGCCACAGGCACCGCCCTCCCCCTGTCACCGCCGCCGTTGCCTCTTCCCATCCCTGGCGCCTGTCCTATGATGACAGGCGCCGGGACTGGCGCAGGCGCAGTACAAACATATGTACTGCGCATGCGGCCAGCTTCTATGGGCTGCTTCGGCAGCAGCCCATAGAAGTAATTATGGTCCCGGTGCCTGTACAATATAAGTTACAGGAATCGGGACCAGTGCGTGCGCAGTATCAATATAGGTACTGCGTATTTGCCATTTTTGCCCGGCAGCCCGCAACAAGCGTCCCTGAGGGAGGTAACACCTCCCAATGGGACTGCCTTTGTGACTGGCAGATCAGACTTCCAATAGGAAGTAACTGCCAGTCACAGTGAAGCCAGAGCAGTCTCATAGACTGCATCTGGCTTCACAACAGCGGCGGATTTTACCTGGGGGGGGGGGCTGCAGCCCTGCAGCCCATAGGTAAAAACCGCCACTGGTCAGTACTAGTACAGGAATTACCGCTGCCTTGTAGGATTGCCTGTGCAGGTAGAGTGAGCTGTAGTAAAGCAGTTAGTCTGTATATCTGTGCCGGGTGGGAAGTGAAGACGTTCTTCATCCCCTGGAGATGCCAATGGCTGGGTAGATTGTGGAGGTGATAGCAGATCCTTATGATACCTACAGTATAGAGTCCTAGACTTTTTCTATATCCCCCATCCTGCTGGAGGTGATGCTAATTGTACAAGTGGAGGCACTTCAGGGATTATGTTACGCTCTATTTATTTATTTATTTATTAACAGTTTCTTATATAGCGCATACAAATTCCGCAGCGCTGTACAGAGCATAGTTATGAGCAAACACAAAACAAAATTACATTACAAGACAGTTGAGGACAAGTACATGGTTAATACAGATAGTTGCATCAGGGGACAGGACACTGAAGCAAGTATCAGGGTGGCAGTGGTTTATATATTCTAAGAAAGGCACATGAGGGGAGAGGGCCCTGCCCGTGAGAGCTTACATTCTAAAGGGGAGGGTCTATGTGGTAACGCAGACATGGAAGAGTGGTGCATTACTACGTTCCCTTCTTATTTGCCTCCCCTGGGGCAGACAATCGCCCTGGAGAGTCCCCAGAGGAAAGGTTTGAGTGGAAGCAGAGACTCTGTGCCCGAAGTTCAGCTCAGATTTGGCAGTTTCAGAACACAGAGATTGTATTTAGAAACAAAGGCACTCTCAGGGGACTTTAAAGTAAAACTTATCGTATGGATCTTATGGATAGTAATTTTCAGTTGCTGATGATGTTATATATAACTAGAGGTTCAGGAGTTCCTGCTGGTTTCTGCTGAAAAGTACTCCTACTTGAGCATAAGTGAATCTAGAAATATGATAGCGGGTGGTCCCAGATTCAACTATTCACGTTGAAGGGACCCTGCCCATCGAAACAGCACGGCAAAAAGGGGCGTGGTCTCACAAAGGGGCGTGACATTACACAACTGATCTGGTGCAGACCCCCTCTGCTCTGGTGGCTGGTACAGGCCACCTCTGATCTGGTGGATGCAGGCCACCTCTGATATGGTGGATGGTGCAGGCCACCTCTGATCTGGTGGATGGTGCAGGCCACCTCTGATCTGGCGGCTGGTGCAGCAGGCCACCTCTGATCTGGCGGCTGGTGCAGGCCACCTCTGCTCTGGTGGCTGGTGCAGGCCACCTCTGCTCTGGTGGCTGGTGCAGGCCACCTCTGCTCTGGTGGCTGGTGCAGGCCACCTCTGCTCTGGTGGCTGGTGCAGGCCACCTCTGCTCTGGTGGCTGGTGCAGGCCACCTCTGCTCTGGTGGCTGGTGCAGACCACCTCTGCTCTGGTGGCTGGTGCAGGCCACCTCTGCTCTGGTGGCTGGTGCAGGCCACCTCTGCTCTGGTGGCTGGTGCAGACCACCTCTGCTCTGGTGGCTGGTGCAGACCCCCTCTGCTCTGGGGGCAGGTGCAGACCCACTCTGCTCTGGCGGCTGGTGCAGACCCACTCTGCTCTGGCGGCTGCTGCAGACCCCCTCTGCTCTGGCGGCTGCTGCAGACCCCCTCTGCTCTGGCGGCTGGTGCAGACCCCCTCTGCTCTGGCGTCTGGTGCAGACCCCCTCTGCTCTGGCGGCTGGTGCAGACCCCCTCTGCTCTGGCGGCTGGTGCAGACCCCCTCTGCTCTGGCGGCTGGTGCAGACCCCCTCTGCTCTGGCGGCTGGTGCAGACCCCCTCTGCTCTGGCGGCTGGTGCAGGCCACCTCTGCTCTGGTGGCTGGTGCAGACCACCAGCTGTCTATGATGGGTAATACAGATCTGGCAGTGGATATAGATTGCACAGTTGTGTGATACCATGCTCTTATCATGTCATATACCCAGTACCCAGTATCCCCTGGTAAGCTGCAGAGCCATGGCCGGGCTCTCTAGACCTTGGTAGTACTGGGCTGCCTCATACTGCCAATCTCCGAGGCCTCCTGTGGCTCCCGCCAGACCCTTAATGGTGAAATCCCTGGAATGAGTGGCATCTAGAAATGATGGATGGATGGCATTCTCACTTTAGGTTCAGCCTTTAACGTCATAATTTACCAAATGTCTCTTATTATCCAGGCAGTGTCCCGAACTATTACCCAAACAGCTTCATGTGCCCGCGAGATGTCCCCAAGCACAAGGAGAGCGCTTTCTCAGCTACCGGAGACGTGGATCGCCATGACAGCGCTGTTGAAGATAACGTGTCACAGGTGAGGGGTTGTATAATGGCAGCAAGTACAAGTAATGAGGAGACGATAAATGTGATGTCACCTTCTGCAATGTGACGTTACCTAGTACCATTTCCTGTCACTACTGCAATGAGATTCAATCCCGAGACCTGATTATTATTAAGTGTTATTTATAAGTGACCATAAGTGTTTCGCAGTGCCGTGCAAAGGGCACACACTACAGCAATAAATAAAATATCTGCTGGAAATTGGCTGCATACAATGCAGAAACACACTACTGGCACAATCCCCTGTTCTATCGATGCCTCGGTTGAGTGATCAGGAAATTGGACAATCTGTATTTGCCGATTGAGACCCAAAAATGCTCAAAATTGTAGAGTCAATGATTTCTCGGCATCTCGGAATCGCCCCTTAGTTGTATGGCTCACACTAGCCTTTAAGAATCTGTCAAATGGCAGCAGCAGAGAGTATTTCTGCATGTTGAACAGACAATTTCAGGCAAAAGTCCTCAAATAGTAGGAATTATTCTGGTACATTGTAGTAACTATTTGTAATACCACTTTCAGACATTCGACCCAGCAATCGCCTTGCATTTTGAGTGCCAGGTGCAGTCTGACCCCCTTTCACACTGAGCAGCAAATTACCTGGTTAAAAATGCCAACCCGGTAATTTGCTGAATTACACGGGTATTTCTTTAGTGTAAAAGGGTCAACCCAGGTCTCCTATCCTGGTAATACCCCTTTCAGACATGCGTGCCGGGACATTTTGTATGGCTTGTGTAAAGCAACCCCGTCTACTGTCGAATCAGGCCCTGAGTGATGGCTGGGGAACAGACCAGGCTCCTGTATGGAGCTGGATGGAAAATATACCCTGAGGTTCAGTATTGCTGCTGTATTTGTAGCTTTGGCACCTCCAGCGCCTGCACCAAACTGTGATTTCAGACACAGCAGACTTTTGCAAATAATACTCAGGCGCCATCTTGTGTACAGACACCTCCATTACCTGCATCTCAGATCCCCCGCTTACATACCAAGATGCAACACCAGGGACATGAGCAGCCCCATTGTGTCTCCACTAAGAGGCCTGGGCCGTAATGATATCTCAGTGGCTGATAAAGGACACATGCAGAAAACCAGGCAACACGTCTGCACCCGCCATCGCTAATGAATCTCTGCATATGCGTAGTGCGGCTGTAACACATGTGCAGTGGGCAAAGCTCGCCCCCAAATGTCCGTCAACAGCATTGCATCCAGCACGGAATCAGGCCCATGCCGCATTACGTCGCACCTTTCTCTGTCCTCTGAGCTTTTAGGGACTGATTCAGGGTTGAAGTTGTGTTTTCAAACGAAAGCGATGTGGCCCAATGTGGACTTTTGCGGGGAGATACTGGGTCATCCCCATCTGTGTCACATCTCATTTGTGGCGTAACCAGCGGCAATGTAGTCTACAGGGCAAAATTAATTGTGGCCACATTATTCATGTTCCACTGCGTTTCCAGCTGGTGCCAGTTCTTGGTCCTGAACTCAGAATAGCCCCTCAGCCATCAGGGCTTCTGAGAGGTCGGTCTTCTTGATTGCAAATAATATAAAGACATTTCCTTGTTATATTGGGGAATATGGTGACATCACAAGTGACAAAAAATTTGATTTCAGATGAGAAACTTCTACCAGAGGACGCTGAACGAAGCTGAGCGGCAGAGACTGTGTGAAAACATCGCCTCGCACCTGAAGGACGCTCAGATCTTTATTCAGGATAGAGCAGTAAGTGACGTTCAGTAACTCCAAACTACATATCTCATATGTTCCTCTATGCAAATGGGAATACACCCTTTGTGATGTCATGGGAATACACTCTTTGTGATGTCATCTGATAAAGCACAAAACATCCTCAGGGAGGAGAACCATTAGCATGCTTGTTCTCCGCTACTTCCCCATCCCATCCCTGGACCCAGACTCTGCAGTCAGTAACGGTAACATACTGCATGCTGGCTGAAGGGCACTGTGGTGATAAATGATCTCCTGTAAGATTGCCACCTTCCTCCATTACACTAAGGGGCCAGCAATCTAATAGGGCTACAGTATATATAATGTCGGTCCCATCTGGTGACACAGATATTGATAAATCCAGTAAAGTCAGCGGTTCTCAAACTGTGGGTCCTGACCCGTAAGTGGGTCCCGACCTTCTCAGCATGGGGTCCCGACTCCATGTTGCTGACCATCAGGCTGATGACTTTTCGAATCTCAGTCAGTGATTCAAGGAGTATGATAAATCTGTTGAATTGTCTGTTATTTTAGACTCCTCCCATCATTTTGTGCCTCCACAATGCTGCCATGTCTGTGCTGTCTGCTGTCTACATATGTGATGTGATGACCTTCTGCAGTAACTTGCTGGGGTCCCGCAATTATTTTTATTGTCTGATGGGGTCCCAGAGCAAAATAGTTTGAGGACCGCTGAGTAAAGTCATCCTGGGATGATCTGTAGCATAAATCCGTTGACTGTCTCTCCCACAAGTCTGTTTGCTTTATATTCTGGGCAAACGTTCCAGTAATTGCCCAATCACAGAATAGTTAAGGACAAACCTGCTTGATAATGATTAATGAGAAGGAAAAAAACTCAGAAATGTTGCTGGGTAAACAAGAAATGGGACCCTACTCCTCCTGATATACTCTGTGCTGCTGGGGACACTACTCCTCCTGATATAATGTGTGCTGCTGGGGACACTACTCCTCCTGATATAGTCTGTGCTGCTGGGGACCCTGCTCCTCCCAATATATATCTCTCAGTCTGTGGCCTTCTGCTGCCTCCATTCCCCCTCCTCACATCATGTCACTGTCCCTGTCACATGCAGCCCTGTCCTCACTGACACATCACTCATATCCTGTTATACTCTGTGCTGCTGGGGTACTCTGCTCCTTCCACTATATAACTCTCAGTCTGTGGCTTCCTGCTGCCTCCATTCCCCTCCTCACATCATGTCACTGCCCCTGTCACATGCAGCCCTGTCCTCACTGACACATCACTCATATCCTGATATACTCTGTGCTGTTGGGGTACTCTGCTCCTTCCACTATATAACTCTCAGTCTGTGGCTTCCTGCTGCCTCACATCATGTCACTGCCCCTGTCACATGCAGCCCTGTCCTCACTGACACATCACTCCTCCTGATAAACTCTGTGCTGCTGGGGACCCTGCTCCTCCCACTATATAACTCTCAGTCTGTCCTTCTAGTACAGTGATGGAGAGCCTTGTAACTAAACATCTCAGCATGCTTAAACTGTTGCAGGGCATGCTGGGATGTGTAGTTCAACAACAGCTGGAGTGCCAAGGCTCTCCATCACTGTTCTAGTGTGTACCCATCTTAAAACCCTATACACACATCGTTAATGACCCACTCCCTTGCCTGAACATGCACAGATGAGGAAGGTCCTTGTTACTGACACCCATGCTGCAGTTGCCTCGCTCCCCCCATCGCTTCCCCTGCCATCGCTCCCTTCCAGCCGGCATTGGCAAGTGTGTATGGATTTGCTGATGCTGGCACCCCTGCTGCTGCGAATATCGGCATCGGTGGGGATCATCTAGTGCAGGGATTCTGAAAATCTGTCCCCAGGTCACCCAGCAGGTGCACAGGTGCATTCATTACTCATTGACATATTTTAAAAGATCCACAGATGAAGCTAATTATTTCACTTGTGATTCTGTGAATAGATCTGCAAAGCATGCACTGTGTGGGGTCCTGAGGACCGAGGGGAAGATTTATGAAGCTATGGCGGGCAAGATGTTCATACATCTTGTCAGTCTCCCCTCCTGCTTCGCCTCGCTAATAAGGCGAAGCAGGAAGTGTTAACGCGCCGCTATAATACATCAACCCCCGAGTTTGAGAACCTGTGGTCTAGTGTGTATGGGGCTTAAGGTTGTAAGATTGTCATTGAAGGATTCCTTAGTGTCACAGTGCCACCTACAGGCTATAATATGGTATTACAGTCTCTGTTTCATGCATCCTAATCCTTTCTTAATTCCCAGGTGAAAAACTTCAGAGACGTGGATCCAGATTTTGGGGGCCGCATCCAAACCCTACTGGACAAACACAACGCGTCCGCCGGGAAGAAGGTACAGCAGCTTCTATAGGATAAAGCAACAACTGCACATAAAGTGATATTTGTGAACTGATTGGTGGTTTCCGTGGGGATATACAATGAGATTTCCCTTGTGATGTTCACACTTCCCAACATTGGAAGAGACGCAGGGGCAGATTTACCACGCGGTGGTGGGACTATGTAAAAACCGGACCCGGACTAAACCCCGGACCGTCGGACCGGACATCAAAATCTGCAGTCCAGAGCTTGTAGTGTCCGGTCCCGGGGGTGTCTTGTCCGGGGGTGTCCTGTTCAGGGGGCTGCCTGTGACACCTGGTTTTGATGTCCGGTCCCGTGTTCTTTTCCTGGTCCGGTTTTTACCCATACCCCGCGGTGGCTGCTCCCACATGGACTCTGGTTCCTGGTCCGTGACCCCTCTGAACATGTGACGCGGGCAGCCGCAGGGCATGCTGGGAGGGACCCGATTGCATAGGCTTCTATTGGATAACACCAGCTATAGCTCATACTTGCCTACCTGACCCTCTCCTTCAGGGAGAAAATGCTCTGTTCCTGGACTTCCCTGGTAATGTAGGATTGCCATTACCTGTGGGGAGCTGGGTAGTTGATAAGAAAGGTGTCACCACAGGTGATGGCAATCCTACATTACCAGGGAAGCCCAGGAACAGAGCATTTTCTCCCTGAAGGAGAGGGTCAGGTAGACAGCCATGCTATAGCTTCACCCTCCAAATTGGAGCCCTGGCGTCTGTACTTTAGTACATTTGGAAATGCGCATTTCTCCTCTAGCACATCCCACCAATCTCTCACCTGTGTACAAGCAGCCATATCGTGTGAAGGACTGGAGCACTGGTTCTTAAATGGTGTCCTCAAGATACCAAACAGTCCAGGTTTTTATGATATCCAGGCTTAGGCACAGGTGAATTAATTAGTACCTAAGTCAGTTTCATTATCCCAACACCGGACACTGCAGTCCTCAGGTAGGGTGGAGGGATGGTACCCATGTAGCAGGACACTACAGTCCTCCGGTAGGGTGGAGGGATAGTACCCATGTAGCAGAACGTTGCAGTCTTCTGATAGGTGACGAGATGGTACCCATGTAGCGGACACCGCAGTCCTCGGGTAGGGTGGAGGGATGGTAGCCATGTAGCAGGATGTTGCATTCCTCCGGTAGGGTGGCGGGACGGTACCCATGTAGCAGGACACCGCAGTCCTCAGGTAGGGTGGCGGGATGATACCCATGTAGCAGGACACTACAGTCCTCCGGTAGGGTGGAGGGATAGGACCAATGTAGCAGGACGTTGCAGTCCTCTGGTAGGGTGACGGGAGTGGTACCCATGTAGCAGGACACCGCAGTCCTCCGGTAGGGTGGCAGGACGGTACTCCTGTATAGGAACACTGCAGTCCTCTGTTAGAGTGGAGGGATGGTACCCATGTAGCAGGACACCGCAGTCCTCAGGTAGGGTGGCGGGATGATACCCATGTAGCAGGACACTACAGTCCTCCGGTAGGGTGGAGGGATAGGACCAATGTAGCAGGACGTTGCAGTCCTCTGGTAGGGTGACGGAGTGGTACCCATGTAGCAGGACACCGCAGTCCTCCGGTAGGGTGGCAGGACGGTACTCCTGTATAGGAACACTGCAGTCCTCTGGTAGAGTGGAGGGATGGTACCCATGTAGCAGGACACCGCTGTCCCCCGGTAGGGTGGAGGGATGGAACCCATGTAGCAGGACTCTGCAGTCCTCAGGTAAGGTAGCGGGATAGTAGTTATGTAGCAGGACGTTTGCAGTCCTCAGGTAGGGTGGCGGGATAGTACCCACGTAGCAGGACTGTCCAGCCTGGTTATGAGATATAAAGTGATGTAAGATTATGAGGCCATACAGAGCTGCCCAGACAAACTGTGGCCCCCCAGAGGCCATTCCAGGAGGTGCGATCACACTCCTTTTGGGAAAAGAATGAAGAATACCAGATGATGGCTCCTGAGGGGCCCGGTAAGCTGTGGATCGGTCCACTTCTCCTGCACAGCTTGCTGGGCAATGACAGGATTAGATGATCAGTACAACCTGTCCAGTCTGCACCCCTGAGGCCATATACTGTACATTACCCACTGGATGGCTACAATGATGGGTGGAGTCTGTCACAGGTACAGGTGTGATTGGAGCATTACCCACACAACCAGGAACTGATACTCTGTGCAGAAGCCCTGCAGGTGAAGGTCGCTAATGTTAACACAGCTTCCATATGGGGTCACGCAGTGTTAGTAATGCGCTATACAGTATATTAGGGTATATAATGTGCGGCTGATTGCCATTTATTGACTTTTGTTTCTCGCTGTCATTTAGGAGCCTCTGCACAGTTACACTCAGTGTGTATGTCCCTACGCAAAGTGACGGACAGGAAACGCGACGGGCGGCTTCCGATAAACCGTAACCCTGCAATGCTGGAAGAATTGTTTCATTGCTTATGCTGCGATTTCTGGCTCTTCAGTTGTTGTGGAACTACAAGACCCAGAATGTCCTTCTGAGCTGCACATTGTTCAACTGCATTTGCTTTGATTGCTTATTGTTTTATTGGCTGCAGGGAAATGTAATAGGGTCCGAGGTTGCGGGGGGTGCAGGATTTTGCCTGAGTCTTTTTAAAGCAGCAGACATAAGCAATCTCAGCCGAAATTCCAGACCCCCGCAAACTCGGACCTTATTACAATTCCCTGCATTACCAAATGTAAAAACCTTGTGGAGAGGTTCAGGGTTTAGTATGAGATAGAAAGTTATAAAAATGTGCAGCAAATAAACATTAGTGTGAAAGCGACACCTGCAGGCTGTGTGTGGTAGTGCAGGTCTTCCAAAAGAAAAATATTAAAACCCATTGTTTTATTGCTTTTTTTGATAGACAAAGCCAGTGACCAGTGATGTGATATGACTGATGTAGAAAATAAAAGTATATTTCATGATCGTGTTGCATACTTGTCGTGCTTGTGGATGTACTAAATGTTTCTTTTATACTTTAACATTTAATTCTAGCAGGACTGCATGGAAACGATGTGTCTGCCAACACTGACACCATACATACTACAGACTATATCATATGCCGACTGCAAAGTGATGGACACTCGGGGGGGGGGGGGGGGGGGATTATATAAAAACTATGCAAGAAATAAGGTGGAGAAGTTGTGTGCAGTAACCAATCAGCTTATACCAGAGTTGCCTAGCGCTGTCCATACAATGATACAATGACAGCTGGCCGCTATCGGCAACACCACACACACACACACACACACACACACAGATATTACACATACACACGCACACACAGAAACTACATAGATATTACACACACAGATATTACAGACACATTACACAGACACACAGAAACTACACACACTACACAGAAACACAGATATTACACACACTACACCAAGGTTGAAAGGGTCAAAAGGTCGGCAGGGTCTAAAGATTGACAGGTAAAAGGTCAACATGCTTAAAAGGTCGATATGGAAAAAGGTTGACATGAGTTTTTAAGGTTTTTAGGGTGCCTATATCGACATAGGTCGACATGGACACTATCTAAGTGTACCGCGTCCCCTCGCATGGCTCGCTGCGCTGGGCACACTATTTTATTCTCCCTCCATGCCCTAGTGGATGGTAGGGCATGAAATACCGCCTGTCGGCACATGTTCCTGCAGACCTGCTGGTAGATAAGATGAGCCATTGGTGAGGCTCAGACCGGTTTTTATGTTTTGCTTTGGTTCTGTTTCCCCAGCCAGTTAATGCCTGTATATGAGGTGGTGGCCTTCTTGGTATCCCTCTGTGCTTTGCTGAAGCACTGATCTCACCACTACAGTGGTCCCAGCTGGCGCTGCGAGAGTGGCTGCCTGTTACAGCATATCTTATTCTATTTACTTTGTGTAGTTTTCTGTCTATTTCTATTTTTCTATCTATTCCAGTCCACATTTATTTTTTTAATTTACTTATTTTTATTTTATTTTTTATTTGTTGTTGTAATGTTTGTGGTGGGAGGGAACCAGAACTGTATTGCGTACACCAGAGATCAACTGCTGGCTCTCCGGAGGGTGGAGACGCTAACTGCAGATAGACCAGTAGTTCCCCGCTAATTGAGGAGGAGGAGAAGGGGATGCCGTGCAGGGGTGAAGCGGAGGGATAGAAGAAGGAGATATAGGGCCTTATTCTGGTCGATGCGTAAATTTCCGAATTCTTTCGGATGGCGTTTTTTAGCCGTCTGCGCATGCGTAGGCAACGCTATGTGCATGTGCAGGGGCGCTGGAACGTTTTTAGGTTGGGGGGGGCAAGATATAATCTCATTTTGGCGCCCCCTAAATTGCTATGTTACCCCCGGGCACTATACACACTGGCAGCGGCATATACACGTGGGCATTATACACCGGGCAGCGGCATATATGCGTGGGCATTATACACAAGGCAGCGGCATATATGCATGGGCATTATACACAGGGCAGCGGCATATATGCGTGGGCATTATACACAAGGCAGCGGCATATATGCATGGGCATTATACACAGGGCAGCGGTATATATGCATGGGCATTATACACAGGGCAGCGGCATATATGCGTGGGCATTATACACAAGGCAGCGGCATATATGCATGGGCATTATACACAGGGCAGCGGCATATATGCGTGGGCATTATACACAAGGCAGCGGCATTTACGCATGGGCATTATACACAGGGCAGCGGCATATATGCATGGGCATTATACACAAGGCAGCGGCATTTACGCATGGGCATTATACACAGGGCAGCGGCATTTACGCATGGGCATTATACACAGGGCAGCGGCATATACACGTGGGCATTATACACAAGGCAGCGGCATATATGCGTGGGCATTATACACAAGGCAGCCTAGCCTAGCCGCCTCTCAGTGCGTGGCCGGCGGTGCTAATACTCGGGGAGGTCAGCGGGGGTCACAGACCTCTCCGCGCTCCCTCTGTCACCTGGCTGCGGCAGTCCCCGGCGCCGCGTCTCCTCACGCTGCTGGAGGTCGGCGGGGGTCACAGACCTCTCCGCGCTCCCTCTGTCACCTGGCTGCGGCAGTCCCCGGCGCCGCGTCTCCTCACGCTGCTGGAGGTCGGCGGGGGTCACAGACCTCTCCGCGCTCCCTCTGTCACCTGGCTGCGGCAGTCCCCGGCGCCGCGTCTCCTCACGCTGCTGGAGGTCGGCGGGGGTCACGCTGACGTCCCCGCTCTGCCGCTCAGCCTCCCTCTCTCCGTCCCCGCTCTGCTATTAACCCCTTCTCTCCTGGGGCTTACATAGGCGGACGGGCGGGGGCTGGATCAAGATTAATCAGCCGCCCGCCCGCACAGCTGATTTAGCGCCTCAGTAATTTTGGGGGGGGCAAGCTGCCCCCTCGCCCCCCCCCCCCGTTCCGGCGCCACTGTGCATGTGCCACGCAAGGTCTCCGTACTTGTTCTCACTAATACCGTACAGAAATGTGCACCGCATTCACTCGGGAGATATGGGCGTATTATGGGCGTCATTCGGAAGTACACAGGGGCGTAGTTTCAAAGTGGGCTAAACTGGGGATAAACATGGGCGTACACGAGGGAGTGCACTAATTCTGGTAGGCGTGCATTCAGACTGAACACCGACTGCAAACGAACCAAAAGGCAAGAAATATGCGGTGTCCATAAGCAAGTATTTCTTTGCTTCAATTGGAAAACTTGCAGCTTAAATGGTCCATTACAAAACACACAAATCTATGCTGAAAGCACGGCTGCATTTGTTAAACACATTTACACTGCAAGCAATGGACAGAAATTCCTATCACTAATATAAATATACATGTCACTTTTACATTTACCAATAACACCACACATTTGGGGATCAAAATATAAATTTATTAGACTAGGTCAAACATAAATACACCGCATCGGTGCGTACGGGCAGGTTCCCGTCCGTTCTGACGCTGTAAGACCGTACAGACGCTGTAAGTCCGTGCAGAATATGTGTGTGTCCACCGCACACGCATGGTTTGGATGTCGTCCGTAAACACGCCCTCTTCTGAAAGTGTGAGTCCGTCCGAATGCGGAGGACCGGTGGGCATTTCTTCGTACGATGTCCGCACAGCGTGGCGTGCGGACCGCTCCGAAAGAATTCGAAAATTTACGCATCAACCAGAATAACCTCCATAGACCTGTCCTTCCAACCGTCATTATGGGGAACGTTCGATCTCTCCCCAATAAAATGGAGGAGCTAACAGCGCTGACCTGGCACTAGCAGGTGTATCGGGAATGCAGTATCATGTTATTTACAGAAACATGGCTAACTGAGATAATACAAGACACGAATGCTTCTTTGGATGTCTTTTACTTGCTGAGGGCGGATAGGTCAAAAGAGAGTGGTAAGAGGAAGGGAGGAGGGCTGGCTGTATTTGTGAATAATAGATGGTGTAACCCTGGGCACATCACTATTAAGGATCAGATCTGCAGTAAGGATATTGAGCTATTAGCCGATGGCATGAGGCCATTCTATCTGCCTCGGGAATTCTCGCATGTTATTACGGTAGCTGTGTACATCCCCCCCTCTGCTAATGCTGATGAGGCATGTGATGTGATTAATACTTCTGTAAGCAAGATGCAGTCTCAGCACCCCAATGCCCTTCTTCTGATCTCGGGAGACTTTAATCATGCCTCTCTGGCCACTACTTTGCCAACATTTATTCAGTACGTCACTTGCAACACCAGGGACAATAAAATACTGGACTTACTATATGCCAACATTAAGGAGGCATATAGTTCATCATCTCTTCCTCCCGTGGGAAGATCGGACCACAACTTGGTACACATCCATCCGGTATATGTGCCTATTGTAAACAGGCTGCCAGTGTCAACTCGTACTGTGAAAAGATGGTCTGAGGAGTCAGAAGAGGCCCTGAAGGACTGTTTTGATTCTACTGTGTGGGATGTGTTCATAGACTCCCATGGGGAGGACATCGATGGTCTAACGGATTGTGTTACAGACTATATCAACTTTTGTGTGGAGAACACTGTGCCGGTAAAAACAGTACGGTGCTTCTCGAACAATAAACCCTGGATTAATTCTGGTATAAAGGCTCTTCTCAAAGATAAAAAGAGGGCTTTTAAGTCAGGCAACAAGGAGGAGTTGAGGTCTGTGCAGAGGGAATTGAGGGTGAAGATTAGGGAGGGTAAATTGAGCTATAGAAGGAGGATGGAGGAACAGCTCCAGCGTAAGAATGTTAGGGGAGTCTGGAGAGATCTAAAAACTATTTCCGGGTTCAAAGATGCGGTATCCCAGCCTAAGGAGGATTTTGAGTGGGTGAATAATTTGAACGTTTTCTTCAACAGATTTGATCAGACTGTCACCTCACCCCCGGTAAACTGTCACCACCAACAGCGGGGCCCTCTATCACCAAAGCCTGGGCATAGTTCCACCTCCACCCTGTCCTTTACAACAAATCAGGTGAGGGGAGAATTAAGTAGGTGTAATGTAAGGAAAGCTGAGGGCCCAGATGGTATCAGTTCACGTGTCCTTAAGTCCTGTGCTGGTCAGCTGTGTGGGATAGTAGCGTCCATCTTCAATCTAAGCTTGGAGCAAGGGAGGGTTCCGATGCTGTGGAAAACCTTGTGTGTGGTACCTGTGCCAAAGTCATCACGTCCTAAGGACTTCAATGACTACAGGCCGGTGGCGTTGACATCTCAGCTGATGAAGTCCCTGGAGAGGCTGGTCCTTGGCTATCTTCGACCTCTAGTGAGATCTTCTATGGACCCATTGCAGTTTGCTTATCAGCCTGGAATTGGTGTGGATGATGCTGTCATACATCTGATGCAGAGGGCCCTGCCTCATCTGGAGAGAGCTGGGGCCACCGTGAGAATAATGTTCTTTGACTTCTCCAGTGCTTTTAATACCATTCAGCCCATGCTCCTGGGGGAGAAAATGGTTGACTCAGGGGGGGATCATCATCTAATCACCTGGATCCTGGATTACCTTACAAACCGTCCACAGTATGTGAGGACCAAGGAGTGCCAGTCCGATACTATTATCTGTAGTACAGGGGCGCCGCAGGGAACAGTTTTGGCACCATTTCTCTTTACTCTCTATAGAAACATAGAAACATAGAATTTGACGGCAGATAAGAACCACTTGGCCCATCTAGTCTGCCCCTTTTTTAAACATGTTACCTCAAACCATATTTGATCCTTATTTTTTTGTAAGGATATCAATATGCCTATCCCAAGCATGTTTAAATTGTACTACAGTATTTGCCTCTACCACCTCTGATGGGAGGCTATTCCACTTGTCTACTACTCTTTCTGTGAAGTAATTCTTCCTCAAATTTCCCCTGAATCTTCCTCCCTCTAGTTTCAGTGCATGTCCTCGTGTTCTGCTGCTCCTCTTCCTGTGAAGAATGTCTCCCACCCGTACCTTGTTAAAACCCTTGATATATTTGAAAGTTTCTATTATGTCCCCCCTTTCCCTTCTCTGCTCTAAAGTATACATATTACGATCTTTTAGTCTTTCCTGGTACGTTTTGTGATGTAGGCCATGCACCATTTTAGTTGCCCTTCTTTGTACAGTCTCTAATGTATTTATATCCTTCTGGAGATATGGCCTCCAGAACTGAACACAATACTCTAGGATGAGGTCGTACCAGTGACCTATACAGTGGCATTATTACTTCTTTCTTTCTACTGCTGATACCTCTCCCTATGCAACCAAGCATCTGACTTGCCTTCTTCATTGCTTTGTTACATTGCCTACCTGCCTTTAAGTCCCCTGAAATAGTGACACCTAGATCCCTCTCTTCCTCAGTAGTTTCCATTATAGTGCCATTTATACTAGATTTAGTCTTTGGATTTTTGCAACCCAAGTGCATGATTTTGCATTTTTTTGGCATTAAACTGTAGTTGCCATGCTCTTGACCATTCCTCTAATCTACCTAGATCATCAATCATTTGTTTTACCCCTCCTGGTGTGTCTACCCTGTTGCATACCTTTGTGTCATCTGCAAAAAGGCACATTTTACCCTCAATTCCATTTGCAATATCACCAATAAAGATATTAAAAAGCACTGGTCCAAGTACAGATCCCTGGGGTACTCCACTTGTAACCTTTCCCTCCTTTGACTGTACTCCGTTTACTACAACTCTCTGTTTTCTGTCCTGCAACCATGCTCTTATCCATTCAACTATCTTAGAATCCAATCCCAAGCTTTTAAGTTTATTTAACAGTCTGCGATGTGGGACAGTGTCAAAAGCCTTACTAAAGTCTAGATAAGCTACATCTACAGCCCCACCTTGATCTATTACTTTAGTCACCCAGTCAAAAAAGTCAATAAGATTTGTTTGACATGATCTTCCCCCAGTAAACCCATGCTGTTTTGGATCCTGTAAATTGCTGGTTTTGAGATATTCTACAACTCTTTCTTTTAAGAGTGTTTCCATCAATTTCCCTACTACTGATGTAAGGCTCACTGGTCGATAGTTGCTTACTTCTTCTTTGCTTCCACTTTTGTGCAGTGGGACTACATTCGCTGTTTTCCAGTCCTCTGGGATTACTCCAGTAGCTAGTGACTGGTTGAATAATTCTGTTATTGGTTTTACCAGCTCCCCTTTGAGCTCTTTTAGTATCCTTGGATGTATCCCATCTGGCCCCATTGATTTATCCACTTTCAGTTTTGAGAGTTCTGTGAGGACTTTCTCCTCTGTAAATGTACTTGTTTCTCCCTCAGTTTTCTATACTTGCAACTTAATTGTGGCCCCTTCCCCTCTCTTTCAGCAGTGAATACTGAGCAGAAATAATTATTAATATTATCTGCTATTACATTGTCCCCCTCAAGAAAACTTCCACTCTCTGTCTTTAGTCTTATTATTCCACTTTTTGTTTTTCTCCTTTCACTTATATACCTAAAAAAAGTTTTCCCCCCTTTACCCACTGATTGGGCCATTTTCTCTTCAGCCTGCACATTTCACATGCAATTCATCAACCTGTCATCTGCAGAAGTTCTCTGATGACTCTGCTATTGTGGGCCTTATCGTAGATGGGGACGATATGGAGTACAGAGAACTTGTGCAGAACTTTGCTACCTGGTGTGTGGAGAACCATCTTCAACTTAACATGAGGAAAACTAGGGAGCGGGTAGTTGATTTCAGGAAACGTCAGCATACACCCCCCCCCCCCCCCAACTCCTGTGAGCATTCAGGGAATGGATATTGAAATCGTAAGAACTTACAAGTATCTGGGTTTTCACCTTAACAATAAACTGGACTGGTCTGATAATTCCGCTGCTCTGTATAGGAAGGGGCAGAGTAGACTTTATCTGCTGAGGAGACTGAGGTGTAGACACCCCAAAGGGGAAGGAGTTACCTTATAGATGCGGTGGGGGCCGTGCCTCCCCAAACTCACGGATCTCAGTCTGGAGTCTTCTCTTCATACAGGAATGGACACAGAACACTTGACCACTGGGTTAGGTTGACCTTTTATTTTCAAAGCAGTCACTATGGACGTCAACCTCTTTCAGTTAACAACTTAACAATATTATCACGACAAGTGAGCAAAGTGCAATAGTATAGAAACGTTTTACCAGATCCATCAACAATATAAGAAAGGTAGACATTGCACCATACCGTCGGTAAATGTAAGCGACAGGCAATGTTGCCAGGATTATTCCTTTACAATGCTAGGAGAGGAAACATGTTCCCAATACTTTTCAGTAGTACAACATGAAGGAAATGTTTTACTAAACTATCAGACATTACACAGAAGGAAATGTTTTACAGTGTTACTCAACAATACTCATTACCATTAAAGCCAATCAGTGCTTCTGACCTCTATTCAGGGTAGACTCTTGGCATTCACACAAACTAAGGTTACCGGTAACCATTACCACTAACTAAGGTCCCGAATTACAGGCCCTACTGACCTGACCCGTGCACAGGGATTTCGGTGGGGCCCAAGCGGTGATCCTAGCTGAAGAGGGGTCGGTTGATTGGGGCGTGGGTGAACCCCACTTGGAGTCCTGGAGGGGTTAGGTCAGTCTCGGGGGTTGGTAAGGAGGCCTTTGGCCCTTATAGTTACCCTGTTTCCTTACTGGGGTAAGTGTCTAATGGTCTAGGGGAGATAGCGGCCGTTAGCCTGGCAGGTGTGGGTAGGCGGCTGACAGGGAGGTGCTTGACCCAGGGGTAAAGGGGGCTGTCTCTGTGCCCGGTACAATTATAATGGGGCTGTGGCTGGTGTGGCGTCAGGCCTCTGGATGCCTCGAAGGCAAACTCACGGTTAGGTGCATCATTGACAAGATGGCGTCCGTTTCCTTCCTGGCCTGCGGGTGGCTGTCGGATCCCGCCTGCCTCCTCCTGCTGGTGCTGCACTACTCCTTCACAGGCTCCTTCTATGCTGCTGGTGCGGCTTGTGGACCGGGGCTGCAGGGCTCACAGCCTGTCCTCCCTGGGAGCAGCAGGACGAGCAGTGGTGTCAGTGGCTGTCAGGCTACGGCCATGATGTACATGCGGCTGCTGGCAGTGGGGTCAGCGGGGGTCACAGTCTCCCCGCGTTCTAATTGCGGCTGGTGGGTGCCGGACACTGAGGGATTCTTCCCTCTCTCTATCCCCCTCTATGTGCGTGGCCGGAGCGGCTGTTAGACGAGGTCAGCGGGGGTCACCGACCTCTCCGCGCTCCCTCTCCGGCTCTGTGCGGCAGTCTCTCCTCGCCGCGTCTCTCATCTCCGTCCGGGCGTGACATCACTCACCGCGGCTCTCTGCTCCCGGCGTCAGGTCACCGCTTATCTGCTGCGGGGCTTCTCCCGTACGCGCCGCCTGGCTCCAGTCTTCCTCTCCCCACACGCTGCCCTCGCGCTCTTCCTCTCCCCACGCTGCTGCCCGGACCTCCCCTTCCTCTCTTCCTCTCCTCCAATACGGTACGCTCCTGGCCCCGTCAGTCACAGGCTGTCGGGGCAGGTTTAGATTAACCCCTGGGGTGCTGGGGCTTACATCCGCCCATACTTTTTTTTGGTCGTGTCCTCACGCCACGCTACCAGAAACAAGTCCGAACCGTTCAAAAAGTTCTGCACACTGCTATTACTATATGCATAGCACAGCAGGCCCAGCCCTGACCGGGTTAATGGGGCCGGAGGCAGGGGCGAGCATTAATTGACAGCCCAGAGCTGCCAACGATTGGGGGAGGCAAAAGAAGGAGGAAGCTTAGGACTCACGTGAGGGGAAGAGGGCAGCGTGCGGCAGGAAGGTGAGGAGGAGAAGCATGGGTCCAGCCACCTTGATTGGAACCCCGCAGCCAGCCGGAGAAGAGAGAGCGGTGAGTGACGGCACGGGAGCGAAGAGGAAGAAGGCCGCGCGTCACCGTGACCCCCGCCGACCTCCAGCCGGGTGAGTCAGACGGGAGGCGCAGTGCAGCATCGCCCGACCTGCCGTGTGCACAGGAGGCTGTGACCCCCGCTGACCCCTCTACACACAGCGGGCGTCGGGAGCGGGGAGGCGCAGTGCAGCAGCGCCTGTCAAGCAGAGAGAGAGCGCCTGCACACATGGCTGGCTCTCTCTGTAGTGTTGGATTTGGCAGTGCTGGGCTCTGTAGTGCTCCACTCTGTAGCGCTGGATTCTGTAGGGCTGGGCTCTGTAGTGCCCCACTCTGTAACACTGGGCTCTGTGAGGGGCTGTAGGACTCTGTAGGGCTGGGCTCTGTAGTGCCCCACTCTGTAACACTGGGCTCTGTGAGGGGCTGTAGGACTCTGTAGGGCTGGGCTCTGTAGTGCCCCACTCTGGAACACTTGGCTTTGTGAGGGGCTGTAGGACTCTGTAGGGCTGGGCTCTGTAGTGCCCCACTCTGTAACACTGGGCTCTGTGAGGGGCTGTAAGTACAGCCCCTCACAGAGCCCAGTGTTACAGAGTGGGGCACTACAGAGTCCAGCGCTACAGAGTGGAGCACTGCCGAGTCCAGCACTACAGAGCCCAGCAGCCGTGGGACCCAGTACTTGCCGGCCATCCTGTGTAGCTGGGTCCCACACTAGCGTTCCCTGGAGGGTACACAGCACCGGCGTAGATCTGTGAACCCCAGCCAACCCCTGTCTCCCTATCCCTGCAGCAAAGAGACAACCATTTATTTATTTATTAAATATACTTATTTATATGCCAGCAGCCCACCAAGCCACCATGTGAGATGAGCTGCATCGGGTGCTGGGCCGGGGTCAGGGTGCCTGGGGACATGACCACGCCCACTTTACCCATGACCACGCCCCTTTTAAAAGTAGCCACGCCCCCTTGCCCCGAGCGCGCGCGCCTTCGGCGCGCGAATAATTACATCCTTATTTTTTGCATACCCCCACTTCTAAATTTCCACTTCGAGCACTGTATACACTTATATACATGTAACATTAGAACAGCATTATAAATAGCAGTGGAGCGTATTTATATACAGTACTGACAAGCCCTTGAGGCTTGGGAATTTATTCTTGGTATCGGGCTGGTAGCGTACCCCCAATACAGTTGAGTCCCGTCCGGTTCTCCGCTTCTGTGGACATTGATTGCTGCCGTTGCGTTCTTGGTGACCATGTAAGGTTCGGTCTCCCATGTATGGTGGAATTTACGCCGTAGACGACTGTTAACGATAGGGGCGAGGGGTGTCCATTCCTTTTCCGCAGCCGGCTTCTCTTCTCTATTGGCGGAGGCAGTGTTCACTCCTGAGGGTAGATGCCGTGGTACTGGGCTGATGGACATTGGTGCTCCTATCTACCCACCGCCATCCTCCACCGATTCCCCTGTGTGTAGAGTCCAGTGGGAGGGGGCATTGGCGTTGGTGCGGTAGCGCCCACCTCGACACCGGTAAGAGCGCCTGCGGGAAGGACGCCTGTCGGGGACAAACTGGTTTCCCTTTTCCGGCACCCCACCTGGGGCAGTTACGTTCACCGCTTTGGCACCCTTTTCTTCTTCTACCACATCGAACTCCATCGCCTCGCCCTCTCTGATACTGTGCAGGAACCTCCTTGGGTGGTTCCTCTTCATGGCCGTCCGATGGACAAAGACATCAGCTCTCGTGTCATTCCGGTTAACAAAGCCATATCCCTTTCGGACATTAAACCACTTGACCGTTCCTTGAATACGTGCGGTCGGTGCCCTCTTCTCCACCTGGCTCCCCTGGACGCAGATGATGTGTTGCAGGGTGATCTCCCCAGCCTGATCTTGGTTCACTTGCTCTTGCTTTAATGCCGCGATCAGCTCTTCAGGGCAATTTCTTAGTATGTTCATCCCCAGGATGATGGGGGCAACCCTTCCTTCCCCACAGGTGATCACTAAATACCCCTGTTTGGGTAAGTGTGTTCGTCCGATCTTCAGGTCGGCTTCCCAGTACCCGTTGCAGTTGACCTCTCGGCCGTTGGCAGCGACCACTTTTACTTCCGTGGGGGGCTGTCTAAATGGTACTTCTTTTCCCCAATACTTCTGGAGAATGGGTAACTGTATCATTGATACTTGTGACCCGGTGTCGATCATGGCCACTGTCTCTATCCCGTTGATCGCCACCTTGATCCTCGGGCATCGTCCTACGTATTGGGCCCACCATTCCTCCGGGTCTGAGTCTACTCCCGGTGTTCTCCCCGAGGTTCGGCCCTCTCCCTCGGGGCATTGCAGTTTAAATGGTCGGACGAGGGGCAGTTTCTCTCGACGCGCCCGGCCTCCTGACAGTGTCCACAGATGGGCCGGCCTTGAGGGTCGAATTGCTCCGAGGCTCGCCTCCTATCTTCTCGTGGTGGGTCCAATCGATTCCGGTTCGACTGCTGTCCTTCCGTCTTCCATCTGGCCTCCCCGCGGTTAGACGCGGTTTGCTGTGTCAGCTGGCGTATGTCTCGCTCCATTGCAGCCATCACGAGGGTCAGGTCTTCCACCTGGCGCTGGAGGGATTGGTCTGAATTTCCCGCTGGCGGTTGGCAACTCTGGATGGTCCGGTCTTTTAATCGGCCGACTTGTTCAAAGCTCGTGGCAACAGATTCTCGATCCCCCGCCATCTCCGGATATTCTGCTTCGGGGTCAGCGTGATTCCCGATGGTCAGGATGGCGGTGTTCTTAAAGTCGGCAAAGGACTTTCCCGGCATCTGCATCTTTAGGATTCGTAGCTGGGTCTTCATGATGGGGTTCGACGCTCCCTCCACGAACTGGAGAGTGAGAGCCTCGTCACTGTTACGAACCTCATCTTTGTCGGCCGCTTGGATGAGCTTCAGGGCCTTCTGTAGGCTAAGGGCGAAGTCCCGGAGGGTTTCGCCTGGTCGCTGTTTCCGACCGTAGAGTTGCATCTTCAACTCTGGGAGGGTGGCGGTCTCGAAGATCATGGCCAGCCGGTTCAAGATCTGTTCGGTGTCTGTCTTTTGGTCGTCCGCCCACGATTCGACCTCGCTGAGGGCGGAGCCCGTGAGTTGGCCGATGAGGATCTGTACCCTCTGCTCTTCTCTAGGGGTGTAGAGTTTGGCCATGGACTTCATCTGGTTCTTGAAGGCCGTGAATGTGGCGCCCTTGTTGGGGTCCCCACTGTATGTCAGCATCCATGGGGCCCCGAAGTAGTAGGGTAGTGTAATGGGAGCGTGAGGTGCCGTTGCGGGTGCAGGTATTACCACTGGGGCGGCCACCTGTTGATCGCCGCTGGGGGCCACGACGGGTGGTTGTCCACCTCCGACCTGTACTGCGTCCATCCTGGTATCGGATTATACTCCGCGTTGACTAGATCCTGTTCGTGACGCCAGAGAATTGTAGACACCCCAAAGGGGAAGGAGTTACCTTATAGATGCGGTGGGGGCCGTGCCTCCCCAAACTCACGGATCTCAGTCTGGAGTCTTCTCTTCATACAGGAATGGACACAGAACACTTGACCACTGGGTTAGGTTGACCTTTTATTTTCAAAGCAGTCACTATGGACGTCAACCTCTTTCAGTTAACAACTTAACAATATTATCACGACAAGTGAGCAAAGTGCAATAGTATAGAAACGTTTTACCAGATCCATCAACAATATAAGAAAGGTAGACATTGCACCATACCGTCGGTAAATGTAAGCGACAGGCAATGTTGCCAGGATTATTCCTTTACAATGCTAGGAGAGGAAACATGTTCCCAATACTTTTCAGTAGTACAACATGAAGGAAATGTTTTACTGAACTATCAGACATTACACAGAAGGAAATGTTTTACAGTGTTACTCAACAATACTCATTACCATTAAAGCCAATCAGTGCTTCTGACCTCTATTCAGGGTAGACTCTTGGCATTCACACAAACTAAGGTTACCGGTAACCATTACCACTAACTAAGGTCCCGAATTACAGGCCCTACTGACCTGACCCGTGCACAGGGATTTCGGTGGGGCCCAAGCGGTGATCCTAGCTGAAGAGGGGTCGGTTGATTGGGGCGTGGGTGAACCCCACTTGGAGTCCTGGAGGGGTTAGGTCAGTCTCGGGGGTTGGTAAGGAGGCCTTTGGCCCTTATAGTTACCCTGTTTCCTTACTGGGGTAAGTGTCTAGTGGTCTAGGGGAGATAGCGGCCGTTAGCCTGGCAGGTGTGGGTAGGCGGCTGACAGGGAGGTGCTTGACCCAGGGGTAAAGGGGGCTGTCTCTGTGTCCGGTACAATTATAATGGGGCTGTGGCTGGTGTGGCGTCAGGCCTCTGGATGCCTCGAAGGCAAACTCACGGTTAGGTGCATCATTGACAAGATGGCGTCCGTTTCCTTCCTGGCCTGCGGGTGGCTGTCGGATCCCGCCTGCCTCCTCCTGCTGGTGCTGCACTACTCCTTCACAGGCTCCTTCTATGCTGCTGGTGCGGCTTGTGGACCGGGGCTGCAGGGCTCACAGCCTGTCCTCCCTGGGAGCAGCAGGACGAGCAGTGGTGTCAGTGGCTGTCAGGCTACGGCCATGATGTACATGCGGCTGCTGGCAGTGGGGTCAGCGGGGGTCACAGTCTCCCCGCGTTCTAATTGCGGCTGGTGGGTGCCGGACACTGAGGGATTCTTCCCTCTCTCTATCCCCCTCTATGTGCGTGGCCGGAGCGGCTGTTAGACGAGGTCAGCGGGGGTCACCGACCTCTCCGCGCTCCCTCTCCGGCTCTGTGCGGCAGTCTCTCCTCGCCGCGTCTCTCATCTCCGTCCGGGCGTGACGTTACTCACCGCGGCTCTCTGCTCCCGGCGTCAGGTCACCGCTTATATGCTGCGGGGCTTCTCCCGTACGCGCCGCCTGGCTCCAGTCTTCCTCTCCCCACACGCTGCCCTCGCGCTCTTCCTCTCCCCACGCTGCTGCCCGGACCTCCCCTTCCTCTCTTCCTCTCCTCCAATACGGTACGCTCCTGGTCCCGTCAGTCACAGGCTGTCGGGGCAGGTTTAGATTAACCCCTGGGGTGCTGGGGCTTACAGAGGTCCTTTGGAGTGCAGGGAGCGCTCCTGAAGACCTTCTTCAACTGTGTAGTGGCATCGCCCATATTCTACGGAGTGGTCTGCTGGGGCAGCAGTGTTTCAACAGCCGACAGTAAGAGACTAAACAGACTGGTAAGGAAGGCCAGTTCTGTCCTAGGAATGCCTTTGGATTCTGTAGAGATTGTGGGTGAGAGGAGAATGATCAACAAGATGACATTATTATTGGATAATGCTTCACACCCGCTCAAAAACGTTTTGACGGATCTGTGTAGCACTTTCAGTGATAGGTTGCTTCACCATCGATGCTCAATGGAGAGATATCGCAGATCTTTCCTTCCGGCTGCAATTAGAATGTACAAATGTCATGTTCTGAAGAAGACCTGCATGTTCCTAGATTCTTGAGTTATATTGTTTGGATCTTATCTTATGTGTGTTCTTATTATTATTCTATTACTCTTATCTGTGCTTGAACCTTGCTGTAACGATTGAAAATTTCTCCATTGTGAGACGAATAAAGGAATTCTATCTATTCTATCTATGTTGACTGAAAATTTTGTAAAAAAAAAAAATGCATGTCGACCTTTTTCATGGCGACCTTTTCCATGGCGACCTTTAGTGGTCGACCATATGACTGTCTATGATGAGTCTATAGCCCTGTACGCACACATCGATTTGCTTTTGATTCGATGTTAGATGATATTTTCTATTAGATCTGGCATTAGATCTTTCCATTCGATTTGGCATTAGATCTGTACTTTTGCATTCGATATCGAATTCGATATACATTCATGGTACATTGTACACATTCGATTTACTGGATCGAATTCGATATTTCCTTGGCTGCACAGTCTATTTTTCTTCTCGATTTTGAGGAAACGGGAGCGCGCGTCGAATTGAATGCAGATCGAAAGTGACACAAAAACCATTCTATGTGGATTCGATTTTGCTTCTATAAGCAAAATCAAATCGAATATAGCCAAAAATCGATGCATGTGTACACAGCTTAAGATCAGTCCGGATACCCTCCCATGCACAAAACCTTTAGCTTCAAAAAAAAAATACATGCTGACCACAGGGGGTCCTAGCTAATGGGGGCCCAGTGGTACTGACCCCTGAGCCCACCCCCCCCTTAATCTGGCCCTGCACTACACAGAAAATACACACAGATATTACACAGCCACACAAACTACACTCACACAGACATACAGAAACTACATACACCGACACACAGATATTCATACCTCCCAACAGTCCCGATTGTCAGGGCCTGTCCCGATGTCCCACCCGCGGGCGGCAGTGTCCCGCGGTGTGGGGGGGCTGTTGGGAGTCCCCCCCTGTCAGCTGCTAAGCAGCGGGGAATAAACGCTGTGCGCATGCGCACAGCGTCTATTCCCGCAGCCAGGGGGCTGGGGGCATGGCTAGAGGCTCACAGAGCCTCTGGGTCATGCCCCCATAGCGGCAAAATGGGGGCGTGGCCTCGCGGGAGAGCAGTGAGTATATGCCATGCCCCCAAATTAGGCCACGCCCCCCGAAAATTTCGGAACGCCTCCGGCGCGCAGGAGCATCGTCCTGCCTGCAGAGCTTCAAAAGTTGGGAGGTATGGATATTACATACACACAAATTACACAGACACACAGAAACTTCACACACTGAGAAACTACACACACAGATTACACAGACACACACAGACATACAGAAACCACACACATGTACACACATAGAAACCACACACAAATTACACAGACACACATTGCAGACACACAGAAACCACACACACATTACACAGACACACTGAAGACACACACACACACATTACACAGACAAACAGAAATTACAGACACACATAAACTACACACACACATTACACAGACACACAGAAACCACACACACACACACACACACACACACATTACACAGAAACCACACACACATTACACAGGCACACTGAAACCACACACACACACACACACACACACAAACAGATACTACAAACACACATTACACAGACAAACAGATATTACAGACACACAGAAAAGACACACACACACTAGTGCAAACTGGAGACTCTAATTCTGGGCTCTTTGCTGCTATGTATCAAGGCACTGCATCTCGCACCCTTCGTGGACCAATTGCATGTTTTCTGGATATACCTGTTTATTGCCCTACTGCATAGGAATATGCAGGGTGGTTAGAATTGATTTAGCATTTGAGTCATACTTGCCTACCCTCCCGCATTTAGGAGGGAGTCTCCTGTTTTTTCAATCTCCTCCCGCTCTCCTGCAAATCCCTCCGTTCCTCCCGTTTTTTGTCCCATTCCCCCCCCCCTCCCCCCCCCCCAAAAAAATGGACTGCGCATGCTCGAGCGCCATGTTTTGGGGGCGGGGCCCTAGAGCGCGACATCATTGATTATGCAGGGTACCGCCCGGGGCTTTGTCGGTAGCCGTGGTGCGGCAGCAGCATTAGACTGTTGCAGTGCTGGAGCCGGGACTGGGGGTCGGGAGCAGCAGTAATAGTCTGTACACACGGGGCGATATGATTGCTGGCGATATATAGCTAGCAATATATCGCCAGCAATCATATTGCTCAGTGTCTCCTTTTCATCACTTCATGCTCATCACTTCATGGAGGCTAAACATTCTGTGACTATGTTAAAATATATGATCAACGACCATATTCCTGCCAGTCTTAGACGCGGTGACCGGTCTCTGAAATTGAGACGTGAAGCGCACTGGATACATCACCTTTATACATTGTCACCACAGTCACCTAGAGGCTTAAATGAGACTGATGGAGTGTACACACGGCAGGATATGCCGTGAGATGTGAGTCCCGATACGATCAGATCGTATCAGATAAGCCACTGCAGGACACACCCCTGGGTGGAAATAGATACGCCCATATGTGTCACTAGACACACCCTTTGGTCGATGACACACCCCTTTAATGGTGCGCGACGCTGCGCTCGGTGCATTTTGCTAGCATCTAAAATCTCCCTCATTTTGCTTTTCAAAAGTAGGCAAGTATGCACTACAAAGACACAGGTCACATGGGAGGGTCTTTGACAACTCCACTGTCAGGTAGGGGTCGCCATCGACCATTCGAAATCATCGATGGTTGATGGCCAATGTCAAACTATTTTTCCATCAATGGGGGAGAACCCGATGGTTTCCCACCATCGATGGCACGGCACAACCGATGTTACAGCACAACCGATGTTTTGCTTTTTTCCCCCCAAAGTGCCGGGACACCCGTGAAGCCCCATCCCCACATTCTGATTGGCCCACCGGTCAGTCCAAGAAAATGGATGACCATTTATAGGTAAACTATCAATGGCCAGTCATCACATTTAATTTTAGTTTATTTTATTTATTTTTTTATTATCTTTATTGAAAATTTTATAAAACAATACATAGTACTAATACATAGACAGACAAAGTTACAATACATTACACATATATATACACGTGCGCATCTATACAGTTACCCATTCATATTTAATCACTTTGCTACTTTTCAAATTCTCGATCTGCAGTTGTCCCTCAGGACTTCATTTCTTTTTAATCCTTTTATGTTATTTAATATGTAGAGGGCTGACAGGGAAGAGGGGGGGGAATGGATTATCAATCATATTTTATGGGAAGCAAGAAAGCGGTGGCAGCATTGGCGTAACTAAGTTTTTGGCGCCCCCCCCCCCCGCCGTTAGGGGGAGGGCGCCCCCCCAATCCCCCGCCGCCCATGCAAACCCCCCCCCCCCCAATCCCCTGCAGCCTTACCTATCGTGCTGGTCCCGGCGGCTCCGTTCTTCTTCTGCTGAGGACCACCACAAAATGGCCGCCCCCATACAGCAGATAGTTTCAGAGAACTGTGTGCTATATGGAAGTCGAGTTACACACACGCCATTTTAGGATAGTATGGCCGCCATTTTGGTTCGCAGAGTTGCGCAAATAAAGTTTCCATACCCGAGTATGCGTGGCAAAGTGGACCAGAAGAGTAGCCATACTATCACACATAAATTCATAAATACATACTGACCCTAAGTAAAATATAGTTAAAGGTTTAGAACGCCACACATAGCTTAGTTAGCCCTGCATACATCTATCTGTATCGTGTTTAGTACCGTTCCGTTCAGCTCATTATGCGAAGTATTCCGGTCATTGCGAATATATCGCAATGTACATTGCCCGAGAGATATGGACATAATCCATATTCCAGAGACAGTTTCTGTTGTAAGTAGTTAACAAAGGAAACTAGCTCAAACCGGTTCTTATCCTTGCTGACGCCGAAACCACCAAACAAAGGACTCTTAAAGTTCACTCCCCTGCACCTGGTCAGACCAGGTACAGCGTCTAACCTCCAATCACAGTGGACCGGACATATGATCTCTGACCAATGAGAATGGCCTTTGACCTCCCCCTTCTGACCCTATAAGATAGGCGACCCAGAGCAGCCAAATTCTCTTCGGCACATCTACTTTCCCTGGACCTTCCTACCGGACTATAGTTCATCCCTGAACGATAGTGAGCTCTGACCGGACTGCGCTTCGCATATTTGATGAGACGGGTAAACGGTTGCATTAACGGTATTTATCCTTATTGTATTGATTGGCTGATTGTGTCTTGTATCTGTTTTCTCTCCCCTTAGCAGAGTCTGTTTAGTATTCATTGTTAGTACATTGTATCACCTGTTATACCTGTTTATTCTTATTTCTGTAACCCCCTTCTGTCCATTAGGGACTTAAATACAAACCTTTTACGGAGTTCTAATCTCCTTATTCCTATTCAGTGGTCGTGTCTGTTTATTCGCATAATAGCGACAAGGTATATTGCGGACACAGTCCGATAAGGTATATTCGCAGATTAGAGACAAAGTACTGCGAAGGAATCTCTGAATAAGGTATTGGTTCTTGGTATACATAATACAATAAAAGGTACGCTACGCTGCGCTACGCTTTGTTCGCACGTAGCTAGGTATAAAGGGTACGTTGGTTGCGGACTTATTACGTAACCAACGCTTTTCACTTATCGTCACTCTGGTTATATTTTAATCACCATTAACAATTGAGGGCTCGTCCGTCCGCTCCACAGTCCAGAACTCAGTACCAGGCGTGCGACTCGACCTGTACCAGCAAAAGGGTGGAAGTATTTATTTGTTTCCATTGCTGGATAGGCCGAGTCCGCGGCGGTGCGGGGTTCGGGAAGTGCTAGCGCTGAACCCGGAGTACAATAAGTGAAAGCCACGTGTTTTAAAAGCATATCATACCTAAGTATTTAGTAAACTGTACTTCTGCCTGCCACAAGTAGTTTAACGGGGTATAGTGTCTTGGGCTGCTTGTTTATTATAGTATATGTACCACGCGCGATAAGGTTCGCACACGTGGAATCTGTGTTTATTATAGTACACAGAGGATCCCCTCTGTGCAAAACTATAATTGTTTATTGTTAGTTACCGCAAAAACAGGGACTCCGCCACGTGGCGACAAGTCCTGGGCCTTTTTGCAGTAACGTAAAGCGTCTATTGTGTATTAAGCAAGGTGCGCGCGCACGTGCCCATATCGGGAAATTTTCGCATCTTTGTACGTGATTTACGGATTAAGTGCGGGATTTATTTCACATCTTGATACGTAACTTTCGGACGGAGTTAAGGGATTTATTCCA
Source organism: Crinia signifera (assembly GCF_055691185.1). Taxonomy (NCBI): domain Eukaryota; kingdom Metazoa; phylum Chordata; class Amphibia; order Anura; family Myobatrachidae; genus Crinia; species Crinia signifera. The sequence goes on from NC_139227.1 coordinate 94,413,443, forward strand.
CATTTAAGCGCAATTACTGCGTATAGCGAAACCCGAGTGCAACCTTGCAAATACACTATAGAACACGTGGGTGGCCGATTCATCGGCGGCCTGTGAACAGTGCATGTACACACGTGGCTGTTCATTGGTACTGCACATGCAGCACACATAGGAACTCAAAGGTGAACAGTATTTAACCACTAGCTTTATTTAAACAGTATAACAATATACTGCGAATGAAGTGGTGATTAATAAAAGAAAATAAGTTTTTTTTCTTTTTGTTCATTTTTTTTTTAAACAAGCAACTCAAGCATTATTTTAATAGATTCCTATAGAGTGTTGTAAGGGATTTATACCTGCATAAGTATCTAGTGAAAAGCTACCAACTTGGGAAGATTTTCTGTACAGAAATATTTCAAATATATGCATAAGACCAAGGTGTAACCAGCGCCCAGTGTGAAAAATAACTGAGGCGAACGGGTGTGTGACGACACGACTCAAGCGCAGTGTAGTCCAGTGTAGGACAGTCCAAGTAGGACAAGGTTAGGGTTCACGTGACGACGTGCCCATAGGAACTGCCCCTTCAGTGGAATTGATTCCGCTAGGAGGGTACATCGGAACGCACGTGTTTCCGATTAACTACTTTAGAAATCCGATTTTTGGGGGTATAGGAAAACAAGTTTGTTATACCCTGGAAAAATTGTGCCGCATCAAGCAAGTTGGCTAGAAGTTCGCTGCTAGTTGAAAGACTTGGTGATTGAGTATCATACCTCGTATCCTTCGCACCTGCTTGACTGTGGGATGTTCTAGGAAGCTGTAGAAGTGAGTGTTTGGGGAGCTCTCAGATAAGTAATAACCCACCGATATCTATTAAGCTGTGAACGTTTATTCCTGTAACTATGGGTAATAACGGGTCACGCTGTGATAACGTGCATGTTAGGGAGGAAGCAAGCCGGCCAAAAGGATCGGCTGCTTTTATTATGTGCAAGAAGCACGGTGAACTCGCAGTTGTTTACCAAAATAAATGGAGAAAAATGACACAAGGCAGCAAGTTAGAATTTCCCAGTGTTGGTAGCTTCGATCCAGAAATCTTATCGGCAGTAAAAGATGAAATATGCCTACTCTCCAGTCGTAAGGAGAGAGTGAAGCATATAAATATTCTTAAATTGTGGCAGAAGGAAGGACAGGAACAATGGGGAAGCAGAGGTTTGGCAATACCTGACGCAATCAGCCACAATATAAATGCAACCGCCGCCATAATAGAAACAGCTCCCCCACCCCCATATGTGCCGAAGGGGATAATGACTCATAAGAAAAGTATAAGTAACAATGTATCCGTTGCTAACCTGTACCCTGTCTTATCCCCTTACAAGGAAGCCCGAGAGGAAAACGAGCAGCTGTTGGCACTGGCCGTCTCTCATGCAATTAATATGATTGAGGGAAAAGCTCAACCCGCTGTTGAGGCCCCAGCACAGGAGGAGGAGACGGCTGATGCCAACAGCATAGTATTGGACTCAGGTAATGATGCACCACACAGCACAGACACAATTGACTCCCAAGCAGGTCCCAGTAATGCGAATGTGGTACAAACATACCCTGTACGCACACTGGAGGTTCCCTATGGTAAGGCAGACAGAGAGGGTGTGATACCTACCAGAAAGATGACCATGCTAAACTCATGGACACGGTTAGAGCTGCGGTCCATCATTACAGATTTCCCTGACCCAAGGAAAGATCTGGCATTGTGCCGGAAATTTGTAAGGGATCTGGGAAACTCTGATGAGCCCACCAACAAGGATTGGAGAATCATGTTGAGGGCCTGTCTCCCCACTCACATTGACATCCCGAAATTCATTCAGGATAGTGGATTGAAAGTGGACAAGGAGATAAATGATGAGATCAACCAGGAGAATATACGCCTGATTAACTTACAGTTGGGAGTATATTTTCCTGCGGCAGTAGAATATAGCAAGATTTTCACCATCAAACAGAAAGATGGCGAAACTGCTGCTGATTATTTTACAAAGGCCTTACTGGAGGTATCAAAGTACACTGGTGTCTCCGAGCCTAAGGACGACCCCCACCTGGGGGAGATGATTGTCTCTGTGCTGGTGGAAGGGCTTAGGGAAAACCTGAGAGCCAGAGTCCAAACTTCTTTTCCAAATTGGCGTGGAATGACAGTGGATGCCCTACGGGAATCTGCTGTGGACCACGACCGCAACATTAAGAAGCACAGGGAACTGCAAACTGACAAACTGATGATGGTTAGCATCCAAGCCCTTACTAATGCCCCAAACAAAGCTGCATACCAACAACCACGAAACACCAGGGACACAGGTAGAAAACCAATTATCTGTTACAACTGCAATAGGGAAGGTCATTACTCAGCTCATTGTAGGGCAGGAAACCCCAGGAGTTACCAAACACATAAGCGAGAATGGTAATCTCACAGAGGTGAGACACGGAGATACCCAGCCCCTAGACAATGGGAGGAGACAGACAGGTCACGCAACATGCCTCCTCCCCATCTGATGGCTGACACTGTGCTAAGGGCAACCCAGGTCAGACCATAGGAAACAGGTCATACCTGTATCCTACAGCCAGTTAGACTAACACAACACCTTGGAGAGGAACCTCAGGTGAAGGTTGATATAGCTGGAGTAAGGCAAACCTTTTTGGTTGATACAGGGGCGGCCAGATCTGTTCTCAACACTCCTCTTCACTTGGGTTTCACTAACCAATCAGTAGCGGCAATTGGGGTAACAGGAAAAATACAACATTACCCACTGACGAAACCAGCAGAGGTTACAATCGGGCCTTTGCATACCAAACATTCTTTCCTGTTGGCTGCAGCGGCCCCGACTAACCTTCTGGGTAGAGATTTACTATGCAAAATGGGATGTGTCATCTATTGCACCCCCGATGGGGTATTCCTGGACACTCCTAAAAATCTTACACAAGAAGTGCAAGATATGCTGGACAGTCCTCAGAGGCTAATGTTGTGTTCTACTGTTGTAGAATCAAATCCATCTAGGGTAGCTGAAATTACAGCACAAATACCGGGTTCCCTTTGGACTAAAGATGGACAGGATGCTGGGCTAATGGCAAATGTAGCTCCAGTAGAAATCCGCTTAAAAGAAGGCAGGATAGCCCCAAAAATACCGCAGTACCCTTTAAAACCTGAAGTTGAGCTAGGAGTATTTCCAGTGATCCAACGATTGCTCCAACAGGAAATCCTAGTTAGAACTTCCAGCACGGCCAATAGTCCCATCTTTCCTGTGAAAAAGAGCGGGGGGAGGGGCTACAGACTAGTGCAGGATTTAAGAGGGGTAAACAAGGTAGTTGAGAGCCAATTCCCCGTAGTGCCAAACCCAGCTGTCATCCTAATGCAAATCCCACCTCATTGTACTCATTTCACAGTCATTGATTTGTGTTCAGCATTCTTCTCCGTCCCTTTGCATCCTGACAGCCAGTATCTGTTCGCCTTTACTTACAGAGGAGTACAGTATACCTGGACACGACTCCCCCAGGGATTCATAGACAGCCCCAGCATCTTCTCCCAGGCCTTGCATGATTGTTTACAATCCTTTCAACCCATGAGTGGTTCAATACTGATACAATATGTTGATGACTTATTGTTGTGTTCTGAGTCACTGGAGTCATCAGTGGATGACACTAGACAGCTGCTGATGCATCTCTCAGAGACAGGACATAAAGTATCAAAGGATAAGCTGCAATTATGCCAGACCAGGGTTAAGTATCTGGGCCACTGCCTTACCCAAGGGCTGAGACACCTCACCGACGACAGAATCCAAGCGATTCAGAATATGGTACTGCCACAGACCCAGCATCAGATCCGTACGTTCCTAGGCATGTGTGGATACTGTCGCAATTGGATCCCAGGTTTCTCTATTCTGGCATTACCACTACAAGAGATGGTTTCCTCAACTAAGCCAGATCGGGTCTCTCATACTGAGGAATCTGAACTGGCTTTCGAGGAACTAAAGGTGAGCCTAACAAAGGCCCCAGCACTGGGAATGCCAGATTATGGGAAACCCTTCGAACTGTACGGAACTGAATCAGGTGGGTGTGCGGCAGGAGTGCTTGTACAAAAACATGGTGATGCCAACCGACCAATAGCGTACTACAGTGGCCAGCTGGACACAGTAGCACGCTCACTCCCAACTTGCTTACGAAGTGTGGCTGCAATAGCACAACTAGTAAGTAAGAGTGAGGACGTAGTGTTGGGACACGATTTAACTGTTCATGCTCCCCATGCTGTCTCTGCCCTCCTAAATTCTGCCCAAACACGTCATGTGTCCTCAGCACGGTTCACTAAGTGGGAACTGGCGCTGATGGCCCCAGTAAATATTACCATCAAAAGATGCAACACACTAAACCCAGCCACATTCCTTCCTCATGTGCCTTCCAAGGCACAAAGGGTGGAGGGTGATGGGAATGTTGCTGAATATGGTAAAGCAGAGTTTAGTGAGAGTGAGGACAAACATGATTGCATGTCCTACCTGAATCAGACCTTCACAGCACGTCCTGACATAAGCGACAGCCCATTAAGTGAGGTAGACATAACCTTATTCACAGATGGTAGCTGTCATAGACAGACAGACACGGGAGAGCTGTGCACAGGTTACGCAGTAGTAGATGGAGAAGGTATTGTGGAAGCTGAACCCTTGGGACCACCTCACTCAGCACAAGTAGCGGAACTGGTGGCACTGACCAGAGCATGTGAACTGGCCCAAGGAAAATCAGTCAACATATATACCGACTCCAGATATGCTTTCGGAGTAGTCCATGATTTTGGAGCCCTATGGCGCCTCCGAAATTTCATGACGGCGGCTGGCACACCAGTGGCGCATGCGACATATATTAGGAGACTTCTGGGAGCTATTCAGCTTCCAGACAGAGTGGCTGTTATCAAGTGCAAAGCTCACACATCAGAGAAGGACCCGGTGTCACTTGGTAACAGCCGCGCTGATGAGGCAGCGAAAAGGGCCGCATGCCCTGTAAATATTTTCACCCATCCTACCAACCTTTGTACACTGAACATAGTATCCACATCCAAACTGATAGACATGCAGAATTTGTGTTCCCCACAGGAAAGAGCAGCATGGAAGTCGAAGGGATGTGGCCAAGAGTCTACCGGACTTTGGAGAGATGGACACGGGAAACCAGTGGCCCCCAGAGCATACCTTCCTAGTCTAGCCGAGGCGGCCCATGGGCTGACACATCTTGGGAAGGAAGGTATGTGCAAGCTGGTAAAGGCCTACTGGTGTGCACCAGGGTTCGCTTCTCAAGCAGGTAGAGTGGCAATGTCATGCCTCACCTGTTTGAGGAAGAACGTTGGAAAAGCCATCCCAACAGAGCCATCCCACATCCCTCCTACAGAAGGCCCTTTCCAGGTAATACAAATCGACTTCATACAGTTACCACCCTGTAGGAATTTGAAATATGTATTAGTTTGTGTTGACATGTTTTCTAGCTGGGTGGAGGCTTTCCCCGCTGCCTCCAACACTGCTACCTTTACAGCAAAGAAAATATGTCAGGAGTTTGTCTGTAGGTATGGTATCCCAAAGGTCATTGAGAGTGACAGAGGCACTCATTTCACAGGAGAGGTCTTCCAAATCATGTGTAAACTCCTGGGGATTAATAGTAAACTTCATACTCCATATCGTCCCCAGGCGAGCGCCAAAGTTGAGAGAATGAATGGTACTATTAAGAACAAATTGGGTAAAGTTATGGCTGAAACAGGGTTGTTATGGCCAGAGGCACTGCCTATTGTGCTGTATAGCATTAGGACCACTCCCAGGACTCCGCTCAACTTGTCCCCCTTCGAGATATTGTTTGGTCGGCAGCCACACATCATGATAGACCCACAGGATGATCTCAAATGTAACAATGAGCTAACTGTACAGTATCTCCTAAAGCTAAACAAACAGCTAAGGGAGCAACAAAAGCAGCTGAAACTACTGAACCCTGATATGCCTACAGAGAATTGTCATAATCTTAAACCAGGAGACTTTGTTATGATCCGAAATTTTTTACGCTCAGGTTGTTTGATAGACCGTTGGGAAGGACCGTACCAAGTTTTGTTGACCAGCACTACATCAATTAAAGTCGCAGAGAGAGAGACTTGGATACATTCGTCCCACTGCAAGAAAGCCAGTAACCCAGAGTCCCAGTGTGCAGAGAGCGAGAGAGAAGAAGTGTCGCTAGAAGCATTGTTTCGGGAACACTGAGAAGCAGCCAAGGTCGAGCAACCTGAGCGAACAAAGGTCTAAGAGCAGAGCAAAATAAAAGTCCCCTGGTAGAGATGATGGAAGGACTCCAAGCAAAAGGTTCACAGCTATGCATATATGTCTTTGTTTTCTTTCTGTGTTCTTTTATTCACCCAAAGATACTCGGTGGCTGCCACATCCTAGAGCGATCGGAGCGGAGTTCTGACAGTGTAATAATGGACCCAGATATGGGCGAGGTAGAATCCCTAAACCAGCTTGAAACTTTGCCCATGACAGGAGAAGGTAAAAGGTATGAGGGAAACGTAGTTCAAGGGCTATGTGATGAGTTATTGTCTGGTGAGTACTGTGTCTGTAGATATTGTCAACCTAAAATGGAAGAAGAATGCATCCAGCGATGTCAGTCGACAAGTAAGGCAACTACAGGCCGACATCCTTTGAGTGATTACCACTCACTAGTGGGTAAGGTCTTAAACCAAACAGAATGCTGGGTGTGTTCACAAGTGTTACATAAAAGGAGTAGTGTAGGCCTAGTCCCATACCCGCTTAATATTTCAGAGATAAGCGTATTAAATAAGGGGAGGCCATTGGATAAGAGATACCTGTATACCAGGTCCCCTAGTCTTAGATTACACCCATACCAAGTGGATAAATCCCTGGTATGTATGAACTTCTCAAGTTCCAGAGCGATTGGTACTTGGGAAGTGACATGGCATAACCAGACAATAACTTACTCCCAGCGTCCAGATGGAGAGCCTATTGATAAGGAATTGTTGTTAAAAATCCGAACCAGTGGGAGACACTATAAATATGTCTACACGGTGAAGAGAAGTAAAATGATGGCCGGCAGAGTATCAGCCGGCTACTGTAATGTAACCCTACAGCCAGAAATCTGTGAGGAACAAGTCAGGGAACAGGGGACGGGGATGTTCTTATGGATAATGTGTGACAAGATCATGAAATACTCTGTCCCCTATTTTCTCCCTGACGATGTTTATTATATTTGTGGTAGGAGGGCGTACAAATGGCTCTCCATGAACTACGTTGGTATTTGTTATCTAGGCAGAGTGTTACCGGAAGTGATGACCCTCACACATGATGAGATGATGAACATACACAGAGGTATTTCTCCTCCTTACACTCATACCCATTATGACCAAATCCATAAAAGGGATTTAACCATCAGGAAAGTACCCCTAGCTTCCGAAATGATACACGAGTCGTTCGGTATCCAACTCCTCATTGCTTTAGACATCACCCATACCGCCAGAGGAGTCATAAATTTTAAATATATACAAGCATTAGCCAGCTTGGTAGATAACATCACTGAGATTTATGATGACACCTTTAGATACACTGGGAAAGAGTTGCAAGCATACAAAAGAGAGCTGGTCCAACATCGGATGGTGTTGAACTATCTGACAGCTATGACAGGAGGATATTGTGTCACCCTTTCTACACAGTTTGGGGTGAAATGTTGTACATACATCACCAACAATACTGAAGACCCAGAAGAAATCATCGATCACCGGATGGATGAGATTCTTCAGCTTAAATGGGAATTTAGAAGGGAACATAATATCAGCCTGGCAGAAATAGGTAACAAAGTTAGTGAATGGACCTCCTGGTTGAATCCAATGCACTGGTTCTCTGGTTTAGGAGAATGGGCGCAAGGGATCATAGCTAGCATAGGAAAACTCCTTCTCTGTATCGGTGGTGCCATCATAGTCTTTGTGCTATTGTTCAAATGTATAAAGGTGGTGACCCGGGGAAAGACAAAACGTACCGAAATCATGAGTGTAAGAACGAGAGATACAGAGGAAGACCAGGGTTTGGTATATGACCCAAAAATCGAAACCACCTCCCTTTAAGGAAACCATATTTGTGAACGTGTATATGTTGTAACCACCCCTGTTTTTATTTTTATCCCAAAATTGTACATTATCCTTCGTGACCCTGAGTAGGTTGTTCGATAAATGCGGCCCATCGTTTATCCATGATCCTGGATCGGCCGAGAGCAGATGGCTTACTCCCCTTATATGTTTAATTCATGTATCCCAATTTCTCTGTTAGGATTATGAATTTCTGTATTGTCGTGTGAAATGTTTTTGTATTGTAACAGTTTTATAATTACTGTTAAAGGGTGGACTATGGAAGTCGAGTTACACACACGCCATTTTAGGATAGTATGGCCGCCATTTTGGTTCGCAGAGTTGCGCAAATAAAGTTTCCATACCCGAGTATGCGTGGCAAAGTGGACCAGAAGAGTAGCCATACTATCACACATAAATTCATAAATACATACTGACCCTAAGTAAAATATAGTTAAAGGTTTAGAACGCCACACATAGCTTAGTTAGCCCTGCATACTGTCACACTCAGCCGCGGCGGTGCGCGGCGGGCATATTACTCACCCGTCCGCGCCCGCCGTCGGCTAGCGTGTAGTGGTCTCCGGGTCAGCGGCAGCGGGCAGCGGCAGTCTGGTGGGCAGCAGGCAGCGTGGGACGTCGACAGGTGTAGCAGTGTGTGCTGTAATGGTGCCGGGAGGCCGGCGCCGCCATCTTGGTTAAGGGCAAAATAGCAGATTGGCCCAGGTCTGAGGTTTCCTCCCATACTGACCTGACAGCCAATGGCAGCCGCCCTCTTGGGATATAGGGGATCTGCCTAGGGCTGTTCAGTGTCAGTGCAAAGAGTCTCCAGAGGCGTTCACAGCTCCCAGCTGACTCCGGCTCTCTGACTCACCTCTCCTGACCTTGGTGCCTTGCTCGTGCTCTGTGTTGGTCTAGGTTGCTGCTTAACCCCATCGCTGCCAGTTCTCTCCACAGTCTGGTCTCTGCCTGTATCCCTGAGCTTCCTGGCCTAGCCCTTCAAGTCTCCTGCTTCCAAGCAATTCTTCAATCTTCATTCATCATTCATCTTCTTCCAGTCTTCAAGGATCCTTCATTTACCATCAAGTACATTCTCTTTCCGGATCCTCTTATTCTTCAAAGACCCCAGCCTGCCGTCCTATGCTATTTGAACTGTCATTATTCAAATGAACTTTCTTCTTCTAAAGTGCCTTACTGGCTCAAGTATTGTTTATCACTAACTGCCACTTTAAGAAAGTATTCAAGTGTGTATTGTTTCCATTTATGAATTCTATTATTAAACCTGCACGATTTAATCCTTCATCCTCTGGTCCGTCTCCAGTCGCTACACACCACACGACTTCATCCAGCCCTTCAGTCGTGACAGTTTGCACTGACCCGATGGAGTCGGGTGAAGTACAGGCTTCCATGGCGGACGTCTTTCAAGGTATCGTGACTCGTCTTGAACAAGTGGAAACTACCCAACGCCAAGTGGCTCAATTTCTTCAGGCCTTGTCCCCGCCCCAGGCGGCTCCCTCAGTGTCGGTTGCTCCAGCACCAGAGATTCCAGTTCCTGTTTCCACACCAGGATCCGTAGTTCCTCATCACATGCAACTCCCTACTCCCAGCAAGTATGATGGTTCGCCAAGGGCATGCCGTGGGTTCCTGAACCAATGTGATGTCCACTTCACCTTGCAGTCATCTCACTTCCCAACCTCCAAGGCAAAGGTGGCCTATATTGTGTCTCTCCTGGCAGGGTCAGCTCTGGACTGGGTGTCCCCTCTCTGGGAACGCTCTGACCCCCTGCTCAATGACTATGAAGCTTTTATTACCTCTTTTCGTCGCATCTTCGATGACCCTGGCAGAGTGTCCTCTGCCGCCACTGAAATCCTGAGGATTCGCCAGGGTAGCCGATCAGTGGGACAGTATGTTGTGCAGTTCCAGACCCTGGCCTCAGAATTAAAATGGAACGAAGAGGCTCTCCTCTCTGCCTTCTGGAATGGGCTGGCAGGTCGTATCAAGGATGAATTAGCTACTCGTGACTTCCCGGCTACCTTGATCGAGCTCATCTCTCTGTGCAACAAAGTAGATCTACGGATGCAGGAACGCCAACTAGAGAGAAATCGCTCTGATCGTCTTCGCCCTCGCTTCACCCCAAATGCTGTTCCCGTTCCTAGACCAAGTCCTTCCACAACTACACCACCTGATGAACCTATGCAGATCAATCGTTCTCGGCTCTCACAGGAGGAAAAGTCCCGTAGACGACGGGAGAATCTCTGCATGTACTGCGGGTGTGCTGCCCATTTGCTGTCCTCCTGTCCATTGCGTCCGGGAAACGGCCGCTCCTAACCTCCCCGAGGGAGGCCCGGTTAGGAGTCTTGCTTTCATCTCCCTCCTCAACTGTTTCCACCATTCCAATTACCATTGTGTGCCCTCAAGGGGAAAATAAAGTCCAGGCCCTATTGGATTCCGGAGCGGCAGGAAACTTTCTTTCTTCATCTTTCGTCTTTCAACACTCCCTGGCAGTACAACCCTTGACCCATCCCCTGGTTCTCACTGCAGTGGATGGGAGTCGTATCTGTAGTGGGCAAATCACCCTTAAAACCAATCCAGTGACAGTGCTAGTGGGTGCTCTACATCAAGAGACTCTAGAGTTCTTAGTTCTTCCTCAGTCATCACACCAGGTGGTCCTGGGTCTACCATGGCTCGCTAAACACAATCCTCATATTGATTGGACCAGCATGGAGATCAAGGCCTGGGGTACGAACTGTTTAACCACTTGCATGACTCGTATCATTCCACTCAATCAAATGAATCCTCAAGAAGAGGGAGGTTCCAGTCTTCCGTCTTCACCAGCTTCACCCTTGTCTATACCCACACCATACCATTCTTTTTCTGATGTCTTCAGCAAGGGAGGTGCCGATTCTCTGCCCCCTCATCGTCCTTGGGACTGTCCGATAGAGTTGGTACCCGGGAAATTTCCACCGCGGGGTCGTATCTACCCCTTATCTCTACCCGAGACCAAGGCTATGTCTGACTACATTCGTGAAAACTTGAATAAAGGCTTCATTCGTCCATCCACCTCGCCAGCCGGAGCGGGGTTTTTCTTCGTTAAAAAAAAAGATGGGACTCTCCGGCCATGTATCGACTATAGGGGTCTCAACGATATCACAATCAAGAACCGCTACCCATTACCCCTCATCACCGAACTCTTCGATAAGATCAGAGGGGCGTCTATTTTTACCAAACTGGATCTGAGAGGGGCGTACAACTTGATCCGAATCCGTTCCGGTGACGAGTGGAAGACGGCTTTCAACACCCGGGATGGCCACTACGAATACCTGGTGATGCCATTTGGCCTTTGCAATGCCCCGGCCGTCTTCCAACAGTTTGTAAACGACATATTTCGGGACTTACTGTATCATTCTGTCGTGGTGTATCTCGATGATATCCTCATATTCTCTCCTAACCTTCATCTCCATCGTCAAACTGTATCTGAAGTCCTGCACCGTCTACGCCAAAATCAATTGTTCTGCAAGCTAGACAAATGCGTCTTCGAGGTCACTTCCATTCCATTTCTTGGCCACATCCTCACCAGCACTGGGATAGAGATGGACCCAGAGAAAGTAAGAGCCATCCAAGACTGGACAGCGCCTACTACGCTCAAAGGTATCCAGAGGTTCCTGGGTTTTTCAAATTATTATCGTCGCTTCATCCGGGACTTCTCCACCCTTGCTGCACCCCTTACAGCTCTAACCCGCAAGGGAGTAGATCCTAGTCAGTGGCCACCCGAAGCCTCGCTAGCTTTCCAACAACTAAAGAATGCATTCGTCTCTGCTCCAATTCTTCTTCAGCCGAACCTCGACAAACCCTTCATTATCGAGGTGGACGCATCCTCAGAGGGAGTCGGGGCAATCTTGTCACAGAAAGGAGAGGACCAGGAACTTCACCCCTGTGCTTTCTACTCTAAGAAGTTTCTTCCAGCAGAGAAAAATTACCCCATTGGGGAGCAAGAGTTACTAGCAGTCAAGTTAGCGTTGGAGGAGTGGCGGTACCTCCTGGAGGGGGCACGACATAAGATCACGGTATACTCTGACCATAAGAATCTCTCATTTCTCAAGCATGCCCAATGTCTTACTGCTCGTCAAGCCCGCTGGGCCATGTTCTTCGAACGATTTGATTTCCAGATCAGATTCAGACCCGGGTCGATGAATGCCAAGGCCGATGCCCTTTCACGCTCCTTCGAGACTCCGGCCGACCTAGAGACTCCTCCTCGACCAATCCTCGACCCTCTGGTTTTTGCTCAAGTTACGGTCCAACCTTCACCTCCTCCGGGCAAAACCTTTGTTCCCCTCAATCTTCGCAAAAGAGTGCTGTCCTGGGCACACGCTTCCCGTTTTGCAGGACATACTGGTGCACAGAAGACCCTAATGTTCCTGTTACGTTCATATTGGTGGCCCACCATTCGTCAAGATGTAACCAGCTTTGTCGCTTCCTGTGTAAAGTGCGCCCAGCATAAGTCCCCCAGAACATCTCCTGCCGGTCCTCTTCTACCTCTAGCCATTCCTACAGAACCATGGTCCCACTTGTCTATGGACTTTATCTGTGAACTTCCTCCCTCCAAAGGGCATACGGTAATCTGGGTGGTGGTTGACCGGTTCTCAAAAATGGCGCACTTCTTCCCATTGAAAGGTCTTCCATCCGCTCCAGTTCTGGCTCAGCTCTTCATCTCCACAATCTTCAAACTTCATGGGTTGCCCAAAGAGATTATATCTGACCGTGGAGTGCAATTCGTTGCAAAGTTTTGGAGGGCTCTCTGTTCCGCTGTACAAGTCAAACTCAAGTTCTCCACTGCATTCCACCCACAAACCAACGGGCAGACGGAACGGGTCAACCAAGACTTGGAAGCCTTCATTCGTTTATTCATCTCTTCTTCTCAAGACGACTGGGTCGATCTTCTGCCTTGGGCGGAATATGCGCACAATAATTCTTATCATTCATCCTCCGGCACCACTCCCTTTTTTACTGTTTTTGGCAAACATCCCCGATCTCCAGATTTCTCAGACTTATCTTCATCCGATGTTCCTGCAGCTGCTGCTTCTTTACAACGGTTTGCGAAAATCTGGTCAGATGTTCATACCGCTCTCCTCAAAGCATCCGCTCGATACAAAAGGATGGCGGATAGGAAAAGAAGAGCGGCTCCCAAATTGAAGGTTGGAGATCGAGTGTGGCTGTCTACCCGCCACATACGCCTTCGGTTACCATCCATGAAGCTGGCTCCACGATTCATCGGACCGTTCCCAATCACGCAAGTTATTAATCCTGTTGCATACAGACTACAGCTTCCTTCTTCCCTGAAGATCTCAAATTCTTTTCATGTGTCTCTTCTAAAGCCCTTGAGATTGAACTTATATCAAAAGAAGGTGCCCAAACCGCCCAAGATTGGTTCTGAAAGAGAGATTGAGTTCGAAGTGAGACGCATCATCGACTCACGTTGTCGCAATGCCCATCTGCAGTATCTGGTGGAGTGGCTTGGATTCGGTCCTGAGGAGAACTCCTGGGTTGATGCTGCAGATCTCCATGCTCCCCGTCTGGTGAGGCAATTCTTTCAAAGGAACCCACATAAGGTGCGTAGGTGCCCTGGGGTCACCCAGAAAAGGGGGGGTACTGTCACACTCAGCCGCGGCGGTGCGCGGCGGGCATATTACTCACCCGTCCGCGCCCGCCGTCGGCTAGCGTGTAGTGGTCTCCGGGTCAGCGGCAGCGGGCAGCGGCAGTCTGGTGGGCAGCAGGCAGCGTGGGACGTCGACAGGTGTAGCAGTGTGTGCTGTAATGGTGCCGGGAGGCCGGCGCCGCCATCTTGGTTAAGGGCAAAATAGCAGATTGGCCCAGGTCTGAGGTTTCCTCCCATACTGACCTGACAGCCAATGGCAGCCGCCCTCTTGGGATATAGGGGATCTGCCTAGGGCTGTTCAGTGTCAGTGCAAAGAGTCTCCAGAGGCGTTCACAGCTCCCAGCTGACTCCGGCTCTCTGACTCACCTCTCCTGACCTTGGTGCCTTGCTCGTGCTCTGTGTTGGTCTAGGTTGCTGCTTAACCCCATCGCTGCCAGTTCTCTCCACAGTCTGGTCTCTGCCTGTATCCCTGAGCTTCCTGGCCTAGCCCTTCAAGTCTCCTGCTTCCAAGCAATTCTTCAATCTTCATTCATCATTCATCTTCTTCCAGTCTTCAAGGATCCTTCATTTACCATCAAGTACATTCTCTTTCCGGATCCTCTTATTCTTCAAAGACCCCAGCCTGCCGTCCTATGCTATTTGAACTGTCATTATTCAAATGAACTTTCTTCTTCTAAAGTGCCTTACTGGCTCAAGTATTGTTTATCACTAACTGCCACTTTAAGAAAGTATTCAAGTGTGTATTGTTTCCATTTATGAATTCTATTATTAAACCTGCACGATTTAATCCTTCATCCTCTGGTCCGTCTCCAGTCGCTACACACCACACGACTTCATCCAGCCCTTCAGTCGTGACACATACATCTATCTGTATCGTGTTTAGTACCGTTCCGTTCAGCTCATTATGCGAAGTATTCCGGTCATTGCGAATATATCGCAATGTACATTGCCCGAGAGATATGGACATAATCCATATTCCAGAGACAGTTTCTGTTGTAAGTAGTTAACAAAGGAAACTAGCTCAAACCGGTTCTTATCCTTGCTGACGCCGAAACCACCAAACAAAGGACTCTTAAAGTTCACTCCCCTGCACCTGGTCAGACCAGGTACAGCGTCTAACCTCCAATCACAGTGGACCGGACATATGATCTCTGACCAATGAGAATGGCCTTTGACCTCCCCCTTCTGACCCTATAAGATAGGCGACCCAGAGCAGCCAAATTCTCTTCGGCACATCTACTTTCCCTGGACCTTCCTACCGGACTATAGTTCATCCCTGAACGATAGTGAGCTCTGACCGGACTGCGCTTCGCATATTTGATGAGACGGGTAAACGGTTGCATTAACGGTATTTATCCTTATTGTATTGATTGGCTGATTGTGTCTTGTATCTGTTTTCTCTCCCCTTAGCAGAGTCTGTTTAGTATTCATTGTTAGTACATTGTATCACCTGTTATACCTGTTTATTCTTATTTCTGTAACCCCCTTCTGTCCATTAGGGACTTAAATACAAACCTTTTACGGAGTTCTAATCTCCTTATTCCTATTCAGTGGTCGTGTCTGTTTATTCGCATAATAGCGACAAGGTATATTGCGGACACAGTCCGATAAGGTATATTCGCAGATTAGAGACAAAGTACTGCGAAGGAATCTCTGAATAAGGTATTGGTTCTTGGTATACATAATACAATAAAAGGTACGCTACGCTGCGCTACGCTTTGTTCGCACGTAGCTAGGTATAAAGGGTACGTTGGTTGCGGACTTATTACGTAACCAACGCTTTTCACTTATCGTCACTCTGGTTATATTTTAATCACCATTAACAGCTATATGGGGGCGGCCATTTTGTGGTGGTCCTCATCAGAAGAACGGAGCCGCCGGGACCAGCGAGATAGGTAAGTCTGCGGGGGATTGGGGGGGTCTGCGGGGGATTGGGGGGGGTGTAACTATAGCACCGCAGCCCCCGGCGCCCCCACATGCACAGCGCCCCCCCCGCGGTGGCGGGGGCTGCGGTGCTATAGTTAAGCCGCTGGGTGGCAGGATGAAATGGGGAGATGAAAAAAAACAAAACAAAAAAAGAAAGAGAAAAGAAATAGAAAGAAGGGAAACAAAGGATGAAAAGGGGGACATGGATTTTTTTTTTTTTTTTTCATTAAATTCTTAAACATATTCGTGTGTGTAATGGCTACTACTTATTCACAGCCCTCACAGATACCCATAACTTCATAATTTACGATCTAGAGGTACTGAAGTACGTAACGCTTCTTTATAATTAGCTTCAGGTGAATAGTGTTGTCAAATAAGTGCAGTACAACTGGTATATATACTCTATACTAATACGGACAAAAAATGTAAGGTATTATTGTGCCAACTTCATATTCTATCGACGGCTCATTTACGTGAGTGAAGTCGTGGACCGTCAACGAGTTTACAGGTGCTGTGGTGCGTTATTATACATTGTTTTAATATTTCTCTGTGTCTTACAGTATCTATAACCATGCAGAGTTCCCAGTGTTCTAAATTTTAATTTTAGTTTAATACTATCGAAGGCTGGTTGCAGTATCACCATTGATGGTGACTGCACTGATGGCCATCCCTACTGTCAGGTGACAGATGGATGCCAAGAAGTAGAAGCGATCTCCTGCACTGGATTACAATGCGACAACACCTGATCCAGCTGTACTACTTATTTCCTCACTTCAACAGATACACTGGACGCTGCCATTGCACATTAGAGGCACTGAGGCACTTAGGGGGGGGGGGGCATTTATCAAACAATATTTGCAGCTAAAATCCCCGAAAATACCAGTTTTCAGGGGTTAGCCGCAAATATTAAGTATCATTGTAATGTACCAAAGGGGGACCACAGCAGGAATCTCCGATCCCAGCTGCGATCCCTCCTGAAGCTCCGCCAGCCGCATCCCCCGTAGGTTTCTATGTGGAATGAGAAGCTGCCCGATGTATCAACATCGGGCAGTCCGGCTTTACATCCCTGGGCTATCGCCACTCTGAGATGGCGATAGCCCACTGTAGCCTATGGGCTACGGGATCGCAGTGCTGCCGGGGCAGTGCGGTCAGCAGGGTCGCTGGGGGGGTCGGTGATAACCGGCATGCGCAACCCCCCGCCTTCCAGCTGAGTGCATCGCACGGGCGGGCTCCTTTCGGAGCCTGGTCCCTGCGAGTGAGAGATGATACATCCCACCTTTAGGTTCGCATTTTACAATGCGATCCTGGGCTGTAATATTCCACCCAGGTCACATTGTAAATGCGATCAATGATAAATGGGCCCCTTAATGAGAACAATGACGGATGAACAAGTTCCCAGGACACAAATATGCTGAGTTCTAGAAGTATTACTTCAGCCCATGAATGGCTTCCTTTATACTGTGTACAGTACACATCGCTGGAACAGGATGAGATTCAGAAAGTGAGAGATTTGGTAAGAAATCTACAGGTTTTTTTTTTTTTAAAGCGGCAATCATTTACACTGCAGAACCAGTTTTATTTTGCCGTGTAAGTGATTGCCGCTTTAAACAAAAAAAAAAAAAACCTGGAGATTTCTTACCAAATCTCTCACTTGATTCTCTCATCCTATTACACTTCACCCTATGTACCGCTCATATCCAGCGGGGACAGTTGTGGAGTATAAGAAAGTACAATACAACTAGAAGCATTGCAGCAGTGGAAGCTTCCAGGGCCGGTGTTCCTGCCACATACATATTATATAAGGAAGATGTTACACATACATACATACATATATATTTATTTTCAATTCCACTCAATAAGTTTTATATATAACCAGGAATTCCTGAAAATATTCTGAAATGAGCTTTTTAAAGCGACATGTACAGAGGCATAGAAATGAAGTCTATACACAGGGCCTGATTCAGGAAGAAGATGATGGTAGAACAAGAGGCTGCCGGATAATAAATAACATAACACACAGAGAACATAGACCCGGATGTTTGGCTCAGGGATCCCGGACCTTATGAGCCATAGAACAAAGAAGCCAAATAGTGAGGACTTTCTGTCAATTAACCATCGATGGTGATCCATTGATCGTTGGACTATGTACATGCCTAGATGGAAAACCACACATGTGCATATCGGGGATGGCAGCCATCATCAGCTGTAGATAAAAACACTCACCATCAGACCATCGATGGATGATACCCATCAATGGATACCTTTAAAGCCAGAAACACTGAGGACTGGTTCAGGAGAGCGATGAGACGATGGCAGAACAGGACACAAGGAGCTAGGGATGGAAGTGATAGGGGGTGATAGGATAGGAGGATAGGGGTAGCAGTACATACAGTCTTCAGTGCGCCCCGAGCCTGCAATAATATGACTGTACCATCATGGTTCTAGTAGGGGCTCAAATAATATCATTGCAGGGTGAGGGAGAGCCCAGTGATGCCAGGCTAACCTGCCGTAGTTGGGGGCATAGACTGGCAGAGGGGCCTCTTCTCTCCCACCTGCAATTGCGCCCTTGCACACTTGGTTCCAGCACCTTTGTGCTACAAGTTCTGGATGCTGCCTATGTGGGGCTTAAGGAATGGATAATACTGATGAAAGCCACAATTCTGCACCAGGCGGTGGCGATGCTTCAGTCGGGTGATTCATGGAATCTACATCTTAGTGACACTGAGGGTCCCCATCCCCTGACCGGCCACTGTACGCAGTGCGCAGCATGAAACGGGTCAGTGCCACCCATAGGCTTTCCTGCCGAACTTGTACACCAATCGCCGGTCCACTCGCTCCAAGATACCGGTCTTGTAGTAGTGCCTGCAAATACAGTATGGACAAGTCAGTGGTCTGGGCCCAGCGGCACCTTCCTATCCTTCCGGGTGTACAGCGCTCTAGAGGCAGCCATGGGACAGTTCTGGTCATTGTATAAAGCACAAATCTATAAAGATGCTAGCACACAAGCAGGCACTGCACAGGAACAACGCTAACATGTGTAAGTTACATGTATGAGTGCTGGGTTCAAACATGTTTCCAGGTGCAGTCATTACTCACTGACCCATTTCCCAGGTCCCCCGGCAGGTGCACATGTGTACTCATTACTCACTGACATTTCCCAGGTCACCCATCAGGTGCACATGTGTACTCATTACTCACTGACATTTCCCAGGTCACCCGGCAGCTGCACAGGTGTACTCATTACTCACTGACACATTTCCCAGGTCACCCAGCAGGTGCACAGGTGTATTCATTACTCACTGACACATTTCCTGGGTCACCCGGCAGGTGCACAGCTGTACTCATTACTCACTGACACATTTCCCAGGTCACCCGGCAGGTGCACAGCTGTACTCATTACTCACTGACACATTTCCCAGGTCACCCGGCAGGTGCACAGCTGTACTCATTACTCACTGACACATTTCCCAGGTCACCCAGCAGGTGCACTCATTACTCACTGACTCATTTCCCAGGTCATGTGACTCAATGACACATTGCCCAAATCATTTAACCTAGAAATCGCGTTGCATCGCATCTTAGGTTGCTTTGCAAATGCAAACTCCTTCTTTAATGGACAAAACCATGCTGCACAGCAGGTGGGGCAGATGTAACAGGTGCAGAGAGAGTTACATATGTGTGGGGTGAGTTCAAACTGAAATCTATATTGCAGTGTAAGAATAAGGCAGCCAGTATTTACCCTACACAGAAACAACATAACTCACCCAAATATAACTCTCTCTGCACTGGTTACATCTGCCCCTCCTGCAGTGCAGCATGGTTTTGTCCATTAAAGAAGGAGTTTGCATTTGCAAAGCAACCAGAATCACCTCCAATGTCCCTTGTCCTTCTGTTCTCTATCTATGGCCAGCACCCACCTCAGAGCCCTGCTGAGCTTCTCATAGTTCATCCTGTCGTTGCGTTTCCTCTGGCCCCACATCCGGGCCAGGGCCTCAGACTTCACAACGCGGAAGATCCCCTGCTCCCTATCCTCCCAGTCCAATATGCCATCATTGTCCTCAGGTGACAGGAGGAGGTCTCGGAGGAATTCCCACAGGTGAGAACTGTGTATACCTGCAAGATAGAGGACACCTGTGGTCCAAGACTGAGACATTCGCGGGAGCAAATAGTGTACGGTGCTGAGCGGGAATTAGCACTTATCCTGCTGTATTACATCCCTAATCCCTACTTTCCTATAGCATGCTGACCTCGGGTTGAAGTCATTTGGTCTACAGCATGATGGTCGACAGTCGTTAGGTCGACACAGGAAAAGGTCGACATGGGTCTAGGTCAACATGGTTCTAGGTCGAAAGGTCATTAGTTTGAAAGGTCATTAGTTAGACAGGTCATTAGGTCTACAGGTCATTAGTTCGACAGTGTCTAGGGTGACAGTCAAAAGGTTGACATGGGGTTTTTCACTGTTTTTTGAGCCGACAGGCGGTATTTCATGCCCTACCATCCACTAGGGCGTGGTGGGAGAACAAAATAGTGCGCCGAGCGTAGTGAGGCACTGTGCCCAAAGCATCGCGAGTGATGCGAGGGGATGCGGTGCACTTTTAACTGTGTCCATGTCGACTGCGTTGACATTAGGTAAAAAAACAGTGAAAAACCCCATATCGACCTTTTGACTGTCGACCTAGACACTGTCGAACTAATGACCTGTTGAACTAATGACCTTCCGACCTAGAACCATGTCAACCTTGACCCATGTCGACCTTTTCCCATGTTGATCTAATGGTGTTGACCTAATGACTGTCAACCATCATGCTGTAGGCTAAATGATCCCCAACCAGCTGACCGCTGACCGCTGACCTCTGTGTCTTATTAGCAGTTTGCTTCCAATTATTAAGTGTAATAGAATACGCTGGAGCTATAAGAGTAACTGTTAGTAACTAATAATAGCAGCACCAGATAATAGTTCAGGAGAGGTTGCAGAATTTGGTGATCATTAGACAAGGGGCGTGGCCAGGGCCTCACAGGACAGGGCATGGCCTAGCATCGTGGAATGGGACGATGGGGTGTAGCCTTGCAGGATGGGGCGTGTCATTGCAGGATTGGGCACGGTTTCATAGGACAGGTCATGGCATAGCTTACCAGTCTGCCTGCCCCTACTCTACGTCAAGTGTTACACATAATGTCACCGTTCAGCACCTGGCGTCCGTCACTGAGGAGGAGCAGCATTTGGTGCACCCCCGGAGGTTGGCCCCCGAACTCTTACCTGACCGACTCTGGTTGTGAGATCTCTGTTTATTCCCAGTTTCTGGTTTCGAGTCAGTTTTCTCCTCACCTGAAATATAAAGAGACCGAAATGTATTATTTCCCTCATTTTATAATCCCATTTATTACAGCTGCATAACATACAGATAGAGCCATCCTCATCCAGCCCTGTAATAGGATTAGTGAGACAGAACTCTTGGACATAGGGGCGCATTTATCAACATATTGCGATGCCGGCGCAGTGGCATCGCCGGACATCGCATTGCGGTGTTGAAGTACACCGCCTGAATGTATCATTAAAAGGGCGCAGGGACAGGGCTCCGAAAGGAGCCCAGCCCTGCGAAGCCCTGACCCGGAAGCCAGGGGGATCTGCGCATGCGCGGTTATGCTCTGACCCCCGCCGACCCCTGTGTCCGCACTACCCCGCTCAGCAGTGCGATCCCGCAGCCATAGGCTGCAATGGGCTATCGCCATATCAGAATGGCGATAGCCCAGGGATGCAAAGCCGGGCTGCCCGATGTTAATACATCGGGCAGCTTCGCATCCCCCATAGAAACCCATGGGGGATGCAGCCGGCGGCGGTGCAGCGGGGATCGCAGCAGGGATCGGAGATCCCTGCTGCGGTCCCCCTTTGATACATTTAAGAGATACTGCTGCATTGTTCTATGTATTGCAGCTGAGAACAATCGATGATAAGAAACCTTGGTGAGCCATGGCTCTCCAGAGAAGGCTTCATCACATAGACGCATATCTCCCAACATGACCCTCTCCAGGAGGGACACCATGCTCTGTTCCTGTTAATTTCTGATGATTACCATCACCTGTGGTGCAACACCTTTCGTATCCATCAACCAGTTTTTAAACAGGTGCTGGCAATCATAAATGAAGAGGGAAGTCCAGAAACAGAGCATTGTATCCCTCCTGGAATGGGTCATGTTGGGAGGTATGTAGATGGTGTTACAGGTCACCATTACCCCGGGCACCAAATGAATGATGTAAAAGTAAGACAAGACGCGTGTAAAATGGTCTTCTAGACTCTGGTGGCACCAGGGCCTTGGTCACCCTTCTCTGCCACCGGCCCCTGGGCCACTAATTCTGCACCTGCTGTACAGGATAATGAGTGTGTGCGCTGTAATGGATGAATATACATTTACCTAGATACAGAAGACGTGTGTGTGGGGATATATGTGTATGTTTGTGCATAGGCGTCCACAGCACATTTCATTAGGGGGTGCACCATCAAAGGGGTGTGTCTAGCACCACCAATTGGTGTGTCTAACACTGTCAATCAGCCGTGTTTACCACATACTTGCCTACCTGACCCTCTCCTTCAGGGAGAAAATGCTCTGTTCCTGGACTACCCTGGTAATGTATGATTGCCAGCACCTGTGGGGAGTTAGGTAATTGATAAGAAAGGTATCACCACAGGTGATGGTAATCATACATTACCAGGGAAGCCCAGGAACAGAGCATTTTCTCCTTCATGGAGAGGGTGACCCAGTGGCGGGCTGGGACGGGGGTCAGGATGCCATGTGCCCCCCGGGCCGCTCTACCAAGTAATGCTGCGGGCCGCCTGCTTGTTCGCCGGCTCATTCTGCTGTAGCCGGGGCTTTCAGTATATGGCCTCGGCTACAGTAAAATGGCCGCCTGCATTGATGACATGTCCAGGGTATGGCCGTGCATTCGGTTCCTCCTGGCAGTGACAGACGCAGCGGCCAGCGGGGGTGACGTCACGACGCCAACGCCACCCACCTGTGCATCTGCTGGAGGAAGAGCCGGCGGGTGGAAGGCGGAGGGCAGACTGCTGAGGACGGAGGATGACAAGCCAGGCAGGCAGGGTGAGCAGGCCTGTGGTGTCCTGGCAATATTTTTTTTTTTAAAGGGAGAGAAGCCTGTGGTATCCTGTTACTGTTATTATATAGTGGTGTGGTAATATTATTATTATACAGGAGGAGCAGGCCTGTGATGTCATTATTATTATTACTATACAGAGGGAACAGCCTGTGGGAGTACTCCTGTTACTATGCAGGGTGTGGGTGCATCTTGTGGTGTCCTCCTGTTATGCAGGGGAGCAGGCCTGTTGTGTCCTGGTATTATGCAGGGGAGCAGGCCTGTTGTGTCCTGGTATTATGCAGGGGAGCAGGCCTGTTGTGTCCTGGTATTATGCAGGGGAGCAGGCCTGTGGTGTCCTGGTATTATGCAGGGGAGCAGGCCTGTGGTGTCCTGGTATTATGCAGGGGAGCAGGCCTGTGGTGTCCTGGTATTATGCAGGGGAGCAGGCCTGTGGTGTCTTGGTATTATGCAGGGGAGCAGGCCTGTTGTGTCCTGGTATTATGCAGGGGAGCAGGCCTGTTGTGTCCTGGTATTATGCAGGGGAGCAGGCCTGTGGTGTCCTGGTATTATTATGCAGGAGGAGCAGCCTGGGGTGTTCTCCTGTTATTATGCAGGGGGGAGCAGCCTGTCGTGTCCTTTTGTTATTATGCAGGGGGGCTTAGCTGTTGTTATTATTATGCAGGGGGGGCTTAGCCATACCTCCCAACTGTCACGATTTTAGAGGGACAGTCACTATTTTCGGGTCCTGTCCCGCTGTCCCACCCGCGGCAGGCATTGTCCCGCTGCGGGGGGTGGCAGTTGGGAGACCCCCCAATCTAGTAGAATAGACGCTATGCGCATGCGCACAGCGTCTATTCTCGTATGAAAATGAGGTCGCGGCTAATTAGCATAAGCCGTGCCCTCATTTGCATACGCCCCGCCCCCTTTTTGGGCGCTAGCGCGGTTGGGAGGTATGGCTTAGCTGTTATTATTATGCAGGAGGAACAGGCCTGTGGTGTCTGGGACGTACTAAAAGGAATGACAGTGGAATGACAGTCTGATCTGCTGAAATGGAATGCCCATTGACTATAATGAGAGAAGATTTCATTTATATGTATATTTCAGAAATTATGAGACTTATGAACTATAATTTTTGTACACATCTTGCTAAGACCATTACACATACAAATAATGCGGAATGATGGCTGCCTCCTATGGAATGACAGCCCTTTAATTTGCATACTGGAGCTGTTTCAATGCTATTTTTGCTTAGGGATGGCGAATTAAACTGCCGTCATTCCATAGGAGGCAGCCGTCATTCTGCATGTAACATATATGTGTAATGGTCTTAGCAAGATGTGTACCAAAAATATAGTTCATAGGTGTAATAATTTCAGAAATATACATATAAATGAAATCCTCTCCCATTATAGTCAATGGACATTCCTTTTTAGCAGACCAGACTGTCATTCCACTGTCATTCCTTTGAATACATCCCCGTCCTGTTATTATACAGGGGGAGCAGGGGGTGGTGGTGGTTGTTGTTATACAAGGGGAGCAGCCTGTGGTGGTGTTATAAAGGGTGAGAAGCCTGTGGTGGTGATATACAGGGTGAGCAGCCTGTGGTGTCATGGTATTATACTCCAGTTGCTATAAACAACTGCAGGCCTAATCTTTTTTTATTAATAAGAAAACCCTCCATTTAACGCTGTTACTTATGGGCCAGTGCTCTGGACTTGCCCCCCAGGCTGAAAGTTGCCAGAAAGCCCCTCAGAGGGTCAGGAAGGCAACCATGGTCTACCATCATCTATTGGCAGTCACTGGAATATAAAACGTCTCTCAGCCACATAATCTCCGGCCTATATCAGTTAATCTTCTCATTACTCTGGGTAACAGTACATGCAAATGAAGTCACTACATATGTATGACACAGGTGTGTAGTGATATGGGTGGTGCAGGTGTGTAGTGATTTGGGTGACGCAGGTGTGTAGTGATATGGGTGGCGCAGGTGTGTAGTGATTTGGGTGACGCAGGTGTGTAGTGATATGGGTGGCGCAGGTGTGTAGTGATATGGGTGACGCAGGTGTGTAGTGATATGGATGACGAGGGTATGTAGTGATATGGATGACGCAGGTGTGTAGTGATATGGGTGACGCAGGTGTGTAGTGATATGGGTGGCGCAGGTGTGTAGTGATATGGGTGACGCATGTGTGTAGTGATATGGGTGACGCAGGTGTGTAGTGATATGGGTGGCGCAGGTGTGTAGTGATATGGATGACGAGGGTATGTAGTGATATGGATGACGCAGGTGTGTAGTGATATGGGTGACGCAGGTGTGTAGTGATATGGGTGGCGCAGGTGTGTAGTTGATATGGGTGACGCAGGTGTGTAGTGATATGGGTGACGCAGCTGTGTAGTGATATGGGTGGCGCAGGTGTGTAGTGATATGGGTGACGCAGGTGTGTAGTGATATGGGTGACGCAGGTGTGTAGTGATATGGATGACGCAGGTGTGTAGTGATATGGATGACGCAGGTGTGTAGTGATATGGGTGACGCAGGTGTGCAGTGATTTGGGTGACGCAGGTGTGCAGTGATATGGGTGATGCAGGTGTGTAGGGATATGGGTGGCGCAGGTGTGTAGTGATATGGGTGACGCAGGTGTGTAGTGATATGGGTGACGCAGCTGTGTAGTGATATGGGTGGCGCAGGTGTGTAGTGATATGTGTGACACAGGTGTGTAGTGATATGGGTGACGCAGGTGTGTAGTGATATGGATGACGCAGGTGTGTAGTGATATGGGTGACGCAGGTGTGCAGTGATTTGGGTGACGCAGGTGTGCAGTGATATGGGTGATGCAGGTGTGCAGTGATATGGGTGATGCAGGTGTGTTGTGATATGGATGACGCAGGTATGTAGTGATATGGATGACGCAGGTGTGTAGTGATATGTGTGACGCAGGTGTGTAGTGATATGTGTGACGCAGGTGCGTAGTGATATGGATGACGCAGGTATGTAGTTATATGGGTGATGCAGGTATGTAGTGATATGGATGACGCAGGTATGTAGTGATATGGATGACGCAGGTGTGTAGTGATATGGATGACGCAGGTATGTAGTGACATGACAATGGTCTAGTACAAGTAACAATGCAAAACACACATAACTGATTGATGGGCGCTTCTTGGAATATGGAATACAGTTCTAAAAAGTAAAAGTCTTTGGTAAAAGGTATTGCTAGAGACAGGGAGGTGTTTATAAGAGTGGGCACAGAATAAGGGTGTGCCTGTGCACACCTAACACTCAATGTGCGCACGCCTATGTGAGTGTGTTTGTGTATATGCATATGCGTGTATGTGTGTGCGCTGTAATGTATATTTACCTGGATACAGAAGACGTGTGTGTGTGTGCGTACGTGCGTGCATGCGTGCGCTGTAATGTATATTTACCTGGATACAGAAGACGTGTGGGTGTGCGTGTGTGTGCGCGTATATGTGTGTGCGCGCATTACACAATCTTTATAGTTACATAAATCCCGTACAGAAAGAGATAAATCTTTTAGGTGCAGAACTAGGGCAGTGAGCCTAAAGCTTCACAGTGTTGCCATAGTAACCAATCTAGAAACCGCTAGACAAATCTGCTTGGTTGCTATGTGCAACAACTGTCTGCTTTAGAAACTTTAGTAAATCTTTCCCAGGTCACTTCTCCGAGCCTATAGTACAGATGGAAAATGTTGTGGCACTTACGCTCTGCGCCGCGGGAAGGTGGCGCTTCCTCTGCCCTGGTGAGTACTGGTATGCCTGAAAGAATAGAGCAGGTTACTGCGAAACACGTGCCACACATTGCTGGTTATTCTCTAGAACAGGGGTTCCCAATCTTTTTTGAATCCCGGCACCCTAGAGTATTGGAATTTTTTCACGGCACCCCTAGGCCCCCCCAAAAATTATTAGATTGGGTTTATATGCAATTCTTAGGTTCAGTTATGTGGTAAAGGGCAGGATTTGCTTCTGATTGTACACATTGTACCATTGGCAGCCACCAGAACTGGTTTTGCCCATTAATAATTAACCATAAATAATTTGAATTGGTCCTGGATCACCAACCCGGGGCACCCCTGCAAGTGTTCCGAGGCACCCCAGGGAGCCACGGCACACATTTTGGAACCACTGCTCTAGAACATCATCATCATCATCTATATAAGGTGCAAGAGGAAATCTCTACCTGCACATAGTAAAACCAAACTGACTGAGCTACTAATAACGTCACCTGGGGTTAAGCATGGATATCCTGAAAACCTGGACTGTTAGGGTGCCCGATATAGGGAACCTCTCGATAGCTCAGGCTGCCTTACCATGTGTGCGGATGTCCTGGAGGAGGCTGTACAGATAATGGCCACATGCCCCAGCAGCCTCGGTGAAGTCCTCATTGGTCAGGCTGCAGAGCTCATGGCCCGTCACGTTGAACTTTGAGAAAGGGATACAGGTGGCGTCCAATTTGTAGTTGTCACAGCAGTACTGGAGCCATTCGCAGACGTGGTGCCGGGTCCAGTGCTCCGGGGGCAGGGAAATCCACGGGGCTGCGGGCACAGGCATTGGGAATTACATAGGACTCACACAGAACAGGGCTGTGGGCACAGGCAATGGGAATTACATAGGACTCACACAGAACAGGGCTGCGGGCACAGGTAATGGGAATTACGTAGGACTCACACAGAACAGGGCTGCGTGCACAGGCAATGGGAATTACATAGGACTCACACAGAACAGGACTGTGGGCACAGGCAATGGGAATTACATAGGACTCACACAGAACAGGGCTGTGGGCACAGGCAATGGGAATTACATAGGACTCACACAGAACAGGGCTGTGGGCACAGGCAATGGGAATTACATAGGACTCACACAGAACAGGGCTGCGGGCACAGGCATTGGGAATTACATAGGACTCACACAGAACAGGGCTGTGGGCACAGGCAATGGGAATTACATAGGACTCACACAGAACAGGGCTGCAGGCACAGGCATTGGGAATTACATAGGACTTACACAGAACAGGGCTGCGGGCACAGGCAATGGGAATTACATAGGACTCACACAGAACAGGGCTGCGGGCACAGGCAATGGGAATTACATAGGACTCACACAGAACAGGGCTGCGGGCACAGGCAATGGGAATTACATATGACTCACACAGAACAGGGCTGCGAGCACAGGCATTGGGAATTACATAGGACTCACACAGAACAGGGCTGCGGGCATAGGTGCCGATTTATGTTTTTGCTGGTGGGTGCTCAAGCCAAAATTATAGGGGAGTTGTTTCACGGGGAAGGGGCGTGGCCACAAAATAATACCAATTTATTTTACGCAGCACAGATGTCTCCATTATTTAAATTACGGCAGAAGAGTTACCCCCCTCCGCCAGCTCGTCACATTGCGAGCTGGCCAGAGGAGTCTCACCCCCAACTCCCCCCCCCATATGTGTCTCTTCCCACTCATATTACTGTTTTCCCCCGGACCACCTATCCATATATGCCTCCAAATGTGCCTGTTCCCCATATATATCCCGAACCCCACCTCAACCAGCACCAGGGCACATGCAGCACCCAGGGGTGGATTTAGGGGGGAGGGTGCCCCTAGGCACAACAATAATGTTTACTAAGTAGGACAGTTTATAGGGGCAGTATCTGCATGTCCTATCCATTTACACTCTATTTAAGATGGAATAATATACAGTACAGTGGATATTTTGCAGTTACTGGTACATTTTGGGCTGACAGTACTATCACAGGCATCCAAGTGCCGCCCCCAAACATGTGCCGCCCCTAGGCCGGTGCCTCACGTGCCTAATGGGAAATTCGGCTCTGGCAGCACCCAGCACCAGGGCGCACACCTCAACCAGCACCAGGGCACACACCTCAACCAGCACCAGGGT
Organism: Crinia signifera; assembly: GCF_055691185.1. Taxonomy (NCBI): domain Eukaryota; kingdom Metazoa; phylum Chordata; class Amphibia; order Anura; family Myobatrachidae; genus Crinia; species Crinia signifera. The sequence goes on from NC_139227.1 coordinate 94,442,117, forward strand.
GCACCTTGCACTAGGGCTCACACCTCACCCAGCAGCAGGGCACAAACCCAGGGCACCCATGACTGAGGGAATCTGTGTACATGTTAGTTACATTGTATACTGAGGCTGGGGAGTGGGCATCATTAGAAACTAGTAGAAACTAGAGATGACTACAAGTACAAGTCTCCTACCTGGGACACAGACTCCGTGCTTCAACAGGACATGGTCAGGGGGATCTGTGAACTCTGACTCTACCTGCATGCTGTCCCCTCCTCTGAACAGCCACAGTCTCTAAGGGCCTTATTTTGGTTCATTCTTTCTGACAAAATCCTTCTTAGATGGGCAAAACCATGTGCACTGCAGGTGGGGCAGGTGTTACTTGTGCAGAGAGAATTAGATTTGGGTGGGGTTTTACTTCAAAGTGAGATCTATATTGCAGTGTAAAAATAAAGCAGTCAGTATTTTCCCTGCACAGAAACAAAATTACTCACCCAAATCTAATTCTCTCTGCACATGTTACATCTGCCCCCCCTGCAGTGCACATGGTTTTGTCCATCTAAGAAGGATTTTGTCAGAAAGAATGAACCAAAATAAGGCCCTTAGGGACCATGAGGTACTCTAACATCGGGCAGACAGCGGCAGCTCTGGCTGGAATGGTCAAGCCCCCCTGATGGTGACCCTGCTGCAGAGCCGGCCTTAGGCATAGGCAAACTAGGCAATTGCCTAGGGCCTTTGGAATGCATAGGGGCATCAGCAGCTTCTGCTGATTAAAATGATATGCAGCATGCCTATATTAAGTGTGTGAGTGAGGCTGTATCTGCATATGAAATAGTGTATTCATGGAAATCACTGTAACATATCATTCTATATGCAGGTACAGCCACAGTCACACACAGAATATAGGCATGCCACATATCATTTTAATCATTGGAAGCTCCTTGTGTGTGCTGGTCACATAAAAATGCAAATAAGACTAATTTTCAGCAAAAAATGCACCCAACGTTAGCAGAACTGGCCAGGAGCTGCATGGCTTATTGAGGCAAGATGTATGAGGAAACATCTGTATCCAAGCAGAGGCAGAGGTCACAGTGTTAGCGGCTGTGCGAGTGCTGTCTGTGGGTGGGTTGGTTGTGCAATAGTGTTCGGCATATGTGTAAGGGGCATTATGTGTGTCATGTATAAATGCATTAATAATGTGCAACATATGTGTAACAGGCATTATGTGTGTCATGTGTATAAGGGCATTAATAATGTGCAACATATGTGTAATGGGCATAATGTATGTCATGTGTATAAGGGCATTAATAAAGGTTGGCATATGTGTAAGTGGCATTATGTCTGTCATGTGTATAAGGGCATTAATAATGTGCGACATATGTGTAATGGGCATTATGTGTGTCATGTGTATAAGGGCATTAATAATGTGCAACATATGTGTAAGGGGCATTATGTGTGTCATTATGTGCATGATGGGCATTAATAAAGGTTGGCATAATGTGTAAGGGGCATTATGGTTATAAGAACATTAATAATGTGTGTCATGTGTAAGGGGCATTACTGTGTGGTATTATCAGGGGTGCCGAGAGAAAGGGGTAGGGGGTACAAATTACCCAGGCCAAAGTCTGATGGAAGGGCCCAGTGGGGGCCCTGGGCCCCCTCCCCTTAAGTGACAGCAGCAGCTGCAGCTCTTCTCCTCTGCCCAGCACGCACTACTTTGTGCTTCGTTGCAGTGTGGCCATGGAGGTGCTTAAAATACAATATTTTCTCAGGATTTTTTTCTAAGGGTATAATGTGTGATGTAACGTGAATAAGGGACACCATCGCATGATATAATGTGAATAAAGTGGCACTACTGTGTGGCATAATTTCAATTGGGGGTACTATTGTGTGGCCATGCCCCTTCCCAGCAAGAACACACCCCTGTTTGGGCTGCGCACCGAATGTGTGCACTGTTTCTATTTAAAATATTGCGGGTAGGAGCACCAAAATGATGACTGCTATGATGAGGGTTGATGGTGCTGGGAAAGGGGAGCAGGGTCAGAGGCGGAACTAGTGGCGGTGCTAGGGGGCACCAGCCAAAATCTTGCCTAGGGCGTCATTTAGGCTAGGGCCGGCTCTGCCCTGCTGTCCCGGAGCCGCCAGATCGGGAGGTGGGGGAGCGTGCGAGCAGGGTGGGTGAGCCGGCGGTGCATGGCTCTGGCGCCCTCCCTACGCCCTTGCTCCTGTGCCCCCTTCTACTTCAGCAAGTGGCCGTGGGCCCCTGTACTCCGGCCGGCTTGCGATGTGACATGCTGGCGTCAAACCACGCTCCCTCTCCCCGCCCTGCACTGTACTGACTCAGGAGGAGTACAGCGCAAGGCAGGGGAGAGCATGGTGTGACGCCAGCGTGTCCAGTGCATTATTATGGGTGGGCTGGCTGTGCAGCCAGCCACCAGCTGACTCGACGGATGGCGGGCCTGGTGGGTGCTTAAGATTTTCCGTGGGTGCTCAAGCCCCGGAGCACCCACGGAATCGGCACCTATGGCTGCGGGCACAGGCAATGGGAATTACATAGGACTCACACAGAACAAGGCTGCGGGCACAGGCAATGGGAATTACATGGGAGAGCGGTAAGTGTCAGTGCGGCAGGTGTAGTGCAGCAGATGTAGTGCTTCAGGTATCAGAGCTGCAGGCGGCAGGTGTCAGTGTGTCTCTGTCCACTTTATCTCTCTCCAAGGCTTAGTACATCTCCCCTTATGACAAATGTTGGCATGATAAAACAGATTGTTAATCACAAAGGGCCCCATTAATCGCATTGGCACAGTGTTCTGGGTATGACCCGCTGACCACTGACCACACATGTATAAGATACAGATGGCGAAAGCTGCGGGGGCTCTGCATTACAGACACTGGAAAATCGGGCAGTACCCATAGCGGTGGGAATGGAGGGATCGGACATATCTGCTGCCATCCTACATACTGTACATTCACCTGGAATGGGCCCCAATAAGTGTAATTATAGTATTGCAGCAGGATGTGCAGTCGCTGTACTAATAACGGATACATGACACCTGGGTGACGCCTGCGCCGCTGATTTGCCTACAGAGCACATGGGGAATCCCCGACTGCACATATAACAAGTACAGACATAGCAAGCGCTCACTGCCAACAGGTAATTAGTGGGAAGGGAATATTTAATCAGCAGCAGCAAGTGATGTCATCAGCAGTAATTAGGGTAATTATGTATTATCTGGGCTGCCGATTTTTTGATTGTATGCCTTAACTTAAGGCAAACAATCAGATGCGATGCGATGCGATATCGCATCACATCGCATCCGACCATATCGCATGCGATGCCATGACCCGATTTTTCCATAGGATTCAATGTTAAAATGGACTGAGTCCATTTTAACACGGAATTCAATGGGAAAAAGGGGTCCTTTTCATACCCCTACTATCCAAGTGGGCATGGAGTTGGATATAAACCTGTGGCGAGCGTAGCGAGCCACCGAGCCCGAAGCGTGGCGAGCGGACGGTATTCTGTGTCCGCTCGCCACAGGTTTATATCCAACTCCATGCCCACTTGGATAGTAGGGGTATGAAAAGGACCCCTTTTCCCATTGAATTCCATGTTAAAATGGACTCAGTCCATTTTAACATTGAATCCTATGGAAAAATCGGGTCCATCGCATCGCATGCGATATGGTCGGATGCGATGCGATGCGATGGACCCGATTTCAAAATCGGCAGCCCAGTTAGTACATAAGTACCGTAATTAGCATAATATATGCAGAGATGACAGCGACACGCATTAAACAAGATCACAAAAAAAGCTAAAAACTTGTTATAAAGCCATTGTTACAGGGTAAGTGCATAGGCAACATACAGATAGCATGATCATCTGTGCGGTTACCATCAATGCAGGGCATTGATGACGATACTGTAAGTAGTCATCGAGGTCAGCCAACTGTGCAATGGATGACCACACTACACAGCCCCGTGTCACCCTACACAGCCCCGTGTCACCCTACACAGCCCCGCGTCACCCTACACAGCCCCGCGTCACCCTACACATCCCTGCGTCACCCTACACATCCCTGCGTCACCCTACACAGCCCCGCGTCACCCTACACAGCCCCGCGTCACCCTACACAGCCCCGCGTCACCCTACACAGCCCCGCGTCACCCTACACATCCCTGCGTCACCCTACACAGCGCTGCGTCACCCTACTCATGATGGCGTTAGCTGACGTTACCAAGCTATGGAGGTAGCAATCAGACACATGGGAACCCCGATACCTGCTGTGGAACCCCTGTAGTTACATTATGTGTCCATTGCTATGGAGGCAGCTAGCACAATCAGACACAGGGGAACCCCGATACCTGCTGCGGAACCCCTGTAGTTACATTATGTGACCAATGCTATGGAGGCAGCTAGTGCAATCAGACACAGGGGAACCCCGATACCTGCTGCGGAACCCCTGTAGTTACATTATGTGCCCATTGCTATGGAGGTAGCTAGTGCAATCAGACACAGGGGAACCCCGATACCTGCTGCGGAACCCCTGTAATTACATTATGTGCCCATTGCTATGTAGGCAGCTAGTGCAATCAGACACAGGGAAACCCTGATACCTGCTGCGGAAGCCCTGTAGTTACATGATGTGCCTGTTGCTATAGAGGGAGATAGTGCAATCAGACACAGGGGAACCCCGATACCTGCTGCGGAACCCCTGTAGTTACATTATGTGCCCATTGCTATGGAGGCAGATAGTGCAATCAGACACAGGGAACCCCGATACCTGCTGCGGAACCCCTGTAGTTACATGTTGTGCCTGTTGCTATGGAGGGAGCTAGTGCAATCAGACACAGGGGAACCACGATATCTGCTGCGGAACCCCTGTAGTTACATTATGTGCCCATTGCTATGGAGGCAGCTAGTGCAATCAGACAAAGGGAACCCCAATACCTGCTGCGAACCCCTGTAGTTACATTATGTGCCTATTGCTATGGAGGCAGCTAGTGCAATCAGACACAGGGAACCCCGATACCTGCTGCAGAAAGGAGGGGAGGTTAGGGTCAGACTGCGGGAGGGGAGGTTAGGGTTAGGCTGCGGGAGGGGAGGTTAGGTTCAGGCTGCGGGAGGGGAGGTTAGGATCAGGCTGCGGGAGGGGAGGTTAGGTTCAGGCTGCGGGAGGGGAGGTTAGGTTCAGGCTGCGGGAGGGGAGGTTAGGGTCATGCTGCGGGAGGGGAGGTTAGGTTCAGGCTGCGGGAGGGGAGGTTAGGGTCAGACTGCGGGAGGGGAGGTTAGGGTTAGACTGCGGGAGGGGAGGTTAGGGTCAGGCTGCGGGAGGGGAGGTTAGGGTCAGGCTGCGGGAGGGGAGGTTAGGGTCAGGCTGCGGGAGGGGAGGTTAGGTTCAGGCTGCGGGAGGGGAGGTTAGGGTCAGGCTGCGGGAGGGGAGGTTAGGGTCAGGCTGCGGGAGGGGAGGTAAGGGTCAGGCTGCGGGAGGGGAGGTTAGGGTCAGGCTGCGGGAGGGGAGGTTAGGTTCAGGCTGCGGGAGGGGAGGTTAGGTTCAGGCTGCGGGAAGGGAGGTTAGGGTCAGGCTGCGGGAGGGGAGGTTAGGGTCAGGCTGCAGGAGGGGACGTTAGGGTCAGGCTGCAGGAGGGGAGGTTAGGGTCAGGCTGCGGGAGGGGTGGTTAGGGTCAGGCTGCGGGAGGGGAGGTTAGGGTCAGGCTGCGGGAGGGGAGGTTAGGTTCAGGCTGCGGGAGGGGAGGTTAGGGTCAGGCTGCGGGAGGGGAGGTTAGGGTCAGGCTGCGAGAGGGGAGGTTAGGGTCAGGCTGCAGGAGGGGAGGTTAGGTTCAGGCTGCGGGAGGGGAGGTTAGGTTCAGGCTGCGGGAGGGGAGGTTAGGGTTAGGCTGCTGGAGGGGAGGTTAGGGTTAGGCTGCGGGAGGGGAGGTTAGGTTCAGGCTGCGGGAGGGGAGGTTAGGTTCAGGCTGCGGGAGGGGAGGTTAGGTTCAGGCTGCGGGAGGGGAGGTTAGGGTCAGGCTGCGGGAGGGGAGGTTAGGGTCAGGCTGCGGGAGGGGAGGTTAGGGTTAGGCTGCGGGAGGGGAGGTTAGGGTCAGGCTGCAGGAGGGGAGGTTAGGTTTAGGCTGCAGGAGGGGAGGTTAGGGTCAGGCTGCGGGAGGGGAGGTTAGGTTCAGGCTGCGGGAGGGGAGGTTAGGGTCAGGCTAGAGGAGGGACGGTTAGGGTCAGGTTTCAGGAGGGGAGGTTAAGGGAGGGGAGGTTAGGGTCAGGCTGCGGGAGGGGAGGTTAGGATTAGGCTGCGGGAGGGGAGGTTAGGGTCAGGCTGCGGGAGGGGAGGTTAGGATCAGGCTGCAGGAGGGGAAGGTTAGGGTCCGGCCAGTGGCGTAACTAGATACATGTGGGCCCCATAGCAAAAGATTGTAAGGGCCCCTATTTATCACCTAATGCTGAAAAATGTATACAGCACATGATACTTTGACAGGAAAAAATTGGGCCCCTTTCAGCTCTGGGCCACATAGCAGGTGCACCCCATGCACCTATGGTAGTTACGCCCTTGCAGTGGCGGATTCAGGGGGGGGACACCCGGGCACTTGCCCCCCCTGTCATTTATTTTGTAGCTGAGGACTAGGGCTTTCCAACGAGCCCAGCCCCATGTCTCTAGCCCCCCGGGAACCGGAGATATCGCCTGGCAAACCTGTAACATTTTTTCCCCATAGGACAATATGGGACCCGTCAATTCCGACCCCCACCCGGTTCCGACGGCTGCCAGTTCCCGCACTGGCATCACAGAAGCTTGTGGTTGATTTCATTCAATTCCAAATCGCTGATCCTTCAATATGATACCAGGCTGGTCCAAATCGGTCAATCAGTTCCAGAGATATTGCGTGTAAACCGATTTTTTTATTTTTGAAATGTAATTTCAGGGGTATTATTTGAAATAGCCGGGACCTGCAGTGCTCTGAATACAGCCAGGCTCTGCCACTGTCAGTGGCTATCACTTCTGCCTGGCAGCGGCTGTCCCCCATTTACCACGAGCATGTATTCCCCCTTGGCAATGAGCATGTAATCCCACATGGCAACGAGCATGGAACCTTTAGCAATGAGCATAGAACCCTTGGCAATGAGCATGTAGAGAACCAGCACTTCTGTAGCATAATTTTTAATAGGCATTATGGTGTTTGGCATAACACATAATGGACATAATGGCGTGTAACTTAACGTGTAATGGACATTATGGTGTAAATGTTTAATGCTAGCCTTTGGTGGACAATGTCCCTGTTTATGAAGTGTATTGTGAATTTTGGCTTAATCTGTGTGGCATTATGTGAATTCTGGCTCAATCCATGTGGCATTATGTGAATTTTGTCTCAATCCGTGTGGCATTATGTGAATTTTGTCTCAATCCGTGTGGCATTATGTGAATTTTGTCTCAATCCATGTGGCATTATGGGAATTTTGGCTCAATCCGTGTGGCATTATGTGAATTTTTTCCCAATCCGTGTGGCATTATGTGAATTTTGGCTCAATCCGTGTGGCATTATGTTAATTTTGGCTCAATCCGTGTGGCATTATGTGAATTTCGGCTCAATCCGTGTGGCATTATGTGAATTTTGGCTCAATCCGTATGGCATTTTATGCATTTGGCTCAATTCGTGTGGCATTATGTGAATTTTGACACAATCCATTTGGCATTATGTGAATTTTGGCTCAATTCTGTGTGTGTTATTATATAAATTTTGGCTCAATCCATGTGGCATTATGTGAATTTTGACACAGTCCATGTGGCATTATTTGAATTTTGGCTCATTCCATTTGGCATCATGTGTAAGGGGCAAGTATAATGGGGTCTAGTATTTTGTTGCATAATGTGTAGAAGTTGCATATGGTGTTGAAACGCACCCTGTTGAGTGGCCACACAACCTTTTCCGGAGCGCGCCTTTGGCGCGCGCACAACTACATCCTTCACTTTTGTCGCCATGGTGGCCCTGCGTACTTTAAATGCCAGGGCCTATTTTTAATTCCATTCCCACCCTCTCCTGCCGCTCTCTTAGCATGTACACTGGCACCACTAACACCGCCCCTCCCCCACCCAAACCCTTTTTTATCATGGTGCCCCCCCTGTCATTTTATCCTGGATCCGCCCCTGCGCCCTTGGGTCCGGCTGCAGGAGGGGAGGTTAGGGTTAGGCTGCAGGAGGGGAGGTTAGGATCAGGCGGCAGGAAGGGAGGTTAGGGTCCGGCTGCAGGAGGGGAGGTTAGGGTTAGGCTGCAGGAGGGGAGGTTAGGGTTAGGCTGCAGGAGTGGAGGTTAGGGTCAGGCTGCAGGAGGGGAGGTTAGGGTGAGGCTGCTGGAGATGAGGTTAGAGTCAGGCTGCAGGTGGGGGAGGGATTAGGGTCAGGCTATGGCAGTGTTAGGCTACTGTGCTGTGCCACTGTATTCTGCGAGAGGTCATGTATACTCCTGTGATCACAGAAATTGGGAAGGGAAAGCACAGAATGTCTGGGTTGGTGCACCTTGAAAAAAATGTACAATAAAATGTAACTTTTAATAGGGAATGTCTAAAAGGTTGCGAAAAATAAAAACACACTAACACACATATACAAACAATGATTGTTAAAAAAGGATTAAATCCTTATGCAGTGTGCCCCCGAAATGTTTAGTTTAATATCGATAGGATGTCATATACTTCTCCTGGTATATCTGTGCACCTAGGAGAAACCCACTTAATAATGACTATCTGTTAATAATAAGGCAGATTGCGGTTTGTGCATAACCCATGTATCAGATCTACCATGAGATCGGGTTAGGAATGAATCTCCAGTCTGTAATGTAGGGAGGCTCAAGGCTTGTCCGGGTATGTAGGATATAACCCGTTGCGCTAGTAACCCATGCCGCCCGTCTGATGGTTACTGCTGCCGCGCCTAAGGTAATTGCCTGGTCCCTTACAGACAGAGGACGCCTGAGGTGTGTGCCCGTGCACAGCCTCAGGAGGACAGGACTGCTGCTATGGTCGGGTGACGGCCGTCAGACCCTGACCTGTCAGCAGTGGGGTTCCGTGTAAGCGGAGACCCGTAGGACGCAACTGGTACAGAAATCAAAATAGAATGGTAAGTGGGGAGGGGGTATCGGGGGACACACTGAGTGTGGTCGGCGCACGCTTCGCAAGAGCTTCGTCCTGGTCCAAAAGTGAATCCCACACAATCAACCAACCAATATAAGGGTCCAACCAATATAAGGGTCCACCCAATAACGATTGTTACTGTACTTTCCTGTGCGACTGGTACAAACTCTTGCTCTGTTTACTCCTGTGAGCACCACCGCTGCGCTGTGACACCATATACTGACCTGCGATGGTGGTTAACGCTATACTGCTCCATGATAATATTATCCTGGAGATTACTAGCATCAGATGCTTGCACATTACCTGGTGGTTCTCTGTGTGTAGGGTGCAGGTCGCTATAGAAGAGGTCTGTCCAAGAGAAGTGTGACTCGGTAAACGATGGCATAACCGTGCCGTGCGTAGCGGAGTCTATCATACCCTGTAACATACAAACAACAACACATCAAGGTCTCCTAATGGTGGGGGGGGGGGGTGCTTGCTGGGCATATAGTTACATTGTTGCCTACCCACAGTATATCAGTGTAATATAAAGATTAGGTGTTATCCTGATGATTAGTAACAGGACATGCGATTTGCTGGCCGCACTGATACCAATCCCCAATAGCAGTGATAGGGCTCATCGTGAGGCATCACAGAACCTGTACGTTTTCCCAGACTTTGGACAAGGGAGTATGTGGGGTAAGACGACTCCACAATAACATCTACAAACTCCCCTCCCATTGTTATCAAGATGTAGAACACAAACACAGCATTGTCCACACATCAACACAACCATTGTCAACACACACCCACTCACTGTGCAGGTGTCACAATGTATCTGCAGCGAGTCACAGAGGAATGCCGCCTGGTATATATGTCACCATATGGCAGCTTGGGAGATGCACGGTGTGTGTGTAATTGTAGGATCTCAGCCAAGTGTAACATTACCAGACACATCCACCTTTTCTAACAGATAGAAGTTCCAAAGTGGATGGGGGCTCCCTGTCCCGTCCCCCTGGGGCGTTACCCAAATCATGTTACCTGTGTAAATAAACAGACGTGAGAGGCACCTGTACAGTCACACGGAGGCCATCCGCACCTGTACAGTCACACGGAGGCCATACGCACCTGTACAGTCACACGGTGTCCATACGCACCATAACAGTCACACGGTGGCCATATGCACCTGTACAGTCACACGGTGGCCATACGCACCTGTACAGTCACACGGAGGCCATACGCACCTGTACAGTCACACGGAGGCCATACGCACCTGTACAGTCACACGGAGGCCATACGCACCTGTACAGTCACACGTTGTCCATACGCACCTGTACAGTCACACGAAGGCCATACGCACCTGTACAGTCACACGGTGGCCATACACATCTGTACCATCAGAAAATGGCGATACTCTTAGATACACCTGTGCAATCACACAATAGCGATACTCATACACACCTGTACAATCACACAATAGCGATACTCATACACACCTGTACAATCACACAGTGGCCATACACTAATACACACCTGTACAATCACTTTGTGGTGATACTCTTATACACACCTGTACAATCACACAGTGGCCATATACACCTGTACAATCACACAGTGGCCATACACACCTGTACAATCACACAGTGGTGATACACTTATACACACCTGTACAATCACACAATGGTGATACACTCATATACAGCTGTACAATCACACAGTGGCGATTCTCTTATACAGTTTGAATACATTCCACCCAAATGTAACTCTTTCAGCCTGTTACATCTGCCCCACCTGTAGTGCAGCATGCTGTTACCCAGGTCTCTCTGCACCTGTTACATCTGCCACACCTGCAGTGTAGCATGGCGTTACCCATCTGCAATAATTGCAGCCTCGCTAACAGGTCTGAATCAAGCTCATTTGGTCTCTGACAATGGCACATGTCACGGCACCTGAGTTACAGCCCTGGTTGCAGCTTTACAAACCGGTTGAATCAGGCCCAATATACACAAATAATCAGCTTTGAAGCTGAGCAGATCCACGTAGTGTGCGGCTGCAGGGGATTGGGTGGGCGACTGCACAGTACATACATCTGACTAGTTGCAATGGTTTTGAACTGACGTTTCCAAGTAACTTTGGCCCTTATTCTGATTGACGCGGACTTTACCGCGTACTTACGGATCGCGTCTTTATGGCGTCTGCGCATGCGTGGAGAACGCTACGCGCATGTGCCACGCCTTGACTCGGTACCAGTTCGGGCAAATCCCGTCCAAAACTGTTCACCGCTATCAGTCGGGAAATAGGGGCGTATTATGGGCGTCATGCGGAATGACACATGGGCGTAGTTTCAAAGTGGGCAAAACGGGGCGGAAACATGGGCGGACACGGGGGAGTACACTTATGTTGGGGGGCGTACATTCGGAAACCACTCCGAATGCACGCGATCAAAAAGGGAAGAAATGTGCGGTGTCCACAAGTGTACTATTGCTTTGCGGACACCACTCGTTCATGCGGTAGGCGAACGTACGCCTAATGACTACAAGCATTAACACCTGAACCCAATAGAATCGACTCCTTTACTCATTACTCACTAATAGGACGCTTGTCAGTGCTTTAATTGAAACCATTGCTGCTTCAAGGAACCCGTACTAAACACCCACATATGCTGTACTTGTCAGACACTTTCAAACTGCTAACAATGGACATGACAGATTTATTATTATTTGCACTTTAAATAGTATATGTGTAGATTGGTTATAATCTTTTACACAGGGTGTAATACAAACCATTGCACTTACATTGCTGTAAGGGTTAATGTGTGCAATGCATGTGTTAGGCATGCTTGTAAGGATATATTGGAATCTAATTGATTCCAATTCCAAATATGCATTTTTTTATGAGGATAGGTAATTGAATAAGTGGGTCATGTGATGTATAGCAGAAGATACTTCATAGTGGGTTGTTTGGCGTAAATACTCCGCTTACGTGCGGTAGCACCGCTTGGCTCCCGTTCGGATGCGGTATTCCCGAGCATACTCTGTAATACTCTGTAATACCGTGCCGAATCGGAGTGTTTCTCCCGCACACGCATGCTTTGTATGTCGTCCGTAAACACGCCCTGTTCTTAAAGAGTGAGTCCGTCCGAATGCGGAGGACCCGTGGGCGTTTCTACGGACGATGGCCGCACGCGGCAAAACACCGTGGCGTGCGGACCGCACCGTAAGAATGCGGGAATATCCGCACCGATCAGAATAAGGGCCTTTATGCAGTTCACATGCTTTCTATGCAGATGCACTTGAGTAAGGTGACTGACTGCAATGTAAGTGGTGATGGGTGCAAGTTCTGTGTATGACAATATTTATGTATGTATATCCTGTACTTACAGAAGCCTTGCTCTTGCCACTGTGAAAATCCTGGGTACGATTGGTAAAAATGTGTGATTTAAAGTAAAGGATATTGTGGCCCATTTGCACTGTGATCTGGGCATGATATTAGTGCACTGCAGAACGTGATCACATCGGGGAAGCATGGAGTCACTTCAGCGCAGTAGGATGTGGCCTTCGGAGAACGTGTCGCTAAATATGTCAGCGCTTCTGTATGACATATACAGAGATATATCTGTTCCCCTCAGGTGCCCAGGAAGCCCGCAGAGAAGAAAGTCTTCAGTTTACATGTAAATTACTAGTAATATCCTTTGTTATCATAAAAGGGTCAGCAATTAAATATGCAAATGTCCTCAACCAGGTGTAAGGAAATAAGAATCCACTGTAAACACATCTAATGCCAACGCCACAATATCTGCGCCCTGCCAGCCACCTGCCACCTCTACATCACGGTACAACCCTGAGCTTCAGACAGCTGATTGCAGGCGTCCATCCTCGCCACAAAGTGTCACCCATATCAAGTAGACCAAAGGGAGCACAATAATTATACATTAATTAGTCTAAATTTGGATAAAAAATATGAAATCAAATGTATCTAACAAATCTCTACAGTCATAGAAATATGTAGGGTGTGAAAATAGAGAACATATGATCCAAGCGCTGGGCGGTAGAAGGATCTGACCCATCCCGGCAGTGAAATAACCCCCACCGCTGGGTGGGCGGAAGGATCTGACCCATCTCTGCAGTGATATAAACCCCAGTACTGGGCGGGCGGAAATACCTGACCCATCTCAGCAGTGATATAACCCCCAGCGCTGATTGGGCGGAAGGATCTGACCCATCTCTGCAGTGATATAACCCCCAGCACTGGGCGGGCGGAAGGACCTGACCCATCTCAGCAGTGATATAACCCCCAGCGCTGGGTGGGCGGAAGGATCTGACCCATCTCTGCAATGACCCAATACATCATCGTCATCATCATCATCATCCCCTCTTTGTATATTTCGCCCCAGTGAGTACACAATGTTCTGGTGTCATATTCAGCTTTGCGAGTCCACCAGATGCTGCCCTGTGAATGCCAGTAAGCATGCCGCCCTCGCACGCTGCGTTCGTTTGCAGGGGCTGCGAATGGATGTTTTACATAAACACTGATTCGCAGTATGTGGGGGAACGCCCACATCGAATGATGTCAAAGGCCCACACACATCTAAGGTTACTCTGAGGTAACCTTAGATGTGCGTGGACATTCAGAAGGAAGTTGGTGGGCAGCTGACATCCGGTGATGTCAGCTACCCCCCTGGTGCCCATGTCACAGCCCGATTACAATGAAGCCCTGAAGAGGGATAAAGTAAGATCCCATCTCCCCTAGGAGATAAAGTATGGTCCCCTCTCCAAGGCTGCCTCTATGTCACCTGTCTAGGGCTGCTCTTACAAATGGATTTGGGGGTCACCCCGCTGGCAGCTGAACATCCTGGCAGGGAAGGTATCAATGCTTACCCTGTAGAGGTTCATCCAGGTCCCGCAGCAGCAGCAGCAGCAGCAGCTTTGTGTAGGACAGCCAGAGCCGCACTGTGATGTATACAGAGATGATTGCATGGGGACAGGTTAGGTCTGTTCTGCAGGTTTATAATCACACCCTTTATGTGACCAATAGGATGACTGTTCTGTGTGTAACACAGTCTCATGCTAAGATTCCCATGGACCACTGACGTTACCTGGTAGCCATCGATGGTCACCTCGTATGATATGTGTGTAGAAGAGGATGCACTGTACGGCATTACTGTAATAGACATGTTTTATATAAAGCATTAGTGCTATAGTCGCAACACTTACCTGGGTATGTCCTGGAAGTTTCTCAGACCTGATGATACAGTAAAGCAGGGTAGTCTGTGGGCTGGATGACAATGAACGACTGCATATGCGATGTTTCGTACCATGTGTGGAAGGTCATCCTGTGATAAAATCCTGATACTTTTTATATCACAGTCCATACGCAATGTACATACAAATACAGTAGTGCAATTTAAACATGCTTGGGATAGGCATATTGATATCCTTACAAAAAAATAAGGATCAAATATGGTTTGAGGTAACATGGTTAAAAAAGGGGCAGACTAGATGGGCCAAGTGGTTCTTATCTGCCGTCACATTCTATGTTTCTATGTTTGTGCACATGCTTCCAACCTCAGCCCACCTCCCACTTCTCTCATCATCCGACCTCTATCTCTTGAGTTAGTCCAGGGGCTGCAGAAAATCTTTATCAGGCAGCTTCCCCTCTCTTCAAAAACCACATTTGCTGATAAGCCCTGTCCCCTATTTCACTCTTTAGCCTCTTGGGGTGCTGGAAAAAAAAATCCTGCTTCCCATTGGTAAACAGCGGCCATCGTTATGTAGCCTGCTATGGGGGCAGACATATTTTGTTAGTTCCTACCACTGTATGTCTTTAGCTGTGTCCTGCAGTCAGACGGCTTCGAACACTTAAATTACACTGGCCTGGGGGGCAGATAGCACCCTGCCCCCCAGCCCAACCCGCCACTGCATATTAAGATATGTTAGTCTTTCTGGGTAAGTTTTGTGATGTAGGCCATGCAAAATTTTAGTTGACCTTCTTTGTACTTATTTATATCCTTCTGGAGATATGGCTTTCAGAACTGGGCACAGTACTCTAGATGAGGTTATACTAATGAAATATACAGAACTGGGCACAGTACTCTAGATGAGGCCGTACCATAGACCTATACAGAACCTAACACAGTATCTAGATGAGGTTGTACCAATGACCTATACTGAACTAGATGAGGTCATGCCATTGATACAATACAGGACTGGACACAGTACTCTAGATGAGGTTGTACCATTGATACTATACAGGACTGGACACAGTACTCTAAATCAGGTTGTACCATTGATACTATACAGGACTGGACACAGTAGTCTAAATTAGGTTGTACCATTGATACTATACAGGACTGGACACAGTACTCTAGATGAGGTTGTACCAATGACCTATACTGAACTAGGGGGGTTATTCTAGTCCATTCTTTCTGACAAAATCCTTCTTAGATGGACAAAACCATGTGCACTGCGGGTGGGGCAGATGTAACTTGTGCAGAGAGAATTAGATTTGGGTGGGGTTTTTCTTCAAAGTGAGATCTATATTGAAGTGTAAAATCATGCAGTCAGTATTTTCCCTGTACAGAAACAAAATAACTCACCCAAATCTAAGAATGAACCCCCTAGATGAGGCAGTACCATTAACCTATACAGAAATAGGCACAGTATCTAGATGAGGCCGCTCCAATGACCTATACAGAACTGAACACAGTACTCTAGATGAGGTCGTATTAATGACCTAACTCAGTGGCATTATTACTTCTTTCTTTCTACTGCTGATACCTCTCCCTATGCAACCAAGCATCTGACTTGCCTTCTTCATTGCTTTGTTACATTGCCTACCTGCTTTTAAGTCCCCTGAAATAGTGACACCTAGATCCCTCTCTTCCTCAGTAGTTTCCATTATAGTGCCATTTATACTATACTATATTTAGTCTTTGGATTTTTGAGACCCAGCATTTTTTTGCATTAAACTATAGTTGCCATGTTCTTGACCATTCCTCTAATCTACCTAGAACCTACCAGTGTATATTTGGATTGTGGATGAAAACTCCACACGGTTGGGGCCATGGTGGGAGTGGAACCCATGACCTCAGTGCTGTGAGGCAGTGATGCTAACCATTACACCGGTAATGGGCCAGGTAACATTACCTGGCTGTAACCCTCTGGTTGCTTGGGATCCAGGATAGAATGAGTCCTGCTGATATGAAGAGAAGTGAGTGTACAGTACCTACCAGTGTAGCAGAAGGGCTGATAGGGTAGGTGCAGCTTCCAGGTAATCCAGGTGTGGAATGTTATTTGGCCCTCAGGTGTTTGATTTGCATACATTACCAGAGAATTGTCGTTTCAGGAGAAGAGGATCTGCCAGAGATTTCACAACCATGGGCCGCGTTTCAAATACCTGCCAGCCGTCACCACCTGCGCTGTGTATAACAATAGAAATGTAGTATTATTATGTATCATATTATCTACGTCTGTACTGTGCGTTGCGTGTATCGGTGAGAACTGCTGCGATGCTGTGTCCTTCCCCACCACAAGCACACAAAAATTGCCCTTCCCCACACCCCTTAGAGTAAAGAGGTTGCCTGATAGGTCATTATATTGCTCCCAGGCCCTGATATTCTCAGCTTGTTTCCTCTTATGTCTATTTTCCAGGGTAAACAAACCTAGTGTTCCCAATCTGACCCCGTAGCATGATGACTACATCCCTAGTATTAGTTTGGTTGCCCTTCACTGAACTTTTTGCAGTTCTGTAATGTCCTTTTTAAAGTGTGGAGCTCAGAATTGTACCCCAAATTCCAGGTGGGGTCTAACTACTGCCCTGTAGAGTGGCATAATTACAATGACCTCTCTTGCTTCCATGTCCCTTTTTGTACATGCTAGGATCCTACTGGTCTTTGTGGCTGCTACATGGCACTGGGTACTGACCCCAAGTTTGTAATCTATATGCACCCCTAGGTCCTTTTCCGACTAAGTTCCCTAAAGGCCCATACACGCTGGGTGATTTTGAGCTGAAGTGTAGTTTTGCAGTATGAGCCGCTTTCAGCTCAGAAGACGCCCAGTGTGTATGGCCGGGCGATGATTGCTGATGAGCGCTTCCACATCGTCATTGACCACAGCTCATCTGCTGCTATTGGACAGCTTTCCATAGTGTCCTGCTAAAATTGCTTTGACAGGTGAAAATGCTCAGTGTGTATGCAATGAGCGATTTTCAGCCCAGTGATTTTTGAAATCATCTCTGTGCAAAAACGTCCAGTGTGTGCGCACCTTAAGTCTACCCCATTTATTAGAGTACCCATCTCTATCTCTATCTTTTTTTAGCTTAAGGTTTTGTGCATGGGAGTGGGGTAGTGCTGCAGCTTCACCTATCTGCCAATGTGACACTAATACCCCTTTTCCACTTGCAAAAATATCCCGGGTTTTTGCACATGAACGCGCATCAACCCGGGATTTAGTGCAGTGTGAAAGGGTCTTTGAGGGATATCCCGTGTTCAGCATTCCGGGATCTCTACCCAGGTCCTGACCTGGGTAGGACCCGGAATCGACACGGGATGCGGCCAGTGTGAATGGTCCCGTACCCGGGATCGGGTACACGGGACTTTAAAAAAGCTGCTGATTGGAGCTTTGTTTGGTCTCACAATGCTGATGTCATCTTTAATCGCACTGCAAAGCGGAAGAGAAGCCCTGGACGTGCGCAGATCGGAGCAGACAGGCATCATGGCGAACTGGACGGACCAGGAAGTGAGAGAGCTCCTGAGTATAAGGGGTGAGGAGGAGATAAAACGCCAAATTACTGGCACAGTAAAAGATGCCGTGGTGTATAAAAACATATCAAAGCTGCTTGAAGCCAGAGGCTTGATCCGGACACAACAGCAAGTTGTCAATAAACTGAAGACCCTGAGAAAGAAGTTCATGAAGGTGCATGACAACAACCGTAAAAAGAGTGGGGCTGGCCGCATCGAGTGGGAATATTATGACATCTGCGCAACAGTCTTCGGCCACACAGCTCTCTGCAATCCTGTGAGTCTGTCTTCAAGTTCAAAGTCCATTGCTGCAGAAACCAGCCAAGGCCCTGAAGATACACAGACAAGTGAAGTCTGTCACTCATCACCCCTGCTAATTGAGGACACACCTGATTGTAGTGAGCATGAAACATCCAGCCACCTGCCCAGCCCTGATGGCAGCATATCCGTCACCGGTGAAGAGGGCGTGGAAGCTGCGACCAGTGACAGTGGGTTTCCACAAAGTGCCGTCTCCCCAACTTTGCAGAGAAACAGTAAGTTTATTTTTTAAAGACACATAGCACACTATAGGGTTAGGTTGGGGGTGGGGTGGAGGTGGAGCATAGGGTTATGCACAGCATGACCAAATAGTGGTCCTCCAGCAGTTGTGGAACTACATATCCCAGTATGCCTTGGCACAGTTTAAGCATTGCCTAATAGCAAAACTGTGGCAAGGCATGATGGGACTTGTAGGCTGTGGGAAGGGGGTTTACAGGGTAAGGGGGGTGACATAATGTACAGTTATCAAAGTATAACCTGCAGTGATGTCGCAGTGTTAAGCAGTGTGTACAAGGGCGTAACTACCATGGGTGCAGGGGGTGCAGCTGCTATGGGGCCCAGAGCTGAGAGGGGCCCATTTTGCCTGTCAAATTATTATATGCTTTATGCATTTTTCAGCATTAGGTGAGAAATAGGGGCCCTTACAAACTTTTGCTATGGGGCCCACATGTTTCTAGTTACGCCACTGATTAAATAGTTTGCCAAAGCTTCTATTTTTATGTATGGTCATTTTGAATTTATATCTTATCTTTACAGTTTACAACGTTCCACCTAGAACGAAGAAAATGAACAAAGCGGCGCAAGCAGCTAGAGCCATGACAAGTGCCCTTGTTGAAGAACTCCGAGAAATGGACAATGCTATGTCCACACAGGAGAATGCAAGGATCAACACATTTTTAGAGGCCGAGCGTGAAATGCAGGACTCATTTCTTTCTAAAATCCTGTCAATGCAGGAACGCATGAATAGAGAGGCTCTTGAGCGTCATAGAGAATTGCAGCAAATGAACATGGCGTTCATGGAACGTTTGTTCAATAATCCAAAAGCTCCAAGCCAACACCACAGCTCACAATACCCTGAACCGGGTTATTCCACGTATAATCATGCACCATACTTTGGTTCAAGCAATGCTGCAAATGAGCAAACCTCAGAGTTTTCAGTTTTTCGCAATTTGTCTTAAAGCTATAGGCACATTTATTTAATTTTTTTTTGTTTGTTTTGCACTTAAAGTGCCTCGGCACTAGTTTACCTCAGTGTTTATGTACCTGTAGGTCATTGTTTTGCACTTAAAGTGCCTCGGCACTAGTTTACCTCGTTGTTTATGCACTACTAGTACATTTTGTGGTGCACTTAAAGTGCTTAGGCACCAGTTTACCTCAGTGTTTATGTACCTGTAGGTCATTGTTTTGCACTTAAAGTGCCTCGGCACTAGTTTACCTCGTGGTTTATGCACTACTAGTACATTTTGTGGTGCACTTAAAGTGCTTAGGCACCAGTTTACCTCAGTGTTTACATACCCTCCAACATGACCCACTCCATTAGGTACAAATGTTCTGCTCCTGGACTTCCCTGCCAGTGGCATTTACAGAGGTTGGACTCCAGCATAGTCCGCAATTCAAAGAGGGGGGTCACATCATGAGTCCAGGACAGTGATGTTTGGAGTGGCATTAGGTGTGGCTCCCCTTTTTGAACATTGGATTGTGCTGCAGCTCCAACTGTGCAACTGCCACTGGCAGGGAAGTCCAGAAACAGGGCATTTTGTACCTAATGGAATGGGCCATGTTGGAGGGCATGCGTTTATGTACCTGTAGTTCATTGTTTTGCACTTAAAGCAGGCATGTCCAACGTTGGCCCTCCAGACGCTCCGAAACCACACATCCCAGCATGCTCCGCTACAGTGTTGCTATTTGAGAATGCTAAAACTATAGCAAAGCATACTGGGATGTGCAGCCTCAAAACACCTGGAGGGCCAACGTCGGACATGCCTGACTAAAGTGTTAATGCACAACTGGTTGTGCATTCGGTTAGCTTGAAATGCTAAACTTCAAGCAATTCTTGTTTGGGATGGGGGGGTTGGGACGAGGGAGGTTGGGATGGGGGCGGTTTGGACGGATTGGGACGGGGGCGGTTGGGATGGGGGTGGTACGGGTGGAGGAGGGTTTCTTTATTGTTTTATTGTTTTATTGTTGTGTCTATACAAAGGCAAAATGAAAGGCAAATAAAAATTGCACCTATAATCCAAAGGTGCTAAACCAAATAAAAAAAATATAATTTTAAACACCCTTGTCATCACTTTTTTTTTTAAAATGACCATTTCATATGGTATTTGCAGGGATTTCCCGGGATCAGTATGAATGGGGCTGTCCCGGGTCGATCCCGGGTCTGAATGCAGTGTGAAAGGGTACATTCCCGGGTAGTGCCCCGGGAAGCATCCTGGGACACATTCCCGGGTCTGACCCGGGACTGCAAGTGGAAAAGGGGTATGATTAATGGTGTTGAGCATTGGGAGCCGAGGCACACTGAGTGCACAGGTGTGCAGTGCATTACTGGGAGTTCACTAAGTCCCATGAGACTTTGCACAAGAGGTCAGAGGCTGTGAGGGTCCCCAATCCGCGCTCAAATTTTGTGGAGCAGCACCTCTGAGGGATCCTCTGTTAGACAGAATCCAAGATACACATATGAAAGAGAAGGGGGTATTTCAGAGGGCGCTAGAGCAATAAAACAACTGTATTCACAAGTTATATTTAATACATAAAACATCGGGCAGCTTCACATCCCCCATAGAAACCTGTGGGGGATGCGGCCGGCGGCACTGCAGGGGGGGATCACAGCAGGTATCGAAGATTCCTGCTGCTGTCCCACTTAATACATTTAGGGGATACTTAGTATATGCAGTTAACCCCCGAAAATGGATGCTTTCGGGGATTTAGTCGCAAATATTACTAGATAAATGGGCCCCTTAATCTGGGCCTGTCCTGCAGCCAGCTACCTCTCCAACTACTAATGTTACCCTCTAGTCCACATTTCTTCAACCTGTGTCCCTCCAGATGTTGTGGAACTACATTTCCCAGCATGCCCTGACAGTTTTGGCATGCTCTTATAGGAAAAAATGTGGCAATGCATGTTGGAACATGTAGTTTCACAACATCTGGAGGGCCATAGGTTGAAGACCCATGCTGTAGTCCTAATGTTACACACTTCTATTATGTACATTACATGCTTTTATTATGTATATTACATGCTTATGTTATGTATGTTACATGTTTTTATTATGTATTATCAATACCGATATAAAAGTAACTAGAAGGACAATAAGTGAAGTGCGCAGTTTACGTACTGTTTCCGTAACCTGCTTACCCTTTAAACCTAGCTACGTGCGAACAAAGCGTAGCGCTGCGTAGCGGACCTTTTCCGTGTATTATACACGCTTAATCGACACCAGTAATTGAGTATCCCTTCGCAGCACTCAGTACCTAAACTGCGAATACCTTTTAAGGACAATGTCCGTAATACACCTTATCGCTAGATGCGAATAATAGACGAGACCAGGATATTACTCAAAGTGAGGAGATAGATTCTCCAAATAGTGTATTTTAGTCCCTAGCGGACAACAGGGGCTTACAGAAAGAGAGAACACAGTATAACACGTGATACAGTTAAATTAACTATACTAAGTACACTGCAAACTAACAGGGGAACAGAAACAGATACAGAATATAATCAGCCACATTACATAAACAGGTATACAAATGTTACCGTCATGGAATAGCGCAGCGCAGTCCGGTCGGAGCTCGCTATATTCAAATAGAACTATAGCCCTGTCAATGGTGAAGGGATAGATGCAGTGCCAAAGTGCCCGAGCCAGCTCAGGGATAGCTATCTTTATAGTGTCCAAACAAAGGGGGGGTCAAAGGCCGTTTCCATTGGTCAAAGGTTCAAATGTCAAGTCCTCAGGGATTGGAGCAGAGTACTGCACCCAATAAGGATTGGTGCAGGGGGAGTGTGCTTTGGTGTCCTTTGTTTGTTGGCATCGTCGTCGGGGTCGTAAATCAGCAACAAGAACCGGTTATAGCTTGATTCCTTTGTCTTACACAGTTCTAACAGAAATAGTACATGGAATATGGAGTTTGTCCGTAATTATCGGACCTTATGAGTTGCGAAGTTTTCGCTACGACCGGAGTGCTGCGCATGAGAAACGGAACATAACGATACTAAACATGAAAAGAAAGAATTGCATATTGTTAATTAAACTATGTGTAGTGCACTAAACCTTTAAATAAACATCCTTTACTCTGTTTTCTTGGGGTGGGTCCTGCGCACTGGGGTTGTTTGTGCGGTGCTAGCTGCTGCACTTGTCCGGTGACCGGTCCGGATTGTTTGGCAAATTGTTTTACTTTTGGGAGTGCTGCGCTTTGCTCCTTAGGTCGTGTGTGTGATAATGAATGGATGATTGCTGAGTGGTTGGAAATTACGTTTTATTTGAACAGGGTGCAAGGTTATACAAGGTGCATACAATGTAAATACAATGTATTTGTTACTTGTTACATAACGTGCAGGTATAAAATAACATATAAAATAACATATAAACATATGCGAATAATAAGTTCAAATAAAACGTAATTTCCAACCACTTAGCAATCATCCATTCATTATCACACACACGACCTAAGGAGCAAAATGCAGCACTCCCAAAAAGTAAAACAATCCTTTATTCTGTGTTAATGTGGGATATGAATTTATGTGTCTTAGTATGGTGGCTCTTAAGGTTTGCTTTGCTACACAGAACCTGTGTATAATACTTTATTTGCGCAACTCTGCGAACCAAAATGGCGGCCATACTATCCTAAAATGGCGTGTGTGCAACTCGACTTTAACAGTCCACCCTTTGACAGTGAATACCAAACTGTCACAGTACAAAATATTTCCTAAAAACACAACAGAAATTCATAATCCTAACAAAATTTTGGGATCCTTGAATTTTACATAAAAGGGGAGTAAACCATCTGCTCTTGGCCAATCCTGGATTATGGATAAACGAGGGGCCACATTTATCTAACAATTTACTGTGACTGTGATTTAGGGTGACGAAGGATAATATACAGATTTGGAATAAAAATAAAAACAGGGGCGGTTACACTATATACATTTTACAGATATGGCATCCTTTGGCAGGCATTAGTTGTGGTTCTAGGGTCACACACACACACCTCCTGGGTCCTGGGTAACGTATCAAGCTTAGGGATTCTATCTTGACCTAAACTGGGTCGGGTAACACACTCTCAGAACTCTGTATCATCTGCCCAATACCTGGCAGCAGTGCGAAAGCAGTATCCTTGACTTTGGGGACAAGAACGGATAGTGGGGGGGAAAGCAAAAATAGGACCCATAATAATGAAGGAGAAAAAATGAAAAACTTGTTAATGATCCTTCCAACCTGTTACCAGTGGGGTTTTTCACAGTCCTTTTTGTAGCTTGTACAGGTTGCTTGACCTTAGCTGCTCTCCAGTCCTCCCGAAATGATGCCTCTAGCGATTTCTTTCTTTCGCTCTTAGTGTAAGGACCTTCTGGGTTTCTGGTCTTTTGGCAGTAGGACGAACGTACCCGAATCTCTCTCTCTCTCTGCGACTTTGTTATTGAGGTAGTGCTGGTCAACAAGACTTGGGGTGGTTCTCTTCAATGGTCTATCAAGCAACCTGTATATGGCAAATCATGGGAAACATCAAAATCTCCTGGTTCAAGGTTATGACAGTTCACAACAGGTGTCAACAAAGTCCTTTTTGGCTGCCTTTTCCCAGGGGTGGATACATCATTGGTGTTATACTTGAAACAAGGGTCAGTTCGTGGTTGAGTCTAGGATCTTCTTGTGGGGTTATCATAATGTGTGGCTGCCAGCCAAGCAATGTTTCGATGGGGACAAATGAGGTGGAGTTCTGAGAGTGATTCTACTACTATGCAGCACAATGGGCAGTGCCCCTGGCCATAGCAATTCTCTTTCAGCTATAACTTTACCCAGTTTGTTCTTGATAGTACCCTTCACCCTCTCCACCTTAGCGGTTATTTGGGGTCAGCAGAGAGAGTGAGGTGTACCATCAGTCCCTAGGAGTTTACACATGACTTAAACGTTTCATATACACTTGCATACTCTGTGGGGTGCTTCTGGGCTACCATATCTATACATAAAACATCAACACATAGGAAAGGAATAACTAAACGCTTCTAGAGTGGACTGTACAAAGTCAATTTGTATTACCTGCAGAGGATCCTGCTGGAGGAGGGATGTGGAGATGGCTCTGTGGGAACAGTTTTTTTTTTTCAGTATCTTTCCCCAGACAAGTAAGGCATGACCTTGTCGTCTTACCTGTCTGTGGGCATACCAGTAAGTTTTGACCCATTTCCACCTACCTTCCCTGCCAAGGCAAGTCAGGCCATGGGCTATCTCTGCCCTGACAGTTTGGCATGTTCTCTGAGTCACTGGTTTTCCTTGTCCATCTTTCTATTCCTGTCCACATCCCTTTGGCTTCCAGACTGCTTTCTCCTGCAGGGGACACAAATCTTGTATTTTATGTGACTACATTGACATTTACAGGGGAGCAAAAACCATTATCCGCAGAGCACGTGGCTCACCCAGCTGCCTCGCCAGCATGGCCATTACCAAGTGACACTGAATCCTTATCAAAGGTGTGGGCTTTACACTTGATAACAGCCACTCTGTCCGGCAGCTGTGCGGCTGTCAGGAATCTTTTGAACTTACAACGCTTGCGCCACTGGAGTGCCAGCTACTGTAACAAAATGTCTGAGGCGCCATAGGGCCCCAAATCTTCTGTGTTACCCCAACAAACGTACTTAGAGTCGGTATAAATATTGACTGCTTTTTCCCTCAGCCCGTAGCACTACTAATCAGGCTACTGTTGCTGAGTGGGATGGTCCAAGGGGTCCAGCCTATACTATACAGTACCTTCTCCATCTATTACAGTATAGCCAGTGCACAATTTTCCCATCTCGGTGTCTCTGTGGCAGCTGCCATCAGTGAAAAGAAAGAGAAAAAAAATGAATTACCTCTTCCAATTGGTTGTTACCACCCTTTTGGGGACATGCTGCAAAGGTCTGATTCAAACATGTCATGCAATCATATTCGTCTAGGCTCTCACCAACTTCCACCATTCCAGCAACCTCAGCATCAACCCCCACCCTTTGTGCCTTGGAGGGCACACCTGGTAAGAGTGTTGCTGGGTTCACAATATTACCCATGTTACTGGTAACATTTATAAAATTCATCAATGCAAGTTCCCATTTAGTGAACTTGGCTGATGAATATTTTTCTCATGTTTAGGTAGATTTTTAGGAGTGTCCAGACTACAAGAGGAGCATAACTAGTTAAAATACACCCCAACACCATATCCTCAGTCTTGTTTACCGGTAGTGCTATGGCAACTACACTGTGTAGACAAGTAGGAAGTGCTCGAGTAACTGGGTTTAATTGTACACTGCAGCACAACATTGGTCAGGCTGGCATCATCAGGTTTCTTAAGTCACTATGTCTGTCGCACACTCAGCAGATGCCTAGTATTCCAAATCACAAGGTCTCCTGTGTCAGTCATACCCAGTGCAGGGGCTGTAATCAGGCCTGTTTTCGACACAACAACCACCAGCCATAGTGGCAGGTTCCTTTTTACTATTATCCACATGTGTCTGTGAGGACATGGCTTTTGTGATTGCACCTATTTATATGTAAATGCCTTTTACAACCCTTTTCATTCTCTGTTGAATGGGAATGCTTTGTGCACTTCTTGGACTGCTTTTCACAAGATGGTGGCTGTGGTTGCCCTGGGTAACGTAAGAAGCAATGCTTAAGGTTACTGGGACTTTGTTCAAAGTTTACTGAAAAATAGTGTGACTACTCTCTTGTCCACTTGTGTTGGTTTATGGGGTACTGCACATTCATAATAGGTATTTCTCTGCTGGGTGTGCGACAGAGTTTTGAACTACTTATTCTATCATTTGTGGGGTTAAGATTACTCCAGTGTCCCAGATTCTCCCCCTCCCCCCCACTCAGACACAACTGCAATCTGTCCTGCGATACCTTATGTCCTGCCTCAGGGGAATACACCAGAAGTTGTCTATCCCAATCTACTGGTGTTTTGGATGAGTCAGAACATAACAATAAATCATTGACCCATTGTATCGGTATCAAGCCATTTGTGGGCTGTAAGAACAGTGTGCAATCCTGCAAGACCTGGGGGAGAGGCTTCGTCGTTATAAAGTATCTGGAACAGAAGAGGAGGGAAAAGGAAGGATTAAAAAAAAATTAATGACAGCAATGTGTGCATTTATTGCAACAGAAATTTCTCTTTTATTTGGATGACAACAGGATTTGGCACTATGGGGAAATTGGCACTCAACTATTTGGTTTTCACCCTTTTCAAATCCTGTTCTGGTCTGTAAGCCCTCCCTCCTTTCTCTTACCCAGTGGGGTGTGACTATGGGCCGTGTCTAGGGGTATTAACTAAAAGGTTCTCTTTTGGGAACCTTGTTATATCACTGGGTACTTTTCCAGCTCAACCTCAGGTTTCAAATGGTGATGCTGTATTTTGGGGCGCTATGCTGTCTGTTTTTAACTGGGTTTCTATTGAAGCTATCATTGCCATTAATCCTGTGTCCTGCCCATCTTTAGTTCAAAGGGAACTCGGTATTCATGCTGTAGTTTTTAGCTACCTTAGATGGGTTAAAATCTATAACAGTACAGTGCAGCATTAGTCATGGAGGTATATCTAACAATTTTGCATCTTGTTCGTGCCTACTGTTCCTGTGGTCTCTAAGTTATGAATCTTCCGGAGCCCAGAAGCAGACATAACTTATCTTTCCAGGCGGTTCTGTGAATAGAAGGTAAATCGCAGCCGCTGCAGTCAATAAGACAGAATATTTGGTATGCAAGGGCTCGATTATGATCTCTATTGGTTTTACCAATGGGTAATGCTGCACTTTTCCTGATACACCAATTGTAACTACCGATTTGTTTTGCCCAACCTTAATCCAGAGGAAGGAAAAAAATTGTTGGCAGGGTTAAGCAAAAAAAACCTTTAGCTTTTAAACCATTACACTTACCCGTATCTGAGGCTCCTCCTTCAGATATTGTGTCATGTTACCTGGTTGTGGTAGGGCGGCGTTGGCTAATAGATGGGGCTATGGCTATGTGTTGAGACCTACCTTTCTCCTTCCGGTGTGTCTCCCGGTGTCTCCCGGTCACTTATATGTGTGTTTTAATCCCTATGGTTCTTTGTCCAGCAATTTCTGGCTAAGTGTCCCTTTGTACCACAGTTGAAGCATATCGTTTGTTTCCGTCCTACATCATTTGGGCCCTTATTCTGATTGACGCGGACTTTACCGCGTACTTACGGATCGCGTCTTTATGGCGTCTGCGCATGCGTGGAGAACGCTACGCGCATGTGCCACGCCTTGACTCGGTACCAGTTCGGGCAAATCCCGTCCAAAACTGTTCACCGCTATCAGTCGGGAAATAGGGGCGTATTATGGGCGTCATGCGGAATGACACATGGGCGTAGTTTCAAAGTGGGCAAAACGGGGCGGAAACATGGGCGGACACGGGGGAGTACACTTATGTTGGGGGGCGTACATTCGGAAACCACTCCGAATGCACGCGATCAAAAAGGCCAGAAATGTGCGGTGTCCACAAGTGTACTATTGCTTTGCGGACACCACTCGTTCATGCGGTAGGCGAACGTACGCCTAATGACTACAACCATTAACACCTGAACCCAATAGAATCTACTCCTTTACTCATTACTCACTAATAGGACGCTTGTCAGTGCTTTAATTGAAACCATTGCTGCTTCAAGGAACCCGTACTAAACACCCACATATGCTGTACTTGTCAGACACTTTCAAACTGCTAACAATGGACATGACAGAATATTAATACTAGCAATACACATGTGTATTTGACATGTACTCATGAAACCACACATTTTGGGTAAAGTAAACACATTTATTTATATTCATGTCACAGTCAAGTTTATGAGGATAGGTAATTGAATAAGTGGGTCATGTGATGTATTGCAGAAGATACTTCATAGTGGGTTGTTTGGCGTAAATACTCCGCTTACGTGCGGTAGCACCGCTTGGCTCCCGTTCGGATGCGGTATTCCCGAGCATACACTGTAATACTCTGTAATACCGTGCCGAATCGGAGTGTTTCTCCCGCACACGCATGCTTTGTATGTCGTCCGTAAACACGCCCTGTTCTTAAAGAGTGAGTCCGTCCGAATGCGGAGGACACGTGGGCGTTTCTACGGACGATGGCCGCATGCGGCAAAACACCGTGGCGTGCGGACCGCTCCGTAAGAATGCGGGAATATCCGCACCGATCAGAATAAGGGCCTTGGCCTTGTGTGTTGTGTGTTTTTGGTTGGGGCATTACTGAAAGCGTGACTGCTAACTGCCATCAATTTAAGCACACCATTTCTTTGCATTTATTTCATAATTCTTTTGTCTCGATCAATGGCAGATTTTCTTAAAGTACCTATTGTCATCTCTCTGCAGTTGGGGAAAATGGTTTCTATGCTGGTTCTCAAATTTTCCTTAAGACCTTGTATCAGCAAAGAGGCAATTACTCCCCTAAAGTGTACGTTGTCCTTGGGGTCAGGGACACCAGTGTGTTTTGGCAATGCCTGCAAAGCACGGTTGAAATATCCGCTGGCAGATTCACCATCTTTTTGTATGATAGTGAACGTCTGGATATTTTCAACCGTCGCAGGGAAAAATACACCCAATTGTATATTTATTAGGCGTATATTTTCCTGGTTGCCCTGTTTAGTTAAAATCTTATCGCCCTCCACACCACTATCCCAAATTAATTTTGGGATATCTATGTGGGAAGGGAGGCAATCTCTCAACATGTTCCGCCAATCCTTATTGGTGGGCTCATCTGCATTTCCCAGATCCTCTACAAATTTCTGACAAATTGCCAGATTTTTCCTGGGATCGGGGAAATTCGACATGATTGAATGACGTTCCAATCGTGTCCACGTATTGTGCAAGTCGATAACCCTTACAGGCATTAATTCATCTCTGTCTCCCCTTCCACAAGGAGTTTCCACTGTGTGCAGAGGGTAGGTTTGTATCCCCTCCGCACCATTGGAAAATACTCCAGGAATAACTATCTCTGTGCTGTGTTGTGTGTGCTTACCTCTGTCTCCAAGTGTGTTCCTGGCATCAGCCATCTCCTCGGCTAGGATGGCAGCAGCAGCTTGGACTGTCTTAGCCTTTCTCTCATTTCCGCTAGCTTCGCAAGGGATGGCTGGTGTCAGGAACTCCTCCTCCGGATCTGTACCTTGCTTATAGAGGGAAAAACAGTATACAGGTTATTCATTTGCATGTTTTTGTTCGTTCCACTTTGGACAGGAATTGTTCCCTCTTGTACATATTGGGAGGTAAAAACATTCGTATTCCTGTGGCTGATTACATTTGCATCTGATAAATAACCATGTTCCCTTTGAATTTTACTTTCCTTCTGCCACAAGTTTAGACATTCATTTTGTTCAACTCTCTCCTTGAGTGGCAAGAGCAGACATATCTTATCTCTAACTGCTGATAAGACGTCTGGATCGAAACTACCAACACTGGGAAATTCTACCTTGCTGCCCTGTGTCATTTCCTTCCATTTATTTAAGTAAACAACTGCTCGTTCACCGTGCTTCCTGCACATTATGAATGCCGCCGATCCTTTGGGTCGGCGTAATTCTTCCCTAAGTAGCACGACCCCCCTGTGCGAGCTACTGCTTCTCATTGTTCAAATTTGATTTATGAGAATGAGAGGTTCACACTAGAAGAGGCCGGTGGGTAATTTATCAGTGAGCAGTACCCAAAACACTCCTTCTCTGTAGCGTGGCACTCTTCCGCACTTAAGCGTGAAGCCCACTCTACGAGGTTGCGTCTACTCAATCACCACTCGCTTACGGTAAGTGACGCATCACAAACACGACTTGCAGGGTGCGGCCGAGTTTTGCAGAACACAAAAAAACTTGTTTTACCTGTATCCTCAAAACTGTTTTTTTTAAAGGGGCTAATCAGATTACTGGGTTCCGATTTAGCTTCTTGTACCCTTCCGGAGGATCCAAATAGGCGGGTCCACGAAAGGGGCAGTTCCTATGGGCACATCGTCACGCACACCTATATGTCTTATTTCAACACACAAATACTATCCTGATCTGGACTGCGCTGTGGGTCGCATCGTCACACGCCCGTTCATCCAATGATTTTCACACTGGATGCTATTTACACCTTGGCCTTACGCTTAAAACTTGAAATATTTCTGTACAGAAAACTTTCCCTGGTTGGTAGTTTCTCACTAGATGCTTATGCGAGTATAAACCCCTTAAATGGCTATAGGAATCTATTAAAATAATGCTTGAATTGCTTGCTTTTGAGAATAAACCAAAAATATTTACTTTTATTAATTACCGCTTTATCCACAGTATGTTAATATACTGTTTAAATAGAGCTTGTGATTAATACTAGCCACCTCTGGGCTCCTATGTGTGCTGCATGTGCAGTGCCCGCGAACAGCCACGTGTGTTTGTTAAAACCTGTTCACTGGCCGCCAATGAATCGGCCATCCACGTGTTCTACAGTGTATTTGTAAGGTCGCAATCGGGTACCGCTAAACACGGCAATTTCGCCGAAATGCGAAAATAATCCCAACACAAATCTGTAAGTTACGTACAAGGATGCGAAATAAATCTCGCACAAAATCCGTAAATTACGTACAGAGATGCAAAACTATACTTAACGTAAACACGTGTGTGCGTACCTTACGTAATACACTGCAGACGCTTTACGTTACTGTAAAAGGCCCAGAACTTATCCCTGACCCTGCAGTAATGGACAACAAAAGATTATAGTTTTGCACAGAAGGGATCCTCTATGTACTATAAAAAACACAGGCCTTTGCCTCCACGTGTGCGAAACTTTATCGCATGCGGCACATGTACCGTAACTATAAACAAGCAATTCAAGACACTATACCCCGTTAAACTACTTGTGGCAGGCAGAAATACAGCTTACTTAATACAAACACCTTATATGTTTAAACACAACACGCAATTTCTCTTTGGACTTCACTTATTATACTTCGGGTTCATACGCTAGCACCTCTCAAACCCTGAACCGCCGCGGACTTGGCCTCTCCAGCAATGGTTAAATGATCACTTCCACCCTTTTGCTGGTATAGGCTCAAGTCGTGCGCTTGGTACAGTGTTCTAGAGAATGTATCGCTCGGACGAAGCCCGCAATTATCAATACCGATATAAAAGTAACTAGAAGGACAATAAGTGAAGTGCGCAGTTTACGTACTGTTTCCGTAACCTGCTTACCCTTTAAACCTAGCTACGTGCGAACAAAGCGTAGCGCAGCGTAGCAGACCTTTTCCGTGTATTATACACGCTTAAACGACACCAGTAATTGAGTATCCCTTTGCAGTACTTAGTACCTAAACTGCGAATACCTTTTAATAAGGATTGGTGCAGTGGGAGTGTGTCCTTTGTTTGTTGGCATCGTCGTCGGGGTCGTAAATCAGCAACAAGAACCGGTTATAGCTTGATTCCTTTGTCTTACACAGTTCTAACAGAAATAGTACATGGAGTATGGATTTTGTTCGTAATTATCGGACCTTATGAGTTGCGAAGTTTTCGCTACAACCGGAGTGCTGCGCATGAGAAATGGAACATAACGATACTAAACATGAACAGAAAGAATTGCATATTGTTAATTAAACTATGTGTAGTGCACTAAACCTTTAAATAAACATCCTTTATTCTGTATTAATGTGGGATATGAATTTATGTGTTTTAGTATGGCGGCTCTTAAGGTTTGCTTCGCTACACAGAACCTGTGTATAATACTTTATTTGCGCAACTCTGCGAACCAAATGGCGGCCATACTATCCTAAAATGGCGTGTGTGCAACTCGACTTTAACAGTATGTAACACGCTTATGTATGTAGCACGCTTCTATTATGTACGTTACATGCTTTTATTATGTATGTTACATGCTTATGTTATGTATGTTACATGTTTTTATTATGTATGTACGGTATGTATGTAACACACGTATGTATGTTACACGCTTCTATTATGTTCATTACATGCTTTTATTATGTATGCAACACGCTTATGTTATGTACATGACATGCTTTTATTATGTATGTAACATGCATATGTTATGTATGTTACATGCTACGGTACTTGTATACTATCACGGCTCCCATCGCATGCCATATGCCTAATGCATTTGTGAAAAAATCGCATGCGATGCGATGCCATTATGCACAAAAATCATGGACATGTGTTCAAATCATGTAAAATGCACCCCAAATGGCATTTTTTCACACTGTATCACCCCCACTAAACGCCAACCCGAAGCGTGGCGAGCGCAGTGAGCCCCGCGAGCCCGCGAGGGGCGGCGGTACGCGTCCTACGACCTTTTCATACCCACACTATCCACGTCGGCGTGGAGTTGAGAATAGAAAGTGTGGCGAGCGCGAGGGGACACGGATTCACAGGGCGGGCTTCACAGGTATCCGCGTCGCCTCGCTGCGCTCGCCACACTTTCTATTCTCAACTCCACGCCGACGTGGATAGTGGGGGTATGAAAAGGTTGTAGGACGCGTACCGCCGCCGCTCGCCACGCTTCGGGTTTGCGTTGATAGTGGGGGTGATACAGTGTGAAAAATGACATTTGGGGTGCATTTTACATGATTTGAACACATTCCATGATTTTTGTGAAAAATGGCATCGCATCGGATCGCATGCGATGCGATTTTTCCCTGTACGATGCCCATCGTGGGAGCCGGGATAGTATACAAGTACCCATGCTTCTATTATGTACGTTAGATGCTTTTATTATGTATGTAGCATGCTTATGCAGGGACGGTGTAAGGCTTCTAAGCACCCTAGGCAAAACTTCAACCTACTGCCTCTCCCCCCCCTCCCATACTGCCACCAATAACCATTTTCCAACCCCGTAATGCATACTTGCCTAACATTCTGGAATGGCAGGTAACCTCCCAAAAATGTTGTGGTCCACCCAGCCCCCCAGGAAGGTGGGTAAGACCCCTGCTTTCCCTGGAGGCCCCCAACACCCTCCCCTTTGCCACACATAACAAAGTACAGGAAGAGTGGGCAGTAACGTAGGGAAGTATGCCTCAAAAGAAAGTATGGAGATGAGGTCTTAGAGGTTCCACAGCAGCCACCTGCATTAAGTACAACAAGGATAGTCACGGACATCATTGATTTTTTGATAGGCAGGCTTGGTGGCGCCCCCCTAGATCCTGGCGCCCTAGGCAGCTGCCTAAAGCTGCCTAGTGGTAGAGCCGGCCCTGCGCTTATGTTATGTACATTACACGCTTCTATTATGTACATTACATGTTCTTAATATGTACGGTATGTTACACACTTATTTTTTGTATGTTACACGCTTGTAATGGATGTTACGCTTCTATTGTGTACGTTACACACTTATATCACATTTTGCTTCTATAAGCAAAATCGAATCAAAAATCGTACACATGCATTTTGATCTTTCCCGATTTTTTATTCGATTTTGCTTATAGAAGCAAAATCAAATCGAATCCTAAACGAAATCAAATGTTTTTTTGTATCACTTTAGATCTGCATTCGATTCGATGCGCTCTCCTGTTTTCACAAAGTTGAACAGAAAAAACGGTACTTGTTTAGTTTCATGGCGGCAGTATGGCCGCCTGCTACTTCCGGGTTCGGCGCTCGGCAAACTATCTAAAATAAAGTCCATGCCAACGTGATATAGTTCATACCCCCACTATCCACGTTGGCATGGAGTTGATTTTAGATAGCATAGCGAGCCACCGAGCCTGCAGCGTGGGCGAGCGAAACGAGCCCCAAAAGGGGACACAGACGCTGCCGCCGTGAAACTAAACAAGTACTGAAAAATCTACTGTGCAGCCAAGGAAATATCGAATTCGATCTAGTAAATCGAATGTGTACAATGTACCATGAATGTATATCGAATTCGATATCTAATGCAAAAGTACAGATCTAATGCAAAAAAGAATGGAATGATCTAATGCCAGATCTAATAGAAAATCGAATCAAAAGCAAATCGATGTGTGTGTACAGGGCTGTAGTAATTACAGTGGTAGAAAATGACACCTCTGTACTTATGGGATACATGCCATGAGTCAGCCGCAGCAGTAGCACCGGGATTATATATTCTGTAGTTTATTAACATGCCGAGCAGCAATCATCGTTTAAAGCTGTAAGTGACCGATGGCGCTAATTATCGGATGAGCCCCCGCCATCGATGGTTACACATCAGGCAAAAGACCCGCCCTCCGGCGAGCGCCACCAAGCACCGCCCCTCGCTGCGATTGGCCCGCCGAGCAGTAGAGCGGGCATGTGACAGGAAGCGTGCTGACAGACGTGGTCTCTGGAATGATGGCTGCCGCTCACTGCCCTCCATGTTGGCGGAGACAGCTCGGAGGCTCCTCCGAGACCGCACTGTAGAGGGACTTGCTGTCTAATCCGCCCGGTGACGTGATATCTGTCTGCGGGATGAGGCTGTAACGGTGATTCGTGTGGGGGCGGCCCGTGGCCGGGAGCTGCTGCTACAGGGGTCCGAGGTTAGAAAGGTGGAGGTCTTCCCTCAGCTGCACCCGTCCATGTGATATGGTCCCCTCTGTCCTTCTTCCCCTTCCCACAGCTGCACCCGTCCATGTGATATGGTGGTCCCTTCTGTCCTTCCCCTTCCCTCTACTCTTCTCCGACTATCCCCCTACCTAATCCACCCCCCCTGGGCCATGACCAATCCCAACCCTCCTTCCTTACCCCTTAATAATCCTTCCCCTCCCCCCTCCTTCCCTATTCCCCTACTAATCCACCCCCATCCTTCCCTACCCCCCCTACTAATCCCCTCCCCCCTACTAATCCACCCCCCTCCTTCCCTACCCCCTAATAATCCCCTCCCTTTCCCTACCCCCTAATAATCTTTCCCACTACTTCCCTACCCCTTTCCCCTACTAATTCCCTCCTCCTCCTCTACTAATGTCCTTCCCCACCCCACTTACTAACCGCCTCCGTCCCTACCACACTTATCCCCTCCCCCTCCTTCCGAACCCCCTACTTATCCCCTCTTCCCCTTCTTCCCTCCACCCTCCTTCTATACCCCCTACTAATCCCCTCCTTCCATACCCCTTCCTCTCCTTCCCTTACCCCTGTACTGATCCTCTCTTCTCACCTTCTCTTCCTTCTCCTGTCTTTTGACTATAATTGCTGTTGCGTTTTGTTCACCATAGTAGTTGCACTGTTCCGCCCTTATGCAGACCACAACCATTTGCGTCGATACAGGTATTCATAGTCAGTGTGCTCTTGCACTAGCCCTTGTGTAAAAGATCAGTCAGAAATTGGGGTAACCCTGTGTAGCCAGCAATTGGGTCATCTCATCCTCACTGAATTAAGCGAAGACAGCCCAGTTACGCTCTGTAAGTCACAAATGGCTATGCACCTGCTGTGCATTGCCTGTAGTTCTCTTGCATGCGCAGAGGTAGAACCCACCATGTACGCTCCTGACATGGACTTACAACGTTTCATCGGCCCCCGCGGTTGTGAATGTTGTTTCTGTACTGATTTGCCTGTATCCCTTGGTTACTTTATAACTGCTGTACTGTGATGAGAGAGTTACTGATCAATGTCTGCTTCCCTTTGTCCGCAGCGCAGTGTCAGGGACTGAGAGGTCCAGTATGTGTGCCTCGGTTAAGTATAGCACACGGGGTCCGGTCCTCATCCCCAGAATGAAGTCCAAGCACAGGATTTATTACATTGCTCTCTTCTCGGTGGTACTGTTGGGTCTTATTGCCACGGGAATGTTCCAGTTTTGGCCTCATACTATTGAACAGTCCAGCGACTGGAGTCCGGAGAAGAGGAGTGTGCATGATGTACCCGCTGTTAAGCTGCCGGACGACAGCCCCTTACCCGAGAGGGGGGATCTGAGCTGCCGCATGCACACCTGCTTTGATGTGTACCGTTGTGGCTTCAACCCTAAGAACAAGGTCAAAGTTTATATATACCCCTTAAAGAAATACACGGACGAGTATGGGGGCTCAGTGGGCAGTACCATTTCCCGGGAGTACAACCAGTTACTGGCTGCGGTTTCTCAGAGTGAATTCTACACCGAGGATGTAAATCGGGCCTGTCTCTTCCTGCCATCCATTGATGTCCTCAGTCAGAATAACCTGCGCATTAAAGAGACGGCGCAAGCTCTGGCGCAGCTTCCAAGGTATGAGCAAACACTCCGCACAGGGACCACAGGTGGCATTATGTTAGTGGCAGCTTGTCGGCTACATCTGACAGTGGTGCAGCGAACAGCGGGCTGGGTGGGTTTACTGGGTTCACAGCACAATTTGGGTGAGACCTCCAGACACCAAGGACAGAGTGGGGTCCTCTTGTGAGTGTGAAAGAGCTTTTGTTGGTAGATTCGATATGACAGTCCGCCCTGTAATTCTACCACTATCCGGATGATAGGCCAAGACAAGACATGTTGTCAACATGGTCAAATAGTCAACATGAGGTGTATTTGGAACTTTTACTGCTTAACCATCCACGCGGATAGGACCATTACAGCATGCGGAGGGTACATGGTACGGTCCATGTGCCGAAATGTCTTCAAAGTGTCAACAAAAAACCTCATGTTGACCTCTTGCTTGTGTTTATCGTACCCATGTCGACCGTTTGGAGTAGACTAGACACTGCTGACCTTTTTAATACCATAATCTTGATACTCATCCTGCATATGTCTAGTGATAGAGATATGTCGTGGTGGCGATAGTGTGAGCTCACTTGGCACTGGCTTCACGTGTTATTATTATCGCCTGATGATGTAATAGTCATACACTGTATATCCGTGAAACGTAGCACCGAGTCCCCTCGTATGGCTCGGCACACTATTTTATACTCCCACCACACTGTAGTGGCTGGTAGGGCATGAAATACCGTCTGTCGGCATATGTTGGCTCAAAAAAAAAGGTGAAAAACCTCATGTTGACTTTTAAGAAATGGACTGTTCTCTAATAGGCTTGGCTCATTGATCGGGATACTTCTCTATATATACAGAGTGGAGGACATTATTATTCAAAAACCCGGGTCAATTTCATACAGATTTTATAGAAGGAAGGGTTTACACAGCGCTTAGAGAGAACCCTGGCGGCCTGCACTCCCGGGGGGGAAGTCCAGGTCCCCCTGGTCGTGAAGAAATTCAAGAAGGAGTTGGGAGTGTTGGCGCTCTGGGGTTGATGTGATTTGGAAACAGTTTACTATTGGGAAACTGGGAGCAACAACTGTAGGTTGTGATGGTGTGCGGACCGGGAGCGATAACTGTAGGCTGGGTGTTGGGATGATGTGCATATACTGGGAGCAATAACTGTAGGCTGGGTGTTGTGATGGTGTGCGGACCGGGAGCGATAACTGTAGGCTGGGTGTTGGGATGATGTGTATACTGGGAGCAATAACTGTAGGCTGGGTGTTGGGATGATGTGTATATACTGGGAGCAATAACTGTAGGCTGGGTGTTGTGATGGTGTGCGGACCGGGAGCGATAACTGTAGGCTGGGTGTTGGGATGATGTATATACTGGGAGCAATAACTGTAGGCTGGATGTTGGGATGATATGTATATACTGGGAGCAACAACTGTAGGCTGTGTGTTGTGATGGCGGTGTGCGGACCGGGAGCGATAACTGTAGGCTGGGTGTTGGGATGATGTATATACTGGGAGCAATAACTGTAGGCTGGATGTTGGGATGATGTATATACTGGGAGCAACAACTGTAGGCTGTGTGTTGTGATGGTGGTGCGCGGACCGGGAGCTATAACTGTAGGCTTGGTGTTGGGATGGTGTATATACTGGGAGCAATAACTGTAGGCTGGATGTTGGGATGATGTATATACTGGGAGCAACAACTGTGTGTTGTGATGGTGGTGTGCGGACCGGGAGCGATAACTGTAGGCTGGGTGTTAGGATGATGTATATACTGGGAGCAATAACTGTAGGCTGGATGTTGATGGTGGTGATAGGAGAGGGGAATTTCCAACCGTGGGTGATGGTATAGTAACCTGTCCCACGATGTGGCAATGCCTGATGTCTTATGGGCTGATGGTGGTGTAGCGATAACCTGGATTCCTCCACATCAAAACTCTGGGGAGGATCTGTGTACCTCCAAAGATAACGGCAGGAGTTCAGTATATGCAAATAGTGTATTATAAAGATGATAGTAGCTTACTGTGTGGTATTGATGTGTCGGCGAGTCTCACTCTGATGTTGGGTCCATGCAGTGCAAGTAGAAGGGCATACTGTCGCTGATCCTCTCCATGAGGGACTCCCTCATGGAGAGGTCTAATATTAATTCAGACCTGTATGCACCTCGTTAAAATTATTGGATATAGTCTTTTGACGGTCGACCAAATGCTTGTGTAGACATTCCTCATGTCGACCTAGTTGTTGTAAATCTAGTGACCGTATCCCCTTGGCTGACCTGGAAACCCCGTGGTGGGAACAGAGTCATATACGACAAGACTTGTACGTGCTTTCATCAGGAGAAATTTTTTCAACAGTTTGGAATCTAAAATTTTGCTGTGTCCCAAAAATGTATTACATGTCTCTAATTTGGTGACTTTTCAGGTGGGACCGTGGCACAAACCATCTTCTTTTTAACATGCTGCCTGGAGGACCCCCCGACTATAACACGGCTTTGGATGTTCCCCGTGACAGGTAATAATAATCCATATGCTCTTTTCTTGCTGTAGCACCATCGCCGTATGATTATAAGATGTCTGCGAGGCAGCCTGGGCGCTTATAACTAACCGTGACACCCCACCAACACCCTGGGCTGCAGCCTAATACATGATCAGACGCTGACCATTATCCTATGTATAAAACATTGGAATTGCAATATTTCTGTGTATACTGCATACAGGCATTACCACAATCTGAAAATGTTACAATCACAAAAAATGACATTACTAGCGCGCACAGAAGTGTCCACATGGGGGCACTCATGCCATTCGTGAGACAGTGTTTAAAAACAAACATGAAAGTTAGAGACTGTAGAATGGAAAGTCCTTGTAATCCCCTGGCGCACAGGTGCATTATTGTGATAAGTGCAACATCATGTATAAGGATATTATGGGACCTATTTATTAAGATTATCATCCTGGAAATTCATGGTGAAATAGCAGTTTTCAGTGGTTTTAGGTTTCCCTGCTATTTACCAAAAAGCTGAACCCACTAGATGTGAGGTCTTGCTCTGTCATTATGTAGCCAGGGTATAAAATAGTGTGTACACCCTTCTTGCTTCTGTATTGCTGCGGGAGGTAATCCCTGGGCAGTTCTGTTAGAACTTACTGGCTGCTGTTACCCACCGGGCACCTTCTCATAGCTGTCTTCTGTACGACCAGACTGAAAGGGAAGCTGATCGGTCTTCATGCACAAGACTTTGTTAGAGAACCTCTCCCAAGCAGTCCGGCATCATTGTAGAGGTTCCTGTGGGGATTTCTCTGAAGACCTGATTGTCTCAATCCTTAAGTTCACCACAAGTCCCTCTTTATACTGCAGTTGTCTAGTGTAGGGATGCTCCAGTGATTTTGTTTTGGGCCCCGTCAGACAATAAGAACTATTACAGGAACCCAGCAATTTACTTCAGAATGGCTGACACGTGTGGTCCGCAGACCGTACATACATGGCACCAAACAGAAGTGTACGCTAATGCAATCACTTAGGGGGTTATTCTTGTTCACTCGCAAAGTCAAACTCCTTCTCAAATGGACAAAACCATGTGCACTGCAGGTGGGGCAGATGTAACGTTCCAAGAGAATTAGATTTGGGTTGGGGTTTTACTTCAAAGTGGGATCTCTATTGCAGTGTAAAAATAAAGCGGTCAGTATTTTCCCTGCACAGAAACAAAATAACTCGCCCAAATCTAAATCTGTACAGGTTACATCTGCCCCACCTGCAGTGCACATGGGTTTGTCCATTTGAGAAGGAATTTGACTTAGTGAGTGAACCAGAATTATGGCCTTTAGTTTTTTACACAATTGCAATGACTAGTTCCTTATGGTGTTCCTGCCCCATAAATACATTTATGTGAATGTTAAAGCTTATTCCTGCTGTGAAGACTTTGGGGATGTCAGGGCAGCAGTGGGTGACAAGGGGAGGCACATGATGGAAGAAAGGCAGATAGTGGGTGATAGGGAGGAGCCAGAGGATTCCAGTGGGCGTGAGAGGATGGCAGTGGACTAATGGAAGCAATGGGTGACAGGAAGGAGACAGAGGATGGCAGTGGGAGACTAGGGTAAGCAGCGGGTGACAGGGAGGAGACAGAGGATGGCAGTGGG
This sequence comes from Crinia signifera, assembly GCF_055691185.1. NCBI lineage: Eukaryota > Metazoa > Chordata > Amphibia > Anura > Myobatrachidae > Crinia > Crinia signifera. The sequence goes on from NC_139227.1 coordinate 94,482,681, forward strand.
AGACTGGGCAGGCAGTGAATGACAGGGTTAGGCAGTGGGTGACCAGGATTAGGCAGGAAGTCTGTCTGATGACTCCTCCTATATCTGCACCAATGATAGGAGAAGTCTAAAGTAATGGACCATTCTACAGACCTTTCAGCCTCCTTGGATCACTGACTGAGAGATCAGAGAAGTCATCAGCAAGGTGACCCCATGCTGAGATGTTTATGACCCACTTTGGGGTCAGGAACTACAGTTTGAGAACCGCTGGTCTAGAGGAAGACATAAGGCCACCAGGGAAGTTTATCAGACATTGCATAGGACAAATATCCTAAGCGTGTCTGGTGACCTACAATAGAGTAGCTGGTTCATTTTATGTAGTAATGCTTTGAATTTGCCGAGTCAAGGTCCAGACCTCGACCAATTTTGAGATTCTGTCCATTGCACTTAAATAATGTCCCTTTCACATCGCCAAAATAACCCGGTTTCTACTACAAGAATTGTTGATCTGCTACAAAGATGAGTTCTGGTGTGTGATTGCGAATGCATCGCCATGGTTACGATAGATGGCAACCCTGATATTATAGGGACTCTTAGGGTAAAATCCAACACACAGAGAATGTCCTGCGGTGACCCTGATATGACTGCAGGAGGGAGTAGGAGTAGTAGTAGTAGGAGGAGGAGTAGGCGGCACAGGTGAGGTAAAGAGGTAGGGTAAGTACGTGAGGAAGGAGGGCCCTGCTCATAAGAGTTAACATACTAAAAAAAGGTGGGTGGACGAACAAAAAACAATAGGATAAGTAGGAACGGAGGCAGGATAGGAGAATCAAAAGAAGTTAGGAGGACGGATAGGCTAGTCGAAAAAAGTGGGTTTTTAGGGACCGCTTGAAGGAGGTAAGGGAATCAGAAAGCTGATGGGTGGCGGGAGGTTGTTCCAGTGCAGGGGGGCAGCGCGAGAGAAGTCTTGGACACTGGAGTGGGAGAAGGTGATTAGGTGACAGGTCAGCGATGGAGCGAAGAGGGAGGGAGTGTGGATAGAGATCAGTGAAGAGAGGTAAGGGAGCAGTGGAGGAGGAGAGAGCCTTGTAGGTCGTGGTGAGGAGTTTAAAGAGAACTCGTAAAGGAATGGGGAGCCAGTGAAGAGATAGACAGGGGGGGAGGCGGAGGTAGAGCGGCGGGAGAGGAAGATGAGCCTAGCGGCAGCATTAAGAATGGATTGGAGAGGTGCGAGGCAGGTGAGAGGTAGCCCAGAGAGAAGGATGTTGCAGTAGTCAAGGCGGGAGATGACAACAGAGTGAATGAGAGGAATGCGTCAGTGGAGAGGAATGGTCTGATGTGTGAGATGTTGCGTAGGTGAAAGCGGAAAGACTGTGAGAGAGCACGAATGTGGGGGGTGAAAGAGAGGGAGGTGTCAATGATGATGACACCGAGGCAGCGCGTGTGGTCGGTGGAGGTGATCTCGGTTTCACCAATGCTGATGGAGATAGGGTGGAAGAGGGGATGTTCGGGGGATGGAAGATTAGAAGTTCAGTTTTAGCCATGTTTAGTTTCAGGAAGCGCTGGGTCATCCAGGCTGAGATGGCCGTGAGGCATTCGGAGACCTTGGACAGGAGTGATGGGGATAGGTCGGGGGAGGAGAGATAGATTAGGGTATCATCAGCATAAAGGTGGTAATGGAAACCATAGGAGCTGATGAGGGTGCCCAGAGAGGTGGTGGAGAGGGCCAAGGACTGACCCTTGGGGAACACCGACTGGCTGCGGGGTAGTAGGAGAGGAGGAGCTCGGAGTGGAGATGGAGCGAACGGAGAGGTATGAGGTGAACCAGGAGTAGACCATGCCAGTGATGCCAAAGGAGCGGAGGGTGTTGAGCAGGAGAGGGTGGTCAACCATGTCAAAGGCAGCCGACAGATCAAGCTGGATGAGGATAGAGAAGAGGCCTTTGGATTTAGCCGATAGTAGATCGTTAGTGACTTTGGTCAGGGCAGTTTCAGTGGAATGTAAAGGGCGGAACCCGGATTGGAGGGGGTCTAGAATGGAGTTAGCAGTAAGGTGGCTTAGGAGACGATTATAGGTCAGAAGTTCTAGGAGCTTGGAGGCAAAAGGGAGGAGGGAGATGGACCTGTAGTTGTACAGAGAGTTGGGGTCCAGATTTTTTTTTTTTGAGAATTAGGGAGACAAGAGCGTGTTTGAAGGAGGAAGGGAAGATCCCAGAGGATAGGGAAAGATTAAAGAGGTGAGCCAGGTGAGAGCAGACTGACTGAGACAACGGATAATATTGGAGGGGATAGGATCGGGCAGGTGGAGGGAGAAGCGGATTGAAGGATAGAGTGGACTTCAGCGGCAGTGGTGGGGTAAAATGAGGACAGGGGTGGGAAGGAGGGGGGGGGAGTGGAGATGTAGGAGGGATCGGGTGAGGTCATGGCAGCAGTGATGGCAGTCCTGAGAGAGGAGATTTTGGTTGAAAAGTAGGTAGCAAAATCAGCGGCTACGATGGAGGACAGAAGAGCTGGAGGAGGGGGGGAGAGCAAGGAGTTGAAGGTGGCGTTAGTATCCAGCACACCTAGAATGTCCTGCGGTGACTCTGATATGACTGCAGGAGGGACTCTCAGGATTAGTATTCAGCGCATGTAGAATGACCTGAGGTGACCCTGATATGACTGCAGGAGGGACTCTTACAATTAGTATCCAGCACACAGAGAGAATCACCTGCTGTGACCCTGATATTACTGCAGGAGGGACTCTTAGGATTAGTATCCAGCACACGGAGAGAATGACCTGCGGTGACCCTGATATTACTGCAGGAGGGACTGTTAGGGTTAGGGTCCAGCACATGGAGAGAATGACCTGCGGTGACCCTGATATTACTGCAGGAGGGACTCTTAGGATTAGTATCCAGCACACTGAGAATGTCCTGCAGTGACCCTGATATTATTGCATTAGGATTAGTATCCAGCACACGGAGAGAATGACCTGAGGTGACCCTGATATGACTGCAGGAGGGACTCTTAGGGTTAGTATCCAGCACATGGAGAGAATGACCTGCGGCTCAGACAGGGAATCGGGCATCAGTTTGATCTGCTGGTTTTCTGCTTCTGTAATTATGTTCATTAGGTGTAATGGGAGGATAAATGCCTTGGTGATGACAGGTGCTTGTTATCAGTCTGACCCTGCTTTGCCCAAGCACACAGAACGTGTTCTCGCACCATTGGAGAGATGTCTGTGTCTCTTGTCAGTCTGTGCATTCCATTTGTGTCTTGTTAGGTTAAGCATAGCTGCCATCTGCATGTATGCTCGGGATCTCTGTAGCCTCCAGAGCTGGTCCGCATGGATATCTATTCTCTATTACATCATTGTGAGTGACAGCTGTGTACATCGTTCCCCTTTCTCCGGAACAGTTCCACTACTTTGTGCTGGTGTTGCCCAAATTCACATAAGTCGTCAGCCATCTTCCAACACAACTAGGACCTAAGTGAATACTGCGCTAAGTAATGTGATATGATACCAGTATACTCTGTGCGACTCAGTCTCCGATCTGTACATGAAGTGCTACAATGTATCAGATGCAGCTTCTCCCCAATACAAGTTCTGCTCTGTAACAGCTTTTGTCACCAGCAGTACACAGGTGTCACATATCACATTACTCAGCGCCGTCTGCTCCATATACAGCCTCAGTCGCACATCACATCACTCAGCGCAGTCTGCTCCGTATACAGCCTCGGTCACACACAGTATACAGGTGTCACATATCACATCACTCAGCACAGTCCTCTCCGTATACAACCTCGGTCACATATCACATCACTCAGCGCAGTCTGCTCCGTATACAGCCTCAGTCACACGCAGTATACAGCTGTCACAGATCACATCACTCAGCGCAGTCTGCTCCGTATACAGCCTCAGTCACACGCGGTATACAGGTGTCACATATCACATCACTTAGCGCAGTCTGCTCCGTATACAGCCTCGGTCACATATCACATCAGTCAGCGCAGTCTGCTCCGTATACAGCCTCGGTCACATGTATACAGACATCACATATCACATCACTCAGCGCAGTCTGCTCCGTATACAGCCTCAGTCACCCGCAGTATACAGGCGTTCCATATCTGATTAAGCAGCACAGTTTTATTAATATTAATCAATACAACTTCTGCATGGACACAGCCATATATATGCATTTCTATAGCACAGATCTGAGCAGTACCATTTCTATAGCAAGTACCACTACTACATTGTGGATATAAAGGTTATGGTTCCTTTCTTTCTTCCAGGGCGGTGCTGGCTGGAGGCGGGTTCTCAACATGGACGTATCGCCAAGGGTACGATGTCAGTATTCCTGTGTACAGTCCTCTGTCTGAGGTGAACTTACCTGAGAGAGCCCCTGGGTAAGTAGTCACCAATACAGAACTGGTACGCACCGGCAATGACTGTGGGGTAGCAGTCAGTATACGTGCGCAGTGCACCAATACAGAACCGGTACACACCGGCAATGGCTGTGGGCTAGCAGTCAGTATACGTGCGCAGTGCACCAATACAGAACCGGTACACACCGGCAATGGCTGTGGGCTAGCAGTCAGTATAAGTGCGCAGTGCACCAATACAGAACCGGTACACACCGGCAATCGCTGTGGGCTAGCAGTCAGTATAAGTGCGCAGTGGTCCAATGGGAGGGTATGAATACACAAAGCGGATCCTGATGGTCACAGTCCACCTCGCACGGCCTAATCCTAGCCTGAAGGCCTGTATTTACCTCCAAGTTCCTGATCCACTGGATCCCTCTGTCTGTATCCCGACTGGTGTATTCCCGTACAATATTTATGGGAAATATTCTGGCGCATCCAGAGGGAAAAAGGGGTTATGCCGGTTCTTCTGTACCCCTTATCGGGACATCTACCCTAATGTCCGCTCTCGGTGATATCGGTATATTGTAAGAAGTCACATTATGGTTTGTACAGTATGAAGGGTTATACTGTTTATATACTTTATTTAGAGAAATGCTAGAGTGGATATATAGAAGCTGTAACTTGGGGACTTTAGGACTTTGCTTGCAATGAGTATCCCTCTTTTCCCCTCTCTCCAGTCCCCGCACATTCTTCCTCCTGTCCTCCCAGACTGCCCTACACCCTGAGTTTCATGCCGACCTAGAGACGATTCGAGCAGAGAATGGGGAGTCGGTGCTGATACTAGACAAATGCAGCAACCTGTCCGACGACGCATCTCCTCACCGCAAACGCTGCCACAAGAACAATGTATATGACTACCCCCAAGTCCTGCAGGTAAATGGTGATCTATAACAATCACATAATGATCACACTGACCTGATATAAAGGGAGAAGAAGGCAGAATGTTCCTTGTGAAAAATAGGGATTGTATAGCATAAGGAAGTGCTCCTTAAATTGCAGATGGGACATGCCAGACACTGGTTACAGTAGCAAATCGCAGAATTATAGCAAAAAGGCATTTATTCAGTATGTGCTTACTGCAAATGAATATCTGCAATGCTGACAGCCACCACTAGATGTCTCACTGTGCTAAGAATGATTCTCCTGGGTATATGTACTGTATGTACAGCGTGGTGTGTGTGTGTACAGTATATCTAACTGTGCATCTATGGTATTTGCAGGAGGCTACCTTCTGCCTGGTCCTCCGCGGGGCCCGCCTTGGACAGGCAATTCTCAGTGATGTTCTGCAGGCCGGCTGTGTTCCCGTCATCATCGCTGATTCCTATATACTACCTTTCTCTGAGGTGTTGGATTGGAAAAGGTAATTTCTGATTTGTAGAGCCATTCAAACCAGCGAGAAAAGCTGCCCTTCCTGTAGCCGCGTTAAGGTCATGGGAAGTCAGGCAGAAGGTATAATGGCTTATAATGAGGTGTGGGTAGGGGGGCACTGTATGGCGTGGGTAGGGGGGCAGTGGAGCCCGTGGGTAGGGGGCGCTGTATGGTGTTGGAGCTGCATGGGTAGGGGGGCGGTGGAGCTGTGTGTGTAGGGGGGCGCAGTATGGCGGTGGAGCTGCGTGGGTAGGAGGGGCGCAGTATGGCGGTGGAGCTGCGTGGGTAGGAGGGGCGCAGCATGGCTGTGGAGCTGCGTGGGCAGCGGGCGCTGTATGGCGGTGGAGCTGCGTGGGTAGGGGGGTGCTGTATGGCGGTGGAGCTGCGTGGGTAGGGGGGCGCTGTATGGCGGTGGAGCGCGTGGGTAGGGGGGCGCGTTGGAGTTCTCTATATTGTATGGCACAGTGACCATTGGTTCCGAGAGGCTGTATTCTCATGAATATTCAGCATAACAAATGTCCGCTAGGGGTCATCTACGCACACCAAAGTCTGGTGTCGTATAACTTATTATTTCATTGTATATGATTGTATTTCTGTATATGGACAAATGTATTCAGACACCTGACCATTACACCAACAAGGACTGTAACGACATTGTATACTGTAATATGGAGATGGAGCCTGATGCATATTTATTCTGTAGGGCCCTAATGCAGGGTGAGCAGGCCTCGTGCTCACAATCTCTGTTCCAGTTCATCCCAAACTTGCCCAATAGGGTTGAGGTCAGGACTCCGTGTGGGCCAATCACGTTCTTCCACACCGACCTCCTTACACCAAATCTTTATAGTCATTGCTTTGTGCACTGGGGCACAGTCATGTTGGAATAGAAAAGGATCTTCCCCAAACTATAGTATTGTCCAACATAGCCTGGTGTGCTGAAGCATTAACCTCGCCCATCACTGGAGATAAGGGGCCTAGCCGAAACCCTGATACACAGCCCCCCTCCGCCAGTCCCAGGACCATTATCCCTCCGCCACTAGCCCCCTGTACCATTATCCGTCCTTCTCCGTCAGTCTCCCGTACCAATATCCCTCCTCCTCCACCATCCCCAGTACCATTATCCCTCCTCCTCCACCAGCAGTAGTCAGGCAACTTTCTCCTGACATCCACCAAACCCAGAATCATCCTTCTGACTGCTAGAGAAGCAGGATTCGTTACTCCACGGATCACGTGTTATCTTTATTTATGAGTTTTACTATGATTTTTCTTAGAGCATCTGTGGTGATCCCAGAGGAGAAGATCCTGGACATGTACAACATCCTGCAGGGCCTTCCCCAGCGACAGGTTGAGGAGATGCAAAGACAGGTGATTGTTTCTCCATGGATCTATTAGGGGATGTGTGGGAGTGAAAGTATTCAGCCGGGGCATTATGGAGTAGGGAGCTGGGATGCTAGGATGTGGGTGTAGGGAGCTGGGGTGTGGGAGTAGTCAGCCGGAGTGTTGGGGTGTAGGGAGCCGGGATGCTCTGGTGTGGGAGTAGGCAGCCGGGATGCTCTGGTGTGGGAGTAGGCAGCCGGGATGCTCTGGTGTGGGAGTAGGCAGCCGGGATGCTCTGGTGTGGGAGTAGGCAGCCGGGATGCTCTGGTGTGGGAGTAGGCAGCCGGGATGCTCTGGTGTGGGAGTAGGCAGCAGAAATGTTGGGGCGTAGAAGTGAGTGTATGGAGCCGGAGCACTAAAAAGCAAAGAACATCCCCTTCCCATCAGTCTGCAGTGACGGTGTGGGATTCTCAGTCTTTATACCTGTATGCAGGTGACCAATGTGAGGTAGCAATCTGCGTGAGTAGCTCATTCTCCCCCTGCTTCCCTTCCATCTGCAGGGAAGTAGTAGTGGAGAAGTTGTTACATAGTAGGTAAGGCTGAAAAAAGACTTGCGTCCATCTAGTTCAACCTGGTATAGATATCCATTGCTGATTTGGTAGGTTCTGGTATTTTACAGACAAATTATATTTCTTATTTGTACCCATGGATGTTTTTCTCCAGTAAATGTTTGTCCAACTTTGCCTTGAACGCATTTAATGAGCCAGCCGTTACCACCTCTCTGGGAAGAGAGTTCCAGAGTTTGGCTGTTCTGACCATAAAGAAATTCTTTCTACTAGCTGAATGAAATCTTTTTTTCTTCTAATCTATACTCATGCCCTCGTGTCCTAGATTCCTTTCTAGTAGAAAAGAGGGTGTGTGACAGTTCCTTATATTGGCCCTTGATATACTTGTACATGTTGAGCATATAGTCCCAAATTGCTTAATCTCTCCCCGTAGCTTAAATTCTCCATTCCCCTAATAAGCTTTGTTGCTCGCCTTTGGACTTTTTCTAATTCTATGATGTCCTTTTTATAGTGTGGGGCACGGAACTGCACTCCGTACTCGAGGTGAGGTCTCACCAATGCTTTATACAGTGGCATAATTACCCTTGAGTCCCTAGTTTCCATTCCCCTCTTAATACATGCCAGAATTGTGTTGGCCTTTTTTGTAGCTACATTACAATGGGCACTACACCCCAGTTTGCTGTCTATTTGGACTCCTAGATCCATTTCAAGTATGGAATTACCCAGTTCCTCTCCGCTAAGGTTGTAACTTGCACACTGGTTGTGTCTCCCAAGGTATATAACCTTACATTTATCTACATTGAACCTCATCTTCCATTTTTTTGCCCACTCATCTAGAATTGCAAGATCATTTTGAAGCATGGTGACATCTTCTGATGATTTGATGACTTTGCTAAGTTTTGTATCGTCCGCAAAGATGGATACATTGCTGAGTAACCCTATCCCGATATCGTTAATATAAATGTTAAACAAAATGGGCCCCAAAACCGAACCCTGGGGCACTCCACTTAGTACCGGTATCATATCTGATACGGCACCATTCACAACCACTCTTTGTTCTCTATTACATAGCCAATTCCCTACCCATCTGCAGATATTTTCACCCAATCCTAGGTTCTCCATTTTATTAATCAATCTCTTGTGTGGGACAGTATCAAATGCTTTAGCGAAATCTAGGAAAATCACATCTACAGCATTTCCATTATCGAGGTTTTCTCTGACATGCAGCAGGGACCACTGGAATCACATCGGGTATTAGAGCTGGGAATGCTGGGAGCTAGGCACTTCTTAATAATAATTAGGGGATACTGGCTCCTCCCCTCTAAGACCCACAATCCCCCAGTGAGAAAATTGTGCCAGGGAGTTAGGTCACAGTTTTTTCTGCTCCTGCACATTTTTCTAGTTTTTGCTATATACATAGATTTTTACATCTTTCGCTTGATAGCAGTGTGAATCCCTTCCCCACTTATTGAAAGGTGTGGGTCCGGGCATTCAGCGCCCCTGGAGTTCCAGGTCGTCAGTCAGGACCTCGCTAAAGGTACCTGCCTGCACGGGTTCCGTGCTCCTGCCGCCCCTCCATCAAAGGGGACGCCAGTCACGAAGGAGAAGCCTCCGGTGGTGAGTAGGGCGCTGAGCGCACTTTCCACACGCCGTCCCCTGCTTCTCCGTCTGCCGCGCTGTGCGCGGGTCTCTGCAGCGTTGTGAGGACGCCGCCATCTTGCAAACGGCGCGTACCTGTGTACTAGTCCCACGCGGCAGAACTAAGTGCCGGAGGCATTACACGCAGTGAGCGCTAGCAAGCGGGTGGCTCTGGGCGCTGTCAGGACTGCACAGGCTGGCTAGGTAGGAGGGAGAGGGGACACGCTGTTACACGGAGGCGGGCATGGCGCGGCCATTACGCAGATACACAGTAAGGCTGACTCTTTCCTGTTCACAGGTGACTGCAGCTTAGAGGGCTCTGAAAAAAGTTTTATTACTGACACAGTGTTTTGCGCTGTATCGGTCTTGGTGTAACAGGGCTCATTCTCCTCCAGGTCTCACAGAACCCTGAGGTTTCTGGCTTGTGAGAGGTGTATCTGTACTCAGTGTGTGTGTGTGTGCAAGATCCTGTATCGCACGCTGTTGTTGGACCGGGCGAGCAGGGATCATGACGGGCAAGTCCAAGGCCTCTCAGAAGGTTTTCGCTTGTACTGTCTGTACAGCAAAGTTTTCTCAATACACAGCTGAGGGCAATGCCACTGTTTGTCAGTCATGTTCAGGTGCTGAATCTGCATCTCTGGCGGGGTCTCAGGCGCCCCAGTGGGCCTCAACCTTAGTGGGTACTATGTCAAAACTCACTTCTGAATTGGCGCTGGCTCGCAGAGCAGAGCCATCTTGGGCTACAGCCCTAGCAAGGTCTGTGGAGGGGTTAGCTAACTCCATGAACAGACCAGAGAGGCCTTCTGCATCCAGCAATAAACGTCCTTATCAGGCTATTATTGTGGAGGATGATTTAGAGGAGGAACAGGATCCATTTCACGAGATGGAAGATGGTGAATGGGAAGAGGTTCAGGATGTCATTCCTGAGGGAGAGCCTACACCTTTAGGGATAGAGGCTCTTATTATGGCGGTAAAGGAGGTTCTTCGTTTACCGGACGATCCCAGACCAGAGCCGCAGGAATTTGATCTGTTTGGTGGGGTTCAGAAAACATCAGTGGTCTTTCCCTGTCCAAATCAGGATCAGCTTGTGGCTGCATGGAAGAACCCGGACAAACGGTTTCAGATTCCCAAACGTTTTCCTTCTCTGTATCCCTTTGAGCCAACCGCCCTAAGCAGGTGGGAGACTCCACCTCCTGTGGACACCTCAGTTTCCCGTCTGTCCAAGAAGACAACTCTGCCAGTCCCGGGGGCTTCGGCCTTGAAAGATCCCTCAGATAGAAAGATGGAGGCGACTCTCAAGGCCATTTATGTAGCAGCAGGGACTCAACTCAGACCGGCTATAGTTTCGGCCTGGGTAAATAGGGCAAATGTAAAATGGGCGGAGCTAATCATTGAAGGATTGGAGACAGGTATGCCCATGGATGAAATTCGCTGCTTAGCTGAACACGTTAAGGAGTCTGCTATGTTCTTAGGAGAGGCGGCTAAGGATGTATCCTTGATCTCTTCTAGAATCTCAGCAAGCGCCATTTCTGCACGGAGAGCCCTCTGGCTTCGCTCTTGGCAGGCGGACGCGGAATCTAAGAGAGCTGTGGAGGGGCTTCCCTTTTCCGGGGACATCCTTTTCGGTCCTGAATTAGATAAATGGATCTCACAGGCGACGGGAGGAAAGTCGGCATTTTTACCGTCGGCAGCTCCTCCTCCTCCTAGACGACAGTTCACAGGTCCGTCTTTTCAGTCCTTTCGGACTCAGCGCCCCTTCCGGGGCAGAGGAAGAGGTTTCCAGTCGACCAGAGGTTCCAGGGCCAGAGCCCGACCTCAGGCTGCTCCAAGAGTCCAGGAACCTAAGCCCCAGCAGAAGCCGGTGGCATGACGGTTTACCAGCTTCCGTCAACAGTTTACCCGTAGGTGCCCGTCTGTTGGCCTTCGGAACCCAATGGTTCTCCCTTTCGGAGGATCCTTGGGTTCGCAGGGTGGTGTCAGAGGGGTACCGAATTCAGTTCGATTCCACTCCTCCGGTACGGTTCTTCACAACGGTTCTACCAACATCTCAGGAAAAGAGAACGAGCCTGTTAGAGGCCATTTGGATCTTGCTGGAGGCTCAGGTCATCATGCCGGTCCCAGCAGCTCAGAGGAACACAGGGTTCTACTCAACCCTCTTTGTAGTCCCCAAGCCGGATGGGTCAGTCAGGCCCATTCTCAACCTGAAGCCTTTGAATCTGTTAGTCTCGTATCAACCATTCAAGATGGAATCAATCCACTCAGTGATTGCTTCGTTGGAGCCAGGGGAGTACATGATATCATTGGATATCAAGGATGCTTACCTACACATCCCGATTTGGATCTCTCACCAGGCCTTTCTTCGTTTTGCCATCGGTCGGGATCATTTTCAGTTCAGGGCTCTGCCTTTCGGATTATCGTCAGCGCCCAGAGTATTCACCAAGACTCTATCAGTAGCCGTCGCATACCTCAGATGTCAGGGGGTGACAATAATCCCCTATCTGGACGATCTCCTAATCAAGGCTCCAACGAGGGAGTTACTGGAGAGTCAGGCGAGGTTAACTACTCAGACGCTCACCAGCCTGGGGTGGATAATGAATTTCAAGAAATCCTCTTTAGTTCCATCCAAGAGGATCTTGTTCCTAGGTCTTTGGCTAGACATGGAGTCTCTGAGGGTCTTCCTGCCAGAAGACAAGATCCAGGCTATCTTGCTCCTAGTTCAGAGGATCTTACTTCCACAGAGGATCAGCCTCCATTTGTGTACCCAGCTGCTAGGGAAGATGGTGGCAGCCTTCCCAGCTCTGACGTGGGGGCGCTTCCACTCAAGACCTTTTCAGTGGGATCTTCTCAGAAAGGGTGCGGGCTCGCACCTGAATCTGCACAAAAGGATCCACTTGTCGGCCGAGGCAAGACATTCTCTTCTGTGGTGGCGACACAGAAGGAACTTAATAGAGGGTCGTCGGTTTGCAGTCCAGGACTGGATTGTGTTGACAACGGACGCAAGTCTCTGCGGCTGGGGGGCCGTAGTGCTTCATCTCTGCCTCCAGGGCAGGTGGGACCTGCAGGAAAGTCGCTTGTCCATCAATGTGTTGGAGATCAGAGCCATATACAATGCTCTGTTGGAGGCTCAGGAGTTCCTTCAGGGTCAACACATAAAGATAAGGTCGGACAATGCCACGGCAGTCGCCTATGTGAACAGGCAGGGCGGCACGAGGAGCAGCATGGCCATGAAGGAGGTAAAGAAGGTTCTTCAGTGGGCAGAACGGTCAGGAGCAATTCTGCTGGCAGTGTTCCTTCCAGGTCGGGAAAATCTAGAGGCCGATTTCCTCAGCAGGGAGGACCTTCACCCAGGCGAGTGGTCTCTCAACCCCGAGGTATTTCGGGAGCTCACCGACAGGTGGGGAGTTCCCGAAGTGGATCTGATGGCGTCTCAGAAGAATCACCAGCTACCAGCATACGTGGCACGTACAAGAGACCCTCAGGCCTTAGCGGCGGACGCTCTGTCGACTCCGTGGGAGTTCAGTTTTGTCTACCTGTTCCCGCCACTTCCACTTCTGGGCCAGGTGCTCAAGAGGCTCAAGAGGGAATCAGTGCAAGCTATTCTGATAGCGCCCTTGTGGCCTCGCAGAACGTGGTTTTCAGACATCCAGATGTTACTGGCAGACGAGCCAGTTCGGTTGCCCCTCAGACCGGATCTTCTTCTGCAGGGACCCTTCTTCCATCAGAATCTGCCACAGCTACATTTGACGGCGTGGCTGTTGAGACCGAGGTCTTGCGGGAGAGGGGAATTCCAAGAGCTGTAATCCCTACGATGTTAAGAGCTCGAAAGCCCGCCTCAGCAGCGCATTATCACAGAATATGGCGCTCATATGCGGGTTGGTGCGAGTCTAAGGGCTGGCCATTCCGAGTATTCAAATTGTCCCGCCTTCTGTTGTTCTTACAGAAGGGGTTGGATGGGGGTCTGAGACTGGGTTCTCTTAAGGTCCAGGTTTCAGCCTTGTCTGTTCTCTTTCAGAGGAGATTGGCCATCATTCCTGAGATACAGACATTTTTTCAAGGGGTGCTTCGAGTACAGCCTCCCTTTGTACCTCCCACAGCTCCTTGGGATCTGGACTTGGTACTAGCCTTCTTGAGGTCTGAGACCTTTGAGCCACTGAACAGGGTGGAACTGAAGTTCTTGTGCTGGAAGACAGTACTCTTGCTAGCCCTTGCCTCAGCTCGCCGGGTTTCGGAGCTGAGTGCTCTGTCCTGTAAGCCTCCGTATTTAATTTTCCACGAGGACAGAGCAGAACTGCGTACCCAGGCCGGGTTCCTTCCGAAGGTGGTATCCTCATACCACATTAACCAGCCTATCGTGGTTCCGGCCTTCCAGGGAGATTATCCAGAGCAATCCTCCTTGGACGTGGTCAGGGCGCTTCGGATTTACGTCAAGAGAACCAGGTCTATACGCAAATCGGATTCCTTATTTGTACTCTATGACGCTTTCCGCAGGGGTTGGCCTGCGTCAAAACAGACAATTGCACGATGGATCAAGTGGACGATCCGTAGTGCTTATCTTCATGCGGGACAGGTGCCTCCTGTCTCCTTAACGGCACACTCTACCAGATCGGTGAGTACGTCGTGGGCCGCTGATAGAGGGGCCTCTATCTCTCAGCTTTGCAGAGCGGCCACTTGGTCGTCTCAGAACACGTTTGTTAAGTTTTACCAGTTCGATACTTTTGCATGAACGATTTTTCACGAACCCATGTTGGTTAGTACTGAGTAGACGGTGATGATCTAAATCAGGCATGTCCAACGTTGGCCCTCCAGATGTTTTGAAACTACACATCCCAGAATGCTTTGCAATAGTTGTAGCATTCTGTAATAACAAAACTGTGGCAAAGCATGCTGGGATGTGTAGTTTCACAACATCTGGAGGGCCAACGTTGGACATGCCTGATCTAAATATTCCTGGATACCATCCCTTAAAAGCCCCTCCCAACAATCTGTCGACTTGGTCCGCGATGTGCCGTACCCGAGCACCCGGGAGGCAACAGACCGTGGGGCGATCGCGGTCCCGATAGCAGATTGCCCTGTCTGTTCTCCTAATGATGGAATCCCCTACCACCACTATCTGCCTTGGTACCTCACTAACTGTCATCCCGTTTGAGCTAGAGGGACCGCTCCTCTGGTTGCTAGAGGGAGCAGTCTCCTCCAGCTCCGTCATTTCGTCTCTATCCTCCCCCGAAACTTCATCCAACCGGGCAAATTTGTTCGGGTGTGATAGATCCGAAATGTCGTTCCTGTCCCTCTTGTTTCCCCTTCTAACAGTGACCCAGCTGGCTGCCTGATCCTCCTCCTCTACCAGTGACCCCATCTGCAACTCCTCCACCGTTCTATTTGGGCTTTGCTCAAGATTGGAAATGTCTCTCAGTCGCTGAACAGTCCGCTCTAGATCAGTGACCTGGGCTTCCAGGGCGGGCGTTCGCTCAGATCTCGTGCAGATGTATTCGCACTGGGACTCTTGCTCCAGGTGCGCATACATCTTGCACAACATGCACTGAGTGAGATTCTCAATCGGGGCCCCACCCATTTTATCTACCTCCCTGCAACTAACCCCCTAGTATACAATAGAGAGTTAAATTACAATGCAATTACACACTACAAGTTAATTTCTATCAAAATATAAGAAAGTTGATACTTATCTGTTCCTGCAGCTGTGTCACACTCCTGGTGTCCTCACACCTGATGTGTCTGCAGCAGCGACAGTAGGGCTCTAATCTTGTCCTCTGGTCTCCTGCTGATACTGGCTGTCTTGCAGTCTGCTGACACACCACTCTGTATCTGTCCGCTTCCTCTGCAATTTCTTCCAGTTGCACGTTTTCCTCAGTGGCCCACTCTCAGATCATGCAGCACACTATCTGCACTTTGTGGACCCTTTAACAGGTCAGGCACCTGGGCTTCAAGCAAGGAGAAAAAAAAATAAAAAAACAGAAGGGACAGAAGCCACTTGCAACCTGGTTTAACCCCTTCCTGAATGTTACTCCTTCTTGGATATAACTCTGCACTTATTAAAAATGGCACTTAGAATAAAATGGCAGTTCAAAATTCACAAGTTCATTACATTCACTTGCCCCCTGCTTGTTATTTGGTGCTGGGTCTCAGCTCCCTCCTGTGTTCCTGTCTGTCTTTTTTCCCCGCAGTATCTCCAGGACTCAGCCTGCAGCCGCATCATGAACCCGTTCTTACGGACACAATTTTCCAATCTCTGGTTTCCAAAGTGGATCTTCTGAACCTTGATCTTAAGCCTACGCGTTTTGTCTCCAACAGAGTTCAGGGTTTTCTTTATGTTGGAATAACACACGCAGTGCTATTCCCTTCAATAGCTCAACTATTTAACGTCACGAATATCGGGTGTGGTATGCGGTTCCGACAGTCGGGATCCCAACAGTCATTAGCCCGACGTCGGACTCGGACAGCGTGGCCAGCGCAACAAAGCTCCTTGCGGGCTCACTGCGCTCGCCATGCTGGACCCCCACGAGGGAGAATAGCCGATGACCGTCGGGAAACCGTCCGTCTGTGTTTTAACAGTCTGATTTAATGACTGTCTGGATCCCGACTGTTGGGACCCCTTCTGGCACCCACGAATATCACCATGGAACAAATCAGTCATTCTCTTGATCTGTTCAGTCACAGAGATCCCTTATATTGGATGGCTTACCCTAAATGAGCCGTGTTCTACACATACACACGTTCTAACAGGCTCACAGTATTACAATAACCACAGCTGATTTCACCTATAAAGTAACACTCTTCTTGTGTGTAATTAGCAGTATATTGTACTATACGCTTCCGCTCCCCGGGTCCTCTGTATCACTGAGCCAGCTGCTGCTGTCCTGCCACTACAAGGTGGAGTCTCATCAGTCCCCTCTCTCTCTGCTGTCTCGGGACTAGAGTAGAGGCTTCTGCCTATTATCAACTATAAATGGTGGAGTCTCTGCAGACCATCATTGATCTAGAACCTGAACAATCTGCAGCGTCTATGGACACCATGGGCTATATTCATTCTTCGGGACATGTTGGGCCACAGGCTTAGCGCTGGGTAGTGGAGTGGGAGAGTGAGCACTCCAGCACCCAATAGGTTAAACTTCTTCTGCCTCAATTTTATTTTAATTCTTACTTTTACACTGACTGTGTGGTCAGTCTGCATGGCTGGATTGCCCCCCCCTCCTCAGGGGTAGCTCTTCATCTCATCACCTCCATCAGCATGACTCTGGATTCACGGATTGAGAGGATGAACAGGATGAGGAGGAACCTGTAGGTGATGATGCTGAGGAGGAGGATGCCTCATAACGCATTGTTGTGGGGGCCTTAGTCACAGCTGTAAAAGAGGACCCTGCTGAACCACCTAAATCCTCGGGCTCTATTTTCAAACACCCTAAGCGGTTTCTGGCTTTATTCTCCAAGTCTGAAGACTTGGGAAAAAATCCTCTCAGAGGCTTGGGAGGTACCAAATAGGAAGTTTACACTTTTGCCTCCATTTACCCCCTCCCTCAGGAGTCTAGATTTTGCTGGGAAAGTGCTCCTAAAGTAGATGCACATGTGGCTAAGCTAGTGAGATCCTCTGTGCTGCCTATCCCAACTGCATCACTCAAAGACCCAGCAGACTGGAAGTTGAAAAACGTCCTAAAACTCAGTTACACCACTGCAGGTGCAGTAGCTAGGCCTGCCCTGGCTTCAGCCTAAGTGGCTAAGGCCATGGTGAAATGGGCAACTACTCTAGCAGCTGACGCTGCCGAGGGCGTGCCCACGGAAAACCTGTTGCCTACCATCGAGCTGGTACATCAGGCCACACTCTCCTCCCATGCATCCGTTTTGGCTGTTGCGGCACCAAGGTTTTTGTGGCTGTGCTCTTGGAAGGTGGACCCTGACTCTTAAGAGAACCGTAGAAGCACTTCCTTTTGAGGGTTCCCTCTTGTTTGGATCCGAACTGGATAAAATTGTGGCTACGGTAGCGGCTTCTAAGGGAGCTTTCCTACCATCCGCTCCTACACCACGTCCCCGTGTTGCCTTCCAGTCCTTTCGCTTCCAGGGCAGGGGACATTCTTCTTCAAGAACCCAGCCCCAAGTGGCCAAGTCCGCCAAGGGTAAATGTCCCTGGGCCACAAGGCACCCTGACTCTAAAGCTGGGCATACATCAAGGCGATTTGGTCCGATTTTGGCCGATTGCGACCAATCGGCCCATTAAATCGGACCAAATCGCCTCTCTGACATGTAGTCGGGTCCGATGCGTGGTCCTGTGAGCATTGGACCCGACTAGGTGGTCGGACCGGCTGGCCATCCGACCACCCGTTCTGGGACGGGCGCTAAGCAGGGACGCATGCGATCCATCACAACGGATCGCATGTGTCCCTTCCGCCGGAAGGTCCCGGCGGCTTGCAGTCCATCGGGTGTCCGTACACTGCTGCGAGACATCGCAGGCAGTGTATGGGCACCTTAAGTCAGAGGACAAACCATGGTGGGGCGGGCCTTCACCTGGGGGATCCCAAGGTGGGAGGCTGTCTATTGGGGTATTGAAACGTCTGGGTGGAAACCACAACAGATGCATGGGCTCTGGATGTTGTCTCCCGAGGCTACTCCCTCACCTTCTGGCGTTGTCCACCAAACTCGTTCTTTTCCACAAGTTCTCCAAAGGCCCTGGAAAAGTTCAGGGCTCTGAAGCAATCCATCCAGAAGCTCGTACAGTCCGGAGTCATAGGACTGGTCCCTTAGACTCAACAAGGCTCAGGATTCTATGCCAGCCTCTTTCTAGTCCAGAGACGGATTCAGTATTGAATCCCGGCGTTCAGAATCCCCCGACGCCGGAATCCCGACAGCCGAAATGCCGACAAGGGGGGGACGTGGATCGCCCCCCCTTGCGGGCTCGCTGCGCTCGCCACGCAGCGGGCCCGGTGCCTCGCTACGCTCGGCACACTAATTTATTCTCCCTCCAGGGGTGTCGTGGACACCCACGGAGGGAGAAAGTGTCGGCATTTCGGCGGTCGGGATTCTGAACGCCGGGATCCCGACCGCCGGGATTGTAACTGCATCCCGTCCAGAGACCCAATGGGTCATATCCCGTTATCAACTTGAAAATACTCAACAAGTTTGAGTCCTGATGTTCCGAATGGAAACTTTGAGGTCATTGTCTTAGCCTTACAACCAGGAGACTACCTGGCATCCCTGGACATCCAGGATGCGTATCTGTACATCCCCATCAGGCTGCAACATCAACGGTTCCTGTGGTTTGCACTGCAGCACTGTCAGTTTGAGGCTCTGTTTTTCAGACTGTCTACCGCCCCTCAGGTGTTTACAAGGTCATTGCCGTGATGGGCAGCAGACTTTGCAACCAATGTGTCCCGATACTTCTGTATCTAGATGACCTGTTGATTCTGGCATAATCTGCAGACGTTCTCAAGGACCATTTGAAAACAGTGGTGACGGTCCTAGAACATCACGGCTGGATCATCAATTTTTCCCAAATCATCCATGATTCCCACACAGTCTATGATCCATCTGGGAGCCCAGTTGGATACAGTACATCAAAGGATCTACCTGCCAGAGGACCGTCGCCGGACTCCGCAGTCTCCTCTCCTTCAGATGGGTGTCAGTTCATGCCTGCATGAGTCATAGGTTCGATGGTATCAGCCTTTGACATGGCGGAATATGCCCAATTTCACTCCCATCCACTACAACGGGAGATCCTCATCAAGTGTTCAGGATCCTACACCAACATCCCGTCACAGCTGATTATCACTGGCCGTTCGTCTCTCCCTCTCCTGGTGGCTTCTAGACCAGAACCTCAAAGCAGGGAGAACATTTTGGATCCACCAGTGGACCCTCCTAACAACGTATGCCAGCCTCCATGGCTGGGGGGCAGTAACTTGCCAAATATTGTTCCAGGGACTTTGGAAAGCTCAGGGAACCCAACTATCAATCAAACTCCTCAAACTGAGGGCAGTCTTCCGGGCTCTTTGCTTGGCGGAACCCTGTCTCGGGGGTTGTCCTGTGCAGGTTCAGTCGGACATTGCGACGACGGTTGCTTATATCAACCACCAGTCGAGCTGCTATGGCGGGGACATCCTGGAGACATTTTTCAATGGGCGGAGAAGATCCCTCTCTCAGCGATCTTAATACCGGGAGTCCTCAATTGGAAAGTGGACTTCCTGGCCAATGGGTCCTCCATCCGGAGCGGTTCCAGATGCTGATTCAAAGTTGAGGCAGACCCAAGGTGGACTTGATGGCATTGCACCACAACCACAAGGTCACACTCTACGGGTCCATCTATCGCGACCCAGGGGCTTGCATGGTGGATGCCCTGTCAGCCCCGTTTGCTCTCATGTATGCTTTCCTCCCATTTCACTTCTCCTGAGAGTGATCCGCAAGTTGAAGGCGGAGTGTGGCACACTGATCCTGGTGGCTCCCAGTTGGCCCAGATGGATCTGGTTTCTCATATCTACAGGCGCTCTCAGGGATCTGTACCCATATCTACACCCGGATTTGCAGTGTCTGACTTTGGCGGGGTTACTGTCTAGACCTCACTGTTAAGGGCTAGAGGTTTTAACTCCAGAGTAATCTAAACCTTCTTCGGATGGTGCTTTCGATCGCATCTGTCTGGCTTAGTTTTCCTGGTGTCGTGCTTGCCACATCAATCCCAGGGTTTACCGTTTGGCCAGGATTCTGTCTTTCTTGCAGAAGGGCCTGGAGGCTGCATTGCGGTTATCTTCTTTCAAAGGTACAGGTTTCGGCTTTGTTCATCTTGTTCCATAAGAATTTGGCGTTGTTGCCGGATGTCTGCACATTCCTGCAGGGCGTCCTACATATCCAGCCTCTCTCTGTTCCCCCGGTAGACCTGAGGGACTTTTCCCTGGCGCTTGCTGCTCTTAAAGCCCCACCGTTTGAGCCCTCATGGTCAGTGGACCTTTGTTGGCTTACCTGGGAAACCGTTTTCCTGTTAGCGAGTACTTCTGCCAGGAGGGTGTCTGATCTGCCAGCTCTGTCCTGTGGGTCCCCGTTTCTGATCTTCCATTCTAATGCGGCGGTTCTTAGAACCGTTCCTTCTCACCGCCCTAAGGTGATGTCAAGGTTTCATGTAAACCAGGAGATAGTGGTCCCTTCCTTTCGAGGGTCGGATGCTTTTCCTGTGCAGGCTTCCTTGGATGTGGTCTGTGCATTACATATCTACTGTATGTGCGCCGTGCTGAGACTCTCCGGAAATCGGACTCTCTTTTTGTGCTCTATGGGTTTCAAAAGAGTTGTTGGCTTGCTACTAAGCAGACGATTGCCCGCTGGATTCGCTTGTCTCCTGCCTTGGCTTGTTAAAAATTGAATTGCCTGGGCTGGAGGCAGGGTAGAGGAGAGGAGGAGCCTGGACTGCCTGGGAGGCAGAAGAAGTTTAAACTCTGTGGGGCTGGAATGCTCTCTCCCACTCCACTACCCAGCGTTAGCCCTGTGGCCCCTGATGTCCTTTAAGAGATTTAACAGGTAAGACATAAATCTCCTTTTACTGCAGTCCAGGATATGTTGCCCATAGCAGTAAGCCATTATAATCTTGAAGGTTTTGGATAAATAAGTACAATCGGCCGTCCTCCCTTCTCTGACCTCTGGGGGCCGCCGTCCTCCCTTCTCTCGAAGCACCGCCTCCCTTCTCTGGTCTGCTGATCCCTGCCACTGCCTTGCTGGGTTATGTCAGTCTTAGGCTGCATGTACTCAGTATCCATCAGTGGACTAGGAGATAAGGAGTGAACCCAGAAATATCCGATTGGTATACGGCTGCTACGCAGGATAGCCTAAGGACTAGCTGTATATATCACTGAATCACTGGAGTCCACCACCTGGCTGCATGTAACCTTGGTGGGGCTTTCCCTTCTCTTACTACTATTGTACAAAACACTTCAGAAGAAGTATTCTTTTTTGTATATTGTTGTAAACGTGGCAGATTATTGCAGTGATCAGGGATGGGATTTCACAGACATTTAGCATCGTTGTAATGACTTTCTGAGGTTTACAGAACCGGTCTGCCATTCAGTGAGAGGTAAGACAGGACAGCTCCGTTTCCTCTGGAACATATCAAAATATTGGCTTGGCTAGTTGCAGTTCCTACAGCTGCCTGCAGGTGTCGCTAGCGCTTCATGTGTTGCAATGTGTACAGAGCCAGCCTATGATCAGCATTTCCTCTCGCGCTCACATATATATACACACACCTGCAGAACAGCAATGCCTGTATTATTCCTAGCTGGCCAGTCTCACATGTAGAGAAGATATTTGCCTGATATCGCCGTGAGCCCAGAAATTCACCTAAGCTACCAGATTTCTCCTCCGTGCAGCCAGAATACAGCACTGGATAAATAGCATTGTATTCCCAGTATCTACAATGACCTCTGTCTTACATATCGAAGATGTCGCCATTTAGCTGACACTATGCTCTGCAAGGGATGAGTTTATCCAATCAGCTGGTGAGCCGAAGGCTACCTACCTCACTCAGATAATGGCTATACAGTATGTTGTGTACCTTATAGTTTCTGCTATTGTCGGTCTCCATCTGCTAACGCTCAGCATTTGTTGTTCCATTGGTGGATATCTAATGGTACCCATACACGGTGCGATAGCACCATGCAATGTGACAATCGCTCCCGCACCCATCGCATCTCACAGTACAAAAAGCATGTGCTGCACATACTTGTTGTACTGCCCTCGCATCGCATGCAAAATGCATGCGGTGCAATGCGATCCAGCCCATAATAGGTGCAATCATCGCACCGTGTATGGGCACCTTTAGTGTTCCCCCTATTGATCTACTATGAGGGCAGAAGACGTTCCCCTTAGTGCACCCCTATTCTCAGAGTAGACTTTATCTTTCAGGTTTAATGGACAGAGTGGACAGAGTGAAGCAAGAGGGGGGGATCTGCAATATGGCTGTCAGGTGATGTGTATACCATTCCCCACCAGTACTATTTAATAAGCCTATTCTGTAGCTGATGTAGTAGTAGTCGGTCTCTAATCTTCCAAAGTGCCGCACATTTCCCTTCATCCTACTAATATACCATCATACATTTGTTCAAAGAAAGAGACGTCTGTCTATATATTAGTTGCTAACAAACAGGACCAGGAAGGGGTTTGGGGACACGGGAGAAAGCTCTTAGCCCATTCTCACCCTTTTTCTGGTATAACTAAAATGTTGTCTGAAGAGCTGACGGTCATTTCCTCAAGATGTAGATCAAAAGTAACCTTTATTAACTGAACTTATGGTTTTTGACATCTCTGTTGGGTACATGAATCCCTGGTGTGTGTGTGTGTGGTTGTGTGTGTGTGGGGGGGGATCCATGCTAGCAAAGAATAAAACTGGCCCAAAACTAAATTTTAAGAGCTTTGATGGTCTAAGAAGTATTTAGGTGCTAATGCTCTCACACAGAACATGTTACGGGTGTATGGTATAATGTTACACACACTGTTACAGTGTATGGAACACAGAACATGTTACGAGGTGTGTGGAATAATAATGTTACACACACTGTTAGTGTATGACGCACACATGCTGCCATATTTCGCCTTGTGTTAGCCCACAATAGTATAGGATTGATCTGGAATTATTTGCCATTATAATATAATACTCCAGCCTCCTGTTTAGATAAATAACCTTTGGTTTTACTTTGTACAGCAGTGTCCTGTATTATTACAACCCCCCCCCCCCCCCCCCCAGAATACTGGGTGCCTATGACGGGACTGCAGGGTCCTGGGGGTAGCTGTGGAATAACATAGGCAGAGTACAGTAAGAGTGTATATGCAGATTGTACACAGTGATTGGCCGAGTGGTCATGTCATACAGGCAGAGAGGGCGCTAAGCACCTGTCACCTTCTTATATGCTACCCTGCTCAGCACCCGCCAACCTGTCATCACCACAGATAGCTTCCACACAGATGTGGCCACATACACCTATCCTCCGCATGCCACAGACTTTGCCACACCATGTATCCTACCACACAGGTTTGTAGTGCGTTTCCATCTTGGGGGTTATTCTGGTTCACTCGGAAAGGCACAATCACTCTCTAGTGGAAAAAAACCATTTGCACTGCAGGTGGGGCTGATGTAACATGTGCAGAGAGAGTTAGGTTGTGGTGTTTTATTTCTGTGCAGGGTAAATACTGTCTGCATTATTTTACAAACCCCACCCAAATCTAACTCTCTCTGCACATGTTACATCTGACCCACCTGCAGTGCATATGGTTTTGTCCATTAGAGAGTGAGTGTGCCTTTCTGAGTGAACCAGAATAACCCCCTTATTTGCATCACTAATGTAGTAACCAAATTTTCATAGTGTATCCTGACCACTAAACAGTCCTGAGATCTCCTTACGATAAATAACAAACATTTTACACCCCCCCCCCCCCCCCCCCCCCCCCCACAAAAAGAAATAGAGGTTTGACCTTGATACGTTGCTACTGATTGCTCTTGAAATGTAAGTTTCTCCTGGAAAGGGCAAATCCCCCGCACATCAGGTAGGACAGGAACAGAGCAGCATGTGGGGGTCAGGAGGCCTGGGGAGGTGGTAACAGATCTGTGAGTTATCTGCAGAGCGGCTTCTGCTGGCATTTGGCCGGTGGCTTCTGCTTGAGTAACCTCTAACCCCGTGAGACTGAAGTACGCAACTCCGGGACCAGCTCTGCTTTCAACTCTCCCATTCCGGCCCCTCTATCATTTAGGGGGGGACATTTGTGTTTCATGCTTTCCTCTCTGCATGTTGCTATTTCAGTGATGGTCAGAAAGAGGGATTTATCTCTTCACTTTCCCTGGAAATGTATAGCCGGGGAATTCTACACTGCATATTACTATATTCTCCCTATTCTGTGGGCAAATCATGTATTAGTTGGAGGACGGAAACCTTGAACGTGTATCATTTAATATTCTCTAACAATGATACATTGTATACATATTCCATTTTTTCATCAATGAGAAAATGGCATGTCTGCGATTTGTTAGGATGTTTGTGCTGCCTGTATCTGCAATCTGTACGTACGTATGTAGGAGATTGTCCCCGGCGGCTGTGGGATTGTGTGAGTGACGACTGCCGGTAAATATTCGACATTTAGCAATATTCTGAATGGAAGCCTGTTGCGGAGAGTTCAGTTCTTCTGTACCTAGGGGGGCAGCACCTTTAAAACCAGGTTGTGCCAGACCTACAGTCTATTAGCCGCTACGTGGATCGGCGATTGTCCCCTCGTGGGCTCCGTGGCACGCTCCGCTCGTCACAACTTTACTAAAGGTAATAGATGGTGGCGTGGACCCCGAGAACCCTCGCGGCTCGTCGTACGCTACATAAGTTCCGTAGCGTAAGCGGTGGCAGCAAAGATGAGGAAGTATCATAATATTTATCTTTAAGGCAGGTATCCCATTTGGGAGGATTGTGCCCAAAAATAACACTTGGTTCAACTATTTGAGCCACAGCTGCGATGAGATCACGCCACTCCCTGGTTCATTATACAGTTATGACGTAGTTGGCATGTAAGGTATCAGCCACTCGCTGGCACGACACTGGTCAGCAGAGAGCTGGAGACTGCCGGAACATCCCTATATAATGGTGACTGCCGCCTTGGAGGACATGTCACTGATTACGGCCGAGTCCCTGCAGTCGTTGGCAGGACTTTCACCAGGGGATTGAATTTAATAAGTAGGAAAGAAAACCACTCGGTTCCCTTTAGATCTTTTCCAGTATTTATTATATGCCTGTCCTGATCCTTGACCTGCGCTGCTTTGAGCTGGCGGAGAGGGGGGGAGTGTGATGGCCCAACTATCCCCACAAAAGAATTAAGAAGGGAAACAGGGCTTATGTAACAGGAGAAATGAGCACCCTGCGTCAGTTTCGGGGCTGCGCTGTCCCCTGGCGACACCGAGCAAGTTAATCACAGTCCCGGATAAAGAGGGGGAGGCTGAGAGGCCATAAATAACCCCTCTGAGTTATGGACGGCTGTATGTAAAACGTCTGCTCTGATTTGCCACTGAATATTTAAAGTGTGCAGCCCTTAATTTAAAACCCAAACCTTGCAAGCTTGGGACCTGGCCGTGCCAAATTAGGGGCTGCCTAACGAGGCAGGTTTGGGGAGTGATGGATGACTGGTGGCGCAGCGCCAAAGCCGCAGAACATTTAAAGGGCTACGGAGCTTGAAAGCTGTTTATTTTGCAAAAAAAAAAGGTCTTATACAAGCGGCAGCACTGGAGCCTGACAGATGATCAGATAAGGCTTTTGTTGGTGCGTAGTGTTCAGGTCCACATGTAGCGCGCAGGTAAACTCGGCTGGTCTGTCGTCCTATGTCTATGGAAAACGTACACTTTTTATGGGATGTTCACACTTTGTAGCACTTATTATTCAAGGGGCCTTCAGTGTGGTGTTACACAATCATTCTCTACCCGCCTCCCAACCTGCAGCCAGACAGTGAGTGGCTGCTATCATGGTTTTTGGTGGATGGGTAGAGCTATCCTCCAATCAGAATGCCGCATTCTCTATCCGCCCCCCAACCTGCAGCCAGACAGTGACTAGCTGTTGGCATGCTGGTTGTCGATGGCTATAGCTACTGTATGAACCAATCAGAGCGCTGACAGCTGGTCACTGCATGGAAGAATGCAGAGTGATGGCGTGCTATGGTTTCTTAAGCTTATTTCTTAAATCTGTAGTTGTAATATAACGTACTGGGAATGTTTTCCTTGCGCTCTTGTTGGGATCCTGCATTTTCACATAAACCGCGGCACTTGTGCAGTAACATTCCTCCTAATTAATGGGCGCTGTGTGTGTGTGTTTTAGGGCTTTACCCTCTGTCTGTTCGCTTCACATAAGCATGGCGATTCCAGGAAGGTGCACGCGTGTATAATCCTGGCTGCGCTGACTCTGTACACCTTGTGACGCCACACACACGTGTTATAACATTGCTGGATAGGTGATGTCACTGGACATGTACAGCCCTTACAACCAAGAATAAGTCATCCTGTGTGTGTGTGATGTCACTGGGTCCTAGTGACCTTTATAGGCTGGAGAATATTGACCCACAAAAATGTCAGCCTCCACTGTAGGAGCTTTTTTTGTCCACACACTAGAACACACTAGAACATATGGTATAAAGGTTGGAACAAACTTAAATGTTAAGTATGTTGGAATGAGCGTGGATATTCAGGGTCTGATTTACACTCACGTGTTGTATTGGACGTACAGAAGGCAAATGTGAAAAATACTTCTAATTGTACTCAAACATTACAGGGGTCGTCGGGTGTGGATCGTATTGTCGACCCGACTTAGGTCGACAGGGTTCTATGTCAACATGGGTGAAGGTCGACATGGTTTTAGATCGACATGGGGATCCAAACAAGAGCGCACGGGAAAACATTCCCAGTACGTTATATTCCAACTACAGATTTAACAAATAAGCTTAAAATACCATAGCACGCCATCACTCTGCATTCTTCCATGCAGTGACCAGCTGTCAGCGCTCTGATTGGTTCATACAGTAGTTATAGCCATCGACAACCAGCATGCCGACAGCTATTCACTGTCTGGCTGCTCGCAATGCTTCGGGCATGGTGCCTCGCTGCGCTCGCAATGCTTCTGGCACGGTGCCTCGCTGCGCTCGCAATGCTTCGGGCATGGTGCCTCGCTACGCTCGGTACACTATTTTATTCTCCCACCACACCCTAGTGGATGGTAGGGCATGAAATACCGCCTGTCGGCTCATATAACAGTGAAAAAACCCATGTCAACCTAGACACCTGTGGACCTAGTTGCCTGTTGACCCAACGATGTCGACCTAATGACTATCAACCTAAGTCGGGTCGACAATACGACCGTATCCCGGGTCGTCCACCTTTGGGCAGCCCTTGCTATTTAATAACTGTATTGATAATTTAATGGTAGAATAGTTCACATTGAACATCCAATAGACTTTTATCTCTGCCTGTTCAACAAATAATTCCCTTTATCAAACGCTGTTTGCTTTGTTTCTTGTGTTTTGTGTGTAATTTACCGTAGACAAGTCTTGTATTTAATGATTGCAATTAGCAGAAGTGAGGTGTCATGCATATATGGCACTGGGTAGGGACCAATTTCCCGTGTTACCTGGTTAATATAGACTATGTGATGGATTTTGCAGAGCTTGTACGAGCACTGAGCAGGGAAATGCGGTTTTAATGGGCTGTTAATCTTTATAACTTGTGTGCTCGTGTGAAAGCTTCAATCTATCCTTATGTCGTACAGGCTTTCCTGATTGGAGTGCGGTCCCAGCCTGTTGTGTCCTGTATAGTGCTTGGCCCATTGTCTGGCTGATGGAAGCACTTTCTACGACGGCTGTACACACAGACATTGGCTTGTTTCATGTCCTGCAATTGTCAGTCTTGACTATAAGTGTGATCTTCTATAAAGGGAGAGAACGTCTGCAAACGGGCTACTCACTGTAACGGTCCTGATCTTTATTGGTGCTTCCTGTGCGGACAGCCGTCTGTTCTCCAACGCAATTGTTTGTATATTTGTGTCCTAGCTCTCAGTCTTGCCCCTAAAACATGGAGCCCCCCACCCCTTCGTCCTCTCCCTCACTCGCCCGCCTTCATGTACAATTTCCACAGGGCCATACTTAAACCCTGGAGGCTGTAAATTAAAAGCACTTTATTTGATAGTCGGCCTGTCAGGGGCCCCTCTCCTTCAAACTTTTTGTAACTCAAGAGGCTTACAGCATGAGGTCAGGGTCCCTGAAGGTATAATGCTTGGCAGAGCGGGATTCTGGGAAAGAAAGGACGACTTCTGGGACTCTGGTTACAATGTAATATTCCAGCACTCTGATCCTTAAGAAAAACATTTCTCTCATCCTCTGTAGAATGTAATTTTCTGTTACATTTTGCGTCGTAGGCACAGCGGAACGCAGCTCACAGTATGGGTGACGCAGAGCTGCAACTTCAGATGCACAAGCAGGTGATCCGATGTCGGGTCACTATATATACAGCCCGCTGATCAGTGCGCACTAGCAGGTGATCAGATGTCGGGTCACTATACACACCCCGCTGATCAGTGCGCACTAGCAGGTGATCGGATGTTGGGTCACTATATACAGCCCGCTGATCAGTGCGCGCTAGCAGGTGATCAGATGTCGGGTCACTATACACACCCCGCTGATCAGTGCGCACTAGCAGGTGATCGGATGTTGGGTCACTATATACAGCCCGCTGATCAGTGCGCGCTAGCAGGTGATCAGATGTCGGGTCACTATATACAGCCCGCTGATCAGTGTGCGCTAGCAGGTGATCGGATGTCGGGTCACTATATACAGCCCGCTGATCAGTGCGCACTAGCAGGTGATCGGATGTCGGGTCACTATATACACCCCGCTGATCAGTGCGCACTAGCAGGTGATCGGATGTTGGGTCACTATATACAGCCCGCTGATCAGTGCGCACTAGCAGGTGATCCGATGTCGGGTCACTATATACAGCCCGCTGATCAGTGCGCACTAGCAGGTGATCCGATGTCGGGTCACTATATACAGCCCGCTGATCAGTGCGCACTAGCAGGTGATCCGATGTCGGGTCACTATATACAGCCCGCTCTATACACATTGTGTCTGTAATGTGTCTATGCTATGTGCCCTGGAGCAGCTTATATATATTATTAGTGGAACGTGTCTGTGCCTGTCCATCAATACTGACCATTATCAGTGATATCACTTGTTTTTCTGCAGTCTCATGAATCCAGGCCACAGAATGGCAGCAACCACACTGCGTAGGCAGTGGAGGCCTAGAAATATAATTGGGACAACATTAACTCCAACATAAATGTATTTTTTTTTTCAGGCCCGTTGGTTCTGGGAAGGTTATTTCCGCTCGATGAAATTAATCGCATTGACGACGCTCCAGATCATCAATGACCGAATCTACCCCTACGCCTCCAGATCATACGAGGAGTGGAACGACCCCCTGTCTGTGGTAACGTGTCTTCCTGTAGCATTATGCTTATACACATATGTAGCTGCGCGAAGAGGTGGCTATCCTGGGCTTTGTGGTCACTTCATGAAAAACGTGTGTTCAGCAGCAAAAGTCAGCATCCCCCTACAGGGGGGGGGGGGATAAAGTGAAAGAGACTCCGGGGAATGTTCTATCCAAGTCTTAGTAAGGAATGCTACCTGCTGGAAGTGGCAGCGTCTGCCTCTGTGGCTGATGCTAAACCTTGTTTGATGGATCATTTAGGACCGGTTTATTCTCCCCGTCCCCTTTCATATAATTTTATAAGATGGTTTCCATCCCAAACACCGCGAGTGTCGGCATTTGGACCATGTACGTAGCTTTGTATATAGAGAATTACTTTCTACTTTGAAGCATATGTTACACTGCAGAGAAGCATGTAATGCAAGGTCATATTAGGGATGCAGCAAATCCAGGTCTCCCTGAGCGGTCACCACTGAGGACTTTACCCTCACTTGGCTTCTGGCCCTTATTCAGATCTGATCGCAGTACAGATTTGTTCTCAAAATGGGCAAAACCATGTGCACTGCAGGTGGGGCAGATGTTACCTGTGCAGAGACACAGGTGACTTCATTAGCACCTCAGTCAGTTTGATTTAGCCATCTGTGCTTAGCCAGGGATATAATTAATCCCTGGCCCGAGGAACCTCGCCCATTGATCCTGGCCAGAGGAACCTCGCCCATTGATCCTATATGAAGTGCGTAGTCCAGTGGTTCCCAAACTGTGTGCCTAGGCTCCCTGGGGTGCCTCTTGACACTTGCAGGGGTGCCTTCGGTTGGTGGACCAAGATCAATTCATATTATTTATGGTCAATGTACCAGGCAAAACCAGTGGCTGCCAATCATAATATATGTGGACAAACAGAAGCAAATCCTGTCCCTCACCAGATAACTGTGACATATAAACACAATGCACTTCATTTAATATTTTTTTTTTCTGAATTCCTCGATAAAAAGCATTTGGCCTAGGGGTGCCTTGAAAATATGTTGATGCTCTAGGGTGCCATGATTCGAAAAAGTTTGGGAACAACTGGCATAGTCCAATGGATCGCAGACGCCGTCCTCAAGTCCCTCCCACAGTCCAGGATGTGGGGATATACATGATGGTCCAGATATTTAACTCGAGCTGCGTTACTAATTAAGTCACCTGTGCTCAAGCATGGCTAAACTTAAGAGCTGGACTGTAATTGTCAAGTCTGGGAACCTCTGGCCTTATCTCTACAGTCTCTGTAGTGGGTGGTGGTTTCACACGTTTTATAAGCTGCTTACAGGGTCCCCGTCTTGTATGTAAGAGGTGTCTACACTAATTATACCTGACCTTAATGAACTATATGAGGGGTTTCCAGCTCCACTTGTGGATGTCTGTAATCATGCACAGGTGAGACAATCTATGTTCCCAGGTCAGTAATTATCCCACCTGCGGACACAGGCAGACACCCACAGAACATAACCTGCTGGTGTGTAGGGCTCGCTGTATGGCCTACGCTGCCTTTCCCAGTGCTGACAGGACACCTGCCGACAGGTGTGGGGTCCCCAGTTGCTGTATATATGGGGGGATGTTCTTCCCTGCAATCAGAACTGGGAGCCTGGAGCTATTGTTTCCTGCCTCCCGTCATTCTTAAAGGAAGAGCACAGGTGGGGGACAGGACGTGTGACCCATCTACCCCTCAATTTGTCACCTTGAGGAAAGTGTCCCCCAGCGTGGTCCGTTTTATGCTTTTCATTCCCCCACCCAGTGACGGCACCGTCGCGTTTCAGCCTCATGATCTGCATTAGTGTCTGGTCACGTTACACTGATCATCTGCTACTTATTATCCCAGGCACAATAGACCCTACTCTCCAAGCCGGGACGTCACTGCAATCATGGGCGGGGTCCCATTATAGGGATGCCACGCCCCCACTCTGTCATGTGATGTATTGCATCACATTTGGCGCTGTCTCCCGCCACTTAATAATGGGAATGCTAAAAATATATATAGCTACGATATTGTGTGTTCATGTTTCGGCATACATGGCCTTGATGTGTGCTAGTGCGGCAGAATACACGGATGTGCGTCCTATAGAGGATAAGAATAGTTACACCGTGTTCCCCCGGTGGCTGTACCTAGTTGGGCAATAATCGCCAATGCCCGACGGTGACCGAAGTGTTTCCCCTGTATTCGGGATTACATTATTATTCTCGCTCGTTCTCTGTCCCATCACCAGTAATGCCGGCCTGGCAGGCACGTCTCGGCCAGGGAAGGGTTAATCGGGCTCCGCTTATGGCCTTTAACCACTGCGGGATGAGAATCATGCTGACATTCTTTCTCAGCGTATGCTGTGGAAATACATTGTGCATAATTGGAGCAAAACATAAAATAAATCAAGATTTTCCTTTTTCTAAGGTCTGGTAATTCATAATTGAAACCACATTGGTGGCTGCGGGTTGGTATTTAAGAAGCAGAAGAAGAAAAAATGTCAAAATACCAAGAGAAGCTAAAACGAGCCGTGGGCTCCATCCGTCATGACTGTGCGTTCACATGGCTGCCCGGCGCGGCCTTGTAGGCCAGGGATGAAAGGGAACGCGGAGGTGGGAGGGGCCATGGTGGCGGCAATTTCCAGGCCCTTGATGACAGCTGTATGTGCTTCTTACACTAGTAATGGCTGAACAATGATTGTGATCATTGATGGTCTGTCAGACACGGGACACCTAGAACCCCAGCTGTCACTGAGGAAAGCAGACTGTTGTAGATCAGACCTGGGTGACCCACGGCCGCTCAGATGTAGTAGAGTGGGGTTACTATGAGCCCCACAGTGCAGGAGAGGGACAAACCCAAAGTGGCTGCTGGTGCAGCCAGCCTGTGAGGACCCACGTGGTCAGACGTGATCATATTGTATGGCATACACAGCCTTTAGTAACCGATGACCACTTAGTTCCCAGTATCCTATTCGTGTAAGGGTGGAGGTGTGATCTGAAGAAATAGCTCTGCATGTCCGCGAGCCACTAACATGATGGAGCACCAAAGTGGCCATATGGCGCAGACAGGGATGGATGCGTGCTTGGGTGCTGTCGGGCCCTGACAGCAGCTTATATTCTGCTTTGCTGGAGTCGCCGCCATTTCTGAGATGTGTAGTTACCAGCGTCCTGGGTACATCTATCTCCAGAGACTGTTCCGGCACTCTCCAGTCACATGTTTATTATTCAGGGCTGCCTGTTACATGAGAGTATTCCTTCTCCTCCCACGCTTACATACATGTGCAATAATTATCTCAGGTTACCCCTCCCCCACACGCTTTCATACATATGTAGTGATCATCTCAGGTTACCCCTCCCCCACACGCTTACATACATGTGTAGTGATCATCTCAGGTTACCCCTCCCCCACACGCTTACATACATGTGTAGTGATCATCTCAGGTTACCCCTCCCCCACACGCTTACATACATGTGCAGTGATCATCTCTGTAACCCCCCACGCTTACATACATGTGCAATAATTATCTCAGGTTACCCCTCCCCCACACGCTTTCATACATGTGCAATAATTATCTCAGGTTACCCCTCCCCCACAAGCTTACATACATGTGTAGTGATTATCTCAGTGTAACCCCCCACCCATGCTTACACACATGTGCAGTGATTAACTTAGTGTTCAATCGGGAAAGCATATTAAAAATTAGTTTTTCTTCTAGGACGTCACAGTTGTGGGCAGTCCCAGGCCGCCGACGTCACAAAAGGGTCGTGCCCGGGCTGCAACATCATGAGATGGGCGGGCCCGGCCGCTGCCATCACTAAAGGGGGTGGGCCCGGTCCCGCCAAAGTTCCTGTACTGCTGGGGAAGCGCCGGGCATCGCCGTCTACAGCTTCCCCACGCACACCGTTGGGGCAGGCACCCAGGCTCTTTTAGCGGCGCGCTGCTAGAGGGGCAGGGCAAATTTTGCCCTTTAAAAATCGGGCAGGGCGCAGCGCCCCGCTAAAACAGCCTAGCGGGAACACTAGAAGTTTAGTTTACAAAAAAAAAGCATATATAAAAAGATACATACATGTGCACCAAAAAAACATGAAAAACTTGTGTCAATCACAAGCCCGTCTGTCTAATACTGCCCATACACTTGTGAGATGTTGCATGCAATCATTAGATTTCGACCACATCTAGCCGATTAAATTGAATGATTTGTATGCATTTTTAAGGAACCATTTCACACGATATCCAATGTCGCGTGGATATATAGCACAGAATATCTATTAAATTGCTGGAGCGATCACATGTGGCTACACTCAATTGCAATCCACGGGTGGAGAGCTCTCTCAGCCAATCAGGGGGCGGCACAGTGTTTCTGCCGCCACCACTGACCCCTGCTAGCGCTAAACTACGCCGCCTCCCTCTTCCAGCACCCGATGTGGCATCTCAAGCACTTGATGGCATGCGCCATCGGGTGCTGAAAGGGAGCAAGTTTTGAACGATAAGATGCGATCGGATTCGATGGGCATCACACTTCGATTTAGCATCGAATGCGATCACATAGGTGTACGAGTGGCATAACGCTTGCGTCTATTGCTGTGTACACACCAAAACGATTTGGATTTATCTTGCGATCCGATTTTGCATACGATCCGATTCCATCTGTATTCAGATGAATGGATCTTATACAGATCCAACCTGCAGCAGGTAGGATCAGAATCGGATCCAACCAAATGATTTTGACCCAATCTGCATCTAATCCGTCTGAATTGGATCCAGATTGATGGGATTGTGCCCAAATCGTTTTGGTGTGTACCCAGCATAACTTCTGTTACTGTGGATCTAGACTGGTTCCACTAAGTAGACTATATCACATACATGTGCAGGGAGTATCTCCACGTACTCTTCTCTCACAGCACACTGTATCACATACATGTGCAGGGAGTATCTCCACGTACTCTTCTCTCACAGCACACTGTATCACATACATGTGCAGGGAGTATCTCCACGTACTCTTCTCTCACAGCACACTGTATCACATACATGTCCAGGGAGTATCTCCACGTACTCTTCTCTCACAGCACACTGTATCACATACATGTCCAGGGAGTATCTCCACGTACTCTTCTCTCACAGCACACTGTATCACATACATGTCCAGGGAGTATCTCCACGTACTCTTCTCTCACAGCACACTGTATCACATACATGTGCAGGGAGTATCTCCACGTACTCTTCTCTCACAGCACACTGTATCACATACATGTGCAGGGAGTATCTCCACGTACTCTTCTCTCACAGCACACTGTATCACATACATGTCCAGGGAGTATCTCCACGTACTCTTCTCTCACAGCACACTGTATCACATACATGTCCAGGGAGTATCTCCACGTACTCTTCTCTCACAGCACACTGTATCACATACATGTGCAGGGAGTATCTCCACGTACTCTTCTCTCACAGCACACTGTATCACATACATGTGCAGGGAGTATCTCCACGTACTCTTCTCTCACAGCACACTGTATCACATACATGTGCAGGGAGTATCTCCACGTACTCTTCTCTCACAGCACACTGTATCACATACATGTGCAGGGAGTATCTTTTTTCCATCGCGTTCTTACCCCTGCACAGTAATGGGCCGGTAGCTGAGCAGTTTGCCCCTAACCTTGTGTCAGACTTCCGCCCCTCCTTCCAGCCCAGCTGATTTATTGGCTATCACATTGGAGAAGGTCAGGAGGTCTCAGACGGCAGACATGCAGGCAGGGGTCCGCCCTTTCACGACGTTTGGAAATAAACCTTAAAATGCCTATATGAAAGGGTTTACTTTACTGGGGTACTTTGTTATCGGGAAGCTTATAATGGCACGCCTGGTCCGGCTGTTGGAGCGCTGACCCCGGGCCCCTGCTCTGGCTGTCGGAGCGCTGGCCCCGGGCCCCTGCTCCTATGTATAAGCTGCTCATAGGTCTCTCCAAACCCGTCCAGTTCATTATTTCCCACTGCCCCGGCCACCAGCACCCGATACCCCATAACTGGCTGTGTCCCCGGTGTCCCGTCAGGGTCAGCAGGTGCTGGCAGGGACAGCTGCTGCATAGCGTGTGGGTAGAACCTTTTGATTACCATGGTCTGTATTCTCTTACTGGGCCACAGGTGCTGGTGTCATCTGGGTACAATGTTTCATGTCTTTACTATCTCTGGCGCATTGGGATTGCTGGTGGCAGAGCGAGATGCGGGCACATATTACACTACACAGCGCTTTATAAGGGTTATACCATTGTATTAATAGCGCTGACTGACCAATCACACGCTGGATACAAGTGAACCTATAAACTGACATGAAATGTTGCACCAACCTGTCCTGCAGCATATGCCAGTGGGTGTGTACTGGTGGAGTAGGTTTTATTGCACACCACCAATAATTATAAAGTTTGCCCCATTTGTATATTACTGCTGTAATGTGGAATTGATGTTTCCGTGTCTGGCTCAGACCACTAGCGGACCCTCCATCTGCGGCATTTGGCGCTGAATAGGTTAATATTGTAGTGAGACGGAGGGGGCTCTGGGTCACATCATACCGCAAGGTGCTGTGAAGTCTGACTTGTTTATACCGTGTTCCACAACAGTATAATTGCTAGTGGCACAGCCGGCTGACTGCTTCCATATGCACACCCCTACTTGTGAATATGCATCAGGGTGATGGACAATGGGGGCCTTGTGTACGGGGGAGGTACCGGGGATGTGCCCAATCTTATCCGTGCTTTGCTGCGTTCACCCTGGACCCGAGCTTAGCATGGTGTGCGCTGTACTCTTCCATGTAGCGTACAGTATATACCTCTATATGCGTTCTGTAGGAACTCCACGGGGCATGCTGGGACTGGATCTCTGTACTGGGTGGGGGGCTCTGTAACTGGGGACCCTTATCCTAAGTACTGCAGAGTACGGCGTCAGCTGACCTGCTCTTTGGTGACCTCATTGAGGCATGAGGCTCTTCGTGCCCCATGACTATGTTATATAATTAGTATTAGTGATTTCCTGCTCTGTGTTCTAATAACAAATGTTGGCTTCAGTTGTACGGATTAAGGTGGGTTCCAGTTATCGCAGATCATTGATCGCCGTACGTGGTCCTATTAGCCCCGATAATCAGGTGCCTCAGACGGGCAAGGCAAAATCCCCGATGGCATGTGGATGGCTGGCAGACCAGGTCTTGGTCATCAACATATGATCGACACAAACTATAGGTCGACATGGTCCCAG
Organism: Crinia signifera; assembly: GCF_055691185.1. Classification (NCBI taxonomy): domain Eukaryota; kingdom Metazoa; phylum Chordata; class Amphibia; order Anura; family Myobatrachidae; genus Crinia; species Crinia signifera. The sequence goes on from NC_139227.1 coordinate 94,519,152, forward strand.
TGCGTTTTTCATTACTCCCCCCCCCCCCCCCACGTTTGTTTGGCCTTCTTCGCACGGGGGCTGGGATTGGGAATGGTAAAGTGGCTGAAGCATGGCGAGCGAAGTAGTGCACTAATTGGGGATTCCCGTGCCCAGGTGTCGTCATTGACCCAAATAAAAGTGAAGAACTGATGCTGACCTTTTCATGTCCACCTTTTTCCAGCGTCGACGTAATGCAGATCGACCTGCTAGACCACATCCGTCCCAGATAGGCGCCAGCTTTTTGGGGGCTTTGGAGGGGAAAACACAGGTTATATGGAAGCTTTGCCGGAATGTGTACCCCCGTTTATGGGTATTGGGGTGCTGGAATGTGTACCCAGTTTATGTGGATTGGGGGTGCAGGAATGTGTACCCTGTTTATGGGGGTGCACGCATGTGTACCCTGTTTATTGGGGTGCAGGAATGTGTACCCTGTTTATTGGGGTGCAGGAATGTGTACCCTGTTTATGGGGGTGCAGGCATGTGTACCCTGTTTATTGGGGTGCAGGCATGTGTACCCTGTTTATGTGGATGGAGGGTGCAGGAATGTGTGCCCTGGTTATGGGTGTGCAGAAGTGTATGCCCCGTTTATGGTGGTGGGGTGCAGGAATGTGTACCCTGGATATGGGGGTGCAGGAATGTGTACCCTGGATATGGGGGTGCAGGAATGTGTACCCTGGATATGGGGGTGCAGGAATGTGTACCCTGGATATGGGGGTGCAGGAATGCGTTTATGGGGGTGGGGTTGAAATGCTTCGTGGCGAGCGCAGCGAGCCCGCAAAGGGGGGCGATCCGTGTCCCCCCACCTTGTCGGGATTCCGACCGCCGGGATCCCGACCGCCGGGAAATCGTATCGGATCCAGCATAAGAATGGAGGTGTAGGACTTTTTATAAAATAGCCCCTAAGTCTGCCATGCACATCTCACCAGAACCAGACCACAGAGGCGTACTTACCCGGGAATATCTCTACCATAAATATATAAGGGGGTAAAAAATCCCAAACACAGTAAGGGTCAGACTCCCTGTAATGGGTGTTTATGGGAGAATGAAGTGATCATCTTGCTGACATTTGACCTTGGGACTGTCCATTCAGAGAGCAGCAAGACTGAGTAGTACTGCGTGTTAGTCACAGAGCTCACCAAGCTCCCAGAACTGTGCACGGGACGCATTCTCTGGCTTATTGTTGGCTTATTCATTCATGTGCCCGTAATGCTGTTTTTGTGTTACCTATGTGTTTATTGATTCCTGTCCAGTGGTGCCCATTAGGAAGTGGAGCGCTCCCACCCCCCCACCCCCTACTCCCTGTCTGCACAACTGTTGCTGGCGTTCTTATTAGGAACAGACTGTGTCCCCCTCGCTTGCCAACCCCTCTGGGTTCCATCTCCTTGGCAGGACTCGGGAGTGGGGCTTAGAGTCAGGGTCGCCCTAATTAAAATTCAAATCTTGTAACTCTGTAAAACGAATGTTATAAACGCACTCGTAGTTATTTCTCTTTAATGGACTCCTTGGCCATTTTGTCTTGCCAAAGAACAACTGTAGTTTTTGTTTGAGTTATTTAATCTGTCTCTATCGCAGACTATTTACCTTTTCTGTTCTGTCCGTGCCCACTTTGTGTCAGTGCTATGTCTTTGCTACACCGCGTTCCATTTCCTTTCCCAGCGTCAGATGCGCGGCACTTTCCAGCCGCTGCCAGGCTTTGAGTAGGGAGGGCGATTTCCACTCTGAGGATGACTTAACGGACTAACGTGAGCTGTTCTTTCCCCACGCCACTTCAAAGTCCCCCTACCCCCATCTCGCGCTCCTTCCTCTGCTATTATATTAGTGCAGACGATCGGACCTATGTGATACAGTCACGTCATCTGCTGCCTTAATATCTGCCAACTGCATTTAAGTTTTCTGGCTGCAAGGAGAATCTCCGGCACCCTTGGAAAAAGTTTATTGCACCTTCGGACGACTTTAACTTAGCAGTTGGTGTGTTCTCTCTTGCAAGTACATTGGTTTTTTTGTCTAGCTTCCCTCTGCTGTATTCAGCCATGTCTTTATATTATCAGTAGGTTTTATGTTGAATCCAAGCACTACAAAAGCCAAGTCTGCTTGTTGATATACATGAATGAAAAGCACAGAGAAATGTAGAAGGAAAGCTTAGGTGCATGGTAATAATGTGAAGGTGCCGGCTCCAATGTTTGGTCCTCCGATGCCGATATGTAAATAACATGAGCATCCAATCAGGTGATGACATTACATGGGCACATCCGGAGCCGACACACACTGAGCGCACACACACGCAGGTTACATATGTGTCGGAGTTGTGCTTTGCAGGGAAACTGCTCTGTATGATAAATACTGGGCCAGATTGTGGGTGACGTAGGAGCGCCTGTTTCTGGTGGAACAGGTGTAAGTACTAATAGCGCTGTGAATGTGCAGGCTTGGAGCAGTGCTGTTATACACAGAGGGTGGTAAATCTGCCACATTATTGTGCCTGCTTGTGTCAGGATTACAGTAACTTCAGTATTAATTATTAGGGTTATATATGATCATCATATGTTTCATGTACTTGGTTTATTTTGGATGTTTAATTTTGAGAGACAGAAATGTAATTGGAACGTGTGTTCTGTGGCACAGTCAGCTCGTAATAACGTGGCTGGTATTACGTGTCACTGATGATCCTGGTATTACGGGTCATAGAAACATAGAATTTAATAGCAGATCAGAACCACTTGCCCATCTAGTATGTCACTGAGGATCCCGGTGGTGCGCGTCACTGAGGATCCCGGTGGTGCGCGTCACTGAGGATCCCGGTGGTGCGCGTCACTGAGGATCCCGGTGGTGCGCGTCACTGAGGATCCCGGTGGTGCGCGTCACTGAGGATCCCGTAGCACCTAGAACCTGGCACTTCCCCAGTTACAGAGCTTCCTCATTACTCTGAGGTATTGTACAGTGCCGGATTATAATCCTTATGAACGTTCCCCAGTTGTCAGTGTACACACCATGGTGATGCCTAAACCTCAGCCATTTGTATCCCTTGTCTCCTGAATAAGAGGGGCTCTGTTAGTAATTTCGATCAGTGGCGGGGGGGAGCAGATTGGGTACGGTGGGTGACTTGGCCTGCGCCTAGCATCTAACATATGGTGTGTGTTTTATTTTGTCTTCTAGAAATGGAGTAGCGTGAGTAACCCCCTCTACCTGCCCCTAATCCCACCTCAGTCTCAGGGGTTCACTGCCGTGGTGCTGACCTACGATCGGGTGGAAAGTCTCTTCCGAGTCATCACAGAGGTCTCCAAGGTCCCCAGCTTGTCCAAGCTGCTGGTGGTGTGGAACAATCAGAACAAGAGCCCGCCTGAAGGTAATCCTCTGCCAGAATGTGCGCATGCAGGCCCCCCCCAACACACACACCGCCTCCGTCGTCTTATATAGCGCAGCAGATTCTATTACAGTCTTATATAGCGCAGCAGATTCCGTTACAGCGTCTGATATAGCGCAGCAGATTCTGTTAGTGTCTTATATAGCGCAGCAGATTCCGTTAGTGTCTTATATAGCGCAGCAGATTCTGTTAGTGTCTTATATAGCGCAGCAGATTCCGTTAGTGTCTTATATAGCGCAGCAGATTCTGTTAGTGTCTTATATAGCGCAGCAGATTCTGTTAGTGTCTTATATAGCGCAGCAGATTCCGTTACAGTGTCTTATATAGCGGAGCAGATTCTGTTAGTGTCTTATATAGCACAGCAGATTCCGTTACAGTGTCTTATATAGCGCAGCAGATTCCGTTAGTGTCTTATATAGCGCAGCAGATTCCGTTACAGCGTCTTATATAGCGCAGCAGATTCCGTTACAGTGTCATATAGCGCAGCAGATTCCGTTACAGTGTCATATAGCGCAGCAGATTGTAGACAGTGGTAAAACAAACATAGCGCAGCAGATTGTAGACAGTGGTAAAACAAAAAGACAGACTTAGGAGGTAAGAGGGCCCTGCTGCATGACAATTTACCATTCGGAGATGAGTCTAATCTCCTTTCCTGGGTGTATATAATGTGTGCACCAATCTGTGAGCGGAACCATTCAGCTCACCCCTTAGCGTGTTACAGCGTTGTATCTGTGATTACACTCCTTGTTACAAGGCTGGATGCCGTCCTTTAAGGCTGGATGCTGTCCTTCCATGCCCCCTCCAGTCTGTGACCTATCGGTCAGTAAGGGGACATACTATCTGGGACAGTGTATGGGGATTATGCAGGGGTCCAAGATAAATGCCCCACCCCCACATCCCCTAGCAGTGACCTTACCCATCAAAGCTGCTGTCATTTAGTGACCATTAAAGGCAGGATGTGTCTGAGGAGTTAAGCCTGAGGATTGGGTTTAAAGTGAGCAATAATCTTGACCGTGGCAGATAAGCCCCTTCTCATCCCTCCGCAGAGACACCTTTTATGACCACATCTATTCCTTGTAGTTGTAATGGTGTTCCACCTCCAGCCCTCTGATAGACCTATAAATATCCCGCGCTGGGTAAGTGCACTACATGCCGCTCCAGCCCTCTGATAGACCTATAAATATACTGCGCTGGGTAAGTGCACTACATGCCGCTCCAGCCCTCTGATAGACCTATAAATATCCCGCGCTGGGTAAGTGCACTACATGCCGCTCCAGCCCTCTGATAGACCTATAAATAGCCTGCGCTGGGTAAGTGCACTACATGCCGCTCCAGCCCTCTGATAGACCTATAAATATACTGCGCTGGGTAAGTGCACTACATGCCGCTCCAGCCCTCTGATAGACCTATAAATATCCCGCGCTGGGTAAGTGCACTACATGCCGCTCCAGCCCTCTGATAGACCTATAAATAGCCTGCGCTGGGTAAGTGCACTACATGCCGCTCCAGCCCTCTGATAGACCTATAAATATCCCGCGCTGGGTAAGTGCACTACATGCCGCTCCAGCCCTCTGATAGACCTATAAATATCCCGTGCTGGGTAAGTGCACTACATGCCGCTCCAGCCCTCTGATAGACCTATAAATATCCCGCACTGGGTAAGTGCACTACATGCTGCTGCACATGTATGTGAGAACCCATATCAGATTTACTGTAGTAAATGTTCTAGGAGATGGCGGTCTGTAGAGATGGCGGGTGGCTGTGTAAGGGGATATTGCTGCACAGCAGGCCGGGGGAATGTGTGTCAGAAGACTGTTAATGGTATGTACAAAGCGTGATCACAGAGGAGAACGTTGGTGCGGTGTGCCGCCGGGGGCCTCCTTACAGTAGCCGACATGAGTGATAATTAGCGAGCCTGGCATTGGCTGCGTCTTAGGGACGTCTGCAGAGATTTCCAGGTCTCTCCCTGGCTCTCCGCGTGTAGCTTTTATTTCAGTTAAATAAATAGTGCGGTCAGACTAGTGCAAGCGGCAGCGACCGCGCTCAGAGTGCAGCCAGCCCATACTAGATGTGTATTTACCTTCATCTGCTTTGATGCCCCGTCCTTCCACTACACTCATTTATTTAACTTTCTTCTTAGTTAAATGAAGTAAGAAATCAAATCTTGGAAATCAGTTATGGTCTAATGTAAGGGGGGGGGGTCTGTAAGATTGCGGGGGGGGGGGGGGGTTTCTGTAAGATTGCGGGGGGGGGGGGTTTCTGTAAGATTGCAGGGGGGTGGGGGTTCTGTAAGATTGCAGGGGGGGCTCAGCTCTCTAAGATAGCTGGGGGAGGGGGCTCAGCTCTGTAAGATAGCCTGGGGGGGGGGGGGGTCGGCTCTGTAAAATAGCTGGGGGGGGGTCAGCTCTGTAAAATAGCTGGGGGGGGGTCAGCTCTGTAAAATAGCTGGGGGGGTCAGCTCTGTAAAATAGCTGGGGGGGGGTCAGCTCTGTAAGCTAGCGGGGGGAGGGGCTCAGCTCTGTAAGCTAGCGGGGGGAGGGGCTCAGCTCTGTAAGCTAGCGGGGGGAGGGGCTCAGCTCTGTAAGCTAGCGGGGGGAGGGGCTCAGCTCTGTAAGCTAGCGGGGGGAGGGGCTCAGCTCTGTAAGCTAGCGGGGGGAGGGGCTCAGCTCTGTAAGCTAGCGGGGGGAGGGGCTCAGCTCTGTAAGATAGCGGGGGGAGGGGCTTAGCTCTGTAAGATAGCGGGGGGAGGGGCTTAGCTCTGTAAGATAGCGGGGGAGGGGCTCAGCTCTAAGATTGCGGGGGGAGGGGCTCAGCTCTGTAAGATAGCGGGGGGGAGGGGCTCAGCTCTGTAAGATAGCGGGGGGGGGGGGCTCAGCTCTGTAAGATAGCGGGGGGGAGGGGCTCAGCTCTGTAAGATAGCGGGGGGGGGCTCAGCTCTGTAAGATAGCGGGGGGAGGGGCTCAGCTCTGTAAGATAGCGGGGGGAGGGGCTCAGCTCTGTAAGATAGCGGGGGGAGGGGCTCAGCTCTGTAAGATAGCGGGGGGGAGGGGCTCAGCTCTGTAAGATAGCGGGGGGGAGGGGCTCAGCTCTGTAAGATAGCGGGGGGGGAGGGGCCTCATAGTTCGGTACCCTGAGGACAATCTTAGGCTCCAAACCTGTGTCGGTGTTTACCTTTATGCAATAAAGCATTTCTCTGCTAAGATGTTCCCTGAGTGCCATCTTCTTCGCTTGCTGTGTGTGTGTGTGTGTGTGTGTGTGTGTGTGTGTGTGTGTGTGTGTATATATGTGTGTGTATAAAGTTGGTTCCTTTTTGCACCATGTGTTTGGGATAAAACTTTTTTCCAGTTGATGATGAAGTCTGAGTGCCACTGATTTTTTTTTTTTTTTACCTCCAGTATGTATGTATGTATGTATGTATGTATGTATAGATATATCTATATCTCATGCACCGTCTGTTTACTCGCCCTTGATGCCGTCATATCTTACTGTTGTCCATTTTGCAGATAGTCTTTGGCCCAAGATCCGCGTTCCGCTGAAAGTGGTGAGAACTCTGGAGAACAAGCTGAGCAACCGATTCTTTCCCTATGATGAAATCGAAACAGAGGCGGTGCTTGCCATTGATGATGACATCATCATGTTGACATCGGATGAGTTGCAGTTTGGTTATGAGGTAAGAATCCTATTTGTCACTTGGAGAACGCAGCTGAATAACACGTTTTCCTTTATGGACCCATGGGAGCTGTGTTGGTAATGGCCCTGATTATGGCAGTTTACCAAGCACCTGAAATGGCGCTGCGCCGAAATACCAGCTACCGATTCCCTTCGGTACCGTGCGAGGGAATGTGTACAAGAACATGCCTCCCTTAGCAGGGGAAATCATTTGTGGATTCAGGAAATGGACATTTCTTCCAGATTTTAGATAAATCTAGAACGGAATAACAATAATAATAGAAAACCGGCACTGAGGGAGCGAGAAGGTGACTCGTGTTGTCCTGCCCATTCAATGCAGACCGGATCTGAGACCAAAGGTGGCGTTCCGCTATAACTGCAGAACTGTGATGCCCTGCGCTGTCTGTATAAACGGAACATAAACTTCCATACACTGGAAGGAGAACGAGGGAAGAATGTTATGTGTCTGTGATGTGAGACACAAACTATGTTCTGGGAAGTAACCCGCTTCTCTAGAAGCTGGCAGACCCACTTTCCTTACCGTCCCCTTGTGAATTAGGCAATAGCAGTGATGGTGCCAGCTGCCAGACAGCGTGGTTCTGTGGGAAGTGCGCCCCTTGCCGCCTTCCACGCTGTCCGGAGAGGGTACATTGCAGATACGGAGGAATAAGCCATGTGACTTCTATTTATACCGCACGTTGCTGCTTTTCTTCCCTTGTTATCGATTTGCCTCGTTTTCTGCTTTTAATACATTCGCTGCTGGATTTGTTAAATGCTTTGCAGCTATGTGTTTGTATCATCAGACTGCATGGTTTGCGTAGTGGAGGACGGCTTTACACGGGTCCCTGCAGAGTGTTGTAACCAGTGCACAGTGCTGCTGGGGCAATAGGAATCCTGCTCCTGATGACATACAGATCATCAGAGGTCTGATGTGGGGTGTGAGCTTTCCCAAATAGCCCATTGGAAACATATATACAGGTGTTTATATGTTATTGCATATGGGGAATAAGAATATTACAAGCACTGTAGCACTGTGTTGTGCATATAACCTTATATTGGGAATAAATAAGGTAACACACATGTGACATAGTACCGCTGTCACACCACACCTGTACGTCCTAGTTTGGTGGAAGGATACACATGTGACATAGTACCGCTGTCACACCACACCTGTACGTCCTAGTTGGGTGGAAGGATACACATGTGACATAGTAACGCTCACACCACACCTGTGCGTCATAGTTGGGTGGAAGGATACACGTGTGACATAGTAACAATGTCACACTGCACCTGTACATCCTAGTTGGGTGGAAAGATACACGTGTGACATAGTAACGCTGTCACAGCGCACCTGTACGTCCTAGTTTGGTGGAAGGATACACAAGTAACATAGTAACGCTGTCAAAGCGCACCTGTATGTCCTAGTTGGGTGGAAGGATACACGTGTGACATAGTACCGCTGTCACACCACACCTGTACGTCCTAGTTTGGTGGAAGGATACACAAGTAACATAGTAACGCTGTCAAAGCGCACCTGTACGTCCTAGTTGGGTGGAAGGATACACGTGTGACATAGTAACACTGTCACGCCGCACCTGTATGTCATGGTTGGGTGACTCCCTATATTTTGGTTTGTGTATTTTTTTTGTAACCAAATTGTTATTAGTACATTTGTGGCACAACAGTCACATGAAATCTCTTCCGCATTGTATATGAACATCTTTTACATGTGAGCAAACATGACTGGTTACGGGTGCAGCTTACATGCGAGCAGTGTGATCGGGTACGGGTGCAGCTTACATGTGAGCAGTGTGACTGGGCACGGGTGCAGCTTACATGTGAGCAGTGTGACTGGGCACGGGTGCAGCTTACATGTGAGGAGAGGTGACTGGGCACGGGTGCAGCTTACATGCGAGCAGTGTGACTGGGCACGGGTGCAGCTTACATGTGAGGAGAAGTGACTGGGCACGGGTGCAGCTTACATGCGAGCAGTGTGACTGGGCACGGGTGCAGCTTACATGTGAGGAGAGGTGACTGGGCACGGGTGCAGCTTACATGCGAGCAGTGTGATCGGGTACGGGTGCAGCTTACATGTGAGCAGTGTGACTGGGCACGGGTGCAGCTTACATGCGAGCAGTGTGATCGGGTACGGGTGCAGCTTACATGTGAGCAGTGTGACTGGGCACGGGTGCAGCTTACATGTGAGCAGTGTGACTGGGCACGGGTGCAGCTTACATGTGAGGAGAGGTGACTGGGCACGGGTGCAGCTTACATGTGAGCAGTGTGACTGGGCACGGGTGCAGCTTACATGTGAGGAGAGGTGACTGGGCACGGGTGCAGCTTACATGCGAGCAGTGTGACTGGGCACGGGTGCAGCTTACATGTGAGGAGAGGTGACTGGGCACGGGTGCAGCTTACATGTGAGGAGAGGTGACTGGGCACGGGTGCAGCTTACATGCGAGCAGTGTGACTGGGTACGGGTGCAGCTTACATGTGAGGAGAGGTGACTGGGCACAGGTGCAGCTTACATGTGAGCAGTGTGACTGGGCACGGGTGCAGCTTACATGTGAGGAGAGGTGACTGGGCACGGGTGCAGCTTACATGTGAGCAGTGTGACTGGGCACGGGTGCAGCTTACATGTGAGGAGAGGTGACTGGGCACGGGTGCAGCTTACATGCGAGCAGTGTGACTGGGTACGGGTGCAGCTTACATGTGAGGAGAGGTGACTGGGCACGGGTGCAGCTTACATGTGAGCAGTGTGACTGGGTACGGGTGCAGCTTACATGTGAGGAGAGGTGACTGGGTACGGGTGCAGCTTACATGTGAGGAGAGGTGACTGGGCACGGGTGCAGCTTACGTGTGAGGAGAGGTGACTGGGCACGGGTGCAGCTTACGTGTGAGGAGAGGTGACTGGGCACGGGTGCAGCTTACATGTGAGCAGTGTGACTGGGTACGGGTGCAGCTTACATGTGAGGAGAGGTGACTGGGCACGGGTGCAGCTTACATGTGAGCAGTGTGACTGGGCACGGGTGCAGCTTACATGTGAGGAGAGGTGACTGGGCACGGGTGCAGCTTACATGCGAGCAGTGTGACTGGGTACGGGTGCGGCTTACATGTGAGGAGAGGTGACTGGGCACGGGTGCAGCTTACGTGTGAGGAGAGGTGACTGGGCACGGGTGCAGCTTACATGTGAGGAGAGGTGACTAGGTACAGGTGCAGCTTACATGTGAGGAGAGGTGACTGGGCACGGGTGCAGCTTACATGTGAGGAGAGGTGACTGGGTACAGGTGCAGCTTACATGCGAGCAGTGTGACTGAGCACGGGTGCAGCTTATATGTGAGGAGAGGTGACTGGGCACTGGTGCAGCTTACGTGTGAGGAGAGGTGACTGGGTACGGGTGCAGCTTACATGCGAGGAGAGGTGACTGGGCACGGGTGCAGCTTACATGTGAGGAGAGGTGACTGGGCACGGGTGCAGCTTACATGTGAGGAGAGGTGACTGGGTACAGGTGCAGCTTACATGCGAGCAGTGTGACTGGGCACTGTGCAGCTTACATGTGAGGAGAGGTGACTGGGCACAGGTGCAGCTTACATGTGAGGAGAGGTGACTGGGCATGGGTGCAGCTTACATGTGAGGAGAGGTGACTGGGCACAGGTGCAGCTTACGTGTGAGGAGAGGTGACTGGGCATGGGTGCAGCTTACATGTGAGCAGTGTGACTGGGCACGGGTGCAGCTTACATGTGAGGAGAGGTGACTGGGCACGGGTGCAGCTTACATGTGAGCAGTGTGACTGGGCACGGGTGCAGCTTACATGTGAGGAGAGGTGACTGGGCACGGGTGCAGCTTACATGCGAGCAGTGTGACTGGGCACGGGTGCAGCTTACATGTGAGGAGAGGTGACTGGGCACGGGTGCAGCTTACATGTGAGGAGAGGTGACTGGGCACGGGTGCAGCTTACATGCGAGCAGTGTGACTGGGTACGGGTGCAGCTTACATGTGAGGAGAGGTGACTGGGCACAGGTGCAGCTTACATGTGAGCAGTGTGACTGGGCACGGGTGCAGCTTACATGTGAGGAGAGGTGACTGGGCACGGGTGCAGCTTACATGTGAGCAGTGTGACTGGGCACGGGTGCAGCTTACATGTGAGGAGAGGTGACTGGGCACGGGTGCAGCTTACATGCGAGCAGTGTGACTGGGTACGGGTGCAGCTTACATGTGAGGAGAGGTGACTGGGCACGGGTGCAGCTTACATGTGAGCAGTGTGACTGGGTACGGGTGCAGCTTACATGTGAGGAGAGGTGACTGGGTACGGGTGCAGCTTACATGTGAGGAGAGGTGACTGGGCACGGGTGCAGCTTACGTGTGAGGAGAGGTGACTGGGCACGGGTGCAGCTTACGTGTGAGGAGAGGTGACTGGGCACGGGTGCAGCTTACATGTGAGCAGTGTGACTGGGTACGGGTGCAGCTTACATGTGAGGAGAGGTGACTGGGCACGGGTGCAGCTTACATGTGAGCAGTGTGACTGGGCACGGGTGCAGCTTACATGTGAGGAGAGGTGACTGGGCACGGGTGCAGCTTACATGCGAGCAGTGTGACTGGGTACGGGTGCGGCTTACATGTGAGGAGAGGTGACTGGGCACGGGTGCAGCTTACGTGTGAGGAGAGGTGACTGGGCACGGGTGCAGCTTACATGTGAGGAGAGGTGACTAGGTACAGGTGCAGCTTACATGTGAGGAGAGGTGACTGGGCACGGGTGCAGCTTACATGTGAGGAGAGGTGACTGGGTACAGGTGCAGCTTACATGCGAGCAGTGTGACTGAGCACGGGTGCAGCTTATATGTGAGGAGAGGTGACTGGGCACTGGTGCAGCTTACGTGTGAGGAGAGGTGACTGGGTACGGGTGCAGCTTACATGCGAGGAGAGGTGACTGGGCACGGGTGCAGCTTACATGTGAGGAGAGGTGACTGGGCACGGGTGCAGCTTACATGTGAGGAGAGGTGACTGGGTACAGGTGCAGCTTACATGCGAGCAGTGTGACTGGGCACTGTGCAGCTTACATGTGAGGAGAGGTGACTGGGCACAGGTGCAGCTTACATGTGAGGAGAGGTGACTGGGCATGGGTGCAGCTTACATGTGAGGAGAGGTGACTGGGCACAGGTGCAGCTTACGTGTGAGGAGAGGTGACTGGGCATGGGTGCAGCTTACATGTGAGGAGAGGTGACTGGGCACGGGTGCAGCTTACGTGTGAGGAGAGGTGACTGGGCACGGGTGCAGCTTACGTGTGAGGAGAGGTGACTGGGCACGGGTGCAGCTTACGTGTGAGGAGAGGTGACTGGGCACGGGTGCAGCTTACGTGTGAGGAGAGGTGACTGGGCACGGGTGCAGCTTACGTGTGAGGAGAGGTGACTGGGCACGGGTGCAGCTTACGTGTGAGGAGAGGTGACTGGGCACGGGTGCAGCTTACGTGTGAGGAGAGGTGACTGGGCACGGGTGCAGCTTACGTGTGAGGAGAGGTGACTGGGCACGGGTGCAGCTTATATGTGAGGCTGGGCACGAGTGAGGAGAGCTGCCTGGGGATTGGTACAGTTCTGTGGGTATCGGACTTATTGTGTTTCTGTTCATTTTTAAACAAGGGGTAAATCTGTCCCCCGCCGTTCCCTCAACCTTCATGCAAACGTCTGACCTCTCCCTTCCCACTGCAAGACTGTAAATCAGGCCTAGTTAATGTGGCCAGTAGCATGTTTAACATTTTGGGGTGCTGCTAATGATGGCCCAGCCTGTTCTCATTTTCCTGTAGTTTTGATCCTCTTGTCAGCAGTGGAGTTATGGATGAAGTGACAGAGATGGGGTCTGATTGTATCCAGCTGCATACATTGGGGGTGACACATCTGTCTGCGGCAGCGTAACAAACCCTGCACAGCAACCCCTTCTGTCCCATGGCATTAGCTTCCCCTTGTCCTGCAGTATCCGCTGTGGATCATTGTGCAGAGCTGTGTCGTTATTGGGGAAGCTGGTAACAAATGAGTGAGGGTCATTACAGCGACACGATTACTATCGATGTATCCAACATTAGATGAAGAATTGGTCACATGCAATAGAGCGGGCAGCTCCCATATCCGTATATCACATTATACACATCACCCGGAGACAGACGCGCAGTCTGGTAGTAATGCACTGTGCATGCCGCTGGTTATATATCCGAGCAGCTCCCGTATCCGTATATCACATTATACAGATCACCCGGAGACAGACGCACGGTCTGGTAGTAATGCAGTGTGCATGCCGCTGGCTATATATCCGAGCAGCTCCCATATCCGTATATCACATTTTACACATCACCCGGAGACAGACGCGCGGTCTGGTAGTAATGCAGTGTGCATGCCGCTGGTTATAAATCCGAGCAGCTCACGTATCTGTATATCACATTATACAGATCACCCGGAGACAGACGCGCGGTCTGGTAGTAATGCAGTGTGCATGCCGCTGGTTATATATCCGAGCAGCTCACGTATCCGTATATCCCATTATACACATCACCCGGAGACAGACGCACGGTCTGGTAGTAATGCAGTGTGCATGCCGCAGGGTATATATCCGAGCAGCGCACGTATCCGTATATCCCATTATACACATCACCCGGAGACAGACGCGCGGTCTGGTAGTAATGCAGTGTGCATGCCGCTGGTTATATATCCGAGCAGCTCACGTATCTGTATATCACATTATACACATCACCCGGAGACAGACGCACGGTCTGGTAGTAATGCAGTGTGCATGCCGCAGGGTATATATCCGAGCAGCGCACGTATCCGTATATCCCATTATACACATCACCCGGAGACAGACGCGCGGTCTGGTAGTAATGCAGTGTGCATGCCGCTGGTTATATATCCGAGCAGCTCACGTATCTGTATATCACATTATACACATCACCCGGAGACAGACGCGCGGTCTGGTAGTAATGCAGTGTGCATGCCGCAGGGTATATATCCGAGCAGCGCACGTATCCGTATATCACATTATACAGATCACCCGGAGACAGACGCACGGTCTGGTAGTAATGCAGTGTGCATGCCGCAGGGTATATATCCGAGCAGCTCACGTATCTGTATATCACATTATACACATCACCCGGAGACAGACGCACGGTCTGGTAGTAATGCAGTGTGCATGCCGCAGGGTATATATCCGAGCAGCGCACGTATCCGTATATCCCATTATACACATCACCCGGAGACAGACGCGCGGTCTGGTAGTAATGCAGTGTGCATGCCGCTGGTTATATATCCGAGCAGCTCACGTATCTGTATATCACATTATACACATCACCCGGAGACAGACGCGCGGTCTGGTAGTAATGCAGTGTGCATGCCGCAGGGTATATATCCGAGCAGCGCACGTATCCGTATATCACATTATACAGATCACCCGGAGACAGACGCGCGGTCTGGTAGTAATGCAGTGTGCATGCCGCAGGGTATATATCCGAGCAGCGCACGTATCCGTATATCACATTATACACATCACCCGGAGACAGACTCACGGTCTGGTAGTAATGCAGTGTGCATGCCGCTGGTTATATATCCGAGCAGCTCCCGTATCTGTATATCACATTATACACATCACCCGGAGACAGACTCACGGTCTGGTAGTAATGCAGTGTGCATGCCGCTGGTTATATATCCGAGCAGCTCCCGTATCTGTATATCACATTATACACATCACCCGGAGACAGACTCACGGTCTGGTAGTAATGCAGTGTGCATGCCGCTGGTTATATATCCGAGCAGCTCCCGTATCCGTATATCACATTATACAGATCACCCGGAGACAGACGCGCGGTCTGGTAGTAATGCAGTGTGCATGCCGCAGGGTATATATCCGAGCAGCGCACGTATCCGTATATCACATTATACACATCACCCGGAGACAGACTCACGGTCTGGTAGTAATGCAGTGTGCATGCCGCTGGTTATATATCCGAGCAGCTCCCGTATCTGTATATCACATTATACACATCACCCGGAGACAGACTCACGGTCTGGTAGTAATGCAGTGTGCATGCCGCTGGTTATATATCCGAGCAGCTCCCGTATCTGTATATCACATTATACACATCACCCGGAGACAGACTCACGGTCTGGTAGTAATGCAGTGTGCATGCCGCTGGTTATATATCCGAGCAGCTCCCGTATCCATATATCACATTATACACATCACCCGGAGACAGACTCACGGTCTGGTAGTAATGCAGTGTGCATGCCGCTGGTTATATGTCCGAGCAGCTCCCGTATCCGTATATCACATTCTACACATCACCCGGAGACAGACGCGCGGTCTGGTAGTAATGCACTGTGCATGCCGCTGGTTATATGTCCGAGCAGCTCCCGTATCCGTATATCACATTATACACATCTCCCGGAGACAGACGCGCGGTCTGGTAGTAATGCACTGTGCATGCCGCTGGTTATATGTCCGAGCAGCTCCCGTATCCGTATATCACATTATACACATCACCCGGAGACAGACGCGCGGTCTGGTAGTAATGCAGTGTGCATGCCGCTGGTTATATGTCCGAGCAGCTCCCGTATCCGTATATCACATTATACACATCACCCGGAGACAGACGCGCGGTCTGGTAATAATGCACTGTGCATGCCGCTGGTTATATGTCCGAGCAGCTCCCGTATCCGTATAACACATTATACACATCACCCAGAGACAGACTCACAGTCTGATAGTAATGCAGTGTGCATGCCGCTGGTTATATGTCAGTGCCAGATGTCATGTGACTGGAGCTGATGTTACATGTCTTTTTACTCCTACAGGTATGGCGAGAATTTCCTGACCGGCTGGTGGGATACCCGGGGCGCCTGCACCTGTGGGACCATGAGATGAGTAAGTGGAAGTATGAGTCGGAGTGGACCAATGAGGTGTCTATGGTTCTGACCGGAGCAGCGTTCTATCACAAGGTAACAGACTCTTGTATAGTATTATAGCGTCAGGCTGGACCTAGTCACACATATAGACTGAAATAACACAGAGCAGTGGTACCCTGAAATTATGGTACCTAGAGTCTCCTATGTCACACATATACTGATATAATACAGAGCGATGGTACCCTGAGTCCTCTGTCACACATATAGACTGATATAATACAGAGTGGTGGTACCCTGGGATTATGGTACCCAGAGTCTCCTGTCACACATATACTGATATAATACAGAGCGGTGGTACCCGGAGTCCTCTATATTACACATATACTGATATAATACAGAGCGGTGGTACCCGGAGTCCTCTATATTACACATATAGACTGATTTAATACAGAGCGGTGGTACCCTGGGATTATGGTACCTAGAGTCTCCTATGTCACACATATACTGATATAATACAGAGCGATGGTACCCTGAGTCCTCTGTCACACATATAGACTGATATAATACAGAGCGGTGGTACCCGGGGATTATTATACCCTGAGTCCCCTATATCACACATGTAGACTGAAAGAATACAGAGCGGTGGTACCCTGGGATTATGGTACCCAGAGTCTCCTATGTCACATATAGACTGATATAATACAGAGCGGTGGTACCCTGGGATTATGGTACCCAGAGTCTCCTATGTCACATATAGACTGATATAATACAGAGCGGTGGTACCCTGGGATTATGGTACCCAGAGTCTCCTATGTCACACATATACTGATATAATACAGAGCTGTGGTACCCGGAGTCCTCTATATTACACATATACTGATATAATACAGAGCGGTGGTACCCGGAGTCCTCTATATTACACATATAGACTGATTTAATACAGAGCGGTGGTACCCTGGGATTATGGTACCTAGAGTCTCCTATGTCACACATATACTGATATAATACAGAGTGATGGTACCCTGAGTCCTCTGTCACACATATAGACTGATATAATACAGAGCGGTGGTACCCGGGGATTATTATACCCTGAGTCCCCTATATCACACATGTAGACTGATATAATACAGAGCGGTGGTACCCTGGGATTATGGTACCCAGAGTCTCCTATGTCACATATAGACTGATATAATACAGAGCGGTGGTACCCTGGGATTATGGTAACCAGAGTCTCCTATGTCACATATAGACTGATATAATACAGAGCGGTGGTACCCTGGGATTATGGTACCCAGAGTCTCCTATGTCACACATATACTGATATAATACAGAGCGGTGGTACCCGGAGTCCTCTATATTACACATATAGACTGATTTAATACAGAGCGGTGGTACCCTGGGATTATGGTACCTAGAGTCTCCTATGTCACACATATACTGATATAATACAGAGCGATGGTACCCTGAGACCTCTGTCACACATATAGACTGATATAATACAGAGCGGTGGTACCCGGGGATTATTATACCCTGAGTCCACTATATCACACATGTAGACTGAAAGAATACAGAGCGGTGGTACCCTGGGATTATGGTACCCAGTCTCCTATGTCACATATAGACTGATATAATACAGAGCGGTGGTACCCTGGGATTATGGTACCCAGAGTCTCCTATGTCACACATATACTGATATAATACAGAGCGGTGGTACCCGGAGTCCTCTATATTACACATATAGACTGATTTAATACAGAGCGGTGGTACCCTGGGATTTTGGCACCCTGAGTCCCCTATATCACACATATAGGCTGATATAATACATATATGGGTGGTACCCTGGGATTATGGTACCCTGAGTCCCCTATATCACACATATAGACTGATATAATACATAGGGGTGGTACCCTGGGATTAAGGTACCGGGAGTCCCCTATATCACACATATAGGCTGATGTAATACATATATGGGTGGTACCCTGGGATTATGGTACCCTGAGTCCCCTATATCACACATATAGACTGATATAATACATATAGGGGTGGTACCCGGGGATTATGATACCCTGAGTCCCCTATATCACACATGTAGACTGAAAGAATACAGAGTGGTGGTACCCTTAGTCCTCTGGGATAACCCACGCCAGTGTTTTATCTTCTCTGTGACACTCTGTGTGAGAAGCGACTGCTGCATCGCAGCAATCCGTGCACAGATATACGTGTGTCGCATATCAAAGTGATCAGTACAGTCTTGTCGCCCTTGACCTTATGTAAAATAACACCGCCCACATTTTGAGCGAGAGAAGATGCAGGGTCGAGTCTCCTCGGATTGCCAGGTTCAGTGGAAGTTTGGTGCAGCTGAGGACACGCCGCTGCGCTGAATTCTTCGATCGCTCCCCATCTTTTGACTGTAAAATTCTTTACAATACATAAAAATGTAGATTGCCTATTTAATCATTTTTTGTTCTTTCTTTGATTTTTCCGGCAGTATTTTAATTACATGTACACGTACAAAATGCCAGGCGACATCAAGAACTGGGTGGACGCCCATATGAATTGTGAAGACATTGCTATGAATTTCTTAGTCGCCAATGTGACCGGAAAAGCTCCAATAAAGGTGACTCCATTCTCTTATGCGTAAAGTACTCCTACATCTGCATGCACCCCCCAATCCAACACCCGCCCGTCAATTACTGCACAGATGGCCGCCCGTCATGTATCACAGGGTTCCGTACACACCTAGTACAGTATATAACTGCACAGATGGCTGCCCATCATGTATCGCAGGGTTCCCTACGTACCTAGTACAGTATATAACTGCACAGATGGCTGCCCGTCATGTATCACAGGGTTCCCTACACACCTAGTACAGTATATTACTGCACAGATGGCCGCCCGTCATGTATCACAGGGTTCCCTACATACCTAGTACAGTATATTACTGCACAGATGGCCGCACGTCATGTATCGCAGGGCTCCCTATGTACCTAGTACAGTATATTACTTCACAGATGGCCGCCCGTCATGTATCAGAGGGTTCCCTACGTACCTAGTACAGTATATTACTGTACAGATGGCCGCCCCGTCATGTATCACAGGGTTCCCTACATACCTAGTACAGTATATTACTGTACAGATGGCCGCCCGTCATGTATCAGAGGGTTCCCTACGTACCTAGTACAGTATATTACTGTACAGATGGCCGCCCGTCATGTATCAGAGGGTTCCCTACGTACCTAGTACAGTATATTACTGTACAGATGGCCACCCGTCATGTATCACAGGGTTCCCTACATACCTAGTACAGTATATTACTTCACAGATGGCCGCCCGTCATGTATCACAGGGTTCCCTACGTACCTAGTACAGTATATTACTGTACAGATGGCCGCCCGTCATGTATCAGAGGGTTCCCTACGTACCTAGTACAGTATATTACTGTACAGATGGCCGCCCCGTCATGTATCACAGGGTTCCCTACATACCTAGTACAGTATATTACTGTACAGATGGCCGCCCGTCATGTATCACAGGGTTCCCTACATACCTAGTACAGTATATTACTGTACAGATGGCCGCCCGTCATGTATCACAGGGTTCCCTACACACCTAGTACAGTATATTACTGCATAGATGGCCACCCGTCATGAATCACAGGGTTCCCTACACACCTAGTACAGTATATTACTGCACAGATGGCCGCCTGTCATGGCGTATCGCCCACATAGGAACAGTCCTGACCTTCTCTCATTGTCACTTGTTGACGTCCGTACAGTTTAGCGCGGTCCTGGTCTATTGAAGAGCAGACGCCAAGAACAACCATGGTCAGATGCTTGGAGCTGAATCCCTGGGTGCCCTATATAGAAGACCATCTGTCTGCCCGGGGACAGCTGACTAGAGGAATGTTAATTACAAATTTCACCCCTGGTGAATGTTAATTTGAAAGTGATCTTGCAATCATCTTCCCCAATCCCCCGGCATTACCGGGGTATCTTGGCGATAGCGGCCTTCCTTTGATCTCCAGGCCTTCACACATTCATTTCCTGTGGTGTCATGGGCAGCCTGTATCATCAGGTGCTGATGCGGCACCCCTTGGCTTGTAAGCGGCAATGTAGGTGTCTGACCCTTGGCTCCTGCCAGTTCTGTGAACGGTTTAAGGCCCAAAGCACTGGCAGTATTTATCTCCCAGGGATTACTCCGTGCTGATGCTGGTAAGGGGAGAACTCAGCCGGCTTGTTGTGTTGGGTGAAGGTTACAGAGAAGCCGCACACAGTTGGAAAACTCCCCATGAGCAAATTATGTTTACACAGGGACCTTGGCGGTGTGAGAAGTAATTAAAAGAGAATTAAAGGGCTTGTCATCACCAATTCTTTCTAGCACAGAATGAAGTAAGGGGGGGCATGGAAATCGTGTGATCTGTTTTCATTGGCTCAGCGCTGAGCTACTGGATTCACGGAGCTTTCAATGAGTGACCAGTATATACTAACAAAGTGATATTCTGTATTTTCTAATACGTTGTTTGCTTGCTGACTGCCTCCCTCTTCTATCTCGCCTACAGGTTACTCCACGAAAAAAGTTTAAATGCCCCGAGTGTACGGCAATAGATGGGCTGTCGCTGGATCAGACACACATGGTGGAACGGTACGTAGCCATGGTGCTATCCTGTAATTACCGGGGTACCTCGGTTCCTGGGCTAGTGTTACCAGAGCCTGCGCTATAAGTAATGTGATGATTGGTTGTACTGTAGAAATGATGGTCATACTCTGCAGGCTCTCACGTGCCATCCTGCATCTCCCGGATGTTGCTAGAACCTTTCATTGGTTCCTCCGCTCTGGCTAGGTCTGGGAATCACAGTACAATGCATTACATTTAGGTCAGCACAGTTGGCATAGTGGTTAGCATTACCGCCTTGCAACACTGAAGTCTTGGGCTCTTCTTCCATCTTTGGTCTGTAGTTTACATGTTCTTCCCATGTGTGCATGTACATGTGGTAGGGAATATAGAGTAAGCTCCACTGGGGCAGGGACTAACATTTCAAATATTTTCTGTACAGCGCTGCGGAATATGTGTGCGCTATATAAATAACTGTTAATAATATTCTCTGTACAGCGCTGCGGAATATGTGTGCGCTATATAAATAACTGTTAATAATATTCTCTGTACAGCGCTGCAGAATATGTGTGCGCTATATAAATAACTGCAGCAAGTACACTTTTGCCAAAGGCCGACTCCTGGGAGGCAAACGTATCAAAACGCAGAAAGATATTAGCGGACAACCAAGTCACCACCTTGCAAGGTTGCTCTGCTGTTGCACGGCCCCTAGCAACCCAAGACGCAACCACAGACCTCGTGGAATGAGCCCAAACCCCCGCAGAAACCACGAGGGAGGTGCAAAAGTATGTCTGCTTGATGACCGATCGAAGCCAGCATGCAATCATCTACTTAGAAGCAGGCCAACCTCTCTTTTTTGATACGCCTAGAACACAAAGAGAGAGTCTGATTTCCGAAGAGCCTTAGTGGGCCAAAGAACGGACCACAACTAGAAAAGACTGTTCAGGAGAGGCATCCAGTCGTCGAGAGGCAGGGAAGACAATCTCCTGGTTGACATGAAATTTAGACACCACCTTGATGAGGTGAGAATGAACGGTTCGCAGAACCGCCCAGTCAGGATGGTAGATTAGGAAAAGGGACTGGCGGGACAGATCCGATAGGTCAGACACCCTCCGGGCCAAAGCAAAAACTGTAAACCATTAAGGTTGGTGGACCTTTGTTGTCTTAAACGGTGGGGCGTGAAGAGCCCCGAGTACCAGGGAAATATCACACGGAGCAACTGGGGGAACAAAGGAAGGTTGGATATGGAGGACACCCTGCATGAAAGTGCAGACATCCTACTATAATGCCAACTTCCTACGGAACCGGTTAGACAGAGCCGAAACCTGTTCTTTTAAATAGAATAAGCGCAATCCAGCCTCCAATCCCTTCTGTAAGAACGTCAGAATCCTGGCCAAGTGGGAAGTCCTGGAATTGAATTGGCGAGTGCGACACCAGGAAAAGTAAGCCTGCCAGATACAATGGTAAGCACCAGCTGAAGACGGTTTGCGGGCCTTGAGCATAGTTGAGATGACAGGGACATTTCAACACCCACCCTATCAAAGCCAGACGCTGCAGGTTCATATGTAGACATGGACCCTATGTGAGCAGGTTTGGAAGTAGAGGCAGACGGATCGGAGGGGCCACTGACAGTGCCTGCAGATCTGTCTGAGCCAATGTGCCCCCTTCCACTTGTGGATTACGCTGAGGATGAATCTGTTGAGCCATTTCAAGTTGACAATGGGACGGAATTACCCGTTGGGCTTCCGGACCATGAACAGGCTGCCGTAGAAACCTGTGCCTCGCTGTAACCAAGGCCACCACATCAATGCGTGATGAGGCGTCCCCCCTGGATGGGTCGTCGTCATCATCATCTGTGTCATCTACCAGTTGCCCATTCTCCTTCGAATCAGTAGCCTAATGGAGGAGGGGTGGGAGGAAGGGGCAGCCATGACTGGAGTCTTGCGGTTCTCAGTCCTACCCTGTAAGGATTTTTGGATACCCTGGACAGGCTCCGGGTGGGCATACCCACTGCTCCAGCGAGGTGGGGGGTGCGGGCATATCCGCTGCTCCAGCAAGAAGGGGGGGGGGTGCAGACCCGCTCATCCAGCAGGGATTAGGGGGGTGCAGACCCGCTGCTCGTGGGTGGGGTTGTGCAGGCAGACCTGCTGCTCGGGGAGGGGGTCCTGGCAGACCTGCTGCTGTAGCCCTGGCTGTGGTCGGGGGGAGGTGTTTTCCAAGGGGGTGCAGATGTGTATAACGCTGGTCTATCCCTAGGGTGGGCGGGTTTGTGTATAACGCTGGGCGGGGGGAGGGGTGTCCTAAGGCAGAAGCTATGTGTGTATAACGCTGTCAATCACTCTGTGTTATAGACACAGGGGATAAGTGACAGATCTGGCTAAATATATGAGATTCCCTACCACATATACACGCACACAGACATTCTAGGGTTAGTTTGTTGGGAGCCAATTAGCCTACCAGTATATATTTGGATTGTGGGAGGTAACCGGAGTACCCGGAGGAAACCCATGCAAGTACGGGGAGAATATACAAACTCCGCACAGTTAGGGCCATGGTGGTCCCATGACCTCAGCGCTGTACGGCAGTAATGCTATCCACTATGTGCCCTGTGCTGTGGGGCGACACTTATATTTTAGCGTCCTGTGGCAGAACCAGGCAATGACTCGGACTAGCAGATGCTGCAGACATGACTTTCTCTGAGGGGGTTAAATGATTGTGAGCTTAGGAGGACTTTAGCTATGTCCATATATTTCCGCTATCCAGACCTTATCTAGAGCAGGGAATGGGGGGTTCAGGGCTGATTGCTCTCCTGATGCTCTGACAGGCGCAGGGCTTCAGGAATGGCAGGAATTTGGGGAGGATTGGAAGATACAGAGGAGAGAAAGTGTAGTAGTATCCCCTATGCAGGGCTCCTGCTGGCCTGTCAGGTTAACCCCTTATCTGCCCCAGCAGCTGGCAGATCTACCTGGATGTGCGTGTCTCTGGCACGAAGCACTGTCCCACTCTGTAAGATACGGTGCAGCGTCTTCTTACCGCTTCACTACTCCCATGTCATTCCATCAATCATTATTTGTAAATGTTTATAGAGAAGGATGACCCCATGGTGAGAGATGTGACGGAACAGAGAATTGTCATTTGGGGTTATTCAGACCTTATCACATCATTGCGATTTCGCAGCAATTAGCGATAGCGAGGCTGCCCTGCTGTAAAATCATGCACATTTTCTCGCTGTACGCAAGTTGAGTAACATGAGGCAGCGTTTGGGGTGGTAACCGACCGTTTTCTGGGGATGTCAGGGAATACGCAGCGTGTCCGGGTGTTATGAAGGAGGGCCTGTAACGTCCGCTCCTGCCCCCATCAGTCTGATTCTATGGCAGACTGCGCACACTGAGAATCATTCCATGGTGAGCGCTTGTTATCTGGGAGTGTCAGGTAATACGCAGGCGTGGCCAGGTGTATGAGGGGAAGTCATGTGATGTTAGCTCTGCCCCTGATCAGCCTGATTCTATCACAGCCGCTAAGTAAGTCCTGGGCTACACACACTGCACACACGGGGGAATCATTCCATGGTGAGTGGCTGTTATCTGGGAGTGTCAGGGATAATGTAGGCGTGGCCAGGTGTGTGAGGGGAAATCATGTGACATCAGCTCCGCCCCTGATCAGCCTGATCCTATCACAGCCGCTGAATTGTAGGCTACACACAGACTGCACACACTGGGGAATCATTACATGTTGAGCAGCTTGCGGATGGATTTGCTGGGAATTGCCAATCCAGCTACTTTGTGTTACAGGTGATGGATCCCCTGCAGGTAGGTGTGTACGTGTGATTGGGGGTGGATCCCCTGCAGGTAGGTGTGTACTTGTTACTGGGCATGGGTCCCCTGCAGGTAGGTGTGCATGTGTATGTGTGATTGGGATGGATCACTTGCAGGTAGGTAGGTGTGGAAGTAGTACTGGGGATGGATCCCCTAAAGGTAGTTGTGTACGTGTGATTGGGATGGATCACTTGTAGGTAGGTGTGTGATTGGGGATGGGTCCCCTGCAGGTAGGTGTGTGATTGGGGATGGCTCTCCTGCAGGCAGGTGTGTGGATGCTCCGGGCTGTGTGTGGGGTTGGGGTTGGATCCCCTGTAGGTAGGTAGGTAGGTGTGTACGTGTGATTGGGGATAAATCCCCGGTAGGCAGGTGTGTACGTGTGATTGGGGATGGATCCCCGGTACATAGGTGTGTACGTATGAAAGGATATGGATCACCTGCAGGAAGGTAGGTGTGTACCTGTGATTGGATCTCCGGTAGGTAGGTAGTTGTGTACATGTGCTTGGGGATGGATACCCGGTTGGTAAGTGTGTACATGTGCTTGGGGATGGATACCCGGTTGGTAAGTGTGTACATGTGCTTGGGGATGGATCCCCGGTTGGTAAGTGTGTACATGTGCTTGGGGATGGATCCCCGGTTGGTAAGTGTGTACATGTACTTGGGGATGGATCCCCGGTTGGTAAGTGTGTACATGTACTTGGGGATGGATCCCCAGTAGGTAGGTAGGTAGGTGTGATTGTTGATGGATCCCCTGGTTGGTAAGTGTGTACATGTGCTTGGGGATGGATCCCCGGTTGGTAAGTGTGTACATGTGCTTGGGGATGGATCCCCGGTTGGTAAGTGTGTACATGTGCTTGGGGATGGATCCCCGGTTGGTAAGTGTGTACATGTACTTGGGGATGGATCCCCGGTTGGTAAGTGTGTACATGTACTTGGGGATGAATCCCCAGTAGGTAGGTAGGTAGGTGTGATTGTTGATGGATCCCCTGGTTGGTAAGTGTGTTCATGTGCTTGGGGGTGGATCCCCTGCGTGTACAGATGAGAACACATGTATGTCCAGCAGTGAAGGTGATGCATCAGCAGATGCTTTGTCTGTACGACTGGACTAAATATCTCACTTCAGTTGTGAAACATTATGAGACTGTTGGAATCTGTTCCTGTCGGGATATCACCCCTACCTCAGGGGATTGTATTACATACATTTGCTGTATCTTAGTACATCACATACGGTTTCACTTCACAGCCTGCCACAGAGACGACCTGGAAATGGGCTCTGTACATATCCACGCGTACTACACTCCCCCCAGCACTGTTACATCTGTAACCCCCCTCCCCCCATGGGGTTACCAATGTTCAGATCCTTGTGCCTTTTTGCTCTGCTCCTAACTCATCACCGGCATTCAGCAATCACGGCGAGGTTTGGTCACTAACCTTCCCGCTCATAAACATCCGACATTATTATTATTATCGTTTATTTATATGGTGCCACAAGGGTTCCGCAGCGCCTAACAATACACAGATGAGCAACAACAGAGAACGAATTACAGTACAAGACAATTGAGGACAAGTACATGGTAAATAAATGTCACATCAGGTGACAGGACACAGAAGCAGTTATCAGGGTGACAGAGGTTTACATATTCTAGGAAAGGCGCATGAGGAGAGAGAGACCCTGCTCGTGCGAGCTTACATTCTAAAGGGGAGGGTTAGACAGACAGGGGTGACACAGAAGGAGGAGAAGTGAGCATAAACAGAAGGTTAGGATGAGAGCTGGTCAGGTTTTATGCAGTAGGGTGGGAACAGCTTTGGACATCTATATACGTTTAATCAGACTTTACCGATTGGTTCTGTCACATATCAGGGCTGCAGTGACATACTGTAGGTCATTGTGATTGGCCACATTCCATGTGTATCGGGCACAAGGCGCTGCATGATGCTGAGATTATATATATATATATATATATATATATATATATATATTACGTTTTTTTACTTAGTCTCCTGTTCTCTGATCTACCCACAGGTCAGAATGTATTAATGAATTTGCCACAGTGTTTGGCACTATGCCCCTGAAGGTGGTGGAACACCGGGCGGATCCTGTACTGTACAAGGACGACTTCCCTGAGAAGCTGAAGAGTTTCCCCAACATCGGCAGCCTGTAACCTCCACGAGAAGCTGAAGAGTTTCCCCAACATCGGCAGCCTGTAACCTCCACCATCACAGTGTGCCCTCAGACTGTAACCTGGAGACCATCGCAGTGTGCCCTCAGACTGTAACCTGGAGACCATCGCAGTGTGCCCTCAGACTGTAACCTGGAGACCATCGCAGTGTGCCCTCAGACTGTAACCTGGAGACCATTGCAGTAAGCCCTTAGACTGTAACCTGGAGACCATTGCAGTGTGCCCTCAGACTGTAACCTGGAGACCATTGCAGTGTGCCCTCAGACTGTAACCTGGAGACCATCGCAGCGTGCCCGCAGACTGTAATCCGGAGACCATCGCAGCGTGCCCGCAGACTGTAACCCGGAGACCATCGCAGCGTGCCCTCAGACAAACCTGGAGACCATCACAGCGTGCCCTCAGACTGAAACCTGGAGACCATCGCAGCGAGCCCTCAGACTGTAACCTAGAGACCATCACAATGTGCCCTCAGACTGTACCCATAGACTCCACCATCGCAGCGTGCCCTCAGACTGTAACCCGGAGACCATCGCAGCGTGCCAGCAGACTGTAACCTGGAGACCATCGGAGCGTGCCCTGAGACTAACCTGGAGACCATCGCAGCGTGCCCTCAGACTGTAACCTGGAGACCATCGCAGCGTGCCCTCAGACTGTAACCTGGAGACCATCGCAGCGAGCCCTCAGACTGTAACCTAGAGACCATCACAATGTGCCCTCAGACTGTACCCATAGACTCCACCATCGCAGCGTGCCCTCAGACTGTAACCTGGAGACCATCGCAGCGTGCCCGCAGACTGTAACCTGGAGACCATCGCAGCGTGCCCTCAGACTGTAACCCGGAGACCATCGCAGCGTGCCCTCAGACTGTAACCTGGAGACCATCGCAGCGAGCCCTCAGACTGTAACCTAGAGACCATCACAATGTGCCCTCAGACTGTACCCATAGACTCCACCATCGCAGCGTGCCCTCAGACTGTAACCTGGAGACCATCGCAGCGTGCCCGCAGACTGTAACCTGGAGACCATCGCAGCCTTCCCCTTAGACTGTAACCCGGAGACCATCGCAGCGTGCCCTCAGACTGTAACCTGGAGACCATCACAATGTGCCCTCAGACTGTACCCATAGACTCCACCATCGCAGCGTGCCCTCAGACTGTAACCCGGAGACCATCGCAGCGTGCCCTCAGACTGTAACCCGGAGACCATCGCAGCGTGCCCTCAGACTGTAACCCGGAGACCATCGCAGCGTGCCCTCAGACTGTAACCCGGAGACCATCGCAGCGTGCCCTCAGACTGTAACCCGGAGACCATCGCAGCGTGCCCTCAGACTGTAACCCGGAGACCATCGCAGCGTGCCCTCAGACTGTAACCCGGAGACCATCGCAGCGTGCCCTCAGACTGTAACCCGGAGACCATCGCAGCGTGCCCGCAGACTGTAACCCGGAGACCATTGCAGCGTGCCCGCAGACTGTAACCCGGAGACCATTGCAGCGTGCCCGCAGACTGTAACCCGGAGACCATTGCGGCGTGCCCGCAGACTGTAACCCGGAGACCATCGCAGCGTGCCCTCAGACTGTACCCATAGACTCCACCATCGCAGCGTGCCCTCAGACTGTACCCATAGACTCCACCATCGCAGCGTGCCCTCAGACTGTACCCATAGACTGCACCATCACAGCGTGCCCGCAGACTGTAACCCGGAGGCCATCACAGCGTGCCCTAATTGTGTCTAGCCTGTGGGAAATGTGGAATAATTACCCGGTTCTGGTCTCATGTATACAGTGGCCTTTTCTGGGTGGCCCCAGTTGGGCCGTTCTTGTAACACTTGTGCAATTGTTCCCATCCTGGTTGTTGCATTACTAATATTTTTATAATATCCTTGTTTTATGGTTTAACAAACATGCGCAATATTCTATATTTTATTCATTTAATCCTGTGTATGTGCAATAGATGTATATGACTGTAACCTAGACCCACCAGATGGCACATACCTTCCCCTATTATCACAGACCCATCCTGCGGGGACATCAGTCGGAACTGGTTACACATCTCATCTATGGGTCATCATTTCAATTGCTCTATAAATTATTTACTGACTTCTCCCTTAACTCTATTCAGCGTGAAGAAGTAATGCCTCCTAGTGCCCCCCCCCCCCCCCCCTCCCCCATTACATGTATTACAGGGGGTGGCACCTGTATTATGTTCCATATTCACCTCCTGCTGTTCTGAGAAATGAGACATTTCTGACCCGTCTGTGGCTGCCAGCCGGCGTGTAACTGTGAATAAAGCTAGTACCCCGTATTATTCTGTGTTACTGTAGCAATATATTGGGGATTCTAATGAAATGTGTCAAAAAGCACCCATATCATGTATATACTTGTGAGCCTGTTAGGTTTATATGGACAGCATGGTGGCACAGTGACTAGCATTGTAGCATCTATTTTTTACCACTAGTGTATGTGTATTATAGCTGCATCTACAGTTGTGCTCATAAGTTTACATACCCTAGCAGAATCTGTGATTTTCTGGCCATTTGTCAAAGAATATGAATGATAACTCACAGACTTTTCTGTCACTCAGGGTTAGTGGTTGGGTAAAGCCATTTATTGTCAAACAACTGTGTTTACTCTTTTTAAATCATAATGACAACAGAAACGACCCAAATGACCCTGATCAAAAGTTTACATAACCCAGTTCTTAATACTAATGTTTTGCCCCCTTTAACCTCAGTGACCGCTTGAAGTATTGTGTTGTAGTTGTGGATGAGGCTCTTTATTTTCTCAGATGGTAAAGCTGCCCATTCTTCTTGGCAAAAAGCCTCCACGTCCTGTCAATTCTCGGGCTGTCTGGCATGAACTGCACGTTTAAGATCTCCCCAGAGTGGCTCAATGATATTGAGGTCAGGAGACTGAGATGGCCACTCCAGAACCTTCACTTTATTCTGCTGTAGCCAATGACGGGTCGACTTGGCCTTGTGTTTTGGATCATTGTCATGTTGAAACGTCCCATGCGCAGCTTCCGGGCTAATGAGTGCAAATTTTCCTCCAGTGTTTTCTGGTAACATGCTGCATTCATCTTGCCATCAATTTTGACCAAGTTTCCAGTGTCTTTGTAACCCGTGTTTCACAGTAGGAATCGTGTACCTTTCATCATAGGCCCTTGATGGCTAACCTTGACACTCCAGCTGTTGTTGAACTACACATCCCAGCATGCTCTGCTTCAGTTTTGCTAATTGTCCATGCTAAATCTGATGCAGTGCATGCTGGGATGTGTAGTTCAACAACATCTGGTGTGTCAAGGTTAGCCATCAAGGTCATAGGCCTTATTGACTCCTCTCCAAATGTAACGTTTATGGTTGTGGCCAAAAAGTTCAATTTTGGTCTCATCACTCCAAATGACTTTGTTCCATAAGTTTTGAGGCTTGTCTCTATGCTGTTTGGAGTATTGTAAGCGGGATGCTTTGTGGCATTTGCGTAGTAAGGTCTTGGTGAGCTATTCTGTTCGTATGTTAACCTGATGTACCTTGACATTTACAGCTCGGTGTTGGTGAACGGCTGGAAGACTGACCCCTTCTCAGTTCTGTCTGGGGTCAGACAAGGCTGCCCTCTTTCACCTCTTCTTTTTGTTTGTGTTATAGAGCTCTTCGCTGTATCCATCAGGCAAAATCAAGAGATCAGAGGGATCACCGCACCGGGTCCAGACCACCCAGAGGCCAAGTGTTCGCTGTACATGGATGACGTCACTGTGTTCTGCGCAGACCAGAGATCGGTGACAGCACTCGTCCAGACCTGCGAAGACTTCGGCCGTGCTTCAGGAGCAAGGGTCAACCTTGGGAAGTCAGAGGCTATGCTCTTCGGAAAGTGGCACCTGTCGTCCTCCACTCCATTTCCATTCACGGTAAAGCCAGACCTCATCAAGATCCTTGGTGTCTGGTTCGGGGGAGATGGAGCGGCCCTGAAGTGCTGGGATGAAAGACTTGCGACAATGCGTCAGAAATTGGGATTGTGGAGTCTCAGAGACCTTACCATCGAAGGGAAAACACTTGTGCTGCGGAATGAGATTCTTCCCGTTCTTCAGTACACCGCCCAGGCCTGGCCACCTCTGGCGGCGATCTGCAAGGCCATCACACGGGCTGTTTTCCACTTCATCTGGGGCTCCAAAATGGACAGAGTCAAGCGGATTGTTATGTACAAAGATCCCCTCAAAGGTGGCAAAGGCATTCCAGACATTCCAACTATGCTGAGAGCCTTCTTTGCATGTAACTGTATCCGCAGAACTTTGATTGACAATTGTGCCGGCTCTGCGGGGAACTCCATGTCCCGCTTCTTCCTCCTACCTATGTGGAGGACCCTTAAATGGGACAAGTGGGACAGCTCCATCCCTTACAACTGGACTACTCCATGGTTCTACCTGGATGTGTCCAAGTTTGTGAGGGAGCACCAACTGGAGGGATTGAAGCCCGACTTGTGGAAACCTAAAACGGTCCACAAGCTCATCAGAGCCCAAGACGTCATGGAACCGATTTCAGGGCTCCCTTCAGCAACTGCCAAGTTTGTCTGGGAGTATGTGGCCTCCAAAAGGCTCACAAATAGACACAAAGACATGTCATGGATGGCCATTCAGGGGGGCTTACCTCACCGGTCATTCATGCACTCCCGAAACTTGTGTAGGTATAGACATTGTCCCTGGTGCCTTGTGCATGAAGAAACCTCCATGCACATCTTCTGGGACTGCACCTACGCACAGTTGTTGTTGGATGCCCTAGAGACTGAATTCAAGGACTCCGTGCCCAGGAACTGTCTTTCATACCTTTCGGTATTGTATGGACTATTCCCAGGCACCCACACGTATGGGGCGACCCAGGAAGCCTGGCGCCTTATAAACTGTGTTAAGGACGCTTTGTGGTTTGCCAGAAATCGTCTCATACTGCGGAGGGAGAGAATGTCCGTTCAGGACTGCCGCAGGCTGGTTCACAGCC
Source organism: Crinia signifera (assembly GCF_055691185.1). NCBI lineage: Eukaryota > Metazoa > Chordata > Amphibia > Anura > Myobatrachidae > Crinia > Crinia signifera. Next base: position 94,550,663 of record NC_139227.1, read on the forward strand.
TGCTCAGAGACTATTCCATTCGGGATAGCCCTGAGGAGGAAGAGGACTAAACCCCTTTTCTTCTGGTCCTTTCCCCTTGTTTGGACTGTTTTATAAGACTTTGGGACCGTGGCCCCTTCCCCCTCACTTCACAATGTCTGTTGTTTTGTTGATGTATTTCTATTTATTGCCCTCCCCTTATATGTGTCTGTCTGGTCAATAAAGCTTCAGGCATGTGATTCCTCCTCCCTCACCCCCTACTCTCCACACCCATAGTCTTGTATACTGTTGTGTAAATGTTACCGTTAGAATGCATAGTGCATAGTATAGTCTATAGTGTGAGTTTATCTTGTACTGTATTTTATAATATGTACTATACTGTTTGCATGTGTACTGTGTTTTGGCTGTGCTGCGACACGGTATATGTGTGATATTTGTTATCGTCTGTTTTTTGCATTCTTTATGTACAATAAAGACCTGCTTTTTCAATCAAAAAATGGCTTTCTTCTGGTGACTCGACCATGCAGACCATTTTTCTTCAAATGCCTCCTCTTGAAACAACCACACCACTTTTTTCTGTCCTGTATTTCAGCTGAAGTTATTTGTGGATTTTTCTTTGCATCCTGAACAATTTTCCTCACAGTTGTGGCTGAAATTTTTGTTGGTCTACCTGACCGTGATTTGGTTTCGACAGAATCCCTCATTTTCCACTTAATTAGAGTTTGAACACATTTGGCATTTTCAATTGCTTGGATATCTTTTTATATCCCTTTTCTGTTTTATACAGATCAATTACCTTTTCCCGCAGATCCTTTGACAATTTTTTTGCTTTTTCCATGAGTCATAATCCAGACATGTCATTGCAGCACTGGATGAAAGATGCAAGGGTCTTTCAGGAGACCAGAAACTCACTGACCTTTTATACTCACACACTCTGATTACAAGCAAACAGATCACAGGTAAGGATGGTTACCTTTAGTAGCCATTCAAACCCGTTTGTGTGAACTTGTGAGCATGTTATCAGGCCAAAAACTCCTGGGTATGTAAATTTTGATCAGGGTCATTTGGGTAATTTCTGTTGTTATTATGATTCAAAAAGAGTAAACACAGTTGTTTGACAATAAATGGCTTCACCCAACCACTAACCATGAGTGACAGAAAAGTTTGTGAGTAATCATTCATATTCTCTGATAAATAGCCAGAAAAATCACAAATATTGCTAGAGTATGTAAACTTATGAGCACAACTGTACAATAATAATAATGGCATGTGTATTATAGCTGTGTGTGTGTGTGTGTGTGTATGTATGTATGTATGTATGTGTGTGTGTATATATATATATATATATATATATATATATGTATATATATATGTGTGTGTGTGTGTGTGTGTGTGTATGTATGTATGTATGTGTGTGTATATATATATATATATTTTTTTTTTTTTGCAGCAGCATATATAACAATGTTGTGTGTGTGTGTGTGTGTGTGTGTGTGTGTGTGTGTGTGTGTGTGTGTATATATGTGTATGTATATATAGGTGTGTGTAATTTATTTTTATTTTTTATTTAGTGCAGCATATATAATATTGGTATGTGTGTTACTGGCTCATTCTCCTGTAACATTCCTGCTGCTTCTCCTTAGAAGAGGATGTAGAGATTCTGGGGGTCTCTCCGCCCCTCTAACAGCAGGACCCCACATTTCCTTGGTCAGCCGCCTCCTGTTTCTAATCTAGAGCCTCTCCAATCTGTCCTGTGCCTTGTCAGCAGCTCTGGGGCCGGTGCCTGGCCTGGACCTCTGCAGTCATATATTACCTGTGTGTCACAGTGTGAGGAGGAGAGCACCAGGGAGCGAGGTGCTGATTACTGCCGCATACTTGCACAACAGATTCATCAAAGCTGTGTAATCCTGAGCGCCACATCCGGAGTCACAGCTTGGGATTCATAACTAGAACCAAACGTGGCGTTCCTTCTTGCCGTAACGTCCGTTTACTTACATAATCACAGCTATAACCGATCCACCAATCAAATGTGATTTCTTTTAGCGGTCTTACATAGCCACATGGTGGCTGTTCTCTGATTGGATGTGATGGCCTGCTGGACGGGTTTATCACACTGGTGGCGGCTGTTAGGCGGAAGGATGATGCCTGGTTACCATGGAACAGAGGTTGCAAATAAAACATAGTTCGGATTTATTTAAGAACCATCATTTTAATACCTCATTGGCATAATACATATAGCGATGGCAACAGCCTATATACAACTTTTTTTTTTTTTTATTAATACTTTAATGTTAAAATGTGTTCAACCCAGTCTTGTTAGGCAAAAGCAAATGTATACTCAAGCAAAACCTTATACAGAGGAACGGCGTTACACTGAGGTTCTGTCCTCGCTCACCCCCCCCTCCTCCAATGGATTAATCTGCATCAGAATCAGTAGTATATAAAAGGGTTCCCCAACCAGCGGCTGCAGATTTGTGACGCCCGTTGACTCCTCTTTCCACTGTGCAGTTGTCACACACATCCCTTCTGTTACGGTTACACATGTATAGGGTCCTGTAGACACAGACACCAAGCATGTACCACAGCAATGCCTCTAGTGAGCCTATGTTAAGGGTGCAATGGGTTCAGGGGTCCAAAATGGGTGCAAGTTTCATGTCTTTATTGTATGAATGAAGCCCAGAGGTGGGTGGGGTGTATAATCTCCTGCTTCCCCTGCTGGCGGAGGTCATTATTTACAGATCAATGCTGATCCCCTGGGTTTAGGTGGTAGGATGATTGGCCAATCAGATCTGAATATGCGTAGCCAACGCCGTTATGTAATTACTCCTGCTTTCCTGGGTGGCGCTTTCACCCAATCACCTGGATTTATTCAAAGGTTCATTATCGTTCTTGTTGACTATAAGAACAACCCTAGCAGACTGTGTGACAGATGACATTGTAAGTGCAGTGTATGGAGCAACTGGGGCTACACCTCTCACTGTAGTGTATGGAGGAACTGAGACTACACCTCTCGCTGTAGTGTATGTAGTATGGAGGAACCAGGGCTACACCTCTTGCTGTAGTGTATGGAGCAACTGGGGCTACACCTCTCGCTGTAGTGTATGTAGCATGGGGGATCTGGGGCTACACCTCTCGCTGTAGTGTATGTAGCATGGAGGAACCGGGGCTACACCTTTCGCTGTAGTGTAGGTAGCATGGAGGAACCGGGGCTACACCTCTCGCTGTAGTGTAGGTAGCATGGAGGAACCGGGGCTACACCTCTCGCTGTAGTGTATGTAGCATGGAGGAACCGGGGCTACACCTCTTGCTGTTGTGTATGTAGCATGGAGGAACTGGGGCTACACCTCTCGCTGTAGTGTATGTAGCACAGAGGAACTGGGGCTACACCTCTCATAGTGTATGTAGCACGGAGGAACTGGGGCTACACCTCTCGCTGTAGTGTATGTAGCATGGAGCAACCGGGGCTACACCTCTCGCTGTAGTGTATGTAGCATGGAGCAACCGGGGCTACACCTCTCGCTGTAGTGTATGTAGCATGGAGCAACCGGGGCTACACCTCTCGCTGTAGTGTATGTAGCATGGAGCAACCGGGGCTACACCTCTCGCTGTAGTGTATGTAGCATGGAGGAACCGGGGCTACACCTCTCGCTGTAGTGTATGTAGCACGGAGGAACCGGGGCTACACCTCTCGCTGTAGTGTATGTAGCACGGAGCAACCGGGGCTACACCTCTCGCTGTAGTGTATGTAGCATGGAGGAACCGGGGCTACACCTCTCGCTGTAGTGTATGTAGCACGGAGCAACCGGGGCTACACCTCTCGCTGTAGTGTATGTAGCATGGAGGAACCGGGGCTACACCTCTCGCTGTAGTGTATGTAGCATGGAGGAACCGGGGCTACACCTCTCGCTGTAGTGTATGTAGCACGGAGGAACCGGGGCTACACCTCTCGCTGTAGTGTATGTAGCATGGAGCAACCGGGGCTACACCTCTCGCAGTAGTGTATGTAGCATGGAGGAACTGGGGCTACACCTCTCGCTGTAGTGTATGTAGCACAGAGGATTTGGGGCTACACCTCTCATAGTGTATGTAGCACGGAGGAACCGGGGCTACACCTCTCATAGTGTATGTAGCATGGAGGAACTGGGGCTACACCTCTCGCTGCCAGTCTGTAGTTAGGCCGCAGTGTATTGTACAGAATGGATGAGGCCAGGGCTATATAACCAGGGCTATATAACGCAGGACATGCACCAGTGTCGGGGTCCGGCTGCTCACTGACTGCAGTTCCACATTCAGGAGAATGACGCAGGATACGTCCTCTGTGTGTTCTATATCTGATTCTTAACAGCAGGCTGGTAATGTATATGCTTCTGTACCCACACAATGTGGCAAGTGGGACAAATTCATCCCATGCTGCTATACAAGGGGAGCAAATGCATTTATTTGTCTCTGTGCAGGGTAAATACCGCCTGCTTTTGCATGTTGCCCACAGATGTTAGACTGCTTAATTCTTACACTGCGATTTAGCTTTCAGTTTGAGCACACCCCACCCAAATCTAAACTCTCTGTACATGTTGCATCTGCCCCCTTGCAGAGAAGCATGGTTTTGCCCATCTGTGTGCTTTTTGTGCTTTGCTAACCTAGCTGAATCAGGCCCAGAGTGTGCTGCGCCGCTGTGCTGGCCGCTGAGTGGTTACGGGAAGTAGTAGCCACAACATCTACAGTTTGTGCTGCGCTTCTGGACCATCCGCTCCTGGGCCCCGTTCTGTCTATCTGAGCACATACAAGGGGCAGTGACGGGTCTGTAGGGTCAACTGGAATCCCCCCGAATATGTTGTTATAGAGCTCTGTGATTGTTACACCCCAGACTGAGAAAAGTGGGGGATCTTCCTTCCTTTGTAGTTTGGGCATCTCCCCTGGGTACTAGCCATAACGCCAGGAATCCGAGTCATGGGTCATTATCCCCTGGCAACTGGAGATATATAGTAACTGTCACACCCAGTACATTCCCAGCAGTGGTCTCGGTCCCCAAGTACCCCAACAAGTCACGTGTGCAGGATTTCCATGGGTCCTGCAAAATGGATTAACCTAGCTGTGCATGATAAAAAGAAATCCAGAAAACATGGCCTGTTAGAGCACTTCAGGACTGTACACATGGTGTTTTTGGCTTACTAGTGCCCTTACCCTGCAAGGGACGTGACCACAGATACCAACTGTAACTGAAGGCAAGTATACCTATAGTAAGGCAGCGGCGCTATGTGTGACGCGCTGGGTGCACAAAACGTCTCTATTCCACTGCAATATGAACCTAGCAGATCTCTCGGGCTTTGGGCTCATTTTCTAAGTAGATCACGCTTCATAAATCTCATCTCCCTGTGTCAGCGCCACTTCGCTTTCTGAGCGCATCTAACCCAGGAGACCGCTAATGGAGCTGCGCCGGGGGATTTACAAGACCACTTCTGTTTTTGTGCACTGGAACACGGAGAAGAGAAACGGCTTCTTTGGAGCTTTTCCAAATAGCTGGGGATAAAAGAGGACGTTACATGCTGATGTGTACACTTAATCCGAATACAGGGTTCTCAATGTTGGACGTCTGTACCTGCTATCACTACACACAGGCACCCAGGGGTGAAGTGGACGGTGCAGTAGCCAATTGGCTCCAAACTTTCATGATACAGGCTAGGTTTAGAAAATGACCAGATCTGATTGGCTGATGTGTTATCAGCTTCCACTTTATCACTTCACCAGGCTTAATCCATCTGCCCCCAGTCTCCGATTGCCAGGGCATCTGCCAGAGCATCTGCCAGAGCGTGATGGAACCGCATATAAGTATGGGCCCCACTACGTCCAGCTGTTGTATTGGATTTGGTGGACGCTGACCAGCCACAGTGGTTACACTGCGCCTGGGCCCAGATGAAGCCATTTCGCATGTGTGTTTTATACGTTCCAGGTTTCAATGGCTGATCTGGCTCTGAACTCTGAAAGTTTATTGAAGAACACAGCGGGGAACCTTTCGGAGAACAATAGTTTGCATTTAAGCTGTACACGCACAAAGCAATCTCGGTCCGCCTGCTGGCTGGTTCTCTGTGGGTGGTTCTAGCATGAGAGCGGCGATGATTAAAATAAGTGCAATCAATGTATTTATTGTGAGGGGTTAAGGGACTCTCCGCACATATGTGGGTTCTATTGTGACTTTCACCTTGTACTAGCTTAGTGCATTCTGCAATGACCTCTGTATTGTGTATTGTTTGTGAATACCACAACCATTTTGTATATGACAAGCCGGCTTGGGGGTCTTAAAATTCACCCCATGGGGTCAATTCAATCAGCTGCGAGCGGCACCACACTGCCATTAGAGAGATGTGGAAAGGTTGGCATCACCGCCTCGTCATCCCGCAGATGTTTGGGCAACTAACTGAATTGATCCCTGTAGCTCAGATCTCGCTGCTAAGAAATGAGGATGAGAATCCGCACTCACACAGACACACGCCAACCGGAATCCCAAACGTTACAGCATAAACTCCGCCTCTGCGTAAATTGACAGCCGCCCGGACTGCAGCGTTTCCTTGTGGGCTCTTTGGGAAATGATATAACCTTAGGGCAAGTGCCAAGTTTGCCTGAGTAGGGTAGCGCCGGCCAGGGCAGGGTCCCAGCTACCCGCTGCACCTTGGCCTGTTGAACCTGAGCAGGAACAAGCCAGTGGAGGAAGATATTCTAGACTCAGTGATACCTCAGTATTACAGGCCTCTATGTGCTGCAGCCATCCTTGGCGTGAAGGTGAAATATCCCTGATTTATTAACCACATCTATGTCTGCATCGTCCATTCATTTAACCCACACTCGCTCTATCTGCAAACCCAGCATTTCGTCAGCAGCGGGCAAGGTTAGCTTCTAGTCCTTGGGAAACTAAGTAGCAGGCATCCCCATTATACATGGTGAGTCCGGGCCACGAGACTGGTGTAGCGTCAGTGTCTGGCTGGCAGCAGGTAGCGCTGTCATGTGGCCCAAGACATGGCCGCACTGTGTTCCTTGGCTTTCATCCTGAGCGCCGCAATGCTGGAACTCTTGCGGTCGGGCTCAGTGTTCAAGTCGTAACCGTTCATGCCAGGTCCCACGGCTGCGCTGCTGAAGATTCCGCCCATGTGTGTCTGAGCTACGTGCGATCCGGGACCTTGGACGCTGAGATAATCTGACACTCCACCGGCAGTGTGCGGATGAGCGTGGGGAGACATGCAAGATGACACCGTGTCACATGGCACCACGCAGGCGGGGACCGGAGAACCCCCACTGTTATTCCCAATCCAGGACGGGTTCTGGATCTGTGGGGAGACAAGACGGGACATTCATTAGTGCAACGCAAGCCTTCAGTATTACAACCAACAACACAACATCACAACTCTTCAGTATTACAACCAACAACTTTTCAGTATTACAACCAACAACACAATACTTCAGTATTACAACCAACAACACAATACTTCAGTATTACAACCATGGCACAGTTTTACAACCAATAACACAACATCACAAGTTTTCAGTATTACAGCCAACAACACAACTCTTCAGTATTACAACTAACAACACAACACTTCAGTAGGTACTTGTTTCCTATCACGTGCCCATGATTTTCAGTCGTATCTCATCTTATGCATTGTATCGCATCGCATGCAATATACCCGCATGCGATGCAATGTGATTTTAAATTGTATAAGCACCCTAATGGGTTTTTCAATGTTAAATGGCCCCCCTATACGATTTTTAATTGTATAAGCACCGTAATGGGTGCTTACAATGTTAAATGCACCCCCACGCCACCCCCACTATCAACGCCAACCCAAAGTGTGGTACGTGTCCTCCGACCTTTTCATACCCCCATTATCCACGTCGGCGTGGAGCTGATTCTATAAAGTGTGGCGAGCCACCGAGCTTGAAGAGTGGCGAGCGGAAGCGTATTACTTTACATGTATTCCAAGTCCCCTCGCAGGGCTCGCTGCGCTCGCCACACTATCTAAAATCATCTCCACGCCGACGTGGATGGTGGGGTTATGAAAAGGTCGGAGGACGCGTACCGCCGCCCCTCGCGGGCTCGCTGCGCTGGCCACGCTTCGGGTTGGAGTTGATAGTGGGGGTGGCATGGGGGTGCTTTTAACATTGTAAGCACCCATTACGGTGCTTATACAATTAATAATCTTATAGGAGGCCCATTTAACATTGAAAACACCCATTAGGGTGCTTATACAATTTTAAATTGTATACCATTGTATATGGCATACAATGCGATGTTATACAATTTTAAATCGTATACCATCGGCTGCCATCGCGCAACATCGCATCGTATACCATTGTATGGCTTATGGTATGAGATGCGATGGGCGCCGTGCTAGGAAACAAGCACCCTTCAGTATTATAACCAACAACACAGAATCACAACTCTTCAGTATTATAATCAACAACAAAACATCACAACTTCAGTATTACAACCAACAACACAACACTTCAGTATTACAACCAACAGCACAACATACTGCTTTGTGGGGTGGGGGGTTCCTTTAAACAGCAAGCATTAGAATGTTTAGGTATGTATCTTTTTGTTATGTGTCCTTCATATTATCTCCTTTTCAATATCTCCCTGGAGGGCAGACATGCATGGCGCTTCTAACAGTCCCAATTGTTAAAAGGGGCAAATAAAAAGCATATAAAAGGCAAAACCACCCTGGATATCTTGTGAATCATTTCCCTTTAAAGCATTGGGCAGACTCACCAGAAACGCGTTCATGTCGGTAAATCACACACTATCACATTTACCCAACATTCCAGGTTTTAAGTATATCCTTGGCTCAGAACAGATGGTTACATCCAGTGCCAGATTAAGCCTTCGGGGGGCCCAGGGCACTTTAGACAGGGGAGCCCCCTTGCACTTGTCAGTACTGGCCGCAAACTGCATGGGGGAATATTACACTGTCAAAACACAGAGTAAAGGCAGTATAAACTTGGTCAATGGGTAACTTCAGGGGATATATATATATATATATATATATATATATATATATATATACAGTACATACATACATACACACACACACACAAACACATTCACACACACATACATACATACATACATACATACATACCACATGCAAAGCCTGTGTTTGTCCCTCTGCACCTTACTCTGTAGACCTCACAGTCCCAGTGCTACCTCTGATTAAAAACCCTCCCATGACTAGGCTGCTGCTGTTATCCATGGGCCTGAGAAGCATGTAATGTGCTCCACCAATCAGAGCTCAGCACAAACGTCTCAGTCTCTGCCCTCTGGTGCAAAGTGTCATCGGACTTAGTCAACTCCCAGTAATGCACTGCACACTTGGCTCCCGATGCTCAGCACCATTAATCATTGTCACATTGGCAGATAGGTGAAGCTGCAGCACTACCCCACTCCCATGCACAAAACCTTTAGCTAGAATTTTTTTTTTAAATACATGCCAACCACAGGGGGCCCCTAGCTAGAGGGGGGCCCAGGTGCACTGACCCCTTGTGCCCCCATTATAATCCAGCCCTGGTTACATCAATGTGACTGGGATACTAATGAAGTCATCTTCAGCCAAGCATGGATATACGTAACACCTGGGCCGTGGAAATGCTTGAGGATGAGTTTTGGATCCTCTGGAATTAATTTGCTAACATGGGAGTTCTATTGACAATGGGATGTTGCTATGGGTAACCAATTGGATTTCATCTATTATCTTCTATAAGGGTCTAAATAAATAAGATTGTTTGCTATGAACAACATCCCATATTCAATACAACTCGTGTCTTCGTAAATAAACCCTTTAGAAAGTCATGTGTTTGAGAGGGGACGAAGGGGGGGGGGGGGATTTTACAGACAGAGCTCATAAGGGTGGTCTAGAGCTGCTTTGCTCACTGCATCATGTGTTGTTGTCACATGACACTGTGGAAACTGCTGATTTGTCCATCATTAATAGCAGTCTGAAGAAACAAACCAAGGAGAAAAAGAGGAAATTACAAGGATTCTTTATGTATCCTGCGGCAGTTATTTGTATTGAAATATTGAAATCCAGGATTACGGATGCCATGTCATAGTCATGTAATAAGCCCGAAACTAATCAGTACTGGATTAAACCCTGTGGTGGCCCCTAGGGGCCCTTTAGCAAATTATTTCATAATACTCTTTTAAAACTTTATCAACAGTCTACGATGGGTGTTAGCAGTTTCCTATGTGGACTGACAGCCATTTTTATCCCTTACTCATATGTGTTGGGTGTTCATCTCACTTTTAGGTGTGGTGGTGGAGGGGGGATCGGCAGAATGTTCTGTTAGTAAACTAGAATCTGGCTGGGATGCCTGAGTTTATGTGCTGGGATGGCTGATGTACCGTGCTGGGGTGCCTGATGTTACGTGCTGGGGTGTCGGATGTTACACACTGGGTTGCCTGGTGTAACGCAATGGGATGGCTGGTGTAACGCAATGGGATGCCTGGTGTTACGCGCTGGGGTGCCTGATGTTACGCGCTGGGTTGCCTGATGTTACGCGCTGGGTTGCCTGATGTTACGCCCTGGGGTGCCTGATGTTACGCGCTGGGTTGCCTGATGTTACACCCTGGGGTGCCTGATGTTACGCCCTGGGGTGCCTGATTGTTTGCGCTGAGGTGCCTGATGTTACGCACTGGGCTGCCTGGTGTTATGCGCTGGGTGTATCCTGGGGGCCAGGGATGGGCAGCGCGATCCACTTAATAGGCCGCTCCCAGTCGTGTGAAAGGCCCATATACTGTTTATTAATTGGTGAATATGTTTCATCAATGGGACACCTACATGTAATAACGGCCCTCTAACCCCCAAGTCTGTCTGTTGTTACCCAGTTTGTTTTATCACTGTCTACTATTGTAAAGCGCACCGGAATCTGCTGCGCTATATAAGAAACTGTAACGGAATCTGCTGCACTATATAAGTAACTGTAACGGAATCTGCTGCGCTATATAAGACACTGTAACGGAACCTGCTGCGCTATATAAGTAACTGTAACGGAACCTGCTGCGCTATATAAGTAACTGTAACGGAATCTGCTGCGCTATATAAGACACTGTAACGGAATCTGCTGCACTATATAAGAAGCTGTAACGGAATCTGCTGCGCTATATAAGTAACTGTAACGGAATCTGCTGCACTATATAAGAAGCTGTAATGGAATCTGCAGCACTATATAAGAAACTATAAAGGAATCTGCTGCACTATATAAGAGACTGTAACGGAATCTGCTGCACTTTATAAGAGACTGTAACGGAATCTGCTGCGCTATATAAGAGACTAACGGAATCTGCTGCACTATATAAGACGCTGTAACGGAATCTGCTGCGCTATATAAGTAACTGTAACGGAATCTGCTGCACTATATAAGAAGCTGTAACGGAATCTGCAGCACTATATAAGAAACTATAAAGGAATCTGCTGCACTATATAAGAGACTGTAACGGAATCTGCTGCACTATATAAGAGACTGTAACGGAATCTGCTGCGCTATATAAGACGCTGTAACGGAATCTGCTGCACTATATAAGAAGCTGTAACGGAATCTGCTGCGCTATATAAGAAACTATAAAGGAATCTGCTGCACTATATAAGACACTGTAACGGAATCTGCTGCGCTATATAAGAGACTGTAAATAAATAAATAACAGTCAGGGTATTAAACATCTCCACAAGTTCTGACAATCACATATGACTCAAAGTATGGAGATGGAGGATGGTCACAGTTTTGCAGCATGTTAGTAAATGTCTCCTTACACCTTTAAAACAACATTCCTCAATACAGGTTTATTTTTATTTTGCTGTGAAAATATGGACTAAATGTGACGATAGTGGACGTGGTCGTGTAGAATATCCCGTTACTACGTTATTACCCGCGCCATGCTTCCATTACCCGACGAGATGTAAATGTGGAAATCGCATACAGAACTAGATCCAAACCCTGCATTCTCTCAGCTTCTCTCGCTGCCACTTAATGACCTGCAGCCCATATATCTCCTATTCCGCTGTAACTGGAAACTCGGCTTCCTTCTACAAAACTCTCCATTAACGTGAAACCCTGAATGACCTCAGCACATCTCCAGTCTATAAGGCCCAGAGCCGCACGCTACGCTAACATGAGCGCAGTCCCGCCATATTCTATGTACTACTGAAGGCGGAATTCTGTTCCTCCCATTCATTATCAGTGGTGTTCTTTCCCCTTGTTCCACAAAGGGGAGAGGGGTTTATCATTTGTTTACCCTGTAACAACTACGCATGTGGCCGATTGTTACCGCGCCTGACGGAATCGGATCCGGACGCAGGAAGGGAGGGTTTTAGTGGCCTTTTCTGCTAGATCTTTTTTTTTTTGTGACATATTTTTAACAATTAGGCTTTTTAGTCTCTCTTAATACTGCAGCATTTGAGCAATAGTCATTCAGTTCATCATTATGACATCATTAATGCGTGTGACATAAAGGGGACAAATCTTCCATCTCTCCCAGAGCCGGCCCTAGCCTAAATGATGCCCTAGGCAAGATTTTGGCTGGTGCCCCCTAGCACCGCCACTAGTTCCGCCTCTGACACTGCTCCCCTTTCCCAGCACCATCAACGCTCATCATAGCAGTCATCATTTTGGTGCTCCTGCCTGCAATATTTTAAATAGAAACAGTGCACACATTTGGTGCGCAGCCCAAATAGGGGTGCGTTCTTGCTAGGAAGGGGCATGGCCACACAATTTTACCCCAAATTCAAATTATGCCACACAGTAGTGCAACTTTATTCACATTATATCATGTGAGAGTGTCCCTTATTCATGTTACATCACATTGTAGTACCACTTTACCTTATATACATTACTCATCAAATTATACCCTTAGAAAAAAAATCCTGAGAAAATATTGTATTTTAACCACCTCCATGGCCACACTGCAACCCAGCACAAAGCAGTGTGTGCTGGGCAGAGGAGAAGATCTGCAGCTGCTGCTGTCACTTAAGGGGAGGGGGCCCAGGGCCCCCACTGGGCCCTCCCATCAGGCTTTGGCCTGGGTAATTTGTACCCCCTACCCCTTTCTCTCGGCACCCCTGATAATACCACACAGTAATGCCCCTTACACATGACACACATTATTTATGTCCTTATAACCGTAATGCCCCTTACACATTATGCCAACCTTTATTAATGCCCTTCATACACATGACACACATAATGCCCCTTACACATATGTTTCACATTATTAATGCCCTTATACACATGACACACAAAATGCCCATTACACATGTCGCACATTATTAATGCCCTTATACACATGACACACATAATGCTTGTTACACATATGTCGCACATTATTAATGCATTTATACATGACACACATAATGCCCCTTACACATATGCCGAACACTATTGCACAACCAACCCACCCGCAGACCGCACTCGCACAGCCGCTAATACTGTGACCTCTGCCTCTGCTTGGATTCAGATGTTTCCTCATACATCTTGTCTCAATAGGCCATGCAGCTCCTGGCCCTTCTGCTAACGTTGGGTGCCTTTTTTGCTGAAAATTCGTCTTATTTGCATTGTTATGACCAGCACACACAAGGAGCTTCCGATTATTAAAATGATATGCGGCATGCCTATATTTTGTGTGCGACTGTGGCTGTACCTGCATACTGAATGCTATGTTACAGTGATTTCCATGAATGCACTATTTCATATGCAGATACAGCCTCACTCACACAGAATATAGGCATGCTGCATATCATTTTAATCAGCAGAAGCTGCTGATGCCCCTAGGAATTCCAAATGCCCTAGGCAATTGCCTAGTGTGCCTATGCCTAAGGCCGGCCCTGATCTCTCCGCACATAATAATGAGATTCACCAAGTATATACAGACGGATTCGGTATGAAATCACGACGGTTAAAATCCCGACAGGGTCAAAATACCGACATATAGAATGTACAAGTGAAACAGTCAACATGACTTTTCGTCGACAGGTCGCGAGGTCGACATGGGTTTTTTTTTTTTCGTTTTTTTTACCCGAATGTCGACACAGTCGACATGGACACAGTTGAAAGTGAACCGCAGCCCCTCGCAATGCTTCGGGCACACTATTTTATTCTCCCACCACGCCCTAGTGGATGGTAGGGCATGAGGGCATGAAATACCGCCTGTCGGCACATGTCGGGTCAAAAAACAGTGAAAAAATCCATGTCGACCTTGTGACCTGTCGACGGAAAGTCATGTTGAGTGTTTCACCTGTACATTCTATATGTCGGTATTTTGACCCTGTCGGGATTTTGTCCTTGTTGGTATTATGACCCATTCGGGATTTTGACCCTGTCGGGATTTTGACTGCATCCCATACAGACACCTTAGCGGGCTCGCCGGGGACGGAAGTCTGTTCTGCTTGGTGCAGCAGTAAATGATTCTGAAGTTGCCGTATTCTCTTACAGATGTGCACGTTTCATACCACAGTCAGATATAGGTAAAAACCGGACAGGATTCATTTATCAATATATGTAATTCTGGAGCTTGTAGTGTCCAGTTTTACGACAGTCTGGCCTATCAGGGACGGGCTGCTAGTCACTAATGCTGTGTACACACTTGTACAATGTGCATGAGATTGCGCATGAGATGCGATCCCGATGCGCGCTCCCGTATCGCAGCAGATCTGCACTATATGGTCTAAATTGTAGGCAAATAGTCAAAATTGTATATATTGTATGCAGATAGTCTAAATTGTAATATAGTCATGATTGTACAAGTGTGTACACCCCATGAGTGCAATGCGATGTGCACTCCCGCCGGCATCGCATAGCACAGTACAAAAAGTATGTGCTGCGCATACTTTTTGTACTGCCCGCGTATCGCATCACACGCAAATTGCATGCAAAACGCATGCGTTGCAATGTGATCTGCCCGATAACGCGGCGCATTGCACACTGTTATTGCATGGTGTATGGGCACCTTAACACATAGTCACTTCCTGTTTGGGAAATGTACACAATGATGATTGTTTTGCAGTTGAGCGATTATCAGCCGACTGAATAAGTCACAAGGGTCTTGCAATGGCTGCCACAGAGTGACTGCCGTATTTCAGCCAAATCTGGGTCTTGCTGGCGCACATGATAATTGTATGATCTGCGATGGACGCGGCACCTTTGCACGCAGTTGCCGAGATTTGCGCGGCCACTTGTTGGCATTTACATATTTTAGCACATGAGCTGCTGCGGATGCGTCAGCCTCCGTCTCTCAATCAGGCCCGGTATGAGTTCTGAATTATTGTGCTGTCAGGAAGGCAATTCCATTCACTGACCTCAAAATATTATTTACTGACGGGTGAAAATGTTGCATCTGTTTAACTGAAGCACAATGAAGTGACAGATGTTGGCAAGTGAGGTGGCTGGTGACACGGTCAGATTGTGCAGATACCCCCCATGTCCAATGAAGCTTCAGCTCATATTTCAGAGAGCGGACCCCCATCCCTGAGGGATAAGAGAAGGGAGTATGCAGAGAAGGAATGCAGGAGCAGAGCATCCAGATGGGAGAGAGGAGCCTGGAATTCCAGCACTTCTCCCGTACATCTGACCTTCCTGCAGATCATTCCTCTCCCTGCTCCTGTACATCTGACCTTCCTGCAGCTCATTTCTCTCCCTGCTCCTGTACATCTGACCTTCCTGCAGCTCATTCCTCTCACTGCTCCTGTACATCTGACCTTCCTGCAGCTCATTCCTCTCCCTGCTCCTGTACATCTGACCTTCCTGCAGCTCATTCCTCTCCCTTCTCCTGTACATCTGACCTTCCTGCAGCTCATTCCTCTCCCTGCTCCTGTACATCTGACCTTCCTGCAGCTCATTCCTCTCCCTGCTCCTGTACATCTGACCCATACTTGCCTACTTTTGAAAACTAGTTTCAGGGAGATTATAGTTGGTAGAATTTTGCAGAGCGCCCCATTGAGGGGGAGTGTTATGCTCCACCCAAAGGGCGTGTCTAGTTCCATATATGGAGAAAGTGTGAAAAGAGATTGTGAACGTGGCACCTAGAAGCGTGGGTGTGTACTGCTACATCTGAGGGGAATCTTTTATAATGACTTATATCCAAATATAGAAGAGCCCCAAAGCAGTTAGTAAGAGCGACTATACTTGCTAAAGTGCTGGGAAATGGTGCTGATGAGTCAATGTAAATGTATCTATCTCTCATTTCTTTTTTCCTCCAAATATGCGACAGTGTAATGTGGACTAGGTGAAATGAGGGAGATTGGTAGACTAATGAGGGAGAGAGGGAGATTGCTGTTATTTCAGGGAGTCTCCTGCAGAATGCAGGAGGGTAGGCAACTATGATCTGACCTTCCTGCGGCTCATTCCTCTCCCTGCTCCTGTACATCTGACCTCCCTGCAACTCATTCCTCTCCCGAACTTCCTGCAGCTCATTTCTCTCCCTGCTCCCGACCTCCCTGCAGCTCATTCCTCTCCCTGCTCTGCTCCTGAACATCTGACTTCCCTGCAACTCATTCCTCTCCCTGCTCCTGTACATCTGACCTCCCTGCAGCTCATTCCTCTCCCTGCTCCTGTACATCTGACCTTCCTGCAGCTCATTCCTCTCCCTGCTCCTGTACATCTGACCTCCCTGCAGCTCATTCCTCTCCCTGCTCCTGTACATCTGACCTTCCTGCAGCTCATTCCTCTCCCTGCTCCTGTACATCTGACCTCCCTGCACCTTTGGTGTGTTTTCTTTATTCGAGTGCCGGCATCCTCATCAACCTTGCATATATGTGAACAGCCTCGCTGCTTCAACATTGGAGGGCACTGATTTATTCAGCTATCTTTATGCATGACTGGGAGTGCCGCCTTAGAGATATATATATAAGCGGGGTAGCCGGCACTCAGCTCCAGAAGTTCCTCTGTGCCCCGTGCCTTCAGTAAGGACCCTGGGTCAATGTACAAACAAAGGAGGGACCGCGGCACTGGGGTCTAAAATAATGAAGACTGACGCTTGCCTTTGCAGGTTAACGTTTCAGCCTTTATTCAGGCTTTTGTCAAAACAGCATACATGATGCTGTTTTGACAAAAGCCTAAATAAAGGCTGAAACGTTAACCTGCAAAGGCAAGCGTCAGTCTTCATTATTTTAGACCCCAGTGCCGCGGTCCCTCCTTTGTTTATATATATATATATATATATATATATATATATAAATATAAAAGAGGTCGCTACAGGTACCATCCTCTCGTATATGTACTAGAGGTGCAGAAATCCCAACAGGACATTTCCCAATAAGAGGCGATTACAGAAAGTGGGTCACCCACCTTGGCTCAATAAAGTGTATCCGTCCCCTTCATTTTTATAATTAGCAATGCATGATACTCAATAATCCGATAACACACGATAATGGAGATATTGGTGCATGCAGTCTGTGTATCTGGCTCAGTGGACAGGTGCTGGGTGCATGCGGCCGGTGTATCTGGCTAAGTGAACAGGTGTTGAATGCATGATGAGGCTGGTGTATCTGGCTCAGTGAGCAGGTGGGTGCATACGGCCGGTGTATCTGGCTCAGTGGGCAGGTGTTGGGTGCATACGGCCGGTGTATCTGGCTCAGTGGGCAGGTATCATTGTAAGATGAAATACCTGTGCATAGTTTTCAGCTCGGGTCAGTAGTGGCAGCTCATACGCAGAGGAAAAGTGAGTTCGCACTTGTTGCATTTGGCCAAACCTCTCTCTTTTTCTCCACTTCGCCCTCCGGTTCTGGAACCATACCTAAAAGACAGATGAGACACACAGACACATGCATCATGTTCACAGGTAATGGCACAGAATGATACATTGTGCACTACAATTACCAGCATACTCAGATGAAAGGACAAGAGAGGATCCAAAGGTCAACATGACAATGATATTATTAATTTCTTTTATCCCTGTCCACACTTAGGCATCACTCATTTCCTGATATACTCTGTGCTGCTGGGGGACACTGCTCCTCCCACTATATAACACTCAGTCTGTGGCTTCCTGCTGCCTCCATTCCCCTCCTCACATCACTGCACTGCCCCTGTCACATGCAGCACTGTCCTCAGCGACACTTCACTCATCTCCTGATATATTCTGTGCTGCTGGGGGACCCTGCTCCTCCCACTATATGACTCTCAGTCTGTGGCTTCCTGCTGCTCCCATTCCCCTCCTTACATCATGTCACTGCCCCTGTCACATGCAGCACTGTCCTCAGCGACACATCGCTCATCTCCTGATATATTCTGTGCTGCTGGGGACCCTGCTCCTCCCACTATATAACACTCAGTCTGTGGCTTCCTGCTGCTCCCATTCCCCTCCTTACATCATGTCACTGCCCCTGTCACATGCAGCCCTGTCCTCACTGACACATCACTCATTCCTCCCCTCCCATCTCCTGATACTATTCCTATGTACAGTACGTTTATTGCTTTGTGTGTTTTGGACACTTGATTATTATGACATTGTAGCAGCAGCTCAGCTACAGCCATCGCCTGAACCATCTCCTTGCAGTGTCTGGAGATCAGATTTAGGCAGCTGCATTGGGCACAAATTCAATAATAATCCAACATACATATCCTAGTTTATGTACATGCGCCTGATGTACAGGTCTATTACATGCTATCTTATGTGTGTGTGTGCCTGATGTACATGTCTATCACATGCTATCCTATGTACATGCATCTGATGTACACGTCTGTCACATGCTATCCTGTGTATGTGCGCCTGATGTACACGTCTGTCACATGCTATCCTATGTACATGCATCTGATGTACACGTCTGTCACATGCTATCCTGTGTATGTGCGCCTGATGTACATGTCTGTCACATGCTATCCTGTGTATGTGCGCCTGATGTACACGTCTGTCACATGCTATCCTATGTACATGCATCTGATGTACACGTCTGTCACATGCTATCGCTATCCTGTGTATGTGCGCCTGATGTACACGTCTGTCACATGCTATCCTGTGTATGTGCGCCTGATGTACACGTCTGTCACATGCTATCCTGTGTATGTGCGCCTGATGTACACGTCTGTCACATGCTATCCTGTGTATGTGCGCCTGATGTACACGTCTGTCACATGCTATCCTATGTACATGCATCTGATGTACACGTCTGTCACATGCTATCCTGTGTATGTGCGGCTGATGTACACGTCTGTCACATGCTATCCTATGTACATGCATCTGATGTACACGTCTGTCACATGCTATTCTGTGTAGGTGTGCCTGATGTACACGTCTGTCACATGCTATTCTGTGTATGTGCGCCTGATGTACACGTCTGTCACATGCTATCCTATGTACATGCATCTGATGTACACGTCTGTCACATGCTATCCTGTGTACGTGCGCCTGATGTACACATCTGCCACATGCTATCCTATGTACATGCATCTGATGTACACGTCTGTCACATGCTATCCTGTGTATGTGCGCCTGATGTACACGTCTGTCACATGCTATCCTGTGTATGTGCGCCTGATGTACACGTCTGTCACATGCTATCCCATGTACATGCATCTGATGTACACGTCCGTCACATGCTATCCTGTGTATGTGCGCCTGATTTACACGTCCATCACATGCTATCCTGTGTATGTGCGCCTGATGTACACGTCTGTCACATGCTATCCCATGTACATGCATCTGATGTACACGTCCGTCACATGCTATCCTGTGTATGTGCGCCTGATTTACACGTCCATCACATGCTATCCTGTGTATGTGCGCCTGATGTACACGTCTGTCAAATGCTATCCTATGTACATGCATCTGATAAACACGTCTGTCACATGCTATCCTGTGTACGTGCGCCTGATGTACACATCTGTCACATGCTATCCTGTGAACGTGCGCCTGATGTACACATCTGTCACATGCTATCCTGTGTATGTGCGCCTGATGTACACGTCAGTCACATTCTATCCTGTGTATGTGCGCCTGATCTACACGTCTGTCACATGCTATCCTGTGTATGTGCGCCTGATGTACACGTGTCACATGCTATCCTGTGTATGTACGCCTGATGTACACGTCAGTCACATGCTATCCTGTGTATGTGCGCCTGATGTACATGTCTGTCACATGCTATCCTGTGTATGTGCGCCTGATGTACACGTCTGTCACATGCTATCCTATGTACATGCATCTGATGTACACGTCTGTCACATGCTATCGCTATCCTGTGTATGTGCGCCTGATGTACACGTCTGTTACATGCTATCCTGTGTATGTGCGCCTGATGTACACGTGTCACATGCTATCCTGTGTATGTGCGCCTGATGTACACATATACACAATAATATATCTTTTTTGGTCATCAAAATGCCCACTTAAAATATGAACAGTTAAGAAAACTCAGATGTGAAACAAAGAGTACAACATAGACAAGAACAACATGAAGGGCGGGATGTACTAAAGGGAAAATGCGGTAAAACTGGGGTTTTAACGCCTTTTCCTATGTCCTATTACCCGTCCGCCCCGTTTTCGCCAGGCAGGGTATCGCCACCCTCTGGGTGGCGATACCCTATAGAAGCCTATGGGCTTCTTTTCACCGCCCGCCGCGACCTCGCCGCCTCGCCGACCCCCCCCATTTCCCCCTTCCTTGGGCTTACCTTCTTGCAGGTCCTCCAGGACCCCGGAAGGTAAGCCCTTCCTCCCCCTATCAACGCAGCCGGACGTCCTTCCGGCTGCAGGGGGGAAGAGGAGGCGCCGGGGACAGCCTGCTTAGCTGTCCCCGGCGTGTAGGCATCAGGAGCCGGCAGGGAGGAGACGCAGACAACAGTACAGGTATCGCGGGGGGTCTCCGTTACCGCGATGCCAGACGCATATGTTAGTACATATGCGGCAGCATCGCGGCGGACACCCGGCAAAGGGTGGCGATGTATATTAATACATACCGCCCGAAGTGAGCAACATCTGAATACAGAACCGCGCTTCATTACAGCCAATGCTCCTACTAATTATTTAATGTAAGAATTGCTGCTGGAAAGAAACTCTCTAAACCGTCCGGCTCTACACAGGATCCTTCCAAATATTTTTGAGATTTCCATGTACGTGTTGGATACTTGGTAAGGCAACCCCGATTATTCTACGTGCCATTGATACCACAGAGATTTACGGTCAGCGGCAAAGCAAGGACCAAACCATACAAAAACACTTTCAATAATACAAGAATAGAAATTCACCAGAGTTCTCTTGCACAGACCATACAAATTTAGTTTCCTCAAGATAAACATCCGCCGGTGAGCCATCTTTATGACAATGTTTATGTGCGTACTCCATGACAGATCTTTTGACATGTTTATGCCCAAAAAATGTAAAAGACAACTGCCTCAACTTGTTAGCCATTCAAAATTAGTGGACAATACCGTATGTATCTTGGTGGCACCTCCTAAAGTCCACAAAGTCTTATACACATTGAGGACCAGACAGTTGTCCCTACTCCAGGACTCCAATCGGAACACTTCCAACCTGTACTCTGTTTCGTTACTGTTAACAATAAGACCCACTATAGCAATGTCATCTGCAAATGTAGTAATTTGGACAGATTCAAAGCTCGAAGAGCAATCGTAGGTAAATAATGAGTACAGCAGAGGGCTCAAGACACACCCCTGTGGGACCCCTGTACTGACCGTCCCTTCACCAGATACGTGGTCTTTTATTCTGACAACCTGCGGCCTATCTGAAAAAAAGTCTAAAATCCATCTACCCACGCACCCGCTCAACCCAATATTAGAAAGTTTGCTCACTAACGATGATGATATTACTGTGTTAAAGGTCGAACTATAGTCTACATATAAAACTCAAGCAAAATAACCCTTTGAATCAAGGTGAGCCAGAGTGCCTCTTTACAAGGCATTGGTGAGACCACACTTGGAATACTGTGTTCAGTTCTGGGCACCGCACCTTAAAAAGGACATAAATGAATTGGAACAGGTACAGAGAAGGGCGACTAAGCTAGTAAAAGGTCCCGAATCACTAGAATACAAAGATAGGTTAACCAGGCTGAATATGTTTTCACTGGAGAAACGGAGATTGAGAGGTGATATGATTGGTATGTTCAAATACAGGATTGGGAATCCTATGGAACTGGGAGATGATTGGTCACTAACAGGCCTATACTTAGGACACGCGGGCATGTACTGAGGCTCGAGGAAAAGAAATTCCGTACTGAATTAAGAAGAGGGTTCTTCACCATTAGAGCAGTAACATTCAGGAACTCATTGCCGGTGGGGGGTGATTACAGCAACTACTGTTAATGAATTTAAACTGGATACATTTTTGGTCACTAGGAAAATCCTAAAGATATGACTTACTCAAGTCATTAGTTACAAGTTAGATAGGTTGAACTAAATGGACTAGCGTCTTTTCTCCCTCCATTGCTCGGGATTAGAGGTTACTGTAGGACTAGTAGATGGTCCCAAGCCCCTTTTCCTGCCCAGTATTGCTCCCACCCTCCGGCCCATCTATCATCCAGCCCAGGCAGCCAGACTCCACCACATGAGCACGTACATGGCGGGAGGTGTATGAGGTCACAGGAGCTCTGTACGGACTGTACAGGGAACCATCAATCAGGTGTTAGGTACAGGAGACCCCCGAGCCTCTGCTTCACATTGGACATGGCTGCTGTACAGTGATTACCAGGGGCTAGCGGTGTCAGATGGGTGACAGTCCTCACACCCGATAACTGGGGGGGTTTACAGATTCAGGGCAATCCCCTCCCATTACTAATGCGCCAGGGTCACTGGCAATGCATTATATCATCAGTACATGGGCGGCTGTGTCTCACCCCCCCCCCCCCCCCCCTCCTTCCCCTCCATTTATATTTTTTCATGCCTGAAAGGTGAAGTGCATGCAGTCATTGAGCAGAGGAAGTGTAACGGAACAGTCCTGCCAAGCCTGGTGTATGGTGCTATATGCCCCATCAGGAAGGGGCGGGGGCTAGATGCCCCATCAGGAAGGGGTGGGGGGGGGGGGTATATGCCCTGTCAGGAAGGTGCAGGGGGCTATAATAATGACTGTAGGATTTGCTGTAGGTCAGGTGGCTGAGGGGGGGAAATATGCCCCATCAGCAAGGGGTGGGGGGTCAAATGCCCCATCAGGAAGGGGCAGGGGGCTATATGCCCCGTCAGGAAGGGGAAGGTGGGTATATGCCCTATCAGGAAGGGGCGGGGGGCTATATGTCCTGTCAGGAGGGGGCCGGGTGGGGGGCTATATACCCCATCAGGAAGGGGAAGGGGGGTATATGCCCTGTCAGGAAGGGGTGGGGGTATATGCCCGTCAGGAATGAGCGGGGGCTATAATAATGACTGTAGGGATTTGCTGCGGGTCAGGCAGGGGGTGAATGCTATATAATATTAACGCTGCAGATGCCACCCTTCCCTGGATCCTTGCGCACACTACAGGGAGACCTCGGAGCACACTGTCAGCACTGTGTCCTGGGAAAACAGCTTGGGATGAGGGGGTCAGATAACTTGTGCTTGTTTGTATTGCGTCTTTAATTTCCTGCAGCCTGTAGTTTTCCCTGACACAGCCCCCCGTGGTTTGTGGGGGGAAGGGATGGGGGACAGTGAGTGCACAGAGAGATGCAGGATAGAACACATGCCCAATGTGCAGTAAAGGTGTCAGGGCAGAGGTAGCCACTGGCTGTTGTAGAACTACAAGTCCCAGCGTACTGACACATATACAATAACTGTATTTGCACTGCAATATGAGATCACCCCATGTAATAATGAGCATTGAGCAGTGTCCCTGCGCAGCTGAAGCAGGACTTATGCGGACTGCTGACCATGGGGGCCATTGCTGGGGAGGGTTCTGAGGGAACCCTCTGCTGGCTAACTATGCACAGTGTGAGAATGGCTGGGGGGGGGGGGGTGTTCAGGCTGTGGAGGTGGGGGTTAGGGTCAGGCTGCGGAGGTGTGGGGGTTAGGGACAGACAGTGTGGGGGGGGGGCTAGGTCAGGATGCAGATTATCAGATGGATTTGCATGGTTTCTTATACAGCGCAGCATATTCTGTTTTGTAGAGGCTTACTTGCCTACTTTTGAAAACTAATTTCAGGGAGATTATAGTTCGTAGTAGAATTTTGCACAGTGCCTCATTGAGGGGGCGTGTCATGCTCCACCCAAAAGGCGTGTCTAGTTCCATATATGGAGAGATTGTGAAAAGAGATTGTAAACGTGGCACCTAGAAGCGTGGCTGTGTACTGCTACCTCTGAGAGGAATTGTTTAAAATTACTTATATCCAAATGTAGATGAGCCCCAAAGCAGTTAGTAAGAGATACTATACTTGGTAAAGTGCTGGGAAATGGTGCAGATGATTCAATGTAAATGTATCTGTCTCTCATTTGTTGTAATATAGCAGTGTAATGTGGGCTAGGTGAAATGAGGCAGATTGCTACACTAATGAGGGGGAGAGGGAGATTGCTGCTATTTCAATGAGTCTCCTGCAGAATGCCGGAGAGGAGGTAACTATGATGTAACAGTGCAGGGCCGGCGCTAGCCGCTTAGCAAAGCAGGGATGCGCCTTGCTGGAGAGGGCACTCATTCTTACTCCCGTCGCGCCTATGGTCCCGACTCGTGTGAGCAGCTGTCTCTTTCCCTTCCACCCACTTCCACCCACTTTATACACAGTGTCCCGGCCCGGCCTCCGGGACCTCTCTCCGAGTCCCTCCCTATCTGTGATGGCGCACTGAGCGCGCTTCCTCCCTTCCAGGAGGAAACAAAACCTTTGACAACTTATTGCCCTCAGCCTGGGTGCACTCAGGTAGGCACCCATGTTACTTTGTATACACATATACAGTATACAGTATACGCATATCCAGCACTACAACCCCTTTTTTTATAATAATATATATATATATATATATATATATACTAGGTGATTCATCGCGCCCTACGGGCGCTCTTCACACCGTCGTAAGGGGCTGCGCCCCCTTAATTTGTGAACATTTGCATATGAGAAAGATGGTTAGAATTGTATGAAAGATGGCCTGTATTGCAACTTGAGTTATAGGTGAAATGTGTTAAATAGAGAGCATATGATGTGGAAGGGGGTGTGTATTGTTTTGTTTAATTAAAAAGCGGTTACAGAGTAAGATGTACATTGATAGTGTGGATGGTACAGTGACATTTGTGGGTGTGGGGGGGGGGGGCTGTGTGTGCATGTTGTTTAGGTGTGTGTGTGCAATAGTATAGGTGTTTATGAGTCAGCGGCTCCCCACTGGCGGATGCCACGACACAGGAAAACAGGAGGCTGGGTAGTGATAGGGGTGTGTGGGCATAAGGGGGACTAAAGAGGAGGGTGGGAGATACTGTGCAGCTTCTGCCAGTGGGTGAGGGTCCAGCGTGGCAGCACAGGAGTACAGGATGGTGGCCCTTAGTCAGTGTCTCCTCCTACTGGGTGGGAGTTCGGGTGCATGAGAGCAGGAGGCTGGGCTATGAGGCATGATAGGGGCATGTGGGCAAAACAGCGTCAGCAAACTCCCCAGTGGTGGAAGTTACTGTTCAGGAGAGCAGGAAGCTGGGTAGTGATAGGGGTGTGTGAGTATACGGGGGACTAAAGAGGGGCTTAGGGGTGCCGTGAATTGCGGGAGGGGCGCGGGGGTGCCGTGAATCATGGGAGGGGGGGGCGCAGGTGTCGGCGAATCGCGGGAGAGGGCGGGGGTCCGCAAAGCGTGGGAGGGGGCGTGAATTGCGCGAGGGGGGGTTGCGAATCGCGGGAGGGGGGTGTGCTGGGGGTCCGTGAATTGCAAGAGGGGGGGGGGGCACGGGGCGCGATGAATCACCTAGTTGGTTATATATTCTTGTAGAAGGATGGTAGGATGTTGCTGTCATTCAGAATGCATTTACATAAACAGTAATAGTAGCAGTAAAAGGTCTGACTTAAAACACCTACAGTAAAACAGAACAGGTGTTACATATTATACAAAGAATTGGTTGATGATGTGTAGGTTGACGTGCACATAGTACATAGTTGTCACTGGAAAAAAATTGCTACAAGAAAAAATCAACACAGAAAGTTCAACACATGTAAATATTGACATAAGTGTGGCACTTCATCGGTGTCCATGTCGACACATGAGAATGAATATGAAAACATTCAAAAAAAGAAAAATAAATCTTCAAAAACTCATGTCAACCTTTTTCATTGTCGACCATAGCCGTGCCAGTGTTTTGCATGTGCCATTTAATCCTGGGGTTGCCGTGAATCGCGCGCGGGGGTGGGGGGGGGGTGGAGGGAGGAGGTGAGGGGTGTCCGCGAATCGGGAGGAGGGGTCGTGGGTG
This sequence comes from Crinia signifera, assembly GCF_055691185.1. Taxonomy (NCBI): domain Eukaryota; kingdom Metazoa; phylum Chordata; class Amphibia; order Anura; family Myobatrachidae; genus Crinia; species Crinia signifera. The sequence goes on from NC_139227.1 coordinate 94,576,952, forward strand.
GATGCCGCGAATTGTGGGAGGGGGGGGGCGCGGGGGGTTGCAGTGAATCGCGGGAGGGTGGGTCGCGGGGGCGGGGGGTTGCCGCAATGACAGGAGGGGGGGTCAGTGGTGGGGAATCGCGGTAGGGGGGGTCGTGGGGGGCACCGTGAACCGCGCGAGAGGGGGCCCGGGGGGTTGGCGCGAATCGTGGGAGGGGGTCGCGGGGTGCCGCGAATCGCAGGAGGGGGGTGTGTCACGGGGTGGGGCCGCGAATCGCGGGAGTCACCGGGGGTGCCGCGAATTGCGGGGGGTGCCGCGAATCGCCACAAGGAAAAATCAACACAGAAAGTTCAACACATGTAAATGTTGACATAAGTGTGGCACTTCATCGGTGTCCATGTCGACACATGAGAATGAATATGAAAACATTCAAAAAAAGAAAAATAAATCTTCAAAAACTCATGTCAACCTTTTTCATTGTCGACCATAGCCGTGCCAGTGTTTTGCATGTGCCATTTAATCCTGGGGTTGCCGTGAATCGCGCGCGGGGGTGGGGGGGGAGGGAGGAGGTGAGGGGTGTCCGCGAATCACGGGAGGAGGGGTCGTGGGTGGATGCCGTGAATTGCAGGAGGGGGGGTCGCGGGGGTGGGGTTACATAGTTACATAGTAGGTAAGGCTGAAAAAAGACTTGCGTCCATCTAGTTCAACCTGGTATAGATATCCATTGCTGATTTGGTAGGTTCTGGTATTTTACAGACAAATTATATTTCTTATTTGTACCCATGGATGTTTTTCTCCAGTAAATGTCTGTCCAACTTTGCCTTGAACGCATTTAATGAGCCAGCCATTACCACCTCTCTGGGAAGAGAGTTCCAGAGTTTGACTGTTCTGACCGTAAAGAAATTCTTTCTACTAGCTGAATGAAATCTTTTTTCTTCTAATCTATACTCATGCCCTCGCGTCCTAGATTCCTTTCTAGTAGAAAATAGGGTGTGTGACAGTTCCTTATATTGGCCCTTGATATACTTGTACATGTTGAGCATGTCCCCCCTTAAACGTCTCTTTTCTAATGTAAATAGTCCCAATTTGCTTAATCTCTCCCCGTAGCTTAAATTCTCCATTCCCCTAATAAGCTTTGTTGCTCGCCTTTGGACTTTTTCTAATTCTATGATGTCCTTTTTATAGTGTGGGGCCCAGAACTGTACTCCGTACTCCAGGTGAGGTCTCACCAATGCTTTATATAGTGGCATAATTACCCTTGAGTCCCTAGTTTCCATTCCCCTCTTAATACATGCCAGAATTTTGTTGGCCTTTTTTGTAGCTACATTACAATGGGCACTACATCCTAGATTGCTGTCTATTTGGACTCCTAGATCCTTTTCAAGTATGGAATTACCCAGTTCCTCTCCGCTAAGGTTGTAACATGCACACTGGTTGTGTCTCCCAAGGTGCATAACCTTACATTTATCTACATTGAACCTCATCTTCCATTTTTTTGCCCACTCATCTAGAATTGCAAGATCATTTTGAAGCATGGTGACATCTTCTGGTGATTTGATGACTTTGCTAAGTTTTGTATCGTCCGCAAAGATGGATACATTGCTGAGTAACCCTATCCCAATATCGTTAATAAAAATGTTAAACAAAATGGGCCCCAAAACCGAACCCTGGGGCACTCCACTTAGTACCGGTATCATATCTGATACGGCACCATTCACAACCACTCTTTGTTCTCTATTACATAGCCAATTCCCTACCCATCTGCAGATATTTTCACCCAATCCTAGGTTCTCCATTTTATTAATCAATCTCTTGTGTGGGACAGTATCAAATGCTTTAGCGAAATCTAGGAAAATCACATCTACAGCATTTCCCTTATCGAGGTTTTTGCTAACCTCTTCATAGAACCCTAGTAGATTAGTTTGGCATGAACGATTTTTCACGAACCCATGTTGGTTAGTACTGAGTAGATGGTGATGAACTAAATATTCCTGGATACCATCCCTTAAAAATCCTTCAAATAGTTTACCCACAATTGATGTTAAACTAACGGGTCTGTAATTAGCTGGATCTTCCTTTTTTCCTTTTTTGAATATTGGCACTACCTCTGCTATTCTCCAATCTTTTGGTACTATACCTGACGATAGTGACTTGCTAAAGATATAATGTAGGGGGGTAGCTAGTTCATCCCTTAATTCCATTAATACCCTCGGATGAATCCCATCTGGCCCTGGTGACTTATTTGCTTTGAGTTTGCTTAGCCTCAGTATTATTTCTTTCGGCGTGAAATCCACAATGAGATCTGGCGTATTTGTCCCGTTTGTGGTAAATGTTCGTTCCACAGTCTGCTCTCCCTTAGTAAATACTGATGAGAAGAACTCATTCAACAGTTTTGCTTTTCCCTTGTCCTCAGTAACACTTTTTCCACTAGTATCAGTTAGTGGGCCTATGTTTTCCTTAATTAAACGTTTACTATTTATGTATTTAAAAAACTTCTTTGGGTTGGTTTTGCTTTCAGTGGCTATGCACTCTTCATATAATATTTTAGCTGCTTTGATTACCCCTTTACAAGTTTTGTTTGATTCTTTGTATTTTGCGAACGCCTCCTCATTCAAGTTATTTTTATAGAATTTAAAGGCTCTGGTTTTATTGTTGATAGCTGACCTTACTTCTTTGTCCAACCATGGTGGCTTTTTTTTGTTGAATGGGTGTGTGGGTGCCGCGAATTGTGGGAGGGGGGGGGCGCGCGGGGGGTTGCAGTGAATCGCGGGAGGGTGGGTGGCGGGGGCGTGGGGTTGCCGCAATGACAGGAGGGGGGGTCAGGGGTGGGGAATCGCAGTAGGGGGGGTCGTGGGGGGCACCGTGAACCGCAGGAGGGGGGGCCCGGGGGGTTGGCGCGAATCGTGGGAGGGGGGGTCGCGGGGTGCCGCGAATCGCAGGAGGGGGGTGTGTCACGGGGTGGGGCCGCGAATCGCGGGAGTCACCGGGGGTGCCGCGAATTGCGGGGGGTGTGCTGCAAATCGCGGGAGGGGGGTCGCGGGGGTGCCGCGAATTGCCACAAGAAAAAATCAACACAGAAAGGTCAACACATGTAAATGTTGACATAAGTGTGGCACTTCATTGGTGTCCATGTCGACACATGAGAATGAATATGAAAACATTGAAAAAGTGAAAAATAAATCTTGTCAACCTTTTTCATTGTCGACCATAGCCATGTCAGTGTTTTGCATGTGCCATTTAATCGTGGGGATGCCGTGAATGGGGGTGGGGGGGGGGAGGGAGGGAGGTGCATACCTCCCAACATGACCCTCTCCAGGAGGGACACATTGCTCTGTTTCTGGACTTTCTTCTTAATTTATGGATTACCATCACCTGTACTTAAACACCTTTCTTATCAATTACCCTGTTTAAAACAGGTGATGGCAATCATAAATTAAGATGGAAGTCCACAACCCAGCGTTACAGCTCCAGACACACTTTGAGTGACAGATGTAGCCAAATATATAAGAGATATATATATATATATACACACATATTTATTATATATTTGCTTATATTAATTGATTTAGGATATAGGTGGGATTGTTGTTGTGTTTGAATATTGTTTGTTTATTTTTTATTATTTTTTATTTATTTGTTTTTTTTTGTAATCTTTATTACACACATGTTGTGTGTAATTAGTGGGTTGCTTACACATTCAGGGGTAGATGTATGAAGCAGTGATAAGGGAGGAGAAGTGATAACATGCCTGTACTTTATCACCAGCTCCTGACTGTTAAGCAACGGCCTGGGTTTAAAAAGGGACAGTTAGGAGATGATTGGCCAGTGATAAAGTACCAGGCAGTTATCACTTCTCCTTCCTTATCACTGCTTCATACATCCACCCCTCAGGGCCTTATTCTGCTACCTTTGCTCCCCCACACATTCACACGGGGAGCGATGTTTGGCATCTGCACATGCAGATGCTGGGTGAGAACGGACATGGCGAACTGCAAGTTTGCTGTCCCATTTGCATGCACCAGTGCATGCAGAGGGCATGGGGTGGCGGCGGATGGACGTTCCCATGGAAATAAGGCAGTGTTGCGGCTGTCTGGGGCAGGCAGCTGACATCAACAGATATTACACAACGCTATGTGGGCCAACACAAATTAAAGTAAGCGGCACTACTACTGTGGGCATTGTGTATAAGGGTTATTGCTGTGTAGCTTAACATGAAAAAAGGGGTACTAATGTGTGTCATAATGTGAATAAGGTAGACTACTGTGTGATGTATTGTGAATTAGTTTGTGCTACTGTGTGGTGTAATATGAAAAATGGGTACTATTGTGTGGCCATGCAGTTCTTTTTGTTGCTGTTGCAAGGGCGCAAATTTATATTTCGCAGGAGGGCGCCAAACACCCTAGCACCGGCCCTGTAACAGTGTAATGTGGGCTAGGTGAAATGATGGAGATTGCTACATTAATGAGGGTGAGAGGGAGAATGCTGCTATTTCAGGGAGTCTCCTGCAGAATGCAGGAGGGGAGTTAACTATGGCAGGTATTCAATGCGGCTGGCAAGGGGGTTAAACAGCGAGGATTGCAGAAAACCAGAGATCCTCGCTGTTTAACCCCCGCGCCGGCCGCTTGCTCTATTCAATGTTCTAGGGAAATCAAAAACAGCGAGACCCGCAGCTAATGCAGAAAACTCGCTGTATTTAGCTGCGAGTCTCACTGCTTCTGGAGCCGCATACGCCAATTCCCCCTCGCTCAAAAAATGGAGCGAGGGGAAATTTGTGTATGAGGGGGCTGCGTTGAATACTGACAGGGTGAGTGGTCCCAGCAAGCAGGAAGCCCTGCTCGTTGTCGCCGCTCGCCCACAGCATTGAATACCTGCCTATGATGTAAGTGTAATGTGGGCTAGGTGAGATGGGGGAAGATTGCTAGACTAATGAGGGAGAGAGGGAGATTGCTGTTATTTCAGGGAGTCTCCTGCAGAATGCAGGAGAGGAGGTACAGTAACTATGATGTAACAGTGTAATGTGGGCTAGGTGACATAGAAACATAGAATTTGATGGCAGATAAGAACCACTTGGCCCATGTAGTCTGTTTAAACATGTTACCTCAAACCATATTTGATTTTTATTTTTTTGTAAGGATATCAATATGCCTATCCCAAGCATGTTTAAATTGTTCTGCTGTATTTGCCTCTACCACCTCTGATGGGAGGCTATTCCACTTATCTACTACTCTTTCTTTGAAGTAATTCTTCCTCAAATTTCCCTTGAATCTTCCTCCCTCTAGTTTCAGTGCATGTCCTCGTGTTCTGCTGCTCCTCTTCCTGTGAATAATGTCTCCCACCTGTACCTTGGTAAAACGCTTGATATATTTGAAAGTTTCTATCATGTCGCCCCTTTCCCTTCTCTGTTCTAAAGTATACATATTAAGATCTTTTAGTCTTTCCTGGTACGTTTTGTGATGTAGGCCATGCACCATTTTAGTTGCTCTTTTTTGTACAGTCTCTAATGTATTTATATCATACTTGCCGACTTTTGAGCTGCTCTGTTCGGCAGGTGGGCGGGGCCATAGCTGGGAGTGAAAAAGAGCTGGTTCGGGGGCGTGGTCACACAGATGCTGCCCTGTTGGGGGTGTGCCTACAGCATCACATCATTTTAGCCCCGCCCCCGCCATGCAATGCCGGTATTTCAGGCATTGCACGGCGGGGGCGGGGCTAAAATGCCGCGATCGCATTAGCTGTATTTTACCCGCGGACCCCCCTGCCGAGGGACACATCGCGGGAGCTGGGGGGGATATGCGGGAGGATTGCCACCCTTTCCAGGGGGCCGGGAGGGGGACCCGATTTCTGTGACCCTCCCGGCCATTCCGGGAGGGTAGGCAACCCTGATTTATATCCTTCTGGAGATATGGCCTCCAGAACTGAACACAGTACTCTAGATGAGGTCGTACCAATGACCTATACAGTGGCATTATTACTTCTTTCTTTCTACTGCTGATCAGGGGTAATGCTTAAAAGTTAATTTTGGATATGGACAAAATGGATATGATTAAAAGGACAAGAAAATATCAAATAAAAAGGAAAAAATACAAAATAAAAAGTAAATTAAAGTCCTTATGGTACCTTCAGTGCACTTATCAAATAAAACATTATTAGCCGCCTTTTTTCTCTCCCCCACCTTCCCAGAAACACTCAACCGATTTACCAAGTCAGCCATGGGAGAAGTGGGCTGCCACCCCACAGACCTGTGTGTCATGTGACCTTCAGCACCTAACCTAACACTGGTTACACTCCTCAAATAATCACACTCCTACTGTATATATTCCAATATGGGCACCTTCATTGCTGTGACTCCTTATAAGTTATATGCAGGAGCGTTGTCTTTTTCGTTTTCTTCCTAACGCTCCGAAGCTCAGCTGTGGTCATGTGGCATAAGGGAGAACAGGGGTATGTAAATAATATGTGACCTATATCTCACAGTAACTATTGCTCACCTGCAAAGTGACAAAGAGATGAAGGGGACGCCACGCAATGTGCCACAATTCCACACACCAAACAATGCCCTTAAACAACATTTTGGTTGGTAAGCTGCTCAATCAGAGGTGTGTCATTCAGGTGCCAAAAGGGAGGGGTAATTCTGTCTAGGAAAAAAAAAAAACATTTTGTATCCCAATTGCACACTGAATGAGAAAATAACTACATATTGATCAGATAATATCTGATCAATATGTAGTTATTTTCTCATTCAGTGTGCAATTGGGATACAAAATGTTTTTATGCCCTTAAACAAATCATTAACAAACACATATCGGACTTGTACTCTGTTATCATACATCATATGGAGAGTAGTGACCTGAAACCCAACGAGTTTCATCCTTCACAGCATCATTCAGGACGTCCTCAGGGGTAAGAGTGCAAATCACATTACCACACTCTGTACCTGGCATCTGTATGGAGTCACCATGTATGAATCACTTGCCCGCATGTAGCTGCTGCCAGTGGGAAGGATAATAAATATTTGGGTATTTCATGAGCTGGCAGCAAATGGGACTTATGCCGCCCATACACGCTGCGATTTCCGGTGGTGTGATGTGTGCTTTGAGGTGCGCACTACCGCGGCACCTCATCGCACAGTACAAAAAGTATGTGCTGCACATACTTTTTGTACTTGCTTTTCATCACATCGCATCGCATTGCATGCGCAAGGCATGCAATGCGATATGATGGATGCTATTTAAGCCCGGAACGCACGCTGGGATCGCAGCGTGTATGGGCAGCTTTACTGCTACTGTAGTTCTGAGGTGGGAGCGGAGCTAAAAAAGCCCTTGGTCAAAGCACGCTAGGTGCAGATACATTTATATATAATGCATGCAGGGCGAATACTGTCTGCTTTTACATGTAGCCTATGCATGCAGGAAGCTTTACGTATTATATTAAATACATCTGCATACGCTGCTCCTCAGTTCCTAATCTGTCTGTATAAACCAGCCCCATCTGCAGGGTAACATGGCTTCACCCCGGGCCTTGTCTTATATGTTGTGCTCCCAGATCAGAATCGTGGGGTCAGAGAACTTACAGATGACATTGCTCGGGTACCCTCCAGCTGCGGTAATATACTGTACCACCCTTAGATATGTGCCCCAGCAGGTACCCACAATCCTGTCTTGCTGACGTACACCCTTCTCTGTGTGTTATCATGGCAATATATGCCAGGTCAGCTAAGATGCCCGTCCATAAGGCCGAGGGCGCAGTTAAGGGCAGCTTGCGTGAGGGCGCAGTTTTATGGCATGTTGCGCAGATGCTTTGCTAGTACTGGGCTGCCAATCAATCACTGTACCTGCACTCTGGCCTCCGTTAAGTCAGTCCTCATGGCCAGCTGCTCCCGGGCATAGACATCGGGGTAGTGCGTCTTTTGGAAGACCTTCTCCAGCTCCTCCAGCTGGTAGCTGGTGAACGTGGTCCTGTTCCGCCTCTTCTTTCCTTTGTTGCTCTCAGACTCTGTCTTGTCCATGGCCAGATCACTGCTCCCTCTGTCCTGGGAGTTCTTTCCTGTGGTCTCCTTACTGGTTAGGTAGCCACTGTCCATTCCCGGGGGGTCACTGTTTGGTGTCAGGGAACCTTCTTTGCCTGCAGAAATAAAGCATAAGAGTTTACCAGGTATTCTCTGAGAGAGAGGATGGAGGGGTCTCACCCATTGGTGTGTACTGCGACGTTCTGGTCTACTACAGGGGTATTTACCAGGTATTCTCAGAGAGAGAGGATGGAGGGGTCTCACCCATTGGTGTGTATAGCCACGTTCTGGTCTACTATAGGGGTATTTACCAGGTATTCTCCGAGAGAGAGGATGGAGGGGTCTCATCCATTGGTGTGTACTGCCACGTTCTGGTCTACTACAGGGGTTGTTACCAGGTATTCTCCGAGAGAGAGGATGGAGGGGTCTCACCCATTGGTGTGTATAGCCACGTTCTGGTCTACTATAGGGGTATTTACCAGGTATTCTCCGAGAGAGAGGATGGAGGGGTCTCATCCATTGGTGTGTACTGCCACGTTCTGGTCTACTACAGGGGTATTTACCAGGTATTCTCCGAGAGAGAGGATGGAGGGGTCTCACACATTGGTGTGTACTGCCACGTTCTGGTCTACTACAGGGGTATTTACCAAGTATTCCCCAGAAGAGAGTATGGAGGGGTCTCACCCATTGGTGTGTACCGCCACATTCTGGTCTACTACAGGGGTATTTACCAGGTGTTCTCTGAGAGAGAGGATGGAGGGGTCTCACCCACTGGTGTGTACTGCCTCGTTCTGGTCTACTACAGGGGTATTTACCAGGTATTCTCCAAGAGAGAGGATGGAGGGGTCTCACCCATTGGTGTGTATTGCCACGTTCTGGTCTACTATAGGGGTATTTACCAGGTATTCTCCGAGAGAGAGGATGGAGGGGTCTCATCCATTGGTGTGTACTGCCACGTTCTGGTCTACTACAGGGGTATTTACCAGGTATTCTCCGAGAGAGAGGATGGAGGGATCTCACCCATTGGTGTGTACTGCCACGTTCTGGTCTACTACAGGGGTATTTACCAGGTATTCTCCAAGAGAGAGGATGGAGGGGTCTCACCCATTGGTGTGTATTGCCACGTTCTGGTCTACTATAGGGGTATTTACCAGGTATTCTCCGAGAGAGAGGATGGAGGGGTCTCATCCATTGGTGTGTACTGCCACGTTCTGGTCTACTACAGGGGTATTTACCAGGTATTCTCCGAGAGAGAGGATGGAGGGATCTCACCCATTGGTGTGTACTGCCACGTTCTGGTCTACTACAGGGGTATTTACCAAGTATTCCCCAGAAGAGAGTATGGAGGGGTCTCACCCATTGGTGTGTACCGCCACGTTCTGGTCTACTACAGGGGTATTTACCAGGTGTTCTCTGAGAGAGAGGATGGAGGGGTCTCACCCACTGGTGTCTACTGCCTCGTTCTGGTCTACTACAGGGGTATTTACCAAGTATTCCCAAGAAGAGAGTATGGAGGTGTCTCACCCATGACCTGGCCATGACCATAATAAATCTATTGCACCCTATACAGACATAGGACACCCCAACATGTCCTGACCACTGGCCATAGTACTTCTAGTACATCTTATACAGACATAGGACACCCCCAACCCCAACATCTACTGACCACTGGCCATAATACATCTATTACACCCTATACAGACATAAGACACTACACCCCAACATGTCCTGACCACTGGCCATAATACATCTATTACACCCTATACAGACATAGGACACTACACCCCAACATGACCTGACCACTGACCATAATACATCTATTACACCCTATACAGACATAGGACACTACACCCCAACATGTCCTGACAGCCAGCCATAATACAACTATTACACCCTATAGAGACATAGGACACTGCACCCCAACATGTCCTGACCACTGGCCATAATACATCTATTACACCCTATACAGACATAGGACACTACACCCCAACATGTCCTGACCACTGACCATAATACATCTATTACACCCTATACAGACACTACACCCCCAACATGTCCTGACCACTGGTCATAATACATCTATTACACCCTATACAGATATAGGACACTACACCCCAACATGTCCTGACCGCTGCCCATAATACATCTATTACACCCTATGCAGACAAAGGACACTGTTCCCCAGTTTGGGGCCATGAGTGCATATTCTTGTTCTCTCTGCCTATTACTGTGACAGTACCTATTGCAGAGGGCCGATGCTCCCTTTACTACTGGTGCAGTATATATGTAACTATGATAAAGGGTAATAATGCGGTTTGTGCCCAAATTATTATTTATTGGAGGGAGCTACACAAATGTATTTGACCATAATACATCTAGGGCCCTATTCTGCTTGTTTCAGTAAGCAGCGAAAGTGTGGGCAGGTGCTGACATCCTGTGTCATCAGCCGCCCGCCTGCCTTCCCATGGTCCAGCGCCGCTTCCACCCCTGGCCCTCCCTCCCCACAAGGAGCATCCCAGCGACTGTGTAAGTCCTCACCGCCATTCGGTGCCGGGGTGTGCACATGTATAGATAGGCGTGTTCACAAACCTGGCCCATCTGGCAGGGGCCAAATTCAGATCACAGTAATCCTGAATCGGCCCCTTATTACGTTCTGTTCCACACCTAGAAAAAGCTGCTTCCAATGTTATGGTTGATATCGTTCTTGTTGACACGTTACATGTCAGAATTATAACATCCATGTCGACATTCTGTACCACACTCACAATGTGCATTTTCTAAGATGTCGATGTCACAATACCCCAGGAAGACCCCCAGCTCTATTCCCCCCTCAGTCAGCACACAGCTTCTCTATTCCCCTCGTATGGGCCTTGTGGGGAGGTGGGGGGTTGTGAGTAGGGGAAGGGGGGCAATGTCGGTTAAAATAACAAAATCCCTCAGCTTCAGGATTTACAGGATTTAGAACCGATATTTCCTAACTCAACTTTGTCTGACCTCTGATAGTCATTTGTGTCTTACTGGGCCCACAGCGGCACATTAGATTGTCAGCTCATCTGGTGGCACTGATTCATTGCAGCCACAACATCATAATGAAGGGAGATATATGGCTGTGTAGGGCCTGGAAGGATTTGTATAATCCCGGTGGTGCTGGGGGATCTGGCCGCAGTTATCTCTCAGACGTTATGATGTAGTTATGGCTGGGGTAAGGGCGGGGGAGATAAAGCTGTGTAATAAGTTACATCTCATGGGTTACTACTGGAGGCATCTGGGCACCCTCATTACGGCCCCACCAAAATCTTATTATTTTATGCTCCTTATGGAAGAGACGGAAGATCTGTCCTTGGTGGGAATTATCACAAAGGTCACGAAGCAGCGGAACGATTTTCGGTCCAAGGCGACACTGACCGGAGTCAGGAAATGTGGCCCTATGGATGGCCCGACCAGTACCATACAGACAGACACAAGCTAGTGCAATATTTCTGGCGCGTGCACTTGGCTGGCAGCCTGACTCTCGTTTTCTATTTAACTATGAAAAAAGTAGAAAAATATAAAGACCCTCAAACTGAAATTTTTTATTTTATTTTTTATTTATAGCATTTTTAGCTGTGGGCCCCCGTCTATAGCACCACCCAGCGCATTAGTGTACCAACACGGCATACTGTGGCTGAGAAATAGGCTTTGCCATGCTGCCATCGCAGGTAGTACTTAATAACATGTAGGGGGGAATTTACTAAGATGTGTATTCTACTTCACTTGTGATGTTTCTATGGGCAATGCTATGGGCAACCAATCAGATCATGTCTACTACCTTCTAGAGGGTGCTAAATAAATAAGAAGTCGTTTCTGATTGGTTGCCCATAGCAACATCACAAGTAGATTGCACATCTTAGTAAATTTCCCCCGTAGTATCTCTCCTCATTTCTACATACAATAGATTAGGAAATACCAATAAGTACTTATCCCTCATTTACATGTTTGCATATATTTGCATGTGTGCGCTAAAAGTAGTCATACACCGTGGTACACGGGGGAAAATGTCTAGGTCAACGCCAAAAGATCAACACGCACAGTCGACACATGAAAATGCCAACATGAGTTTTTAATGTTGTTTTAGTGTCAATGTCGACACCTGAGCGCATGGAACCCCAAATAGTGTACTGCGTCCCCTCGCCTCTCTCACCATGCGTTACTGATCCCTCGTCAATGATAAAGTCCCAAAAATTTGAAAAACTTGTGTCAACCTTTGGCAATGTTGACCTTGTAGTGCCGGCCTGTTGCTTTTTGACCCAGACACTGGGCCAGATTCTCTAAGCTTCAAAAGTGATAAAATGGAGAGTGATAAACAGCCAGCCAATCAGCTCCTGCCTGCCATGTCACAGGCTGTGTTTGAAAAATGTCAGACAGGAGCTGATTGGCTGGCTGTTTATCACTCTCCATTTTATCACTTTTGAAGCTTAGAGAATCTGGCCCAGTGTCCGCCATCTGGATATCGCTGTCACGCAGGTTCTCGCCAGCTGTATCCGTGCATAGTGATGCTGGGAATAATGGCGAGTGTACAGATTAGGGGGTGCACTGGGTGCAGGTCTTCTGTGGGGGCGTCTGAGCTGCAGCAGAGGCTTCGTTCTGTGATAACCTGATAACCTGGTCATAACTCTGTGCTCTCATTCCCTCCCGGGCCAGAGACAAGCAGGCGCTGGGAGAGGCCGCAGATAAGGGCCATGTGGTGACAGATCCGCACCTGGCCACTATGTTCAAAGGCGGAAATGTCTCCATGCAGAGGTGTGAGGCATTAATATGACTGAGGGGTCTATTCCACATGTGGGCTGTGCACTGGGAGGAAGAGGTTATTCAACTGGGTCAGGTCTGAATCTGACCTGGGGGAAGTGTGTGCGGCGTTGTACACTCGCCAGTGACTGTGCAATAGATACATAGGATGTATGTGTGTGTCTGCTGCCTGTGTGTGTGTGCGCACCTGTGTGTCTGTGAACCGGCTGTATATGTGCTGCCTGTGTGGATAGTTGCGCTCAGACACCAGGGTACACAGAGGCCTGGGAATACCTGCTGATAGCTGTGCTCAGACTCCAGAGTACGCAGAGGCCTGGGAGTACCCACTGATAACTGTGCTCAGACACCAGGGTACACAGAGGCCTGGGAGTACCTGCTGATAACTGTGCTCAGACACCAGGGTACACAGAGGCCTGGGAGTACCTGCTGATAACTGTGCTAGGAGACCAGGGTACACAGAGGCCAGGGAGTACCTGCAGATAACTGTGCTCAGAGACCAGGGTACACAGAGGCCTGGGAGTACCTGCTGATAGCTGTGCTCAGAGACCAGGGTACACAGAGGCCTGGGAGTACCTGCTGACAGGGCCGGTGCAAGGCACCGGAGCGCCCCAGGCGAGTCGGGGTGGGGGCGCCCCGGTGCCGGGCGGGGGGGGGGGGGGGGGGGTCTTGTTTGGTACCTGCGTAAAAAAAACTTCTGTCCCCGGCGTCCCTGCTGAGTGCTGGTGTAGGGGTGTCCGTGCCGCCGGGGGAGCCTGCGGCGCTGTTATCGTGTATACGCTTGTCGCGCCCGGCGGGGTCCCTACAGTGCATAGAAAATAACTAGCGCTATGCGCGCGGCGTTATTTTTTATGCACTGTAGGGACCCCGCCGGGCGCGACAAGCGTATACACGATAACAGCGCCGCAGGCTCCCCCGGCGGCACGGACACCCCTACACCAGCACTCAGCAGGGACGCCGGGGACAGAAGTTTTTTTTACGCAGGTACCACAGTGCAGGGGGTGAGGGGCGAACTGCCGCCCTCCAGGTGCCGGCGCCCTAGGCAAATGCCTAGAGCTGCCTAGTGGTGGCGCCGGCCCTGTGTATACGCTTGTCGCGCCCGGCGGGGTCCCTACAGTGCATAGAAAATAACTAGCGCTATGCGCGCGGCGTTATTTTTTATGCACTGTAGGGACCCCGCCGGGCGCGACAAGCGTATACACGATAACAGCGCCGCAGGCTCCCCCGGCGGCACGGACACCCCTACACCAGCACTCAGCAGGGACGCCGGGGACAGAAGTTTTTTTTACGCAGGTACCACAGTGCAGGGGGTGAGGGGCGAACTGCCGCCCTCCAGGTGCCGGCGCCCTAGGCAAATGCCTAGAGCTGCCTAGTGGTGGCGCCGGCCCTGCCTGCTGATAGCTGTGCTCAGACTCCAGAGTACGCAGAGACATGGGAGTACCCACTGATAACTGTGCTCAGACACCAGGGTACACAGAGGCCTAGGAGTAACCACGGTACTTGTTTCCTAGAACGGCCACAATCGTGAGTGATCGTGGCTCTTAATTAAGGGACACGATCCTCACGATGTGGCCGATTTTTTACAATTTTTTCCCTTTGATTGACAGAAATCGGGTCAATCGGTCGGTCGCGACCAATTAAAATCGGCCGCGATGCGACCGACCGATTGACCCGATTTTTCCATAGACTTCAATGTTAAAAAATCTTTTAACATTGAAATCGGTCGGTCTTGTGCCATTATAATGGCACAAGATGAGATGGGCTTGATTAAGTCCATCTCACATAGGGAAAAATGATAAAAAAGGTGAAATGGGCCAATATGACCCATTTCACATTTTTTATGTGCCCGCCATGACCCCACGATAGACGTCAACCCGAAGCGTGGCGAGCGCAGCGAGCCCGCGAGGGGCGGCGGTGCGCGTCCTCCGACCTTTTCATTCCCCTACTATCCACTAGGGCGTGGAGTGAGAATAGAATAGTGTGGCGAGCGCAGCGAGCCACCGAGCCCGAAGCGTGGCGAGCGCAGCGAGCCCCGCGAGGGGACGCGTATACCTGTGAAGTTATACGCGGCCCCTCGCGGGGCTCGCTGCGCTCGCCACGCTTCGGGCTCGGTGGCTCGCTACGCTCGCCACACTATTCTATTCTCACTCCACGCCCTAGTGGATAGTAGGGGAATGAAAAGGTCGGAGGACGCGCACCACCGCCCCTCGCGGGCTCGCTGCGCTCGCCACGCTTCGGGTTGACGTCTATCGTGGGGTCTAGCCCACTTAGTAACATTTGGGGGGGCAATTGAAAATAATCATGTGAAAAAAAAAAAAATCGGGTGAAAAATCGGTCGGTCGGATCGGTCGCATCGCATGCGACCAGATCGCATGCGATGCGATCGATCCGATTTTTTATCTTACGACCACAACGATCTAAATCGTTGTGGCCGTTCTAGGAAACAAGTACCGTAACCACTGATAGCTGTGCTCAGACACCAGGGTACACAGAGGCCTGGGAGTACCTGCTGATAACTGTGCTCAGACACCAGGGTACACAGAGGCCTGGGAGTACCTGCTGATAACTGCTCAGACACCAGGGTACACAGAGGCCTGGAAGTACCTGCTGATAACTGTGCTCAGACACCAGGGTACACAGAGGCCTAGGAGTAACCACTGATAGCTGTGCTCAGACACCAGGGTACACAGAGGCCTGGGAGTACCTGCTGATAACTGTGCTCAGACACCAGGGTACACAGAGGCCTGGGAGTACCTGCTGATAACTGCTCAGACACCAGGGTACACAGAGGCCTGGGAGTACCTGCTGATAACTGTGCTCAGACACCAGGGTACACAGAGGCCTGGGAGTACCTGCTGATAACTGTGCTCAGACACCAGGGTACACAGAGGCCTGGGAGTACCTGCTGATAACTGCTCAGACACCAGGGTACACAGAGGCCTGGGAGTACCTGCTGATAACTGTGCTCAGAGACCAGGGTACACAGAGGCCTGGGAGTGTAACCTGCTGATAGCTGTGCTCAGACTCCAGAGTACGCAGAGACATGGGAGTAGCCACTGATAACTGTGCTCAGACAAGAGGGTACGCAGAGGCCTGGGAGTACCCGCTGATAACTGTGCTCAGACACCAGGGTATACAGAGGCCTGGGAGTACCTGCTGATAGCTGTGCTCAGAGACCAGGGTACACAGAGGCCTGGGAGTACCCACTGATATCTGTGCTCAGACTCCAGAGTACGCAGAGACATGGGAGTAGCCACTGATAACTGTGCTCAGACAAGAGGGTACGCAGAGGCCTGGGAGTACCCGCTGATAACTGTGCTCAGACACCAGGGTACACAGAGGCCTGGGAGTACCTGCTGATAACTGCTCAGACACCAGGGTACACAGAGGCCTGGGAGTACCTGCTGATAACTGTGCTCAGACACCAGGGTACACAGAGGCCTAGGAGTAACCACTGATAGCTGTGCTCAGACACCAGGGTACACAGAGGCCTGGGAGTACCTGCTGATAACTGTGCTCAGACACCAGGGTACAGAGAGGCCTGGGAGTACCTGCTGATAACTGCTCAGACACCAGGGTACACAGAGGCCTGGGAGTACCTGCTGATAACTGTGCTCAGACACCAGGGTACACAGAGGCCTGGGAGTACCTGCTGATAACTGTGCTCAGACACCAGGGTACACAGAGGCCTGGGAGTACCTGCTGATAACTGCTCAGACACCAGGGTACACAGAGGCCTGGGAGTACCTGCTGATAACTGTGCTCAGAGACCAGGGTACACAGAGGCCTGGGAGTGTAACCTGCTGATAGCTGTGCTCAGACTCCAGAGTACGCAGAGACATGGGAGTAGCCACTGATAACTGTGCTCAGACAAGAGGGTACGCAGAGGCCTGGGAGTACCCGCTGATAACTGTGCTCAGACACCAGGGTATACAGAGGCCTGGGAGTACCTGCTGATAGCTGTGCTCAGAGACCAGGGTACACAGAGGCCTGGGAGTACCTGCTGATAGCTGTGCTCAGACTCCAGAGTACGCAGAGACATGGGAGTAGCCACTGATAACTGTGCTCAGACAAGAGGGTACGCAGAGGCCTGGGAGTACCCGCTGATAACTGTGCTCAGACATCAGGGTACACAGAGGCCTGGGAGTACCCACTGATATCTGTGCTCAGACTCCAGAGTACGCAGAGACATGGGAGTAGCCACTGATAACTGTGCTCAGACAAGAGGGTACGCAGAGGCCTGGGAGTACCCGCTGATAACTGTGCTCAGACACCAGGGTACACAGAGGCCTGGGAGTACCTGCTGATAGCTGTGCTCAGAGACCAGGGTAAACAGAGGCCTGGGAGTACCTGCTGATTGCGTACTCTGGAGTCTGAGCACAGCTGAGACATGGGAGTACCCACTAATAACTGTGCTCAGACACCAGGGTACACAGAGGCCTAGGAGTAACCACTGATAGCTGTGCTCAGACACCAAGGTACACCGAGGCCTGGGAGTACCTGCTGATAGCTGTGCTCAGACCCCAGGGTACGCAGAGGCCTGGGAGTACCTGCTGATAGCTGTGCTCAGAGACCAGGGTACACAGAGGCCTGGGAGTACCTGCTGATAGCTGTGCTCAGACTCCAGGGTACGCAGAGGCCTGGGAGTACCTGCTGATAGCTGCGCTCAGACCCCAGTGTACCCCGAGGCCTGGGAGTACCTGCTGATAGCTGTGCTCAGACATCAGGGTACACCGAGGCCTGGGAGTACCTGCTGATAGCTGTGCTCAGACATCAGGGTACACCGAGGCCTGGGAATACCTGCTGATAGCTGCGCTCAGACCCCGGGGTACACCGAGGCCTGGGAGTACCTGCTGATAGCTGTGCTCAGACCCCAGGGTACGCAGAGGCTTGGGAGTACCTGCTGATAGCTGTGCTCAGACTCCAGGGTACGCAGAGGCCTGGGAGTACCTGCTGATAGCTGCGCTCAGACCCCAGTGTACCCCGAGGCCTGGGAGTACCTGCTGATAGCTGTGCTCAGACATCAGGGTACACCGAGGCCTGGGAGTACCTGCTGATAGCTGTGCTCAGACATCAGGGTACACTGAGGCCTGGGAATACCTGCTGTTAGCTGCGCTCAGACCCCGGGGTACACAGAGGCCTGGGAGTACCTGCTGATAGCTGCGCTCAGACCCCAGTGTACCCCGAGGCCTGGGAGTACCTGCTGATAGCTGTGCTCAGACATCAGGGTACACCGAGGCCTGGGAATACCTGCTGATAGCTGTGCTCAGACATCAGGGTACACCGAGGCCTGGGAATACCTGCTGATAGCTGTGCTCAGACCCCAGGGTACCCCGAGGCCTGGGAATACCTGCTGATAGCTGTGCTCAGACATCAGGGTACACCGAGGCCTGGGAATACCTGCTGATAGCTGCGCTCAGGGTGGAGTTTATTCAGTTGTCCCTGCAGCGCACTCAGATACCGGCTGGATGATCCGCCGCAGGAATCTCTATAGGAATTGCCGTAGCTTATTTCTCGCAGGTCTGAGAAAATAGTGTGGCACTACAAATCCCAGCATGTACTGTCAGCAGCTGCAGTGCCTATCCCTGGTCTAGAGGAAAGACATATTGGGGGAAATTATGGGCAACCAATCAGATCCCGTCTAGAGTCTAGAAGATAGTAGACAGGATCTGATTGGTTGCCCATAGCAACATCACATGTGAAGTAGAATACACATTTTAGTAAATTTCCCCCATTGTATGAAATATAGTAATAAAATGATAATAAAATGATAATAAAATGAAACTCTTGGAAGACACAAACTGCAGATTGCTCCACATGAAGACTCCATTGTACTGGATACAATAATATATTTCCAGCACACATCTGTCCTGCTGCAGAATAAGCCCCGGACGTGGCGGCCATGTGTGGCCCCGCGCCTTCTGTCCCAGCCATGTGTGGCCCAGCGCCTTCTGTCCCAGCCATGTGTGGCCCAGCGCCTTCTGCCCCGGCCATGTGCCTATATACGTCTCCTATTATATACGCTGTCTCTCTACTGGCTGCTGTCATTAAATACATCTGGGCTACACAGAGCAGGAACCACTGGAGAAACCAATGATGTCAGTGGCCTCTCATTAATAGTTCTGTCATATTACTTTGTGGATCGGGGACGACACTCGCGTCACAACAATAAAATGCCTGCTAAATAATTTGTCTCTGCCTGCAGCACATCTCCTGCACTGCGGTGTAAACTGGAGACCGACGTGCAGCTTCCTGGGGGAGCGTAACCAGAGCGCAGGACGGGGCGATGCGCTAACTGTAATGCTGTGTACACACGGTCCGATTTCCTTTCCGATGTTGACGATATAGTCAACATCGGATCGGCATCGGATCAACATCGGATGCAGATCGCAAGGGTTTTAACCCTTGCGATCCCGATCCGCTCCCGATGCGCGTTCACGTATCGGAAGCCAGAAAGTCTTGGCTGCCTTGTCTATATAGTGCAGATCTGCACTATATAGTCAAGATAGGATGCAAATCGGATGTGCCTTAAGATCCTATCCACGATCCTATCTGATCAGATCGTGGATAGGATCTTAAGGCACATCTACTGTGTGTACACACCATAACGCCAGACCCCGTTAGGATAATAGAGAACTTGGATGGCTGCTGACGGCTACGGCAGTAATCCTGCACCCCACCTCCCCACATTTGTAATAGGTGCAGGGTGTGTGGTTGCTATGGGATACGCCCTGACAGCAGCCCAGGCTCTAGAATCACTCCCTAATGTGGGCCGCTGCCTAGCGCATAGATACAGTAAATAATTAACAGCAAGCGCAGGAAGTAAAATCTGTGTAACAGGAGGTTTATTATGAGTGGTTCCCGGGGTGCGGAGGTGATGACGGGGCTCCTGGATGTGATGCTGGGCTGCTATAATCCAGCTCTGGAGCACAGTGGAAATGACAGGAAAATCCCTTTTATCTCTGGCAAAATGAAAATTCAGGATATTTTCTTTGGCATGAGCTGCGGAGTCTATGGAGCCGCAATCTCACTGCACTCAGCTCCCAGGCTCAGACCAGAGGTGTCTGTGGCTCTGAGTGTGACAGGGGCCACGTGCTGCCCACACCACGCACCCTTCTCACCCCGCTCCCAGGCTCAGATTATAGGTGTCTGTGGCTCTGAGTGTGACAGGGGCCACGTGCTGCCCCCACCACGCACCCTTCTCACCCCACTCCCAGGCTCAGATTATAGGTGTCTGTGGCTCTGAGTGTGACAGGGGCCACGTGCTGCCCACACCACGCACCCTTCTCACCCCGCTCCCAGGCACAGATTATAGGTGTCTGTGGCTCTGAGTGTATTACAGGGGCCACATGCTGATCACACCACGCACCCTTCTCACCCCACTCCCAGATTATAGGTGTCTGTGGCTCTGACTGTGACAGGGGCCACGTGCTGCCCAAACTACACACCCTGCTGACACCGCTTAACTCTAATCACACTGGCCGGGACCATCAGACACACACAGCTGATCACACTGGCTGGGTTCATCGGACACACACAGCTGATCACACTGGCCGGGTCCATCAGACAGACACAGCTAGTCACACTGGCCGGGTCCATCAGACACACACAGCTGATCACACTGGCCGGGTCCATCAGACACACACAGCTGATCACACTGGCCGGGTCCATCAGACACACACAGCTGATCACACTGGCCGGGTCCATCAGACACACACAGCTGATCACACTGGCTGGGTTCATCAGACACATACAGCTGATCACACTGGCTGGGTTCATGGGATACACACAGCTGATCACACTAGCCGGGTCCATCAGACACACACAGCTGATCACACTGGCCGGGTCCATCAGACACACACAGCTGATCACACTAGACAGGTCCATCAGACACACACAGCTGATCACACTGGACAGGTCCATCAGACACACACAGCTGATCACACTGGCTGGGAATATCGGACAAACACAGCTGGTCACACTGGCTGGGTGCATCGGACACACACAGCTGATCACACTGGCCGGGTCCATCAGACACACACAGCTGATCACACTGGCCGGGTCCATCAAACACACATAGCTGATCACACTGGTCAGGTCCATCAGACACACACAGCTGATCACACTGGCTGGGTCCATCAGACACACAGATGATCACACTGGCTGAGTATATCGGGGACACACAGCTGGTCACACTGGCTGGGTGCATCGGACACACACAGCTGATCACACTGGCCGGGTCCATCAGACACACACAGCTGATCACACTGGCTGGGTATATCGGCCACAAACAGCTGATCACACTGGCCGGATCCATCACACACAGCTGATCACACTGGCCGGGTCCATCAGACACACACAGCTGATCACACTGGCCGGGTCCATCAGACACACACAGCAGTTTGAAGAAACTCAGGAGCCCGAGGTGTGCTCCCTACCACCAGTGCTGTGCCTAAACACGTGCAAAGGGGGCCGTGCGATCTAATGGGCTTATCTCCCGAAGGAGACGGGCCCCGTTTTTCCCCTAAACCCTCTCAACCATAAGGCCGAAGAGGGGAAAATAGGGAATGGTGGGTCCTCTTCGCCGAAGCTTAGAGAGACCCTCTTTCCTCAACCCCCGGAAGCAGGGGCGTAACTACCATAGGTGCAGGGGGTGCAGCTGCTATGGGGCCCAGAGCTGAAGGGGGCCCATCTTTGCTGTCAAACTAATATGTTTTGCATAAATTTATCACCATCAGTTGCTAAATAGGGGGCCCCTTACAAACTTTTGCTATGGGGCCTACGAATATCTAGTTACGCCTCTGCCCGGAAGGGTTAGGACGGTGGGTCCTCCGCACCCGAAGGTTTGGAGAGACCCTCAGTGGACTTCCCTCTGCCTTGCGGCTCGGGGTCGTCCTCGGGGGGACCGCAGCTCTCCCCAAAAGGCGAGAGCTTTGGCACGTTGGGGAAATGGAAGGCCCGTAAGGGTCGACCACACTACCCAAAAAAACGTGACAAACTACAGAAAACAGAAAACGTGAAAAGTGCACGAACGTGAAGAAGAAGAGAAACAAATAATAAAGAGGACCCCAGACAGAAGGCCGGGGTGGGGGTGTGAAAAATTGTCCTACCTCATCCAAAAGGACGAGGTAAGGACGTGAAGCGATAACCTAGAGGGAAGTGCGCAGTGCTAGTGCATGGTGATTTTGGGATCACCCGTGCATGTTCGGCACCCCCGAGTTTCCCCGGGGGCACAGTGCAGCCTCGGACTCCAAGCAGCCGACCGATCAGCGTCCGACCAAGTGTTTCTCTGCTCCCATCGTAGGGCACTTTCCAGCCCCTGGCATGGGAATGGGTACTCCACTGGGTTTTTCGAAAGACTCCCTTAGGGGCTGCAACCCCCTCGGAAGAGCAATCTACTCAGTCTTAGTGTTTCTCCGATCCCAAGGTTAAGGTACTAAATTGGGCCTTTCGCGGTCTCCCCATCAGAGGCTACGAACCTCTGGAACAGGAGCCATCTACTCAGTCCCAGCCTTTCTCCGCTCCTTGGGAATGGATACTAGACTGAGCCTTTCGCTGTCTCATCCTTCGGGGGCTACGAACCCCGTCAAGAGAGTCAAACTACTAGGCCCAGTGTTTCTCCCCCCCTCTTACCAGTGGATTTACGGAAACAACACCTCCTACCAAAGGCAGAGGTGAAGGTACTCAGCCAGACTTTTCACCACTCCCAGGCAAAAAAGAGGGGTCCCACACCCTCCGCCATCAGAGCAGCTACTCAGTCCAGCCTTTCTCTATTCTCTGCCAGAGGCCAGTCCATACCCACTGATAAGAACAGATACTACACTTGATCTTAGCCAAAAGGCCGAGAAGCGATCAGACACACACAGCAGTTACACATGTGCGATAATATGCCAATGCTGCGTCAATCTCTGCCTCCTGCAGGCTGCTGTGATCCGATGCTGCGTCACAGGATAATATCTTATGGTGGTAATATATCACATGCATTGTGTTCAAAGGCCCGAGACCCTATATCAGGCATGCCCAAACTATGGTCCTCCAGCTGTTGTAAAACTACAAGTCCCAACATGTCTTGCCACAGTTTTGCTATTAGGGAATGCTAAAACTATGGCAAGGCATGCTGGGATGTGTAGTTTCACAACAGCTGGAGGGCCACAGTTTGGACATGCCTGCCCTATATTATAGCAGACCCCCAGAGAAACATGGGGGCCTGCCTCTGCGTCCAGCATCTTTGGATGTCCATTATTTGCCAATAGCTCCTGAAATTGGGGGTTTACGGGGATATCCAGCAGTATATATACGCCCATAGCAACACCGCTGGCTGTTAGTTTGCAGAGCTCCTGAAAACCTTTCTTTCCCCTCAACATGAATTCAGAGAGATGTTCCAGACCTATCTCTATGGTGGACGTATGAATTCCTGGCAGCGCTCAAACTCAGCTGCCAGGTGACGTTTGAGTTATGAGTCCTCACAGTAATCAGCAGCGATGCGAGCTGATTGGCTGGCACGGGAATGCGTTCTGTACACCCTGGAATGGCAGAACGCTTTCCCCACTTGCTGGCTTAGATAAGCCCCCGAAACGGAATCAGCCGCAGTCACCGCACTTCCCCCACACGGCGTTGTCCTTAGTAACCTACAGAAGAGGCGGCACATTAACCATCCATGCACCACGAGGATGTCAGCCCTCTGAATAGTTAAAGGAGGAACGTATTAGTCATGTGTCTGCACTTACAGATGTGGAACATGGCCGAAGCCCAGAAATAATAGACATGATTCTTTGTATCAGAACAAACATAAGTAGCTTAAAATGGTATTCAGGCATTTTATGGTTCATAAACATTTATGGAAGCACATATCTCTCTCCAGAAGGTAGGCGATGATTTACAGGCCCGCGGAGCAGACCGCCTTATCCCGTGCTGAATACTATTACAGCCGCAGGGTTATGGGCCCTGGGGGGGAAGTAGGGACTCTGTGACATAATGGCCAGTGTCACCCACTCGCTGGAGTGTGCACTCGGCTTAGTGCAACATTTGAGGATTTGAGATCTGTGCTGGATACAGGCTAAGGGGCCTGATTCGGAGCCGCATGCTGGAGTGTGCGGTCTGCAGCTTTATGCGGATGGCCTACAAACTCCGTCCGTGGTGTACACAACAACACAAGCAAAAAGGGTCGACCTGTGATATATTAGGTCGACAGTGGCAAGAATGTTGACACACTCCGTACCCACACCTTATCCACCTATCCAGGTTTGAGGACGAGCTTCACAATGATGCTCAAGGTGGATGGCGTTCCCTATAGCGCGTGATCAGATCACCGTTTTACAAGGCCACATCAATTACTTCGTTTGGTGCCACAGCTAGTGGCCGCCAGCACTCAAAACACTTGAATTTCTCCCATAGAGGTGAGGAGTAGCGTTTGCCTTACATCATATAGGCTATGTTGTACTTTTTGGATCTGCTTCACAGCTGTTTAAATGACTCTACCCAGGGCCAGTGACCGGGTGGTCGGTCCCTGACCGTGTAAGGGGCCCCAAGGTTCTGAATACCTCCCAACATGACCCACTCCAGGAAAAGTTTTTGGATTCCCTCTTTCTCAGCGGGATGTAATACTATACATTGCCGCCCAGCCGCCGCGATGCTACACATATGCAGTAACATATGCGGCTAGCATCGGGGTACGGTGACGGAGACCCCCGCGATACCTGTAATGTGCGGGGGTCTCCGTCACTTCCCGGCGGCTGTCAGTGTCCCCGGCGTCTCCTCCTCCCCCTGCAGCCGGATGTCCTCCTGGCTGTGACACCTGTGCGGGCAGCAGGTGGCGATAGAATCCCATAGGGATTCTTTCTGACAAAATATTTCTTAGAAGGACAAAACCATGTGCACTGCAGGTGAGGCAGGTGTTACTTGTGCAGAGATAATTAGATTTGGGTGGGGTTTTACACCTGCCTCACCTGCAGTGCACATGGTTTTGTCCATCTAAGAAATATTTTGTCAGAAAGAGTGAACTAGAATAAGGGCCTCAGTTCCTGCTGGAGCATGCTGAAAAATAGCCCTGGGTATTGCCACCCAGAGGTGGCGATAGCCTGCCTGGCGGAGACGGGGCAAACGGGTAATGGTACATACGAAAATGCGGTAAAACTTCCATTTTACCGCATTTCCCCTTTAGTATATCCCGCCCAATGTATGATTGCCGTCACCTGTTCTAAACAGGTAAATGGTTAAGAAAGCTGTTTCCACAGAGGTGATAGCAATCATACATTAAGAGGGAAGTCCAGGAACAGAGCAAAATGTCCCTCCTGGAGATACACCCTGCCTGGTATAAACAGCAGCCCTAACCTGAGGCGCGCTGCTGACAGATCCGCTGCCACGTCACGTCCACCAGACGCGAAGCACAACATACAATAAGTAGACGATAAATCGGCAGCTGCAGCGTTTATCTACGGCAGTGGCGTCTGCTCAGCCGCACAGGAAGATTTATTACAGGAATATACAGCTAATATGTATACAGGGGAAATGTTTATTAGAGCCACTTACTTCCGCATCAGCGGATATCCTAATAAATATGGCAAGGTGCGGCGATCATAGGGTGGTATTCTGGGTGAAATTTAATAGGGTGAGTTTCAGAAAGTGAGAGATTTGGTAAGAAATCTACAGGTTTTTTTAAAGCGGCAATCATCTACACTGCAAAATCAAACTGGTTTTGCAGTGTAAATGATTGCCGCTTTAAAGAAACTGGGGATTTCATACCAAATCTCTCGCTTTCTGAATCTCTCATCCTGTTACATTTCAGTTCTAGTCGGGGTCAGATTGACGTTTCCATAACATCCCTCCCATCTCTCGTCACCAGGGACGCGCTCACCATTTCACTACTCTGCTCTCCAAACCAGAATAATCATAAATAATATTTAGCTAGCTGTGCTATTAGGGCAGCGTTCCAGAAGTACAATATCCAGTGCTCTAAGACTTCCTTCCCTAAGTACTGCGCGGTATTGTGTTACCACCGGGATTCCGGGATACGGTGGTGGCGGTCAGGGGTCTGGGACGCGTGGCGCATACAGTGCAGCCTTGTTTCACAAGGTTACAAGTTAATTATCTTTATGAAGACGAGCTCATTTCACAGAGCAGCGATAATAAAACTGATTGGGAACATTTTCACTAGAACCTACAACCAGATGTTGTTTGTGATAAGAATAAGTTATTTAGATCTATTGGCGAAGACCCTGATACTGAAATAACACAAAGCAAAAGTATCTGTGTGTGTAGGATTGGCGATGTGTGTTACACAGGAGGATGTCTGGGCGGGGCCTGTGTGTAGGATTGGCGATGTGTGTTACACAGGAGGATGTGTGGGCGGGGCCTGTGTGTAGGATTGGCGACGTGTGCTAGACAGGAGGATGTCTGGGCGGGGCCTGTGTGTAGGATTGGCGATGTGTGGGTGGGTCCTGTGTGTAGTATTGGCGATGTGTGTTACACAGGAGGATGTGTGGGCGGGGCCTGTTTTTAGGATTGGCGATGTGTGTTACACAGGAGGATGTGTGGGAGGGACCTGTGTGTAGGATTGGCGATGTGTGTTACACAGGAGGATGTGTAGGCGGGTCCTGTGTGTAGGACTGGCGATGTGTGTTACACAGGAGGATGTGTGGGCGGGACCTGTGTGTAGGATTGGCGATATGTGTTACACAGGAGGATGTGTGGGCAGGGCCTGATATGGCTGCAGTCTAGGGCACCAGGACTGTGTGTGTGGGGGGGGGGGGGGGGGGCTCATCTTCCTCTATGCTCCCCCTAACCCTCCTTTTCCTTTGTATCCCCCTATGCCTCCTCTTGCTCTGTACCCCCCAAGGACTCCTCTTGCTCTGTACCCTCTAGCCCTCTACTCCCTCTGTACCCCCAGCCCTCCTCTTCCTCTACACCCCCAGGCCTCCTCCTGCTCTGTACCCCCCAGCCCTCTTCTCCCTCTGTACCCCCCCCCCCCAGCCCTCCTCTTCCTCTACACCCCCTGGCCTCCTCCTGCTCTGTACCCCCCCAGCCCTCTTCTTCCTCTGTACCCTCCCAGGCCTCCTCTTCCTCTGTACCCCCCAAGGCCTCCTCTTGCTCTGTATCCTCTTCCTCTGTACACCCCTCCCCAGCCCTCCTCTTCCTCTACACCCCCAGGCCTCCTCCTGCTCTGTACCCCCCAGCCCTCTTCTCCCTCTGTACCCCCCCCCCCCCAGCCCTCCTCTTCCTCTACACCCCCTGGCCTCCTCCTGCTCTGTACCCCCCCAGCCCTCTTCTTCCTCTGTACCCTCCCAGGCCTCCTCTTCCTCTGTACCCCCCAAGGCCTCCTCTTGCTCTGTATCCTCTTACTCTGTACACCCCCCCCCCCCCCCCAGCCATCCTCTTCCTCTACACCCCCAGGCCTTCTCTTGCTCTGTACCCCCCCCCCTAGCCCCCTCTTCCTCTGTACCCCACAGCCGTTCTCTTCCCCTGTAAACCCCTCCCCCCCCAGGCTCCCTCTTCCTCTGTACTCCCCCAGCCCTCCTCTTCCTCTGTACCCCCAACAGTTCTCCTCTTCCTCTGTACCCCCCAGCCCTCCTCTTCCTCTGTACCCCCCCAGCCCTCCTCTTCCTCTGTACCCCCAACAGTTCTCCTCTTCCGCTGTACCCCCCAGCCCTCCTCTTCCTTTTTTCCCCCGCAGCCCTCCTCTTCCTCTGTAACCCCCAGTCCTCTTCTTCCTCTGTGACCCATCCCCAGCCCTCCTCTTCCTCTGTACCCCCCCCCAGCCACCCTCTTCCTCTGTACCCCCCAGCCCTCCTCTTCCTCTGTACCCCCCAGCCCTCCTCTTCCTCTGTACCCCCACAACCCTCCTCTTCCTCTGTACCCACCAGCCATCCTCTTCCTCTGTAAACCCCCCCACCCTCCTCTTCCTCTGTAACCCCCCTGCCCGAAGCGCAATTGTTTCCTGGATGAACCTGTTTGTCTATATACCAGTAGTAACTATTCTATAAAGGCTACATCTGTGTCTGGATTCAGTATGAAAAACTGACGGTCAAAATACTGACGGTCAAAATACCGACAGCTATTGACCGACGGTCAAAATCCCGAAAAGGTCAAAATCCCGACATGGTCAAAATACCGACATTTCAAATCCCGACAAGGTCAAAATCCCGACAAGGTCAAAATACCGCTATTTAAAATCCCGACAAGGTCAAAATACTGACATATTGAATGTAGACAGGTGAAAAAGACAACATGACTTTCGGTCGACAGGTCGTGAGGTCAACATGGGGTTTTTCACAGTTTTTTACCCGAATGTCGACATGGACACAGTTGGAAGTCAACTGCAGCCCCTCACAACGCTCGCTTCGCTCACGATGCTTCGGGCATGGTGCCTCGCTGCGCTCGACACACTATTTTATTCTCCCACTACACTATTTTGACCATGTCAGTATTTTGACCTTGTCGGGATTTTAAATATCGGTATTTTGACCTTGTCGGTATTTTGACCTTGTCGGTATTTTGACCTTGTCGGTATTTTTACCGTCGGTCAATGGTTGTCGTGATTTTGACCGTCAGTATTTAGACCATCGGGATTTTGACTGCATCCCCTGTGTCTTATGCACACTAGTCTACTTTTTTTAAAAAGTATTTCAGGGACATTGTAATGGTGACACCTGTAAGCGCAGTGGGCTGGTTCTGTTACATCTAAGAGGCACGTCATACAGTATGTAATGGCTCACATCCTAATGTAGATGAGCCCCAAAGCAGTTAATAAGAGCTACCATACTAGTTGTAGAATAGACACTGATACGTGTCAGGGCTTGTTCATGTATTGTGTTTTACACGTGGTTCCAAGTGGCCATGAGAAACCACCTTATTTATAATGCATGCAGCCATAGGCATCATTGTGCCTTCTAACCAATGCAGGGAAATACCACTGATGATCCCATAGGAATGTATTTATCTTGGATTTCTATTTGTCCCCTGGCTGTATAATATGGGTTAGGTGAAATCAGGGAGATGCTGACTCTGCAGGGAGAGAGGGAGATTGCTTCTATTTCAGGAGTCTCCTGCAGAATGCGGGAGGGGAGGCGGTTAATGGTCTAGGGATGGCCATACCTTCTATGTTCTTATGAGAGTAAGACCTGCATCTGGGCACGGGGGCACATTGCACCCAGACAGTATGGCCTGCATCTGGGCACGGGGGCACATTGCACCCAGACAGTAGGGCCTGCACCTGGACACGGGGCACATTGCACCCAGACAGTATGACCTGCACCTGGCCACGTTGCACTCAGAGATTATAAGGCCTGCACCTGGGCACGGGGGCACATTGCACCCAGACAGTATGGCCTGCACCTGAGCACAGGGGCACATTGCACCCAGACAGTACGGCCTGCACCTGGACACGGGGGCACATTGCACCCAGACAGTATGGACTGCACCTGAGCACGGGGGCACATTGCACCCAGACAATATGGCCTGCACCTGGGCACGGGGCACATTGCACCCAGACAGTACGGCCTGCACCTGAGCACGGGGGCACATTGCACCCAGACAGTACGGCCTGCACCTGGGCACGGGGGCACATTGCATCCAGACAGTATGGCCTGCACCTGAGCACGGGGGCACATTGCACCCAGACAGTACGGCCTGCACCTGGGCACGGGGGCACATTGCACCCAGACAGTACGGCCTGCACCTGAGCACGGGGCACATTGCACCCAGACAGTACGGCCTGCACCTGGCCACGTTGCACCCAGAGAGTATAAGGCCTGCACCTGAGCACGGGGGCACATTGCACCCAGTCAATACGGCCTGCACCTGGGCACGGGGCACATTGCACCCAGACAATATGGCCTGCACCTGGGCACGGGGGCACATTGCATCCAGACAGTATGGCCTGCACCTGAGCACGGGGGCACATTGCACCCAGACAGTACGGCCTGCACCTGGGCACGGGGGCACATTGCACCCAGACAGTATGGCCTGCACCTGAGCACGGGGGCACATTGCACCCAGATAATACGGCCTGCACCTGGGCACGGGGCACATTGCACCCAGACAGTACGGCCTGCACCTGGCCACGTTGCACCCAGAGAGTATAAGGCCTGCACCTGAGCACGGGGGCACATTGCACCCAGTCAATACGGCCTGCACCTGGGCACGGGGCACATTGCACCCAGACAGTACGGCCTGCACCTGGCCACGTTGCACCCAGAGAGTATAAGGCCTGCACATGGGCACGGGGCACCCAGAGGGTAAGGCCCATGTCTCGGGAGGACAGTCAGATGGACAGGAGACCTTGCTTGTGTCTGCAATCACTGCTCCAT
This sequence comes from Crinia signifera, assembly GCF_055691185.1. NCBI lineage: Eukaryota > Metazoa > Chordata > Amphibia > Anura > Myobatrachidae > Crinia > Crinia signifera. The sequence continues at coordinate 94,607,018 of NC_139227.1, forward strand.
CAGCCCTCCTGGCTCTCTGCACTCCCTTATTGATAAAATATGTGCACCACACAAAGGGATTTTGGCTGTGTGCGATACCCTCTCAGCTGCGCCCCGGAGCTCCCTCTCTCCAGCCAGAGTTGCTTTATATATCTCCCTGTTTTGAAGTTTTGGACAGAGTTAAGACTGACAGATACAGAGGACTGGAAACCACATGTTAAAAGGTTCCGATTTCTGCTTTTACCCCCCCCCCCCTCATTCTTTTTGAGAGCCAGATGTGGCAAGAAAACTTTTTCCTTTAAAGTCAATCACACATGGGAAGCAAATGGGGGGAGGCTGAGAGTCCCTGACTCCAGAGCTGAACTTTCGGATATTCAATAACTGAGGACAAGAGGAATCGACATCTCCAACCAAATGAAAGAGACGCCTGGTGATCAAGCCTATCCCCTTCCAGGGTCCCGGGAACTCGATGCTTTCCACGTGCCATGCCCTGTGCAGTCCTCAGTCTCATTTATCACAGCATGCTGGTGTTGGAATCATGTGCAATATGTATCCACATCTGCCGTCTCTGACGTCCCACCGCTCTTGCGCGGAAATCAGATTGGCAGGTACACAACCCATGTGGATTATTATTGCGCTGGGTCTTATACATGTAAACAAAGCAGCTACGTCCTGGCATGCCCGCATGGTCGTCTGACCATTACCGCCACCCGATAACAGACGTAATACACACAACACTTCACCTAATATCTACTTTATTCATTTATTTACACAGGATTTTTGTGTTATTTTTGTACATTCAAAACCAAAAATTCTAATTTGCCTCTTGGTTGGATGCGCCAGCGGGCAGCACGTTTAGGGGCTCATCTGACCTAAGGGTACTTCAGATAAGGCGTGCTCCCCGTAATCCAGCGCCAGGCGATTCCGGCAGCCTATAGATCATAGGAATAATAATAACATAAAAAATATGTTACACTGTTCTACATGCGGCGCCATGTGTAAGGACCAGCTGTGTCATTCTAGAATAACCATCATATATATATATATATATATATATATATATATATATATATATATATATATATACAGAACAGGAACAGAGTGTGCTTAAGAGTGAAAGTACACAACTTTTTCCACAATGTAAAAATTGAATAAAAGCCCACAACACGGCTCATAAAAAAATACAGTGATAGTACGGTCATGTATTGGAATCAATTTGACAAAATCTGTGATAATTCAGTACAACAGCAGGCCCAACGCGTTTTCGTCAATGCATGACCTGATGAAAAGACCGCACAGGTCTTGAAACGTTGTTGGCTGCACTGCAATTATGCTATAAATTTGCTTAAATATATCTGCACCTTAACTAAACCCGTTGGAGTGCCGCCTTCTTTCTCAATCATTCCTGTAACAAGGTAAAGGCGAGATTCTGCTGCTATATATATATATATATATATATATCAGGGACGTGCGGTGAGGTTTGTGGTTGGTGAGGCACTGGTTTGGTGGAACCAGCGCCGACAGGCTCTGTGGGGAGCATTGGGTACCGGTTGCTCCTGCGCTGACAGGCAGGTACGGTAGCTGCCCCCTGCATAAGCAGAACAGCTCCTACCTGTCAGCGCTGAAAGAAGCAACCTGTACCCAGCGTTTGCCATCGCTGGCTCCACCAAGCCGCCATGGCGTCTGCCCACATACATTTTTTAATTTAAAAAAAATGTGGCCAAATGTAATAGCCTCTTAAGGGGCAGACTTGTCTGTGTTTGTGTTCTGACAGAGTTGTGTATCTGTATATTTGTGTAAAGTGACAGAGGTGTGTGTTTTGTAAAGTGACAGAGGTGTTTCTGTGTGATTGTGTAAAATAAGTGTCATTTTAAATGAAGTATATTGGCCCAATACATTTTAAAAGAACCTCTGAGGCTAGTACATTGGGCAAATATACTTCATTTAAAAACACTCATTTTACACAAACACACAGAGACAGTACACACCTCCACCTCTATCACTTTACACAAACACACACCTCTGTCACTTTACACAAATACACAGATACACACCTCTGTCACGACACAAACAAGTCTGTCACTTAACACAAACACACACACAAACACATGTGCCACTTTAAAAAAAAAAAAACAGCCCCCAGACACACATTACCGTTTGGCTCAGGGTCAGGCACTGCATGGATTCCCAAGCGTCCAGGGACAGGCACCTGGACCAGTGGCGAAACTGGCGAACCATGGGCACAGGTGCAAAAAATGCTCTGGGCCCCCCTGCACAATCATTTTTCAATATGGGGGGGGGGGGGGGCGTTCGCTGTAAAAATATCAGATGGGGCACAGAAAAATAGTTATATATATATTTATATATATATATAATATTAATATATATGTTTATATATATTAATAAATAACACCACATTCCCTGTACATTTCTGTGAAAAAAAAATAAAATTATAATATATATATATATATATATATATATTTATATATGAACCAGGGCCTATAGACACTGGCTGAGGGAGTGCCTGGCCACGTCCTACAGTATGTGTGTATATATATAGTGGATGCGGCTTGTCACCCCCTCAGCTAGTGTCTGTAGGCCCTGGCCTGGTGCCTATATATATATATATATATTTCACAGAAATGTGCAGGGGGAATGGAGGTATTTATTAATATAAACAAATACGTACTTTTCTGTGCCCCATCTTTTTATCTTTTTACGGCAGCCCCCCCCCCCCCCCCCCATATTGAAAAATGATTTAGCGGTGCAGTGTGGCCCCATTCCCCGTTTTTATAATGTGCCCCCAGTCCCCCCTTAAGTTTACTTACCTCGGCTGTCTGGAGTCGCTCCTCCGCGCCACCTGCCTGCTCAGCCTTGGAGCAGAATCTCTTCCTGTAGCGTGCGCCGGAGACCAGATACAGTAACAGCAGGAGCTGGGAGCCGTGCCCAGCTCTGCCCGCTCCCCCTGGCAATACAGGTGAGCGAACAAGCCGCTCACCTTTAAAATCGGCACTGTGCTATACATGGCAGGCACCCCACCTATAGCAGTGCCACGGTGATGGACATCAGGGACGTGCTTTCTGCCTATATGAAAGCACGCCCCTGTCACTGAGACAACACCACTGTGCCCAATCACATCTGTCTCAGTGACAGGGGTGTGCTTTCACATAGGCAGCAAGCACTTCCCTGTCACCGAGGCACCGCTATAGGTGCCGCCTATATGACTTTTTTAAATGCGCTTTTACAGCCCCGGAGCTCAGCCCTGCCCACTGCCCGCCCCTGTGTCTGCTGCTTTAATATAGACAGCGGGAGGCATCGCTCATGATGCCTCCTAATCTAATAAAAAAGAAAAAAGAAAAAGAGTAAAAATGATTATAATAATACAAAGCATATACTTATGACACATAATATGTGTCATAAGTATTTTCTTTGAATTGTATTATTATATTAATCATTAATGACAGGGGAGGCACTGCCTCCCCTGCCTCCCCTGACTGCACGTCCCTGATATATATATATATATATATATATATATATATTCCAAGAGATGATGTCACTCACCAGTCTTTATGTCAGTTGAAAACTTTTTAATCAGGCAACATGGCAGAGGGTACAAGGCATCATATCATAGAGATATATATATATATATAACTATATATATATATATATATATCTACATAGATACATATATCTGTATATATAAATACTAGTAAGCCCGCTCAAAGCAAAAGCATGGGCAGTGTAAACGGGTATGCCGGGTCATCCGACCTGGCTCCCATTTACAGTTATGGGGAAGCCCAACCTCCGTTGGACGGGGGCGCGCACACAGCCTCCGCTGCTGGTTGCTGTACTCTGCAGACAGTAGCGGAGGCAGGGAGGAGGTGACTGGATGCCTGTGGGAGGCATCCATCCTAGCGGATGGGGCTGGGGGGGGGGTAGGTGTCACGGAGGCTGGGGGCAGCCCTGCCGCTTACTTTGGGGCTGGGCTTGCCCCCAGCGCAGCTATGTTGTTGCGGGAGTCCCGGCTGGCAGATTTTACAATGCTTTGAGATGATGTAATTTTTCAAACGCTGGCTCACGAACCGCCTCCGCTGGGGGAAGGGGCCTGCCGGTGAAGTTAGCTGGGGCAGTCTTCGGTGTAAAAGGCAACCAACGCTGGGTTGCACCTGAGTTGAAGCTGGGTCCAAAAACCCGGGTGCGACCCGGCCTTTGGTGTAAAAGGGGTATAAGTAACCAAAGACAATACGTCCTCAAAGTGAGTTCTTATTATGGCGGAATTATTCACAATATACACTACAACAATATCTACCATTGGTCAGTTTACTTTAGCGCATACCTACTTCATACAGAGGGTTAAATGTTACTACTGTGACTAAGGGCTCTATGTACTATGCCTTGGAGAGAGATAAAGGGGAGAGCGATAAAGTATCATCCAGTCCGCTTCTAACTTTGTCATGGGTGGGTCTAAGATGTCAGCGCTGACCACGTCCACCCTCGCAGATTAGTGGCAGCCTCAGGCCTGCTCACATTTGCACAGACTTCAGAAGCCTTTCGATGTTTGGGAATTGCGTATAGATCTGTAAATGTGACGTCTCACATTAGCGCTCCATGATGAGTGTCAGCAACAGGCCCGCAGTCCAGGTAAGTGACCGTCAGCAACAGACCCGCAGTCCAGGTAAGTGACCGTCAGCCACAGGCCTGCAGTCCAGGTAAGTGACCGTCAGCCACAGGCCTGCAGTCCAGGTAAGTGACCGTCAGCAACAGACCCGCAGTCCAGGTAAGTGACCATCAGCCACAGGCCTGCAGTCCAGGTAAGTGACTGTCAGCCACAGGCCCGCAGTCCAGGTAAGTGACCGTCAGCAACAGGCCCGCAGTCCAGGTGACCATCAGCCACAGGCCTGCAGTCAATGTAAGTGACCGTTGGTAACAGACAAGCAGTCCAGGTAAGTGACCGTCAGCAACAGTACCATCCTATATCATGGATGAGAAATGAAGCAGGACAGGACAGCAGGATTACAGTAGAACTGTGCTCCTGGTATTGAATTAGTTAAGGAGAGGGTGACAGTAGTTTGGGAATTCCTGCTCTGCAGCTCCCCATGAGGCCGCTGGTAGACTCCTCGCTGGAGAATCAGTTTCCTGCATGAGAAGCTCAGACTCGTGTTTGTACAGATTGTTCTTCATCAGACAACATGAACCTGCTGATGTAACTGTCTGTAGTGCAGGGGAGCTGGAAATCTCTGCAGCAGGGCAGGGGAGCTGGAAATCTCTGCAGCAGGGCAGGGGAGCTGGAAATCTCTGCAGCAGGGCAGGGGAGCTGGAAATCTCTGCAGCAGGGCAGGGGAGCTGGAAATCTCTGCAGCAGGGCAGGGGATCTGGAAATGTCCGCGGCAGGGCAGGGGAGCTGGATATCTCCGCAGCAGAGCAGGGGAGGTGGAAAAATCCACAGCAGTGCAGGAGAGCTGGAAATCTCCGCAGCAGGGTAGGGGAGCTGGAAATCTCTGCAGCAGGGCAGGGGAGCTGGAAATCTCCGCAGCAGGGTAGGGGAGCTGGAAATCTCTGCAGCAGGGCAGGGGAGCTGGAAATGTCCGCGGCAGGGCAGGGGAGCTGGATATCTCTGTGGCAGGGCAGGGGAGCTGGAAATGTCCGCAGCAGGGCAGGAGAGCTAGAAATCTCTGCAGCAGTGCAGGAAAGCTGGAAATCTCTGCAGCAGGGCAGGGGAGTTGGAAATCTCTGCAGCAGGGCAGGGGAGCTGGAAATCTCCGCAGCAGGGCAGGGGAGCTGGAAATCTCTGCAGCAGGGCAGGGGAGCTGGAAATCTCTGCAGCAGGCGACAGGAGAGGAGGAAATCTCCACGGCAGGGCAGGGGAGCTGGAAATCTTGTAGCTGCTGTAGCGCATTTTAGACCTAGACCTTATCACACAATGGGCCAGATGCACTAAGCTGTAAAAGTGATAAAGCGGAGAGATAAAGTAGCAGCCAACCAGCTACTATTACATGATTGGAGCTGATTGGCTGCTACTTTATTTCTCACCACTCTATCACGTTTTGAAGCTTAGTACATCAGGCCCAGTGTTTGTCTGTAAGCGCGGGTGTGTGCAGGACCCTTCATCCTGGTGATGAATTAATCTATGTAATAATCCATGCCCTTATATTGGAGCTCACATAAATCCCAAAACAGCCTCCAGGTGACCTTAAGAACCCCATCTACCTCTTGCATAAATAAGATAAAAGGATAAAACATAGGGTAATATTTACAAAGATTTGGGCAACCAATCAGAAATTACCTTCTAGAACAGGCATTCCCAACCACGGTCCTCACGGCACACCAACAGTGCAGGTTTTAATGATATCCAGGCTTCAGCACATATGGTTTAATCAGAATCCCTCAGGTACTAATTAAGTCACCTGTGCGCAAGCCTGGATATCTACAAAACCTGCACTGTTGGTGTGCCTTGAGGACTGTGGTTGGGAAAGCCTGTTCTAGAAGATCAAAGACAACGATCTGGTTGGTTGCCGATAGTAACATCACATGTGAAATAGAACTCTCCATTTTAGTAAATTCCTCCCATTGTCTGCAGTCTGTAACATGATCATATACTGTATAATAATCACAGCAGTGGTGGCAGTAATGACACATAACCCCCCAACTGTCCTGATTTCTGAGAGCCTGTGGGGGTCCCCGGCGGCAGCACTGCGGAACGGGCTTGCCCCAGCGTCACCAGAAAGCATGTACTGTTCTGAAAGGATATTGCTTATATTTATGTAGTTTGAGGGCCAGATGTATCAAGCTTCAAAAAGTGATAAAATGGAGAGTGAAAACAGCCAGCCAATCAGCTGCTACCTGACATGTTACATCCTGGGTTTGAAAAATGTCAGACAGGAGCTGATTGGCTGGTTGTTTATCACTCTTCATTTATCACTTTTTGAAGCTTGATACATCTGGCCCTGTGAGTTAATTGTCTCCCTGATAGGAGGATAGGAGAAAGGGGCTACTGAGCGATATCGGCTCAATATGTGCGCTCCTGTGCAGAATCGTTAAGATAGAACGAGGGCTGCTTGATGGTTGTTAAATAAAGCTGTTGAAGATAGTACAAAGTACTCAGGGGAAATCTCAGGTTGAGTGGCAGGTAGATCTGCCAATCAGGCAGGGCCGGTGCAAGGCACCGGAGCGCCCCAGGCGAGTCGGGGTGGGGGCGCCCCGGTGCCGGGGGAGGGGGGGGGGTACCTGTCCTGCGGCGCTGTCCGGTGCCGGGGGAGGGGGGTACCTGTCCTGCGGCGCTGTCCGGTGCCGGGGGAGGGGGTACCTGTCCTGCGGCGCTGTGTATTTAAAGCTGGCGGCGGAGGCAGCGGGGGTCCCTGCAGTCCATTAGAAATAACGAGCGCTATCTGCCGGGCTATGCGGAAGCGCTTCTGTTGTGAAAACACTGGCAGCACGCTGATTGGCTGAGATCAGCGTGCGCCGTGCTGCCAGTGTTTTCACAACAGCGGATAGCGCTCGTTATTTCTAATGGACTGCAGGGACCCCCGCTGCCTCCGCTGCCAGCTTTAAATACACAGCGCCGCAGGACAGGTACCCGGGCGGCACGGGGGAGGGGGGGGGGGCAAAATGCCGCCCTTCAGTGGCCGGCGCCCTAGGCAAATGCCTAGATTTGCCTAGTGGTGGCGCCGGCCCTGCAATCAGGTAGCATAGGGGCGGCAGCTTAGAGAGGGGTATATGAGGTGATGCTGGGAGGTAGTACTTCCTCTTTGATTCTGGATCCCCACCCTCCCTATCCCTTTCAAACTTTGCTGCTACCTGGCCTCCGGGCCATTCACCAAATTGGCTTCTATAGGCTTTAATTATAAATTGGCCAGAAGGCGCTCTCGACTAGCAGTCAGGAGAGGTGACGGCGGGCGAATTCCGACTCAGCAGGGGGGGGGGGGGGGGATGTTGGACACTTCCTGGAAGTGTCCTCGCCAGGCCATAGAGGGGGTGGTATGTCCGTCACAGCACGGGCAGTACCTCACAATAAGGGGTGTTGTCGGAGTGGGCATTTTAGTCGCTACCATGAGTAATGCCCTGGACTGGTGCTGGTCCGAGTGCTTTCTTTGCCATCCCTTAGACAAAGAGGGGCCATACCATTACAATAAATATTCATGACCTGTTTAAACTTACGCAGTGGTTGTCCGTGTCATTATTTATAGAATAAGGTGTTTTGTGTGAGTCATTTCTAGGCATAATGCTGTGTACACACGGGGGCGATAGGGGCTGAAATCGCTGGGAATATGGTCGCTGAGCGACCATATTGCCAGTGATTGGAGTGTGCACCAGCGATAAATCGCCGGGTGCGCGCTCCTGTTTTCAGCCCCTGAATGGTCGCTGGTCGGAGGAGCATGCTCATAATCCGTAAGTAAAATGACGCGATCACGTCAATTTAACCCCGCCCCCCACCGTGCAATGCCTGAAATACCGGCATTGCACGGCGGGGGGCGTGGCTAAAATGACGCGTTCACTGTAGCACGCCCCCCAAAGGAAAGCCCGTCTGTGGCTCCGCCCCCAATCTGCCTCTTTTTAGCTCCCGGAGATAGCCCCGCCCCCCTGTACAACAGAGCTGGCTGCCCTCTCCCGGAAGGTAGCCAGCAAAAGTAGGCAAGTATGATATATTGCTAGCGAACAAATTGCCCCGTGTGTACGCACCTTAAGAGTTAAGTAAAGGTATAGGCCAAACAGCATAATTCATTAGGCGCCTTATGATTAATGATGTCTTCTGAACATGCAGGTCAATTTGGCTATAAAGCTAAAGGCCTGTTCAGTGGGTTCCAGTGTCAAAACTTACCAATATTAGCAGCCAAAATCACTCAGGCCCTTATTCAGATCTGATCGCAGTACAAATTTGTTTGGAAAATGGGCAAAACCATGTGCACTGCAGGTGGGGCAGATGTAACATGTGCAGAGAGAGAGTTCAATTTGGGTGGGGTGTGTTGAAACTGAAACCTTAATTGCAGTGTAAAAATAATGCAGCCAGTATTTACCCTGCACAGAAACAAAATAACTCACCCAAATCTAACTCTCTCTGCACATGTTACATCTGCCCCACCTGCAGTGCACATGGATTTGCTATTTTGTACTGCGATCAGATCTGAATAAAGGCCTCAGTGTGTACACAAATATCGGGACCCGTGGACGCTATTGTTAATTATATCTGCCACAGCCCTCGTGGTTTAGTTTGTACGGAGCCTTTGTCAGCGCTGGTACAGTACACGTCCCCTTTTTCCAGACATTGGGGCTTCAGACACACTGAGCGGCTTTCCCCCTGCCCGGCGCTGTCGGCGGGGAGAGGGACGGCTTTGCATAGCGCAGAGCTATGCAAAGCCGTCCTCAAAGCCGCTCATCTGCTGGTAATACCAGCAGATGAGCGGATTTCCCGGGGATGATGCAGGAGCGCGCAGCAGCGCTCACTGCTCATCACCGGGCCGTACACACTGGGCGGCTTTGAGCTGAAAGCCGCTCAAACTTGTTGTTTTGAGCGGCTTTTAGCTCAAAGTCATCCAGTGTGTATGAGCCTTTAGATTTGGGTGAGCTATTTTGTTTCTGTGCAGAGTAAATACTGGCTGCATTATTTTTACACTGCAATTTAGATTTGAACACACATCACCCAAAACGAACTATCTCTGCACCTGTTACATCTGCCCCACCTGCAGTGCAGCATGGTTTTGTCCATTAAAGAAGGAGTTTACTTTGGCAAACCAACCAGAATCTCCCCCATTGGGTATTACAATGACTCCCACCGGACAGAGCGATGAGTCATACATGGAGCTCATGGGGAAGATTTAGCAAAAGCTTGGAGAGCGATGGAGTATCAACCAATCAGCTCCTTCCATTTCACAAACACAACCTGTAGCATGCCAGTTAGGAGCTGATTGGCTGCTACTTTATCTCTCCAAGCTTTGATAAATCTACCCCAGATTCTTTACAATACAGCAATCACTACAGTATATTGGGCCTTAAACAACTGGGGTGAAATGTAATAGCGTGCAATTTTTGGTAAAAAATGTCCGAATTCGCATGTTTCCCGAAAATCGCACATTTAATAGGGTGTGAATTGCAGTAAAATTCGCACTTTTTGCCACGAAATTCACACATTCTAACCTGGCGACTTTTTCTCACACTTCAATTCGCATCCAGATGTTTTCCCATTATAAACTATACAACTCGCAAATTTAATAGGGTGTGATTTTTGGTAGAAGTCGCAAAAAAAAAATAGACCGGGTTCTGACTGAAGAATTTGACAGAACCATACACAAACCACTGAGGTTGTATGGTTCTGTGATAAAAAATGTGTAAAAGTGAAAATGAAATAAAAAATGGCATGGGGGGGCATCCTAAGCATAACCAAAAATACGGGGGACAAAAAGCGTAGGGGTCCCCCATATTTCTGAAACCAGCCTCGGACTCTTGGACCGGTCCTGGTTTCAAAAATACGGGGGGACCCCAGTTTTTTTTTCCCCATAATTTTGGAACCAGGGCTGGTTATGCTTAGGAGGGGGGACCCCAACGCAATTTTTTCTTACTAAATACCGCACTTTCATGTCTAAAAAAAATTGTACATTATCAATACTAAAAATCGCACATGTCTAAAAAAAGGCACTACTTCATCGCATGCAAATTCCAACTTTGTCTAAAAAAATCGCACCCTATTACATTCGCGAGTTTTTAAAAAATGTGTGATTTTTTTTTCACATCACAAAATCGCACCCTATTACATCTTGCCCTTGGTATCTACTTGTCCAATGCTGGAACATTCACCAGAATCTCTGAACTACAACAAATTCCACTACACTTCTGTGATCTATATCTATCTCCTATCATCATTATTAATGCTCCATCGCTCAGCTGTGAAGGCAGTGGGGCGATTAGTATAAGGCACAGGTTCCCAATCTCGCTCCTCAGGACCCCACATAGTGCTGTTTTCAGGTATAAAATGTAACTGTTTTACAGGTACACGGTGCCGGGTGACCTGAGGGCCGAGTTTGGGAACCACTGGTATAATGGTAGAAAGTCTGACCAAGCACACAGATCACAGAGTTGTGGTATAATTATTTCCCTTTTACACCGAGGCAAAAACCCGGGTTTTTTCCTGGTGGACCCGGGTCAGCGTCAGTGTAAAAGGGGTAGCTGAAAAAAAATCTGGGTCCATTTCCCCACGAATCCGACCCTGGTGCAGACAGCAGCGAAGGCAGGGAGGAGGTGAATGGATGCCTGTGTGCGGCATCCATTCACCTCGCAGACAGAGGCTGGGGGTGGGTGCAGAGAGGCTGGGGGCAGCCCAGCAGCTTACCTTGGTGCTGGACTTGTCCCCAGCGCGGCGGTCTCGGGCTCTGGTGCAGTGATCGGTGGTCCTGGTGCTTGGAGATGATGTCACCGCAGTCGGCACCACAGTGTAAACAGATAAAATCCTGGATCCGACCTAGCTTGGAACCGTGTTCCAAATACCGGGTCGGATCCGGGATTTTGGTGTAAAAGGGGTATTATTGAGGGTTACACAGCTGCATCCAAAATCCTAGGCTGCAGCTCTGAACAACAACGTTAGCAGCCCACACACGCACCAATCCCGGCGTGTGTTGTGGGCTTAACTAGCACACATAGCATCGCATCGTATGCCTTGTGCATACGATGTACATGCGATGCGATGCTATGCTAGAAAAGGCTAGTACAAAAAGTATGTGCAGCACATACTTTTTGTACTGTACGATGAGGTGCCGCGGGAGCACGCACCCCATCGTACAGCATCGCACCGCCCACATCGGTGCGTGTGTGGCCTCCTTAAGACTAAGCAAATGTAGCACAGCAATCTCTTGTACTAAATAATCTGCGATTAGGATTTGCCCACAAAAACGCCGGGATTTCGGTATTAGACTGTGCATGCACAGTCTAATGCCGGGCAACGTCTGAGCACCCGCTCAGACGCTGCCTGGCTTCTCCTGTCATTGGCTTATGGCTCTGCAAAGCATGACCTGATCAGAGGTCGCGCTGCGCAGGCAACACACCCGCTCTGCCCGGCTCTCAGATGCACTGTCTGTACTGCCCGCACTGCTCGCCCTCCGCACCGACCCCCTAGCTCCCGTACCGACCCCCTGACTCCCGCCCACTCAGCTCCCGCAACCACCCGACTCCCGTTTGCACCGGCATATGGTAAGTAAATATGTGGCGCGGCCGGGGCATTTTTTAGGGAAGACAATGCCGGGATCCCGGGAATCCTGGGATTGAGGATTTTTCAAACCCGAATCCTGGGATTGGAAATATGCCCCAGGATTTGTTTCCTTATCTGCAATATATGTGGTAAATATCTTTGGTGTTAAGTTAATATTGGATATTTCATAATGATATTTGCGTAACACATACATTTATATAACGCTCCGTAGTCGCGCACATCGCTATCCCTCCGATCTGAGCAAGCTGGAAATTATAATAATATCATTGAAACTTGCAAAGAAACGTTCTGCATATTGTACGCGGAGCCCCGGGTGGTTTCCTCGTTAAATGAACCTTTTAACTATTTCTTTCCACATTGGTCAGTTCTGAGGGGGCGCTGGTGCACATCGCCCCAAAATCAATTAATGGGGTGATATGAATTTTCTGCACCATGAGCAGTGACATCTGCATACTCTGGGCGAGTATCTGCCGACTTTGTGCTGTAAATTGAGCATAATGGCTTTTCAGGAAAGCCTGAGTAAGTGCCCTGCGGGGGTTATTTCCTGTGTAAAAAGGTTCAGCTGAAATGTTTTTAGAACCGTAGATCATGAAAGGAGAATGAGAACTGTTCACTTAAAACAAACTAAGGCAATCTGTGGCCTTCAGCCACTGGGACACTGAGTGTCCCTGGACATACTTTCCGATAGCATGGCATGCTGGGACATGTAGTTCTACATCAGGCATGACTCATGTTGGTTCTGTCTTGGGATATCACCAATTGTGAATGGTAAACAGTCTTACCGGTATCAGAACATATGAGCAGATCCTGGCTGAAAGCACACAGGGGCCTAGTGAGTAAGAGTCACTAGTGGGGTCAGATCCTGGCTCACAGCACACATGGGCCTAGTGAGTAAGAGTCACTAGTGGGGGGCAGATACACGGCTTACAGCACACAGGGGCCTAGTGAGTAAGAGGTGTAAGACCCAGCATTTGCAGTCTGAAAGCGGTTTAAGAGTCACTAGTGGGGGCAGACCCTGTCTCACAGCACACAGGAGTGGGGGCAGATCCGGGGTACACAGCACACAGGGGCCAAGTGAGTAAAAGTGTAAGAGTCACTAGTAGGGGGCAAATCCTGTCTCACAGCACACAGGGGCCTAGTGAGTAACAGTCATTAGTGGGGGCAGATTCACAGCACACAGGGGCCTAGTGAGTAAGAGGTGTAAGAGTCACTAGTGGGGGGCAGATATACATCTCACAGCACACAGCTGCCTAGTGAGTAATAGGTGTAAGAGTCACTAGTGGGGGCAGATATACATCTCACAGCACACAGAGGCCTGGTAAATAAGAGGTGTAAGAGTCACTAGTGAGGGCAGATCTACATCTCACAGCATACAGTGGCCTGGTGAGTAAGAGGTGTAAGATTCACTAGTGGAGGCAGATCTACGTCTCACAGCACACAGTGGGCTGGTGAGTAAGAGGTATAAGAGTCACTAGTGGGGGCAGACCCTGTCTCATAGCACACAGGAGTGGGGCAGATCCGGGGCACACAGCACACAGGGGCCAAGTGTGTAAGAGTCACTAGTGGGGGCAAATCCTGACTCACAGCACACAGGGGCCTAGTAAGTTAGTGGTGTAAGAGTCACTAGTGGGGCAGATTCACATCTCACAGCACACAGGGGCCTAGTGAGTAAGAGGTGTAAGAGTCACTAGTGGGGTCAGATCCACATCTCACAGCACACAGCGGCCTAGTGAGTAATAGGTGTAAGAGTCACTAGTGGGGGCAGATCCACATCTCACAGCACACAGCGGCCTAGTGAGTAATAGGTGTAAGAGTCACTAGTGGGGGCAGATCGACATCTCACAGCACACAGTGGCCTGGTGAGTAAGAGGTGTAAGAGTCACTAGTGGGGGCAGACCCTGTCTCACAGCACACAGGAGTGGGGGCAGATCCGGGGCGCACAGCACACAGGGGCCAAGTGTGTAAGAGTCACTAGTGGGGGCAAATCCTGGCTCAGAGCACATAGGGGCCAAGTGAGTAACAGTCACTAGTGGGGGCAGATTCACAGCACACAGGGGCCTAGTGAGTAATAGGTGTAAGAGTCACTAGTGGGGGCAGATCTACATCTCACAGAGGCCTAGTGAGTAATAGGTGTAAGAGTCACTGGTGGAGGCAGATCCACATCTCACAGAACACAGCGGCCTGGTGAGTAATAGGTGTAAGAGTCACTAGTGGGGGCAGATCCTTGTCTTATAGCACGCAGCGGCCCAGTGAGTAAGAGGTGTGAGAGTCACTATTGGGGGCCGATCCACATCTCACAGCACATAGGATGGTGGGATGGTGCCACCCCAGTGCCCATCACTGGACATCTTGTGCTGTGGTGCAACCATTGCTAAATTGCTGCAATGTTCAGCGCCTGTGGCCACAAAGTGAGCAGCTGGTGGATTCACCAATCATGTGCCAATCACACTACGTTACCCACAGCTACAGGCAATCAGATCCTGTACAAACCAGTTCAGAGGATGTGATCTGACTGGTGGGGGCACCCAGATGTGACTTTGGAGACACAAATACAAACTACACTGACACAACGTTATTACCATGGTAACGCATTATATGGTGTCGCTGGAGACTACGGCTGACTATCCCCTGGCATGAATGTGGTGGGTTAAGGTGTATACACTCTGGGCCAGATGCACTAAGCTTCAAAGTGATAAAATGGAGAGTGATAAACAGCTAGCCAATCAGATCCTACCTGCCATGTCACAGACTGTGTTTGAAAATTGTCAGGCAGGAGCTGATTGGCTGACTGTTTATCACTCTCCATTTTATCCCTTTTGAAGCTTAGAGCATCTGGCCCACTGTGTGATCTTGGCTATACTATAGATTGTACAATTGTGATGCACACATCAGCATCGCAAGCTGCATACACACAGTGCTATATGTGCTATGTTTTCTACTGATAGGGACTGTATATAGTTGGTATCGGTTGGTATCGGGGGCTCATATTGCACCATGCGGGTTATTCTGTAATGGACAAAACCATATGCACTGCAGGTGGGGCAGATGTAACATGTGCAGAGAGAGTTAGATTTGGGTGGGGTTTGTACTTCAAACTGATATCTATATTGCAGTGTAACAAAAAAGCAGCCAGTATTTACCCTGCACAGAAACAATAAAACACCCAAATCTAACTCTCTCTGCACATTTTACATCAGTCCCACCTGCAGTGCATATGGATTTGTCCATTAGAGAGTGATTGTGCCTTTGCGAGTGAACCAGAATAACCCCCCATGTGTATGTGACACATGTTGGCCATTTGCTTGTATGTAAGGCCAGATATATATATTTGTGATGCGCTGACCAGCTGAGTCTGACATTGCGGCATATCGCCGTAGTGTTCGCGTTACGGGCTGCGCCGAGAAATAGCAAGTCCCTGTCCCTGGAGAGCCTCACTGCAATACAACGGGAGCAAATGCAATACATCTACTTGCATGCAGGGTAAATAGCGTCTGCTCTTATATGTAACCCACAAATGCTGGAGAGCTTTATTCTTACATTGCAATATGGACTTCAGCTTGGACACGTCCCACTCAACCCTCTGCACAGGTCTCACACACATAGGTACCAGATACCCAGGTTCATGCATGTTCCTGGTATTAAGGTAACATTGTATAATACAGGCTGAACCTGGACTGGGCATTCCCCTATACCCCTATGGGCCAGCCCGACCCTGCTGGTAACGTTATGTCACTCAGTAGTAAATTTCCTGTGTACTCTGCAGAAACCATTCCCAACACACTCAATATATAAACCCTCCAGCCACCAGGTCCACAGATCTGGTAATAGAGAATCACTATCAATGAGACGTCATTGTGACCCATTGTGAGCGCGTACTATGCCCACCTGCCCACTGCGACCGCCTGTCCACTGCGGAGGTCTGCCCACAGCTTCATTCAATTCTTATTATAATACTAATAGTGTTAATAATAATAATAGTTATTACTACTTTCAATATTTTTGCTGTTGTTGCTGTAATTATAATATTATTAATAATAATAATAATAATAATTATTATTATTATAATTATTATATTTACGTACTGAAAATCTCTGAAATGTAATTGACAAATTGCATACGGAGGAAATTTTCTGTTAATACAAAAACTATTTACAGTGTATGAAAAAAAACATTTTGTATCCCAATTGCACAGTGTGCAATTGGGAATCAAAATGTTTTTTTTTTTTTTCCTAGCCAGAATTACTCCTCCCTTTTGGCACCTGAGTGACACACCTCTGATTGAGCAACAAATGTGTTGCGTATTTACAGTATATACTGTATATGTATATATTCTTTGACAGGGCTGTGTTTTTTTAGGGTCCCTGAAAACAGGTCTCTGTGCAGAGTATTAAGGGAGATTAGAAGAATATGGAGTCATAGAAATCCTATATCTGCACTGATCACCTCCTAATGAAAACAGATTGTGGGTAACCAGGTTTCAACAGGCTTCACGCCAAACCATGTGGGCAAAAGAAATGACACGAGGCACTTGTACTGTATATACCTTCCTTGTACCCAAATCCTATGTGGGCCACATTACTGTAGAAAATCCTCTAAACCTGCTGAAATGACAAAGTTCCCGAATGTTCCGTACAGACGCACAAGTACATTACTAACAGATTACTAGTATTAGGAAACCATTCTACTCTGCAAGAATTTCCAGGCCGGTGTTGCCCAGCGGGCGCATGGAAGCGATGCATGCACAGAAATGTCTAAGCAATCTAAATATTATTATAGAAAAACTCAGAGAATAATACGAGAAAGTGATGGAATCTGCTGCACTATATAAGAAACTGTTATTAATAATAATCATATATATTATTTCTCGAAGGTGACTTTTGGTGACGATCCCTTTTTTTTTGCCTTCATACTTAATCAAAATCGATAAATGAGGTACTATTTTAAAGATTAAGTTCTCCACTTCCGAAGAATTGTTAAGTCTCTCTGCTTTTCTCAATCTATACCTCCGCTCTTGGCAAACTAATCAACTCTTTTGGATTTCAGTATCATCTGTTCACTGATGATGCTTAAATGTATATACAGGTTGAGTATCCCGCATCCAAAATGCTCGGGACCAGGAGAATTTTGGATAACGGATTGTTCCGTATTACTGAATATTTTAATATTTCAATTATGTATTTTGAAATATCTTGCATTTATGCTGTATAAATACATCAAATACATGAAATGCACACAAATATATTTTATTTGTTCAAAAAACAAGGTTTCAAAACATGAAACAAAATTTGTGTACTATCTCAGATATTGAATTTGAATGCCAAGCAGTCATTGCCTTGCACATATATAGTGCCAGTTACATATCATGTCCTCAGTAGTGCTGCTACAAATGTCCCCAGTGAGTTTTTAGCAAAAAAAAATTATTTATTTTTTCACTTTATGGAATGTATGGTTTTCGGAATAATTCGGATAACGGATATTCGGATACGGGATACTCAACCTGTAAATATATATATATATATATATATCTCAACCCTTGAATCTTCGCCATCAGTTTTGCTCTGTGTCTCTGAATGTCTTTCTGCCATTTCATCTTGGATGACATCTCGCCACCTCAAACTCAACATTTCCAAAACAGAATTAATCATATTTCTACCTGCAAAGAGCAGTTACCAACCTGATATCTCTATCACTGTTAAGAACACAACAATCTACCCTACTCCACAAGCTCGCTGCCTAGGGGGTCATCCTCGACTCTGAACTGCCCTTTATTCCTCACATTCAATCTGTCTCTAAATCATGTTACATGCATCTAAAAAACATATCCAAAATTCATCCGTACCTTACACAAGACACTGCAAAAACACTAATCCATGCACTCATTATATCACTCATTGATTATTGCAATAGCCTCCTTACCGGTCTTCCTAAGAAAAGACTCTCACCACTACAATCCATTTTGAATGCAGCTATGATGCTGATCTTCCTGGCTAGACGTTCGTTGTCTGCTGATCCGCTCTACCAGTCCCTCCATTGGTTGCCGGTATATTACCATATCCAATATAAAATACTTCTGCTCACATACAAAGCCATCACTCTGACTACACCGACTTATATCTCTTCGATTATCTCAAAATATATCCCCACCCGACCTCTCCGCTCTGCACAAGATCTGCGTCTCTCATCCACACTCATTACTCGCTCGCTCTTAGACTTGCAGGATTTTTGTCGAGCAGCACACACCCTATGGAATGCCCTTCCACGCACACTAAGACTCTCCTCTAGCCTCCAAACTTTCAAGCGTTCCCTGAAAACTCACCTCTTCAGGCAAGCTTATCATATTTCGGAACCCCCACACAACCTCCAGTAGCAGTCATATGTGATTGCATCCCATCAGGACTGTCTTGTAATCTGGTGGGACTGCCATGCTATGGAATTCTATCCTTATATGTCCCTCCTATTATCCCTATAGACTGTAAGCTTGCGAGCAGGGCCCTCCTACCTCCATGTCGGTTTGTTTCTACCCAGTTTGTTTATCACTGTTGTTCCTAACTGTAAAGCGCAACGGAATATGCTGCGCTGTATAAGAGACTGTAAAGAAATACAGGAAATATATAAGTTAGAACTGCACATTGGCCCCGCACGTTGCTATCACCCCAGAGAACAGAAAAAAAGAGGGGGCGGTGAACCGAATCAAAGCGCTGTAGGTCTGCAGGTGGAAAAATGGAGTGCTAGTGGTAACCCCGTACCACCGGGAACGAGTTTTCAAAGGGTAATGTGCACCAGACACATATGTTGCATTCCACAAAGATCCTCCTGCGAGCTTCAACCATACAAAAGAAGGGGATGAAAAAGGACGTTCCTATCTTACTAGGAGCGCTCCTCTTCTCCGATTTCAGCAAGACAAGTTTAAAGTCACCACAGTGTATCCTTAATCGTAAATGGGATAGTGGATAACCTTCTACCACACTTCAGGGGTGAGGGGGAGGTACCATACGTCCCTTGTCAGGGATAGGTGTCTCCTCTTCTCCGAGCGATAATATATTTCACCAAATGACAGGTCACATCAGAAACCTTTTATCCTCTTCACATGTATCCATATGCCAATAAACCATATAGGGACAGAATAGAACCGAAATATGGTGTAATACAATTTCATTTATTGGTCACAAACATACAGATAGGGAACAATGATAAAAAGGTGTTTCTATGGTCAGATGGGAAAAGAAAAAAACCATATGTAGGGATTCAAGCTATTACCAGAAGTGATGGAGAACTTAGGTGGCACAAAGTTCTCAAACGAGCATCAGAGGTAAAAAAGTCCCGGAAACTTTTTTCCTCCAGACGGGTGTACACCACAAGGTCCTGGTAACGCGATCCTCAAATGGGTGAGTGACAGCTGGGTCCTACGCGTTTCAACCGCCTTCTTGCCTTCTGCGGTCTTTGACAAAGACCGCAGAAGGCGGTTGAAACGCGTAGGACCCAGCTGTCACTCACCCATTTGAGGATCGCGTTACCAGGACCTTGTGGTGTACACCCGTCTGGAGGAAAAAAGTTTCCGGGACTTTTTTACCTCTGATGCTCGTTTGAGAACTTTGTGCCACCTAAGTTCTCCATCACTTCTGGTAATAGCTTGAATCCCTACATATGGTTTTTTTCTTTTCCCATCTGACCATAGAAACACCTTTTTATCATTGTTCCCTATCTGTATGTTTGTGACCAATAAATGAAATTGTATTACACCATATTTCGGTTCTATTCTGTCCCTATATGGTTTATTGGCATATGGATACATGTGAAGAGGATAAAAGGTTTCTGATGTGACCTGTCATTTGGTGAAATATATTATCGCTCGGAGAAGAGGAGACACCTATCCCTGACAAGGGACGTATGGTACCTCCCCCTCACCCCTGAAGTGTGGTAGAAGGTTATCCACTATCCCATTTACGATTAAGGATACACTGTGGTGACTTTAAACTTGTCTTGCTGAAATCGGAGAAGAGGAGCGCTCCTAGTAAGATAGGAACGTCCTTTTTCATCCCCTTCTTTTGTATGGTTGAAGCTCGCAGGAGGATCTTTGTGGAATGCAACATATGTGTCTGGTGCACATTACCCTTTGAAAACCCCAGAGAACACTGTCCATGATAGATCGCTCAGCACACAGCGCTGACACAGCGCTGTGTGCCGAGCAGTGTTGCTGAATGATAATCATGATCATAATAAAATAAATAAACTACTAAAAAATAAAGAAATAATAGAACGAGTTTACCTTATATAGGAAATATAATATTTTTTTACAAAACATTTTTTTTTTTAATTTATATACCAAATGTGAACGACTCCAGCATTTTTAGTGGGTATTTTGTACATCTCTTATAGATATGTTGCACTCAAAGGGTTAAAGGAAGAACTGCACAATGCAGTTGGACCAATAGTGAAATATAAATATATTTCTAAGAACAATCATTTGCTGAAAAAATGAAATAGAATCAGGGAAAGACCGCAGAGGTAGCAATCGGCCCAGCTATATAACTGGGGTACAGCCTATCAATATACGAGCTTACATACACTTATGTGTATTACATTACAAAATGAGGTTCTACCAAGGAAAGTGAATCTTCTGTACTCAGGACAGTGCGACCTGCAGGGCAGTACTGTCCTTTCCGTAACATTGCTGGTCCTTGTAGTGCACACATTAGACAAGGACATAAGTACATCACATCTCTGATGGTGACCTGTCCAGGTATATATTGGGGTGCCCTGGTTTGGGGGTCCAGGACCAATTCAAATGATATATAGTCAATGTAGCAGAAAATACCAGTGTGGGAGGCTGCCAATCAGCGATTCCAGCCCCTTACCACTTATTTAAACCTAAAGATAACATTTAAATACATATAACATCATTTAATATTTGTTCCTGATTTGTAAATAAGAAACTTTTGGCCTACGGGTTCTGTGAAAAACATTCTGATACTCTAGGGCGCCGCGATTCAACATTTTTTGGAAAGCGTTGATCTAGTCCATGTCTGACATTTCTGTGCCCTGCATTCGCCAGTCTCTTGTTTTACCAGTTGTTCTGCTCCCAAGGATTGATTATGTGGTGGATAATGAGGCTGATGTATACAGGGAATAATGGAAAGAAATATACCACAGTCACCCCCTATACTCATAGAAGTGCACATGGGTAGGTCAGTGAGCGCCAGCAATGCCCAGCCTGCCCGGGACTCTAATCATTTGCAGGACAAGACGTGTAGGCCTGTAGCAATCAGCCGTTGTAAGCTGCCTGATTCAACTTACACAAAATAGCAACCGCATAGAGCCAGATTGAACCCACTGTATCCATGCGATTGAGTTGCAGATATGCTGGACCTTTTACCCACAAGCCGAAACGTGATCTCCGTTCCCCTTAATCTCTCTGCCGCTAGTTTTTGGTCTTTTATTTTTTTAATTTTACAGGACTGTGGGACCAAGCTCACCCCGTCCCCACAGCTGTCTGTCACAATTACATCTCTTCCGTACGTTCTCTCTGACTCTCCTGCCCCCCACATCTCCGCGTTCCAATGTCTTTTACTGTTACAGAATATTATATATATGTTATTTAGCGTAACGAAGTCTGTGTGACTGGGGGCTGCCCGACTTCTTTGCAAGATTGGAATTGAATACCATGCTGTGCTTGGTAATAGATTCCAGGCCCCTCTCGGGCAGGGAGCGGGCACTAACATTTGGGGTACTTTACTTTATGACTCACAGGACGGTTGGCTTGTAACGTCCTCTGACAGCACATGCCTAGTGTAACATTTATATCTACCTTGTGTGTTCACATATGGAATACATATCTCTGCCACGGCCCACGTATATCGGCCCGGCTGCTGGATAAGAACACAGGTGGTTTGCAAAAAGCAAGAAAATTTGCTGAGATTATTGTTTATGATCTTCAAATCCTTCTGTTTGATGCGGACAATTAATATTACTGCGATATAAAACTGGGAGGCTCAGCGGATCAGCATTGTCAATGAAAGGGATAAAAGGCACCTATCATATACAATAAATATTACTAAGTAATATGCTGAAATAGAGACATGATGTTAGACAGGGGTCATTGTACACATGTGAAAAGAGCATTCTATTCTAATGTTCTACAGTGGAAAAGATTGCAAGCTTTTGGGCACGCACATATGGCTGATGCCTATATGCAGAGCTGCATGAGTCTGCTTTGAGTCATATCTGAATCTTGACAGCTATATTATGTATTATGCAATACTATGAATACTATCACCCATTACTTGTAAAGTGGAAATATATTCAGAAAGGGGCAAATAGGTCACCGCGCTCATGGATACATCAGGTTAGGAGGCCAGATAAGTCACGGTATAAAGATCCGTTACACTCCAATGTGTGCGGGAAACAGCAATGGGGTGATTAGTGTCACAGTATAGACAGAGATCCGTCAGGCTTTAATCCTATATATATATATATTTATTTATTTTATGCCTGAAGACGAAATAAGAATAAACTTATTCCCGAAACGTTGCAAATGCAAACTATGTCCTGAGTGATCATTTATTAGCAGCAAAAAGTCCGGAGAGTGTCGTATAATCAGAGGAATTGTATGTATACTTTTTACGTGCACCAAGGCATGGGCTACATATATATATATATATATATATATATATATATATATATATATATATATATATATATATATATATACTCCAATGGAAAAAACTGGCACTCGAGAGGCAAACAACAATGCAACAAGAAGCAAGTGTATTGTAGTCAAGCTTTCGGGGAATTAAACCCCTTCATCAGGACATATACCTACAGCCTGGCTGTCCTGAAGAAGGGATTTAATTCCCCGAAAGCTTGACTACAATACACTTGCTTCTTGTTGCATTGTTGTTTGCCTCTCGAGTGCCAGTTTTTTCCATTGGAGTTTGTATTTATTTCCTTTTGGGCACCGGGGACTGTTGCATCTATTACTGAGTGCCGGCAGGCTTGGACAGTATATATATATATATATATATATATATATTTATTTATTTATTAACAGTTTCTTATATAGCGCAGCATTGTGCTTTACAAAGGAGACAGTGATACAACAAACAGGGTATTTACAGACAGTCAAAATGTAGGAGGGCCCTGCTCGCAAGCTTACCATCTATAGGGAATATATATATACAGCAGCAGGCAGGTGGGTGGCACTACCAGAAATAACGACACTAGGTCCAACGGATAAACCAACGTTTCAAATGTATTGTGACATTTTTCATCAGGGTATATATATATATATATAAAACAATGCTTTGTTAGCACTGAAACATTACTGTTGTTCTAATAAACTTATGTATATATATATATATATACATATACATATATATATGTGCTATATGCTATATATATATATATATATTGCTATTTTTCAGCAGAAACTCAGTTCCTAAACCTCTAATTAAATATGACATCATCGGGAACTGGATTCCTGAATCTTTCTGGGCCAAAATTACTTTCCATAAGATAAGTTTTATGTTAAAGTCCCCTGTGAGTGCCTTTGTTTCTAAATACTATCACTCTCTCTATATTTTTATTTATAATCGATTGACCCACCCCCAGACCCAGAGTTCCTGGACATATCTTATATATATACACACACACACACATATAAATGTAAAGGAAATATAAGCTGTGTGCCTTGATGAGCTAAGCACAGTAAAATACTAAAGTCATAAAATAGGGTAACTATACAATAGGACAACCTCTGACCTCTCCTAAAATTATTTATCTACTTTTAAATGGCTTTTCTACTTGATTTTCTAAGCAATAAAATCTCATTTTCATGGGTTGGCTACTGTTAATCAGCGGCTGCTGCTATATATAAACTCTATTTGAAATATATGTTCATAACATTGCAGCAAAAATTTGCCAGAGGATTGTAAGAGGTTGTTTTACAAATCAAATGCAGGTTGTTACATTTTGAAATCCTTCCAATTTTTTGTATATACATTTAGTATGTAAATTGATAAGACAACATAATAAAAAAAACAAAAAAAAACAATTGATTATTTTAAGTTGCCCACAAAGTGCTTTATTAAAATATATAGATACTTTTTATTTATTTATTTATGGTAACAATTTCTTTTTTTCGTTAAGGGTTTATTATTATTAATAATAATACTAATAATAATAATTATAATAATAATAATAATTGCCAAATATAATTGTGGTGGACATTAACTATCATAGTTAACTTAAAAAAGTAAAACCAAATAAAAAAATATATATTTTTATATTGCGGACACAAACAAAATAATAAGTCTTGTGCTTTTGGAGCGCTACATATATAATAATATCAGTTTATTATTAATATTATTATTATTTATATTTTGTTTCATAATCTTGATATTTTATTAATTGAATACATTTTCTGGTCAGTTAAAAAAAATATTGATTATACTGGGACAATAAAAGGATATCATGTATACAGATAAAAGTCAATGGGTGAAATTTAATAGGATGAGAGATTCAGAAAATGAGAGATTTGGGAAGAAATATCCAGTTTTTTTTAAAGCGGCAATCATTTAGACGTCAAAATTAAACTGGTTTTGAAGTGTAAATGATTGCTGCTTTAAAAAAAAATGTCTTACTAAATCTCTCACTTTTTTAATCTCTCATCCTATTAAATTTCCCTCAATATATTTCCCTTAATTTAGATGCAAAACTATTGAAAACGGGTTTATAAATTAATCTAATGGTTTTTAGTTATTTATTTATGATCAATCAATCAGGAAATAAGGTTTTAAAAAGAAAGGTTGTCAGCTTTGTAATGGAAAAACAGTTTCCCCTTACAAGGAGATTTACTTTCAATATTTTACCACTTATTACAAATATTTTCAAGTGGCAATAAAGTTAAACCACTGTTCCACAAAAACTTTTCTTTTCCTCTCAATCAAGCCAAAATAATGCCTGAGATTTACTTTGAAGACATAATTACACATAAATAATTTGCTACTTGCGAAACTAAAATGTAAATAAATATATATATGTATATATATATATATAAATATATATATATATATATATATATATATATATATATATATGTATAGGCTAAAGTGGAAAAGCTTTGAAATACAGACATAAATTTCCACATAGAGAAGGGAAATATCTGCTAATAATACTTGATTTGGTATATGAAGAGTTGAATGCTGTAAAACAACTTGTATATTTGCCTACATAAAATGATTTACTCAATGAAAAAAAGATTTCTAAAAATGTGTTTGATTTGCTTTCCACTAATTATTATAAACCAAATGCGGTGGCTTCTTTATGTACATGTAAACACAGATGATTTTTTTTCTCAACATGGTGTAAAATTTAAAAAAGAAAAAAAAAAGAAAAAAGGTTTACACTTGAAACTTAAAGCCAAGAAAAATTAAAAGTTAAAGCCAAGAAAAATTGAAAGGGACATATTGATTTAGGGTTATACTCTGATAGGAACACTGATAGGGCAAAGACTTTATATTTAATTACGCACAATAAATACGGAATCTTTAGCATGGATTAAAGCCTATTTTTCAATTGGATACATTTCAAAATTTGTGTCATTCATAAAATAAAATACATTTTATTGCAATTGTTGGTACTGATTCATTTGAACAATTTAAATATTTTAAAAAAATCTGAAAATTGACTTCAATAAAAATAGATACTTTGGTGAATTTAAACAATATGTATATATTACAAGATTATCTTTAATTAGAAACCGATATAAACTATTTTTTGGGCATTATTGTTGTGAGTATCCCTTTAGAAACTATGCACATAATGGTGTGTAGTTACACTGTGTGAGTTGAAATCTCACAAGGACACAAAATATAAATAATGCTTTAAGAAAATATTTTGTAAAAAAAGAAAAAAAAATCCTAATTTGTGTGACTTTTTTTCAGAAAATAGATCAAATTACAAACTTCTGCTTGTATTTTAATATCAAAATAAAGAAAATGCACCAGACAAGTGGGAGGGTGATGTGGATACTGATTTGACAACTTCTCCAACTTTAAATATGTATAGATGTCCTTAACAATTATGTTTTTTTGGTGAAAAAAAAAAGTTATGAAAGGCATAACAGTGTCCCTATACGTGGGCCTGGGGTTGCTCGCAATGTGCAGTCATGTGAGGAGAAAATATACACAGGATATTTATACACAGAATATATATTTATAATATACATAGAACATATATATATATATATATATATATATATATATATATATATATATATATATACAGTATACACCCACTTCAACATTTTTATTTAACATTATATATATAAGATTAAGGCACATGTGAGCAGGCATTATTGGGTGATTTATTAAAGGATTGAATGTCCCCCAAACCCCCGATCATTGTTGAATGTTTTATATGATATTGATATAACAGTAGCAACAGGTATGCACAATTCTAGAAGATAATGCCAGTTGTATAATTCCTATAACCTAGTGATGTAAGGGAGGACCCTATAGCTCAGAACCCTCTCCAGACATATGATTTCATTAATAGAAAGGGAAGCAATAAATCATTTAAGACAAATCATCACCTTTACAATTACAAAATGTAAGAATAATTCTACCAAATCCATATGAATAATTAACTTATAATCAATTATTTGATGCCATCTATGTTATACATATGACCCTGTTTCCCAATATTTAGCGTATACGGGACTGCTATAGGTGTATATGTAAAATGTAGAAAATGATATAGGCGCTTTATCTGATTTAACTTATATAATTAACATTGTTACACAATACAGTACTCCCTCATCCCTGCTTTTAAGGGATACTCAGCCCCATAGAAACATGAAATTAGAAGAAAGTAGGAACCATCCAAGCAACTGGGTAATTAGATATAAATGTGATCATACATATATATATATATATATATATATATATATATATATATATATATATATATATATATATATATATACGGAATATATATCTAATTACCCATATGATTTATTTCTGACTCAATCATAATGATGTCAAATGAGATACAAGATACATTTATTATCTGTGTATGAAGCTGTATTAGTTCCATACATGAAGAACCAGTCTATTAGAACGCTCAGGGAAGTGTCAGGTCTCTTCCACGACTTTGTAATCTATAGAATGTTCTCTGCACAGACTGGGTCACAAATCAGCTAACTTAAACCCGTCTGATCTAAATCCAGGGGGAAATAAATATATATTTTTTCTGTTAAATCAGAAGCAGTTGTCATATCCCAATAAATAATCAGAGTGTTTGAAGGACAGATTTAAGGCTACATCCTTCTTTTTGGGATGATGTGACCAGTAACAACCCTAATAATGAGCACAGGGGCGTGATATGGGAACACTACACTATTACAGGGACAATCATTAACTTACATCTACTCCCAAATACATAGATTAGCTCTAGATATGCAATATATATATATATATATATATATATATATATATATATATATATATATATATATAATAAAACAATGGAAATACAGAACTGAAATGGGCACCTAACAAATGATTACACTAGCTGGCAATATTTAAGCATATGCAAACTATAAATTCTATCCATGAAACTAGTATTATATGCTGTCTATTGTAAGCTTGCGAGCAGGGCCCTCCTACCTTTTGACTGTCTGTAAATACCCAGTTTGTTGTATTTTGTACAGCGCTGCGGAATATGCTGCGCTATATAAGAAACTGTTAATAAATACATGAATAATACTGTATGTAATAATACTGTGTCCATGTTTGTATGCATTGCAGCAATGTCGTGTACCTGTCACATGAGCAATCATCCACTGTGTGTCCATGGGAATTATTGTATATGGGATGTACTGAGATTGTGTCAGGTCCTTAATGGATTTCACCTCTAACCTTCTGTTCCTCTCATTCTGGATGGTGTTTATTTAGGCCAGGACAAATCATGACTGCTGTGATTATATTGTTATTATTATTATTATTATTATTATTATTATTATTATTATTATTATTATTATTATTATCCTTTTCTCGATACATCGGTGTAATAACTATTTTATTTCAAATTAGTCACCAAACTTGCTTCTAACGCATCTGCCTCCTTAGTGCATGTGGAACTGCGTATTTTAATTGCGTAAATGCGCAATACGTTAAAGTCCCTGACACGGAGTAAAGTGGGTTGCAATTATTTATTTTAAATACTACTGTAAATTTAGATGTGTGTGTATATATATATATATATATATATATATATATATATATATATATATATATATATAATATATTCACTGGACAGTAGATTTAGCTTTATAAATCGTAACATGTTTGCGTCACATTTGCGCAGCGCAGAACATTTATCAGTCTCAGTGCTAAGCCAGCCATCTGGGCCCTGAACTCCTTGGATCCTGTTACAGTAATGTGGGTTTTAGGATACGTTTTTTTTTTATCCTTCTGACAGCAACAAATCAATATTACAGTAAGCGCTATCGGAGTTGATCGCCGCACTTCAGCAGTGCCCTTGATTTATGAACGTGGAGAGTACAGCCTGGACATCGCCGTCGGCACATTAATCATGTCATAATTCTAATCAATTCAGATATCAGTGTTTAGTTTAATTCCTTTCATCCTGCAGCTCGAAGGCAGTTATTGCGCCAAGAGCCGGTCATTTTAGTACATACAGCGCTAATCCTATTAACCACATCAATGAAGGCATTAGTTACCACTGCGTAATAATAATACTAATTATTATTGTTATTATTATTATTATTACTATTGTTACTTCGTTGACTTGATTCCTATTGTACAGATGTATTCCACACTTGACTGTGATCATTATGTATAATTGTAGGTGATTTCTGGTTTCTTATACTTTCTATAGGACTATAGAGGTAATAGGGAAATAAATGTAGAAACCTTTTAAAAACACCAGACAATAATAATAATAATAATAATAATAATAATACTTAAAACCCATAAAGTACAGTTTTCCTGTGCTGGATATAATCGGTTACATCGCTCGTTATCGTATACTCACCCCGCAGCTGTCAGCATCACTGGTGATAATAAACCTTTGCAGTGGGGTGACCTAAACCTTTTATAAATAAGGCACAGCCCGTTCCCAATGCAAACACCCAACGGGGCACCGCGCGTTAAATGACATTTAATCCCCATTAATTGTGAGCAGAGAGTAAAGCAGTCTGTAAATGCGTCTAATCAGGCATAAAAGGCTGCGGCACTGGGGCTGGGGTAAAATTAGTACCTTGGGGTCATTTAGATCATTTAGAGGATCACAGTGGATTAATCTGATATTATTACCCTGAATATCATCATTTCTAAATATAAAACCAATTATCCACCAGGAAATATCACAGTCATAATTATTAATAGCCTCCAATAATTATTAATAGCCACCAATAGGAATGACGCAGACTGGGAATATCACACAAAAGCATTAAACAAGTAACAATACAATTCTCCCAGCCCCAACACAAACCGCACACAGTATATGATAGTACATTGGTTTTGTTGCGTTGGATTCTCGCGTTTATGGGAGCAGAGGTTTAATACAACTGATGGGAGACGCAATAAACTTCGCAAGACAGAAATGACATTTGTACATCACAATGAGTCCAGAGTAAAGTATAAAAGTGATGGGAAATAAACTGTATGAACACAGTGTAACCGCACCAGGATCGCAGCTCAATGGGAAGCGGAGAACTGGGATCTCTGTCTCTGGGTAACATGAAGGTGCATGGTGGGGAAACGCTGACAGAGGGGGTACAGGGGGCACACTGATAGAATGGGTGCAGGGGGGCACGGTGACAGAAGGGGTGCACGGGAGGCACGCTGGCAGAGGGGGTGCCGGGGCGCACACTGACATGGGGGTGCCGGGGGAACGCTGACAGCGGGGGTGCAGGGGGCACGCTGATAGAGGGGATGCAGGGCGGCACGCTGAGAGAGGGGGTGCAGGGGGGGAACGGTGACAGAAGGGGTGCACGCTGACAGAGGGAGTGCCAGGGGTCACCCTGACAGATGGGGTGCCGGGGGGCACACTGATAGAGGGGGGGCACGGTGACAGAAGGGGTGCAAGGGGGGCACGCTGGCAGAGGGGGTGCCGGGGCGAACGCTGACACAGGGGGTGCCGGGGGGAACGCAGACAGAGGGGGTGCAGGGGGGCACGGAGACATAAGGGGTGTCGGGGGGAACGCTGACAGAGGGGACGCCGGGGGGCACGCTGACAGATAGGATGCCGGGGTCACACTGACAGTGGGGGTGCAGGAGTGTGTGAGATAAGGGGTTGCGTGTGTGGGTGTGTGGGGGGGGTCACGCTGGCAGAGGGGGTGCTGTGGGCACAGGAGGCTTCTCTTACCGTAGCAGGGTATCAGGGGGTCCCCGGGACTGTCCTGCAGTTTCAGACTGTCGGATGGAGACTTGCAGGAGCTGTTCTGCATGTAGATGTGGGGCTGGGAGTGGTGAGGTTGGTACTTGCTGAAAGAGCCTGACTGCTGCTCGCTCCCATCCAAAGACTGGCACTCCGGCTGGTAGGTGCCCCTGGACTTATCCCCAAAGCCTTGTCCTTTGCTGGCCAGGAAAGCAGGACTAAACTTATCACTGGGCTGGAATGCCCTAAAAGGAGAACTCTGCAGCTCTCTGCTGTGAGGACCCGGGCTGTAGTAACAATCCATGGCGGGGGGTTCACAATAAGAGACACATGGATCAGCATTCATTCCTAAAATAAAAGGCCCGATGCGTCCTTAATTTCTGGAGGGGCACCAGAGTCTCTCCTCAAGCTCCCTCCCCTCTACCCCTCTCTCTCTCTCCCCCTCTCTGTCCTGTTTCCTCTCTCTCCCAACTTTCAGACACTCCCTGGCACTCTCCTCCTGGTCTGTCTCTGATTCCAAGTGCGCTCTCTCTGTGCGCTTAGTCTGTGCGCTCTCTCTGTGCGCTCTGGCTCCCTCCTTCCCCCTTTGTCTCCCCTTCTCCCTGTCTGTCTCAACCCCTCTTCCTCTCCGGTCTCCCGTTCTCTCTGCCCCTGTGCTCAGGGTGTCCAGTCCCTTCGGGTTTTGGAGCTGGGACTTGCAGACAGAGCTGACACCTCTCCCCTGATCCAGACGCAAGATGCGCCCCACTGTCCGTTCAGCAGACGCAGGAATCCTCCTGTCTGGTTAATAAGAGGGTGGTGACACAGGGGGAGGGGGGTCTTGGTGTATGGACCATTAAACCTTCTCCATAAAAAAAGCCTTTCAGATAAAAATAAGAAGAAAGGACACATGACAGTAATGTTATTAGGGGTGAATGTGAGTCTGTGTCCGGGGAGGGGGGAGCTGCCCGGATAGGGTCACACTTCATTTGTTATGGGTGCTCTCTGCCCAGACTAAGGTGGTGGGATGTATGCGGGGGAGGGAGGGGGCTGCTGTATTTGTGGGGGGCTGGTGTGTAGTATACGGGGGGCTGGTGTGTAAAGTGGCGGACAGGGGCTGCAGTGTATGTGGGGGGCTGGTGTGTTATGTGGGGGGCAGGGGATGGTTATAATACTATAGATCCAATTATAAATAATACCCTCTGTGAGCCCCGGACTAGGAAACTGCGGGTTACTCTATCTGCTCCAGTGACCCCAAGTTGTGCGCATTTATATATGTGTAACTACCCCAAGTCCCCAGGCTGTGAGGCAGTATTATATTATATACCCCATGTTCCCAGGCTGTGAGGCAGTATTATATTATATACCCCATGTCCCCAGGCTGTGAGGCAGTATTATATTATATACCCCATGTTCCCAGGCTGTGAGGCAGTATTATATTATATACCCCATGTTCCCAGGCTGTGAGGCAGTATTATATTATATACCCCAAGTTCTCAGGCTGTGAGGCAGTATTATATTATATACCCCATGTTCCCAGGCTGTGAGGCAGTATTATAATATATACCCCATGTTCCCAGGCTGTGAGGCAGTATTATATTATACACCCCAAGTTCTCAGGCTGTGAGGCAGTATTATATTATATACCCCAAGTTCCCAGGCTGTGAGGCAGTATTATATTATATACCCCATGTTCCCAGGCTGTGAGGCAGTATTATATTATATACCCCGTGTTCCCAGGCTGTGAGGCAGTATTATATTATATACCCCAAGTTCCCAGGCTGTGAGGCAGTATTATATTATATACCCCATGTCCCCAGGCTGTGAGGCAGTATTATATTATATACCCCAAGTTCCCAGGCTGTGAGGCAGTATTATATTATATACCCCATGTTCCCAGGCTGTGAGGCAGTATTATATTATATACCCCATGTTCCCATGCTGTGAGGCAGTATTATATTATATACCCCATGTTCCCAGGCTGTGAGGCAGTATTATAATATATACCACAAGTTCTCAGGCTGTGAGGCAGTATTATATTATATACCCCATGTTCCCAGGCTGTGAGGCAGTATTATATTATATACCCCATGTTCCCAGGCTGTGAGGCAGTATTATATTATATACCCCATGTTCCCAGGCTGTGAGGCAGTATTATATTATATACCCCAAGTTCCCAGGCTGTGAGGCAGTATTATAATATATACCCCATGTTCCCAGGCTGTGAGGCAGTATTATATTATATACCCCATGTTCTCAGGCTGTGAGGCAGTATTATATTATATATCCCATGTTCCCAGGCTGTGAGGCAGTATTATATTATATACCCCATGTTCCCAGGCTGTGAGGCAGTATTATATTATATACCCCATGTTCCCAGGCTGTGAGGCAGTATTATATTATATACCCCAAGTTCCCAGGCTGTGAGGCAGTATTATATTATATACCCCATGTCCCCAGGCTGTGAGGCAGTATTATATTATATACCCCAAGTTCCCAGGCTGTGAGGCAGTATTATATTATATACCCCAAATTCCCAGGCTGTGAGGCAGTATTATATTATATACCCCATGTTCCCAGGCTGTGAGGCCGTATTATATTATATACCCCATGTTCCCAGGCTGTGAGGCAGTATTATATTATATACCCCATGTTCCCAGGCTGTGAGGCAGTATTATATTATATACCCCATGTTCCCAGGCTGTGAGGCAGTATTGTATTATATACCCCAAGTTCCCAGGCTGTGAGGCAGTATTATAATATATACCCCATGTTCCCAGGCTGTGAGGCAGTATTATATTATATACCCCATGTTCCCAGGCTGTGAGGCAGTATTATATTATAGGTACTCTTTACCTAGAACGGCCACAGCGATTTAGATCGCGGGCATCGCGAGTAAAAAAAAATTGCGTCGGTCGCATCGCATGCGGCTAAAAACGCATGCGATGCGACCGACGCGATGCCCGCGATTTTACATAGGGAATAACGTTAAATGGATAATTGAACTCAATTTAAATAGGGAACAATGTTAAATGGGCAATTGAACCCAATTTAGATAGGGAACAATGTTAAAGGCACCCTGAAGTGTGAAATGGCCCCCCCAATTGTTAACGCCACCCCACGATCAACGTGAACCCGAAGCGTGGCGAGCGCAGCGAGCCCGCGAGGGGCGGCGGTACGCGTCCTCCGACCTTTTTCATACCCCCACTATCCACGTCGGCGTGGAGTTGAGAATAGAAAGTGTGGCGAGCGCAGCGAGCCACCGAGCCCAAAGCGTGGCGAGCGCAGTGAGCCCCGCGAGGGGACGCGGATACCTTCACAGGTATCCGCGTACCTTCACGGGCTTCACAGGTATCCGCTGCGCTCGCCACGCTTCGGGCTCTGTGGCTCGCCACACTTTCTATTCTCAACTCCACGCCGACGTGGATAGTGGGGGTATGAAAAGGTCGGAGGACGCGTACCGCCGCCCCTCGTGGGCTCGCTGCGCTCGCCACGCTTCGGGTTCACGTTGATCGTGGGGTGGCGTTAACAATTGGGGGGGGGGGCATTTCACACTTCAGGGTGCCTTTAACATTGTTCCCTATGTAAATTGGGTTCAATTGCCCATTTAACATTGTTCCCTATTTAAATTGAGTTCAATTATCCATTTAACATGTAAAATCACGGCCATCGCGGTCATTGTAATTTAACTTTATTCCCTATGTAAAATCGCGGGCATCGCGGTCAATATACATTTCACATTATTCCCTATGTAAAATCGCGGGCATCGCGGTCATCGTGCAGGCCATTATAAATTAGCTGCGATGCCCGCGATTGTGGCCGTTCTAGGTAAAGAGTACCATATTATATACCCCAAGTTCTCAGGCTGTGAGGCAGTATTATATTATACACCCCAAGTTCCCAGGCTGTGAGGCAGTATTATAATATATACCCCATGTTCCCAGGCTGTGAGGCAGTATTATATTATACACCCCAAGTTCTCAGGCTCTGAGGCAGTATTATATTATATAACCCATGTTCCCAGGCTGTGAGGCAGTATTATATTATATACCCCAAGTTCCCAGGCTGTGAGGCAGTATTATATTATATACCCCAAGTTCCCAGGCTGTGAGGCAGTATTATATTATATACCCCATGTTCCCAGGCTGTGAGGCAGTATTATATTATATACCCCAAGTTCCCAGGCTGTGAGGCAGTATTATATTATATACCCCATGTTCCCAGGCTGTGAGGCAGTATTATATTATATACCCCATGTTCCCAGGCTGTGAGGCAATATTATATTATATACCCCAAGTTCTCAGGCTAGGAGGCATTATTATACCCCAATGTGAGGCAGTATTATATTATATACCCCATGTTCCCAGGCTGTGAGGCAGTATTATATTATATACCCCATGTTCCCAGGCTGTGAGGCAGTATTATATTATACCCCAATTTCTCAGGCTGTGAGGCAGTATTATATACACCAATTTCCCAGGCTGTGAGTCAGTATTATATTATTACCCCATGTTCCCAGGCTGTGAGGCAGTATTATATTATATACCCCAAGTTCCCAGGCTGTGAGGCAGTATTATATTATATACCTTAAGTTCCCAGGCTGTGAGGCAGTATTATATTATATATCCCATGTTCCCAGGCTGTGAGGCAGTATTATATTATATACCCCATGTTCTCAGGCTGTGAGGCAGTATTATATTATATACCCCATGTTCCCAGGCTGTGAGGCAGTATTATATTATATACCCCAAGTTCCCAGGCTGTGAGGCAATATTATATACCCCATGTTCCCAGGCTGTGAGGCAATATTATATTATATACCCCATGTTCCCAGGCTGTGAGGCAGTATTATATTATATACCCCATGTTCTCAGGCGGGGGGGGGGGGGGGGGGGGATTGCCATCACCTGTGGGGAGCTAGGTAAAGGTGTCTCACAACAGGTGATGGCAATCATACATTACCTGGGAAGTCCAGGAACAGAGCATTTTCTACCACATGGAGAGGGTCAGGTAGGCAAGTATGCCTATAGGGCTGCGGCTCATTAATATCCAGCCCTAATTAATGGTAGTTACCTCCCATAACGCTGTTTCCAGTCACTTCTCACATTGTTACAGGATAGAACAATCTATCACGAGTTTAAGGGCAAAATAAAAATAACTAATGTACGGCCTACTTTGCCCAAGAGCTGACACTCTATAAACAGGGATATCCCTGTGGTCATAGCCCTGGACACGGGACAGAGTTCTACCATATAACCAAAGCCAAAGACAGCTTGCAGTAACCTCCCGCTGTGATCCTCTGTGCTGCTGCCTAATTCATTCCACATTTCTCCCAGGGTTTAATAAAAAACAAATCAGATGGGGGTTTCCCTATTCCCAGGCTGCTGAGATGGAGACACAAATGACCACATACCCCCCCCCCCCAAACACACACACATAGCCTGACCACATACCCCTCTGCCCAGGAATGGGTGAGTAATGCTTACCCCAAGCCCCCCCCCCCGCCCAACACCCCATCCCCACCCCCCAACCTGACCATATACCCCTCTGCCCAGATCCAGGTAAGTGATACTGATCCCAGTTCCCCCCACCTTGACCACATACTCCCCCACATCCCTGATGGCAGAAAACCTCAGGTGGATTGATCTCAGTACTGCATACACTCATTGTGGCATATATAGGGTATATACTGTGCTGTACATATACACTGTGCAGTACTGCATACACTCTTCGTGGCATATATACGGTATATACTGTGCTGTACATATACACTGTGTAGTGATGCATACACTCTTCGTGGCATATATATTTACGGTATATACTCTGCTGTACATCATACTTGCCTACTTTTGAAAACTAGTTTCAGGGAGATTATAGTTGGTAGAATTTTGCAGAGCGCCCCATTGAGGGGGGCGTGTCATGCTCCACCCAAAGGGCGTGTCTAGTTCCATATATGGAGAAAGTGTGAAAAGAGATTGTGAACGTGGCACCTAGAAGCGTGGGTGTGGACTGCTACATCTGAGGGGAATCTTTTATAATGACTTATATCCAAATATAGAAGAGCCCCAAAGCAGTTAGTAAGAGCTACTATACTTGTAAAGTGCTGGGGAATGGCGCTGATGATTCAATGTAAATGTATCTATCTCTCATTCCTTTTTCCTCCAAATATGCGACAGTGTAATGTGGGCTAGGTGAAATGAGGGAGATTGGTAGACTAATGAGGGAGAGAGGGAGATTGCTGTTATTTCAGGGAGTCTCCTGCAGAATGCAGGAGGGTAGGCAACTATGCTGTACATATACACTGTGCAGTGCTGCATACACTCATTGTGGCATATATAAGGTATATACTGTGCTGTACATATACACTGTGCAGAACTGCATACTCTTCATGGCATATATACGGTATATACCAGGGTTGCCGACTTTGAAGAAATCCTCTCCGGGAGAAGCCCGGAGAGGAATCTAGCATTACTCGTTTTGGGGGCGGGGCTTAACTGTGACGTCATTAAGCCCCGCCCCCATTACAATAAATAGCCGAAATGACAGTTATCCATGGAGGGGGCGGTGCTAAAACGTCACGATTGTGCCGTTTTAGCTCCGCCCCCTCCCCTGAGACCCGCGGATTGCGGCATATAAATGCCGCGATCGGGGGGCTCAGTGGGGGTCCCCCTGATTCCGGGAGGGTTGCCCACCCTTCCGGGGGCCGGGAGGAAGGACCCGATTTTCGGGAGACTCCCGCAAATTCCGGGAGGGTCGGCAACCCTGGTATATACTGTGCTGTAAATATACACTTTGTAGTGCTGCATACACTCTTCGTGGCATATATACAGTATGCTGTACATACAGTATACACTGCATAGTGCTGCATACACTCATCATTGTATATATACAGTGTATACTGTGCTGTACATATACGCTGTGTAGTGCTGCATACAATCATTGTGGCATATACATATGGTATATACTGCGCTGTACATTTACACTGTTCAGTGCGGCATACACTTATCATGGCATATATACGGTATATACTGCGCTCAGCTGTACCTATACACTGTGTAGTGCTGCATGCATTCATCGTGGCATATATACGATATATACCAGGGCTGGGCAACACCGGCCCTCCAGATGTTGTTGAACTACATATCCCAGCATGCCTTGCATCAGTTTCAGCATGGCCACATAGCAAAACTAATGCAAAGCACCCTGGGATGTGTAGTTCATTAACATCTGGAGGGCCGGTGTTGCCCAGCTCTGATATATACTGTGCTGTACATATACACGGTGTAGTGCTGCATACACTCATCATGGCACATATACAGTATATACTGTGCTGTACATTTACACTGTTCAGGGCTGCATACACTCATCGTGGCATATATACAGTATATACTTTGTTGTAAATATACACTGTGCAGTGCTGCATACACTCATCATGGCATATATAGGTAAATACTGTGCTGTACATATACATTGTGTAGTGTTACATACATTCACTGTGATGGGAAACGCTCAGTCCTATGCAATCCCGGGTGATAAGTGGTATACATACGGAGTGATGTTGTGCTCTTTTCTAAGCAGTTAGTAAAGTACACACATTGCGATGTCAGTTAGTGTGTAGGTGGCCATCAGTGGCTGTCAGTAGAGTACACACATTTGGATGCGAGTGTGTAGGTGGACTTCAGTGGCTGTTAGTAGAGCACACACATTGTGATACGAGTGTTCAGGTGGCCTTCAGTGGCTGTTAGTAGAGTACACACATTTAGATGCAAGTGTGTAGGTGGCCTTCAGTGGCTGTTAGTAGAGTACACACATTGCGATGTGAGTGTGTAGGTGGCCTTCAGTGGCTGTTAGTAGAGCACACACCTTGCAGAGTGTGTAGGTGGCCTTCAGTGGATGTTAGTAGAGCACACACCTTGCGATGTGAGTGTGTATGTGGCCTTCAGTGGCTGTTAGTAGAATACACACACATTGCGATGTGAATGTGTATGTGACCTTCAGTGGCTGTTAGTAGAGTACACACATTGAGATGTGTGTGTAGGTGGCCTTCATTAACTGTTAGTAGAGTACACACATTGTGATGTGAATGTGTAGATGGCCTTCATTGGCTGTTAGTAGAGTACACACATTGTGATGTGAATGTGTAGATGGCCTTCAGTGGCTGTTAGTAGAGAACACACATTGCAATGTGAATGTGTAGGTGGCCTTTATTGGCTGTTAGTAGAGTATACACATTGTGATGTGAATGTGTAGGTGGCCATCAGTGGCTGTTAGTAGAGTACACACATTGCGATGTGAATGTGTAGGTGGCTGTTAGTAGAGTACAGACATTGCGTTGTGTATGTGTGTAGGTGGCATTCAGTGACTGTTAATAGAGCACACACATTGTGATGTGAATGTGTAGGTGGCCTTCAGTGGCTGTTAGTAGAGTACACACATTGCAATATCAATGTGTAGGTGGCCTTCATTGGCTGTTAGTAGAGTATACACATTATGATGTGAATGTGTAGGTGGCCTTCAGTGGCTGTTAGTAG
The DNA here is from genome assembly GCF_055691185.1 of Crinia signifera. NCBI lineage: Eukaryota > Metazoa > Chordata > Amphibia > Anura > Myobatrachidae > Crinia > Crinia signifera. The sequence continues at coordinate 94,646,099 of NC_139227.1, forward strand.
AGTACACACATTGCGATGTGAATGTGTAGGTGGCTGTTAGTAGAGTACACACATTGCGATGTGTGTGTGTGTGTGTAGGTGGCATTCAGTGACTGTTAGTAGAGCACACACATTGCAATGTGAGTGTGTAGGTGGCCTTCAGTGGCTGTTAGTAGAATACACACCTTGCAAAGTGAGTGTGTGGGTGGCCTTTAGTGGCTGTTAGTAGAGTACACACCTTGCAATGTGAGTGTGTAGGTGACCTTCAGTGGCTGTTAGTAGAGTACACACATTGCGATGTGAGTTAGTGTGTAGGTGGCCTCCAGTAGAGTACACACATTTGGATGCGAGTGTGTAGGTGGCCTTCAGTGGCTGTTAGAAGAGTACACACATTGCGATGTGAGTTACTGTGTAGGTGGCCTTCAGTGGCTGTCAGTAGAGTACACACATTGTGATGTAAATGTGTAGGCGGCCTTCAGTGGCTGTTAGTAGAGTACACACATTGTGATGTGAATGTGTAGTTGGCTGTTAGTAAAATACACACATTGCGAAGTGAGTGTGTAGGTGGCCTTCCGTGGCTGTTAGTAGAGCACACGCATTGCGATATGAGTGTTTAGGTGGCCTTCAGTGGCTGTTAGTAGAGTACACACATTTGGATGTGAGTATGTAGGTGGCCTTTATTGGCTGCTAGTAGAGTACACACATTGCGATACGAGTGTGTAGGTGGCCTTCAGTGGCTGTCAGTAGAGTACACACATTTGGATGTGAGTGTGTAGGTGGCCTTCAGTGGCTGTTAGTAGAGTATACACATTGCGATGTGAGTGTGCAGGTGGACTTCAGTGGCTGTTAGTAGAGCACACACATTGTGATATGAGTGTTTAGGTGGCCTTCAGTGGCTGTTAGTAGAGTACACACATTTGGATGCAAGTTTGTAGGTGGCCTTCAGTGGCTGTTAGTAGAGTACACACATTGCGATGTGAGTGTGTAGGTGGCCTTCAGTGGCTGTTAGTAGAGCACACACCTTGCAATGTGAGTGTGTAGGTGGCCTTCAGTGGCTGTTAGTAGAGCACACTCATTGCAATGTTGGTGTGTAGGTGGCCTTTAGTGTCTGTTAGTAGAAAACACACATTGCGATACGAGTGTGTAGGTGGCCTTCGGTGGCTGTTGGTAGAGTACACACCTTGCGATGTGAGTGTGTAGGTGGCCTTCAGTGGCTGTTAGTAGAATACACACATTGTGATGTGAATGTGTATGTGACCTTCAGGGGCTGTTAGTAGAGTACACACATTGTGATGTGTGTGTGTAGGTGGCCTTCATTAACTGTTAGTAGAGTACACATATTGTGATGTGAATGTGTAGGTGGCCTTCAGTGGCTGTTAGTAGAGTACACATAGTGTGACGTGAATGTGTAGGTGGTCTTCATTGTCTGTTAGTAGAGTATACACATTGTGATGTGAATGTGTAGGTGGCCTTCAGTGGCTGTTAGTAGAGTACACACATTGCGATGTGAATGTGTAGGTGGCTGTTAGTAGAGTACACACATTGTGATGTGTGTGTGTGTAGGTGGCATTCAGTGACTGTTAGTAGAGCACAAACATTGCAATGTGAATGTGTAGGTGGCCTTCAGTGGCTGTTAGTAGAATAAACAGCTTGCGAAGTGAGTGTGTGGGTGGCCTTCAGTGGCTGTTAGTAGAATACACAGCTTGCGAAGTGAGTGTGTGGTTGGCCTTCAGTGGCTGTTATTAGAGTTCACACCTTGCAATGTGAGTGTGTAGGTGGCCTTCAGTGGCTGTTTGTAGAGTACACACATTGCGATGTGAGTTAGTGTGTAGGTGGCCTTCAGTGGCTGTCAGTAGGGTACACACATTTGGATGCGAGTGTGTAGGTGGACTTTAGTGGCTGTTAGTAGAGTACACACATTGTGATGTGAATGTGTAGGTGGCTGTTAGAATACACACATTGCGAAGTGAGTGTGTAGGTGGCCTTCAGTGGCTGTTATTAGAGTACACACATTGTGATGTGAATGTGTAGGTGGCTGATAGTAGAATATACACATTGCGAAGTGAGTGTGTAGGTGGCCTTCCATGGCTGTTAGTAGAGCACACACATTGCGATACGAGTGTGTAGGTGGCCTTCAGTGGCTGTTAGTAGAGTACACACATTGCGATGTGAGTGTGTAGGTGGCCTTCCATGGCTGTTAGTAGAGCACACATATTGCGATGTGAGTGTGTAGGTGGCCTTCAGTGGCTGTTAGTAGAGTACACACATTGCGATGTGAGTGTGTAGGTGGCCTTCAGTGGCTGTTAGTAGAGCACACACCTTGCGATACGAGTGTGTAGGTGGCCTTCGGTGGCTGTTGGTAGAGTACACACCTTGCGATGTGAGTGTGTAGGTGGCCTTCAGTGGCTGTTAGTAGAATACACACATTGTGATGTGAATGTGTATGTGACCTTCAGGAGCTGTTAGTAGAGTACACACATTGTGATGTGTGTGTGTAGGTGGCCTTCATTAACTGTTAGTAGAGTACACATATTGTGATGTGAATGTGTAGGTGGCCTTCAGTGGCTGTTAGTAGAGTACACATAGTGTGACGTGAATGTGTAGGTGGTCTTCATTGTCTGTTAGTAGAGTATACACATTGTGATGTGAAAGTGTAGGTGGCCTTCAGTGGCTGTTAGTAGAGTACACACATTGCGATGTGAATGTGTAGGTGGCTGTTAGTAGAGTACACACATTGTGATGTGTGTGTGTAGGTGGCATTCAGTGACTGTTAGTAGAGCACAAACATTGCAATGTGAATGTGTAGGTGGCCTTCAGTGGCTGTTAGTAGAATAAACAGCTTGCGAAGTGAGTGTGTGGGTGGCCTTCAGTGGCTGTTAGTAGAATACACAGCTTGCGAAGTGAGTGTGTGGGTGGCCTTCAGTGGCTGTTATTAGAGTTCACACCTTGCAATGTGAGTGTGTAGGTGGCCTTCAGTGGCTGTTTGTAGAGTACACACATTGCGATGTGAGTTAGTGTGTAGGTGGCCTTCAGTGGCTGTCAGTAGGGTACACACATTTGGATGCGAGTGTGTAGGTGGACTTTAGTGGCTGTTAGTAGAGTACACACATTGTGATGTGAATGTGTAGGTGGCTGTTAGAATACACACATTGCGAAGTGAGTGTGTAGGTGGCCTTCAGTGGCTGTTAGTAGAGTACACACATTGTGATGTGAATGTGTAGGTGGCTGATAGTAGAATATACACATTGCGAAGTGAGTGTGTAGGTGGCCTTCCATGGCTGTTAGTAGAGCACACACATTGCGATACGAGTGTGTAGGTGGCCTTCAGTGGCTGTTAGTAGAGTACACACATTGCGATGTGAGTGTGTAGGTGGCCTTCAGTGGCTGTTAGTAGAGCACACACCTTGCGATATGAGTGTGTAGGTGGCCTTCAGTGGCTGTTAGTAGAGCACACACATTGCGATGTGAGTGTGTAGATGGGCTTTAGTGGCTGTTAGTAGAATACACACATTGCGATGTGATTGCGTAGGTGGCCTTCAATGGCTGTTAGTAGAGTATACACCTTGCAATGTGAGTGTTCAGGTGGCCTTCAGTGGCTGTTAGTAGAGTACACACCTTGCAATGTGAGTGTGTAGGTGGCCTTCAGTGGCTGTTAGTAGAATACACAAACATTGCGATGTGAGTGTGTAGGTGGCCTTCATTGGCTGTTAGTAGAGTTTACACATTGCGATGTGAATGTGTAGGTGGCTGTTAGTAGAGTACACACCTTGCGATTTGAATGTGTAGGTGACCTTAAGTGGCTGTTAGTAGAGTACATACATTGCAAAGTGAGTGTGTTGGTGGCCTTCAGTGGCTGTTAGTAGAGCGCACACATTGCGATGTGAGTGTGTAGGTGGACTTTAGTGGCTGTAAGTAGAGTACACACATTGCGATGTGAGTGTGTAGGTGGCCTTCAGCAGCTGTTAGTAGAGAACACACATTGCGATGTGAGTGTGTAGGTGGCCTTCAGCGGCTGTTAGTAGAGTACACATATTGCGATGTGAGTGTGTAGGTGGCCTTCAGCAGCTGTTAGTAGAGTACACACATTGTGATGTGAGTGTGTAGGTGGCTGTTAGTATAGTACACACATGTTATTAGTGCAGGGGAAGCCTTTAGTTGGTGTTAGAAGTGGGCTATATTATCATCCCACCTTGCGAGCTAGTGCCCTCAGACCATCAGAGACATAACCAGCTGCCACAATGACCAGAAATAGTACATAAAGCTGGTGTAACCATTCGTCGTGTGAGAACCCCCAGCCACTTATATAGGGGTATTTGTTCTTGTTCTTCCTCAATGGGCCCAATTTTCAGAGTCTTCTATGAATCTTATAATACGTATTTCATGATTTATTTACCAGTGTAGTAAATGTCTGCAACGTAATGCCATTGACACACTGAGAATTGATGACTGACCTGCCGTACACAGTGCCTTGCCTTTTCCCTACATTTACAATTGAATTAGAGACGTCAGCACAATTAGATTCTGTTATGGAATTTACTCAGAATTTATCTTATGCAAGAGAAGAATAATTCGCTCTGGGGATTAATGTTTCTTTCTGTTGAGCACAATCTGATGGAGAATCTGCTCCACCAACAATGAGTTTCCTTCCTGCAACATGTTAGCCAGGGTCTCATAGACGTTATCGGGTCTTGGACTGAGACCCAGTGCCATCAACCCTAAGTAGCCAGGGACAAGTCACTTTGTATCCCTGGCACCAACTACTGTTGTAGACTGGAAGTTTAGGTGGTACCTGATTCACATTGAGCCACAGTCGTGCCTCTGTCTTTATGCTAATGCTGCTGCAAAGTGTAAATCCTTGTGTCCAATGGCGATGGTGGAAGGGCTGCGACTTTGTACAAACTTAGGACATATGCAGCTCAGGAGCATATGAAGAACATGTCTTGGCTGCGCCCTACATGAGTAATGCACCTGATGCACATTGAGTCCCATGACCACATGTATACGGCGTGCATCCAGAAATATTGCGTAGTATTCCGGCAGCCATGTTATCACGCTGCCGTCTCTGAACAGGAAGTGAAATATAGTTTGTGTTTTCGCTTGTAGGGTATTTGTATAATTGCTCTCCTCACACAGCAAAAGCATCTAATCCAGGCGGTAAGTCCTGTTTTCATAGCACCTGGTACATTTAGAACATCTTAAGTACCTGGTGTTTTCCTATGGTGTCGACAGAAACTGAGTTGGTTTTATCCGATGCCAAAACATATAGCGGCTCTTGGCTGCAGCGTTCCACGAAATCCTGTGTGCGTAAGTGAAGCAATGTGTGCTGGGCCCGTGCTATGTCATGTACTGGGGGTGTCTGAGCTCAGCCAGGGGTCTCAGAGACACAGGAACATCCCGGATCTGTAGTACACGAGACAGTGTACAGTGGACAAATGCCATTTACTAACCGCAAGATGCCTGAGATACATCAGTGTGTAGCACCGCAGACCTGGCGCATGGTGCATACGGGGAGATTTATGTTCTACCTGCAGCTTCCTAGCTCCGGGAGAGTGTCAGTCAGTAGCACTCGCTTTGGGCCAGATGCACTAAGCTTCAAAAGTGATAAAATGGAGAGTGATAAACAACCAGCCAATCAGCTCATGCCTGACAATTTTCAAACACAGTCTGTGACATGACAGGCAGGAGCTGATTGGCTGGCTGTTTATCACTCTCCATTTTATCACTTTTGAAGCTTAGTGCACCTGGCCCTTTATCTCACATATGGGCCCAAAGTAATAGGGTGAGGGAATCAGAAGGTGGGAGATTTGGGGAGAGTTTTCCCAGTTCTTTTTAAAGCCGCAATCATTTACACTGAAAAAAAAAAACAGGTGATTTTGCTATATAAAGGATTGCCGCTTTAAAAAATGGGAAAATTCTCCCAAATCTTCTCTCAGATACAGTACATACATATACAATACATACTTAAACAATACATACATATACATATACAATACATACATATACAATACTTACTTATACAATACATACATATACATTACAAACATATACAATACATGCATATACAATACATACTTATACAATACATACATATGCAATACATACAAATACAATATATACATATACAAAGGATGGGGTATAATCCAACTTGTTTGGATGTTTGCATCATGACAGTTGAATTATTCTCCATCCTTTCTATATATTTTTCTAGTTTTATGTCTCCGGATCATATATGGTCAGTATAAGAGAATTAGCAATTAATGCCATATTCTGAATAAATTATTTTTTCATTGCAGACTATTGTTTACATTGTTTGGGATTTGGATTTGCATAATTTATAAAACATTTAGGCTTGATGTCCCTTAAAAACAAGTACAGGTTGAGTATCCCTTATCCGAAATACTCTGGACCACAAGCATTTCGGATAAGGGATTTTTACATTTTTTTTTTACATACTTACCCGGTCGTCGCCCCCCCCCCCCCCCCCCCCGATGGTCCCACGGGGCCCCCTGGCATCCCCCGGCAGTCTGGATCTTCTCCAGCAGTCCCAGGGGTGCATTGTGCGAGTTTTCAGGCGCACCAGTGCCGTAATCGGCACGTCCGCGCATTGCACTCTTGGGACCGCTGAAGAAGATCCTGAAGGCCGTCGTGGACATCGGGGGACTTGGTAAGTTTGAAAAAGGGGGCAGGGGAAAAAAAATCCGAAATATTCTAAAAAAAACACAGTTTTTGGAATATTTCGGATAAGAGATCTCCAGATACGAGAGACTCTACCTGTAATCTACTTGTTGTTGTTGGATACTATGGGGCATATTTATAAGTGCGGGTTTGCTGAAGTGGAGATGTTGCCAATGGCAACCAATCAGTTTGGACCTATGGTCTTCTAGAGGGAGCTAGATAAATGATACGTACAATCTGGTTGCTATGTGCAGTTTACACAGCCCCACTATAGTAACTATCCCTCTAGGTGACTGCGTTACTGTAAAGGAAGCCGCCGCGCAGTAATCTCGCATGTGACTTCCCCATTAGGGTAGCGCTGCATTTGTAGCTTGACCAATGCAGAATCCTGTTATATTTATAATTGCATTTAATATTATGAAACAGTCAGATCTAAAATTAGAAAGACACAAATCTATTTATGGCATAAAATCGTGTTAACACGCGCAGGACGGGAAACTCGGGGTATGGGAGCTTTTTTTTAATTCAAGTTATTCAACTTATAATAAAGTTTGCAAGATATTTTGGGTGAAAGGGAAGTGTAATGTTCCAGCACTTACTGCGCTATTCTCAGCCATTGCTGATATATAATGTGTCTATATAATGTGTCTAGGAGGGTGGGTGTGTTTTCTGCCGCACGCTGCCACTCCTGCGGCTAGTAAAAGGATGGGGTATAATCCAACTTGTTTGGATGTGTGCATCATGACAGTTGAATTATTCTCCATCCTTTCTATATATTTTTCTAGTTTTATGTCTGCGGATCATATATGGTCAGTATAAGAGAATTAGCAATTAATACCATATTCTGAATAAATTATTTTTTCATTGCAGACTATTGTTTACGATTTGGATTTGCATAATTTATAAAACATTTAGGCTTGATGTCCCTTAAAAGCAAGTACAGGTTGAGTATCTCTTATCCGAAATACTCTGGACCACAAGCATTTCTGATAAGGGATTTTTACGTATTTTTTTTACATACTTACCCGGTCGTCCCGTCCCGTCCCCCCCCCCGATGGTCCCACGGGGTCCCCTGGCATCCCCCGGCGTTCTGGATCTTCTCCAGCAGTCCCAGGGGTGCATTGTGTGAGTTTGCAGGCGCACCAGTGCCGTAATCGGCACGTCCGCGCAATGCACTCTTGGGACCGCTGAAGAAGATCCTGAAGGCCGTTGTGGACATCGGGGGACTTGGTAAGTTTGAAAAAGGGGGCAGGGGAAAAAAAATCCGAAGTATTCTAAAAAAAACACAGTTTTTGGAATATTTCGGATAAGAGATCTCCAGATACGAGAGACTCTACCTGTAATCTACTTGTTGTTGTTGGATACTATGGGGCATATTTATAAGTGCGGGTTTGCTGAAGTGGAGATGTTGCCGATGGCAACCAATCAGTTTGGACCTATGGTCTTCTAGAGGGAGCTAGATAAATGATACGTACAATTTGGTTGCTATGTGCAGTTTACACAGCCCCACTATAGTAACTATCCCTTTAGGTGACTGCGTTACTGTAAAGGAAGCCGCCGCGCTGTAATCTCGCATGTGACTCCCCCATTAGGCTAGCGCTGCATTTGTAGCTTGACCAATGCAGAATCCTGTTATATTTATAATTGCATTTAATATTATGAAACAGTCAGATCTAAAATTAGAAAGACACAAATCTATTTATGGCATAAAATCGTGTTAACACGCGCAGGACGGGAAACTCGGGGTATGGGAGCTTTTTTTAATTCAAGTTATTCAACTTATAATAAAGTTTGCGAGATATTTTGGGTGAAAGGGAAGTGTAATGTTCCAGCACTTACTGCGCTATTCTCAGCCATTGCTGATATATAATGTGTCTATATAATGTGTCTAGGAGGGTGGGTGTGTTCTCTGCCGCACGCTGCCACTCCTGGTGCTAGTACCAGGGGAGAAGCTGCCAGCCAGACGGGGCATAAAGGAATCAAATACAGCAGCAGTTTCCTGGCCTTCAGGTTATATCTGTCGTGGTCCCCCATCAGGAGCAACATTATTTTACATATATGTACATGTACTATGCTACACTTCCAGCATTTACAGTATTTCAATATAAAATATACCTGGTTTTCTGTTGAATATAATCACTCCTTTAAATCCAGCAGTCTAAACTGCTGAAGAGGTGGGTGTGATGAACGCGTCGCTGTGGAGGCACCTGGGGAATGTCGCATTGGACACCACCAAAAGCGATGCATTTGTCCCCAAACATAATGCTTAGTTGGAAGAGAAACAGGCAGACAGCCGCTGTATACAGTGTAGAAGCTGTACTATGGCAGTGTATAATGAGTGAGCGTGGATGGTAGGAACCAGACTGGCCCACTTATACTCATATACCTACGCAATACCCAAGGCGTTCTCTGACAGAGTTACCTGTACAGCACTCTACTGGGTGTGATGTATGGTTTCTGTTTGGCAGAGTTACCTGTAAAGCGCTCTACTGGGTGTGATGTATGGTTTCTGTCTGGCAGAGTTACCTGTACAGCCCTCTACTGGGTCTGATGTATGGTTTCCATCTGGCAGAGTTACCTGTACAGCACTCTACTGGGTGTGATGTATGGTTTTGTATGGTGGAGTTACCTGTACAGCGCTCTACTGGGTGTGATGTATGGTTTTGTATGGCAGAGTTACCTGTACAGTGCTCTACTGGGTGTGATGTTTGGTTTCCCTCTGGCAGAGTTACCTGTACAGCACTTTACTGGGTGTGATGTATGGTTTCTGTCTGGCAGAGTTACCTGTACAGCGCTCTACTGGGTGTGATGTATGGTTTCTCTCTGGTGGAGTTACCTGTACAGCACTCTACTGGGTTTGATGTATGGTTTCCCTCTGGCGGAGTTACCTGTACAGCACTCTACTGGGTGTGATGTATGGTTTCTGTCTGGCAGAGTTACCTGTGCAGCACTCTACTGGGTGTGATGTATGGTTTCTGTCTGGCAGAGTTACCTGTGCAGCACTTTACTGGGTGTGATGTATGGTTTCTGTCTGGCAGAGTTACCTGTACAGCGCTCTACTCGGCGTGATGTTTGTTTTTTGTTTGGCAGAGTTACCTGTGCAGCGCTCTACTGGGTGTGATGTATGGTTTCTGTCTGGCAGAGTTACCTGTACACTTGTATTGTGGAAATGGGATAGCTTGGCGCACATTCACAAATAAAATGTGAGTTGTTTATACTTTAAAAACAACATTTATTAGCATAAAAATACATACATATTACACATGGACACTTTTGTAAAACACTGGGATAAAATACAGATATTTGACCTCACCCTAGTTGATGTTTGCGGTGGGCTTTCTCTTAAAAGAAATAAGACCTGCGACACCACCGCGTGCGGCACCACGCGTTTCGGAGAATGCTTCTCCTTCCTCAGGCTATACAGCCTGAGGAAGGAGAAGCATTCTCCGAAACGCGTTGCTGCTTAATCTGCCAGTGCACTTGCACTTTTTGGCACCTGGACACTTTACGAAAGGACGCACTTGCACTTTCCCCTGGGATCCTTACCCTCAAGCCTTCTGCGGTGGTGCCGCAGGTCTTATTTCTTTTAAGAGAAAGCCCACCGCAAACATCAACTAGGGTGAGGTCAAATATCTGTATTTTATCCCAGTGTTTTACAAAAGTGTCCATGTGTAATATGTATGTATTTTTATGCTAATAAATGTTGTTTTTAAAGTATAAACAACTCACATTTTATTTGTGAATGTGCGCCAAGCTATCCCATTTCCACAATACAAGTATACAGTCTAAGGAGGATGGTATCCCTCCTATGGGAAGATAGCAGGCTGCCATTCACAATTGATGCGCATTGAACACAAGTAAATTATATATAACAGAGTTACCTTTGCAGCGCTCTACTCGGCGTGATGTTTGGTTTTTGTTTGGCAGAGTTACCTGTACAGCGCTCTACTGGGTGTGATGTATGGTTTCCGTCTGGCAGAGTTACCTGTGCAGCACTCTACTGGGTGTGATGCATGGTGTCGCAGCTTTGTGAGTCCACCAATTTTCTGCCCACTACCCTCACTGCCGCCCCCCCCCCCCTCGTACGACCAGTGACCCCAGAATGCATGCAAATGGATGTTTTGCATTAACATCCATTCTCAGCTTGCATGCGGGGAGGAAATCATTTGATGGTTGGCGATCTACAGCGCTCGCAGATGTGAGACACTCCTCTGGTGTCTCACATCTACGAGCGCCACTGCCCACACTGCCAGGTGCAAATGGGACAGAGAGCAATCAGTTCGCCATGCCCGCTCGCACCAAGCATCTGCACATGCGCATAAATGCAGACACTTGCCATCGCTCCCCTGTGCAAACACGCTGGGGAGCGAGGCAATGAGAATCAGGACCATTGTGTGTTTGGGTTTTCTCCTGACTTTCTTACAAACCCAGCCTGTAACTTGATAGTTAGGAGCTGCTGTGTTATCACCTTTCACTTCATCACTTTATTAGTCTTAATACATTTGCCCCAATGTATCCAATAACAGTATGTGGTGCACATGGGGGGACACTGTACAGTCGATACCATATTGCCGAGCCGGGACCCGCAAGACAGCCGGGATCCGCAAGGGGGGGTGTTTCCCAACCCCATGGGGGGGGGGGGGAGGGAGGTGTTAACCCTACTGGGGGGGGGGGGGGGGGGGGGGGGCGCAGACCTTTTTGTCCAGGGCCCCCACACACCTTAATCCGGCCCTGTGACAATGATTGATGGTGCTGAGCATCGGGAGCCAAGGCACACTGACTGCACAACTTGCAGTGCATTACTGGGAGTTGATACATGAGACTTTGCACAAGTGGTCAGAGGCTGAATAGCTTGTGCTGAGCTCTGATTAATGGAGCTCATCACAGGTTTCTCAGGCCCATGGAAGACAGAAGCAGCGGCCTCGTCATGGGAGGGTTTTTAATCAGAGGCAGCACTGAGCCTGTGAGGTCTCCTACAGAGTAATGTACAGAGGGACAAACACAGGCTTTTCATGTGGTATATATATATATATATATATATCCCACCCTGCAGCTACCCATTTACCAAGTTTATACTGCCTTTACTTTACTGTGTTTTGACAGTATAATATACTCCTGTGCAGTGTGCGGCCAGTAATGATAAGTGGAAGGGGGCCCCCTATCTAAAGTGACCCGAGCCCCCCCGAAGGCTTAATCTGTCCATGGCTCTGCTGCAGCATAAAATGTCACCAAGAAAATGGCGTTACTCCCCCATCTGAGGAGATGGCTTTTATCATGATTATAAAGGCATAGCTAAACTAGGGGACACCCTCAGGAATTAGTAGAGGGTGAGACTGGTGGGTGACATATGGCAACAGGTGTTGGCAGAACGGATGGTGCATGAAGCAGTTGACCTGAAATACCTACTTATGGTTAGGTATCCTTACTTACACTCCTGGGGGGTTAGGGAGACTCCTGGAAGAGTGGGTGACCTCCCACATCCCCGACAAGAGGCACAATACTGCCAGCTTTCAGCCCATGTGCAGGGAATGGGGCCAATATGGGAATCACGTCATTTTAACCCTATTCCATTCCCTCCACCATTATTCCATGGCTTGGGCCTAATGAATCCCAGGCCTGGTCCTCATTAGCTGCCAGACTTCTCCCGCAGAGGACAAATGAGCAGAGGAAAATACATTTATACTGCATTATTGTCGGGCACAGTGCGCACATTTACAGAACCAGTAGACAGAACCATTGGGCAACAAAAAATATTTGTATCGACCCCTCCCTGACCCCCGATGATGCCATACGCCACTTAGCGTAATGACACTATGCGATGTTTAACAGAGCAGTAAATGTGTTTTACATATGCATAGAGGAAAGGCAGTGAGTGATGATGTCACTTCCTGTCACCAGGTATATAAGCTGGCCCGGTGAGGTAGTTGAGGTGTGTCCTCTCAGGAGGAAGGATGCCATGTTGCCTGTCTGATGTTTTCTATTGAAATGCTGTACTAATTCCTGATGATGGTCTTGAGAAGACCGAAATGTCACGTTACGTCGGAATACAACATGTTGCTACATAAACAATAAATCTACAAGTTGAACCTTGACCTTGTTGAGTGCCCATTTCTCCCACGTTATATACTGATGTTCAATTCATCTGGTGGAGCACCCCCCTATCATCATACATGAGAGCAGAGTGCGGTCTTTTTTTTTAGATATATATATGTTATTTATATATATATATATATATATATATATATATATATATATACTGTACAGTGCACGGTACATTGATAAAGCAGACAGGCAGGGCACTCTGCCCACCAGGGACACCTCCTAGTCCGGCCCAGCCACAGCGCCGCATCATTGTCTAGCATTCCCCTATCCTCTGCCGTGCAGCGGAGCCTCTCACAACCTCGTCCCAGTGGTCACACAGCTCTGCGCGAGCCGAGGGCTAACGAGGCAAGGTGTTGATTATTGGGGCTCGTTTTAATTTGGCCGTGCTAATACTGATTTGGGGACGAGCTTCCGAGGTTCTGTAAAACGACAGCTCTGTCATCCAGTGATTACGACCACCTGTCCCTCAGAGCGGGCTCAGATTTATGGAGTGCCACGTTTTAATAAAAAACACACACCTCCCCACTCGCTGCATTAGGAGATTTCAGGCAACGCAGGCCGGCCCAGCCATAAATCTCCCTCTCAAGTAATAACTCAGGCCTAAGCCCCGCAGTATCTCAGGGTTCTTTCTGTAGATGGCGAATGTCCAAATAAGGTTATGTACCAGCACCCCTGCGGCGAACTCTGGGCAATCGCCATTAACCCTCGCAGTGACACCAAAACATGCTTAATCCCAGTCTATAGGAGGGACGTGTGACTGGTGAGCTGGAACCTAAATGTGGCCCCTGGAAGACTTTCTGGTCCTAATCTCTCACGAGGGCCCCTGAGTCAAAGAGGCGCACACAATACACCCTGCACCCATTACTTATTTCACAGTACATTTTTTAGGGTGTAGGGGGGGTATGGGTGGGTTCTGGTTTATGGAAAGTTGCAATGGAGCCCCACCAAGGGCCTGATTCAGAACCAAGAAAACACACCCTGTGTGCGAGTGTATTGCAAAAAAATCGCTAACCGCCTTCCCGTCGTACACGACTCACTCAACATCAAATGATTTTCCCAGTCTGTGTAAATGTGAGTAAGTAAGTAAATGCACAACGTACGACAGAGGCGGGCTGATGTCACAGACTCTCCCTTACAACGCCTGAGTATTATCAGACCCTCCCTTACAATGCCTGGCCATGCCTGAGTATTATCAGACCCTCCCTTACAATGCCTGGCCATGCCTGAGTATTATCAGACCCTCCCTTACAACGCCTGGGCCTGTCTGAGTATTATCAGACCCTCCCTTACAAGGCCTGGGCACGCCTGAGTATTATCAGACCCTCCCTTACAACGTCTGGGCACGCCTGAGTATGATCAGACACTGCCTTACAACGCCTGGGCCTGTCTGAGTATTATCAGACCCTCCCTTACAACACCTGGGCACGCCTGAGTATTATCAGACCCTCCCTTACAACGCCTGGGCACACCTGAGTGCTATCAGACTCTCCCTTACAACGCCTGGGCACGCCTGAGTATTATCAGACCCTCCCTTACAACGCCTGGGCACGCCTGAGTATTATCAGACTCTCTCTTACAACGCCTGGGCACGCCTTAGTACTATCAGACTCTTCCTTACAACGCCTGGGCACGCCGGAGTACTCGCAGACTCTCACTTATAACGCCTGGCCACACCTGAGTATTATCAGACCCTCCCTTACATCACGTGGGCAAGCCTGAGTACTATTAGACTCTCACTTACAACACGTGGGCAAGCCTGAGTACTATCAGACTCTCCCTTACAACGCCTGACCACGCCTGAGTACTATCAGACTCTCCCTTACAACGCCTGGGCATGCCTGAGTATTATCAGACTCTCACTTACGCCTGGGCATGACTGAGTATTATGAGACACTCCCTTACAATACCTGGGCACGCCTGAGTATTACCAGACCCTCCCTTACAACGCCTGGCCACGCCTGAGTATTATCAGACCCTCCCTTACAACACGTGGGCACGCCTGAGTACTATCAGACTCTCCCTTACAACGCCTGGTCACGCCTTAGTATTATCAGAAACTCCCTTACAACGCCTGGGCACGCCTGAGTACGATCAGACGTTCCCTTACAATGCCTGGGCACGCCTAAGTATTATCAGACTCTCCCTTACAACGCCTGGGCACGCCTGAGTATTATCAGACTCTCGCTTACAACGCCTGGGCCACGCCTGAGTATTATCAGACTCTCACTTACAGCGACTGGGCACACCTGAGTATTATCAGACCCTCCCTTACAATGCCTGGGTGTGCCTGAGTATTATCAGACCCTCCCTTACAACACCTGGGTGTGCCTGAGTATTTTCAGACTCTCCCTTACAACGCCTGGGCACGCCTGAGTATTATCAGACTCTCACTTACAACGCTTGAGTATTGCATACCTCCCAACTTTGAAGGACCAGGAGGAGGAACAACGTTGATGCGCGCCGCAGGTGTGCCGAACTTTCTGGGGGGCGTGGCCTATACTCACAGCTCTTCCGCGAGGCCACGCCCCCATTTTGACACTATGGGGGCATGACCCAGAGGCTTTGTGAGCCTCTAGCCATGCCCCCAGCCCCCTGGCTGTGGGAATAGACGCTGTGCGCATAGCGTTTATTCCCCGCTGCTTAGCAGCCGACAGGGGGGACTCCCAACAGCCCCTCCTCACCGCAGGACACTGCCGGCCGCGGGTGGGACAGCGGGACAGGCTCTGATAATCGGGACTGTCCCGCTAAAATCGGGGCTGTTGGGAGGTATGGTATTATCAGACCCTCCCTTACAACGCCTGGGTGTGCCTGAGTATTATCAGACTCTCCCTTACAACACCTGGCCACGCCTGAGTATTATCAGACACTCCTTTACAACGCCTGGGCACGCCTGAGTGCTATCAAACTCTCACTTACAACGCCTGGCCACGCCTGAGTATTATCAGACCCTCCCTTACAATGCCTGGGCATGCCTGAGTATTATCAGACCCTCCCTTACAACGCCTGGTCACGCCTGAGTATTATCAGACCCTCCGTTACAACACGTGGGCACGCCTGAGTATTATCAGTCTTTCCCTTACAACGCCTGGGCACGCTTAAGTATTATCAGACTCTCCCTTACAACACCTGGTCACGCCTGAGTATTATCAGACCCTCCGTTACAACACGTGGGCGCACCAGGGTATTATCAGACCTTCCCTTACAACGCCTGGGCACGCTTAAGTATTATCAGACTCTCCCTTACAACACCTGGGCATGCCTGAGTATTATCAGACCCTCCCTTACAACGCCTGGGCACGCCTGAGTATTATCAGACTCTCACTTACAACGACTGGCCACGCCTGAGTATTATCAGACTCTCACTTACAACGCCTGGGCACGCCTGAGTATTATCAGACTCTTACTTACAACACCTGGGAGTGCCTGAGTATTATCAGACTCTCCCTTACAACGCCTGGGTATTATCAGACTCTCCCTTACAATGCCTGGCCACGCCTGAGTATTATCAGACTCTCCCTTACAATGCCTGGCCACGCCTGAGTATTATCAGACTCTCCCTTACAACGCCTGGGCACGCTTGAGTATTATTAGACACTCCCAGAAAACATCCGGTTACAAGCCCCAAACACCGACTTTCTGTCCTTACGTTTTCTGGGCTCATGCATGTGTGCTAAGATCTGTACACATGCGCATTCATTCCATAATCTGTCAGCAATCAGCTCTGAATCAGGCCCCTAGTCTTTAAATACCCCATGTACTGATTGACGTCTATATACACATTAGAGGTACGTAATTGTGTCTAGGTCAATATTCAGTATGCCTCAATTAGACCAAAGTCAATGCGATATTCCATCTGTTCACAGATATAGCCTTACGGCTGTCGGTGCTGTGTACAGTGCTGTACGCAGTTCTGTGCTTGGTGCTGTACGTGGAGCTGTGCTTGGCGCTGTAAACAGTACAGTATGTGGTGCTGTGCTTGGTGCTGTATGCAGTGCTGTGCGCAGTGCTGTGCTTGGTGCTGTACACAGTGCTGTGCTTGGTGCTGTAGGTGGGGCAGTGCTTGGTGCTGTATGTAGGGCTGAGCTTGGTGGTGTGCGCAGTGCTGTATGCAGGGCTGTGCTTGGCACTGTGCGCAGTGCTGTATGCTGTGCTTGGTGCTGTACGTGGACAATTAAAATGCTGCAGCAGCTTTTGAGCCAATCAGAGCTTGCGTACCGGCAGCCAATCAGAGCGGCTACTGGTACGCAAGCTTTGATTGGTGCTGCATTTTAATTGCCCGTCGGCATCCATGGCTGAAGCAGCCTGCGCTCTGGGACCTCCGGGCTGCAGCTCAGTGGAAGAGAAGATGGGGGAGCAGGAGCCGGGTTACGCTAAGTCAAGTGAGGAGGGGGGGGGGGGGGGAGGACTGGAAATGAGTCCCGGGCCCCAAAATTCATGATGGCAGCCATGCTCACCTTCATATTGGGCAGCTGCAGCCTCCCCTCTGGGTGGGGTAGGGTAGATGGCGGGTTTGGGGTAACTGTGGCTTCTGCATGCTCATCTACAGCATCTGTCCCTGCAGCATAACCAGCACCAATGCTAGCCGGCATTGGATGCCCCATGCCAACCACACCGCTGCTGGTGGGACGAATATCAGCCAGTAGTGATAATCGAGCAAACACTTACCAAGCTCTGACCAGCAGATCGAGCATCGCTCACATGTGCCAGCGTTTGGGGACCGCGCACCCACCCAATGACACTCATCCATGTCACCTTTATAGCTGAACGCTGACAGCCTACCTCCAGTGTAATGTAAATAAGAAGATGCATGGGACCCTCACCCCCAACAAACTGGCCACACCGGGGGGGGGGGGGGGGGGGGGGATTTGTTGTGTGGTATAGCCATCCTTAGAGCTAATAGCTGTTCAGCTCTTCCCATACCATGCTGCCAGGGGCTATAGGGGAATAATCTGGTGCACTACAGGTACCAGCATACTGTGATTGGGGAATAAATACACATATGGTGGAATGTAATATGAATATGGAGGGTTTCCACCTGCAACGCAGTGTTCCCCAGATGACTCCTCGCTCCCCACTAACCGCACATTTATGTTTTGTCAGTACTGGCACCATGAACTGCTTGAAGAACTATGAGTTCCAGCATGCCCTAGAACATTCCTCCCAGCTGTCCTGCTTATGGTGGGATATTGGAGCACCTTGAGGTTAGGGGGTAGTGGTGGGGGGGGTGCACCGCTGCCTTCTGCTCTTATTGGATTTACTTCAAAGTGAGATCTATATTGCAGTGTATAAATAAAGCAGTCAGTATTTACGCTGCACAGAAACAAAATAACTCACCCAAATCTAATTCTCTCTGCACATTTTACATCTGCCCCACCTGCAGTGCACATGGTTTTGTCCATTTTTGCAAGAAGGAGTGAACCAAAATAACCCCCCTTGTCTCCCACGTTGCCTATATCCTGGAGAGAACAGCAACACATGACTTTTCCTCCATGAGTTGTGGAACTACATCTGCCAGCATGCCCCACATCCGATCTGAGGGTACACCCCAGCAGAGAATGCCACCGCTAGGCGCTACTCTCCGGTGAGAGAGACGACTTATCAGAAACACCTCGCTGTCCCCCGGCGTCTCACGACGGGTTAATACATCAGAATCAGAATCAGAATCAACTTTATTGGCCATGTGTGCTTGCGCACAGTAGGAATTTTTTGCGGATTACAGTGCAGCATCAGCAGGGATGAAGGGGGGGGGGGGCATTACATACATTACATTGGACATTACATGCGGGGGGCACATACCCGCTGAGCTGCGCAGCACCTAGGCAGCCATCAGCGGCGCCACTGGTCGTTGCAGAAGCCAGGTGAGTAACATATAAGCAGGGACAGTACAGTTATCACACGGGAACACATATCCGCCGATTTGCTCAGCGCCCAGGCAGCCATCAGCGGCGCCACTGGTCGCCGTAGCATCCAGGCAGGTGACAAAATAAGCAGGGACAGTACAGTTATCACACTTGGAACACATGCCGGGGACACATACCCACCGAGTCGCACAGCGCCTAGGCAGCCATCCGCGGCGCCACTGGTCGTTGCAGCAGCCGGTGGGTAACAATATAAGCAGGGACAGTACAGTTATCACACAGGGGACACATGCCCGCCGAGCTGCACAGCGCCTAGGCAGCCATCAGCGGCGCCAGTGGTCGTTGCAGCAGCCAGGTGGGTAACATTATGAGCACAGTATGAGGTAACAGTGTGGGCAAGACAGTACAGTTATCACATAGGGACAAGGGATACATATGGCTGAGTGCACAGTTCCTAGGCAGCCATTTGTGGCGCCCTCTTGAATCTTCCTGTAGGGAGAGCCGCGGGCAGCGTGGGTGGTGGCGGTGAGGGGGGTTGGAGAGAGAGTCACTGAGGCCTGGGCAGAGTCAGTGAGGCCTGGGGCTGGAGTTGGTGGGGGAGAGAGAGTCACTGGGGGCCAGGGCAGAGTCAAGTCGAGTGGGGCCTGGGGCTGGAGACTGGGCCTGCAGGAAAGGGAGCCACCGCTGGTCTCCTGGGGGCAGAGGCTTCCTCTCCTGTGGTCTGGGGATGAAACTGCAAGCTGGGGGGGGGCTACCGCTGGTGTCCTCACGCAGCTTCCCCTCACCTCACCCTCCGATGGTCGCCGGGAGCCTGGTGGACGGGGGTCCTCATCAGCCATTGCGCTTGTGGCCTCCTCCATACATCCAGGTGGGGCCTCCGCTAGGCCGGACCGCCGCTGCCTGGGGGATCCCTCTCTCCGAGTCCTGGTGACCTTCTCGCTTCACACGGCGCGATTAATTTCCAGCAGTGGGGGGGCCGGGAGCTCCGTGGATGGAGCGGGAGCTCCACAGTGTGCGTCCCCAACTGGGGGAAGTCGTCCGCCCGCAGGCCGATGGTGCTGCGCCTGCCGTCCCGCTGGGGGTGCCGTTTGCAGCGCTTGCCGCCGGGTGTGCACAGCGCTTGCCGCCGGGGGTGCACAGCGCTGCCTCCCCTCTCCGCCGTCACGCTGCCCGCCACTCCGGAGGCCGGGGATGGTGGAGCTCCGTGGATGGGGGACCGGAGCTCCACGTGCATGCGACCATCCCCGGCCCCCACCGGAAGTGAAGATGAAACGGCCGAGGAACATTTCTGTAAAATCTTTTATAAACCCAGTGGATTTGGCGGCCGGCTCTGCTGTTCCCCCAATGTCACGGTCTCCTTTGGTCTTCCTTCACCCCTGTTGGAAACAGCAAGTCTGGGCGATCCATCACTATGGGCCGACTCTACAGGGAGAGGCCCGACTAAGTAGCAAGGACTATGGAAGTAGGGCCCAGCAGGCCCATAAATCAGGGGAATTGCTTCCTTAACCTTCCTAATTAACCTCTCCCTCTGACGGCTAGGAGGTGTGACACGCCGCTGCAATGGATTAGGCCTCTATGAATTTATGAGGTTCAGGAAGAAGCAGAGGCTTGCAGGCTTCGTACCACAGGTCTGGATACTCGCGGGGCCTCTGGGTCCGGATCACAGCCGCTGGCGATGCCGACGAGCGATTATCTGCTACTGTGCATGCATGATAATCCCTAAGACCGCCTATGGCGCATGTGTTACACAGGGTGCCTGCACAGAGGTGCTGCTGCCATAGCGACGCACCATATTACAGAAAAGTACACACAGCGTTTCATGGCCGGTGTGTCATGGAAGTATTTTGGACATGTAAGGTGCGTGTTATGGACATATCACAGGTGCCTCATTGTTACCATACCTCACCACTAGTAGCTGCCTCAATAGTAACATACCTCACCACTGGTAGCTGCCTCATTGTTACCATACCTCACCACCAGTTTTTACCATACAGAACCACCGGTAAACACCTCATTGTTACCATACCTCACCACCGGTAGCCGCCTCAGTGTTACCATACAGAACAACTGGTAGCCATCTCATTGTTACTTTACCTCACCACCGTAGCCGCCTCATTGTTACCATACAGAACAAGTGGTAGCCAACTCATTGTTACCATTCAGAACGACCGGTAGCTGCCGTCATTGTTACCAAACCTCACCTCTGGTAGCTGCCTCATTGTTACCATACAGAACCACCGGTAGCTGCCTCATTGTTACCATACAGAACCACCGGTAACCCGCCTCATTGTTACCATACAGAACCACCGGTAGCTGCCTCATTGTTACCATACAGAACCACCGGTAGCCACCTCATTGTTATCATACAGATGTACCGGTAGCCTCCTCATTATTACCATACAGAACCACTGGTAGCCACTTCATTGTTACATTACATAACTACAAGTAGCCACCTCATTGTTACCAAACACAACCATGCCTTGTTGTTACTATACCTCACCACCGGTAGCTGCCTTATTGTTATCAAACCTCACCACCGGTAGCTGCCTTATTGTTACCATACAGAACCACCGGTAGCTGCCTCATTGTTATCATACCTCACCATGGGTAACCGCCTCATTGGTACCATACAGAACCACCGGTAGCTGCCTCATTGCTACCATACCTCACCATCGGTAGCCGCCTCATTGTTACCATACAGACCCACCGGTAGCTGCCTCATTGTTACCATTCCTCACCACCAATAGCTGCCTCATTGTTACCATACCTCATTACTGGTAGCTTCCTCATTGTTACCATACCTCACCACCGGTAGCTGCCTCATTGTGACCATACCTCACCATCGGTACCCACCTTATTGTTACCATACAGAACCATTGGTAGCTGCCTCATTGTTACCATACCTCACCACCGGTAGCTGCCTAATTGTTACCATACCTCACCACCGGTAGCCGCCTCATTGTTTCCATACAGAACAACTGGTAGCTGCCTCATTGTTACCATACAGAACTACCGGTAGCCACCTCATTGTTACCATACAGAACCACCGGTAGCTGCCTCATTGTTACCATACAGAACCAGCATTAGCTGTCTCATTGTTACCATACCTCACTACCGGTAGCCGCCTCATTTTTACCATATAGATCCACCGGTAATTGCATCATCGTTGCCATACAGAACCATCGGTAGCTGCCTCATTGTTACCATACAGAACCACCAGCTGCCTTATTGTTACCATACAGAACTACCGGTAGCCTCCTCATTGTTACCATACAGAACCACTGGTAGCCGCTTCATTGTTACCATACAGAACCACCAGTAGCCTCCTCATTGTTACAATACAGATCCACTGGTAGCCACCTCATTGTTACCATACAGAACCACTGGTAGCCGCCTCATTGTTACAATACCTCACCACCGTTAGCCGCTTTAGTGTTACCATACAGAACAACTGGTAGCCACTTCATTGTTACCATACCTCACCACCGGTAGCCGCCTCAGTGTTACCATACAGAGCAAGTGGTAGCCATCTCATTGTTACCATTCAGAACCAACGGTAGCTGCCTCATTGTTACCAAACCTCACCACTGGTAGCTGCCTCATTGTTACCATACAGAACCACCGGTAGCTGCCTCATTGTTAGCATACAGAACAGCCAGTAGCCACCTCATTGTTACCATACAGAATAACCGGTAGCCGCCTCAGTGTTACCATACAGAACAACTGGTAGCCACCTCATTGTTACCATTCAGAACCACCGGTAGCTGCCTCATTGTTACCAAAACTCACCACTGGTAGCCGCCTCATTGTTACCATACAGAACCATCGATAGCTGCCTCATTGTTACCATACAGAACCACAGTAGCCGCCTCATTGTTACCATACAGAACCACCGGTAGCTGTCTCATTGTTACCATACAGAACCACTGGTAGCCACCTCATTGTTACCATACAGAATAACCGGTAGCCACCTCATTGTTACCATACAGAGCCATCAGTAGCCGCCTCATTGTTACCATACAGAACCACTGGTAGCTGCCTCATTGTTACCATACCTCAATACCAGTAGCTGCCTCATTGTTACTATACCTCATCACCAGTAGCTGCCTCGTTGTTACCATACCTCACCATCGGTAGCCACCTCATTGTTACCATACCTCACCACTGGTAGCTGCCTCATTGTTACCATACAGAACCACTGGTAGCCACCTCATTGTTACCATACAGAATAACCGGTAGCCACCTTATTGTTACCATACAGAGCCATCAGTAGCCGCCTCATTGTTACCATACAGAACCACTGGTAGCTGCCTCATTGTTACCATACCTTAATACCAGTAGCTGCCTCATTGTTACTATACCTCATCACCAGTAGCTGCCTCGTTGTTACCATACCTCACCATCGGTAGCCACCTCATTGTTACCATACCTCACCACTGGTAGCTGCCTCATTGTTACCATACCTCACCAATGGTAGCTGCCTCATTGTTACCATACCTCACCAGTGGTAGCCGCCTCATTGTTACCATATAGAACAACCAGTAGTCGCCTCATTGTTACCATACAGCACAACCGGTAGCCGCCTCATTGTCACCATACAGAACCACCGGTAGCTGCCTCATTGTTACCATACAGAACCACTGATAGCCGCCTCATTGTTACCATACCTCACCACCGTTTGCTGCCTCATTATTACCATACAGAACCACCGGTAGCTGCCTCATAGTTACCATACAGAACCACCGGAAGCTGCCTCATTGTTTCATACAGAACCACCGGTAGCCGCCTCATTGTTATCATACAGATATACCGGTAGCCTCCTCATTATTACCATACAGAACCACAAGTAGCTGCCTCATTGTTACCATACAGATTCACCGGTAGCCGCCTCATTATTACCATACAGAACCACCGATAGCCGCCTCATTGTTACCAAACACAACCACCGGTATCTGCCTCGTTGTTACTATACCTCACCACCGGTAGCTGCCTCATTGTTATCAAACCTCACCACCTGTAGCTGCCTCATTGTTATCAAACCTCACCACTGGTAGCTGCCTCATTGTTACCATACAGAACCACGGGTAGCTGCCTCATTGTTATCATACCTCACCATGGGTAGCTGCCTCATTGGTACCATACAGAACCACCGATAGATGTATCATTGCTTCCATACCTCACCATCGGTAGGCGCCTCATTGTTACCATACAGAACCACCGGTAGCTGCCTCATTGTTACCATTTCTCACCAATAGCTGCCTCATTGTTACCATACCTCATCACTGGTAGCTTCCTCATTGTTACCATACCTCACCACTGGTAGCTGCCTCATTGTGACCATACCTCACCACCGGTACCCACCTTATTGTTACCATACAGAACCATCGGTAGCTGCCTCATTGTTACCATACAGAACCACCGGTAGCTGCCTAATTGTTACCATACCTCACCACCGGTAGCCGCCTCATTGTTACCATACAGAAATACCGGTAGCCGCCTCATTGTTACCATACAGAACCACCATTAGCTGTCTCATTGTTACCATACCTCACCACCGGCAGCCACCTCATTTTTACCAAACAGATCCACCGGTAGCTGCCTAATTGTTACCATACAGAACCAACGGTAGCTGCCTTATTGTTACCATACAGAACTACCGGTAGCCTCCTCATTGTTACCATACAGAACCACTGGTAGCCGCTTCATTGTTACCATACAGAACCACCAGTAGCCGCCTCATTGTTAAAATACAGATCCACTGGTAGCCACCTCATTGTTACCATACAGAACCACCGGTAGCCGCCTCAGTGTTACCATACAGAACAACTGGTAGCCACCTCATTGTTACCATACCTCACCACCGGTAGCTGCCTCATTGTTATCATACAGAACAAGTGGTAGCCACCTTATTGTTACCATACAGAACCACTGGTAGCCGCCTCATTGTTACCATACAGAACCACTGGTAGCTGCCTCATTGTTACCATATCTGCCAGCATGTCCGGGGGTCACCTGTGTGTCTGGGATCAACCTGTGTGTCCTGGGTTCACCTGCGTGTCTAGGGAGCACCTGTGTTTACGGTGGTCACCTGTGTGTCTGGGGGTTACCTGCGTATCCAGGGGTCACCTGTGTGTATGGGGTTAACCTGTGAATCCAGGGGTGACCTGTATCTGGGGGTAA
This sequence comes from Crinia signifera, assembly GCF_055691185.1. Lineage (NCBI taxonomy): Eukaryota > Metazoa > Chordata > Amphibia > Anura > Myobatrachidae > Crinia > Crinia signifera. The sequence continues at coordinate 94,670,893 of NC_139227.1, forward strand.
CCTGTGTGTCTGGGGTTACCTGTGTGGCCGGGGCACAAGAAGAAGGGCTGTGTGCCACCATGTCTGGGGTCACCTGTGTGTCTGGGGGTCCCCTGTGTGTCCAGGGGTCAACTGCGTTTCTGGGGTTCCCTTTGTGTCTGGAGGTCACCTGTGTGTCTGAGGGTTACTTGTAAATCTGGGGGCCCCCTGTGTGTCTGGGGGTCACCTGTGAATCCAGGGGTAACCTTTGTGTCTTGGGGTCATCTGTGAATCTTGGGGACACCTGTTTGTCTGGGGTCACCTGTGTGTCTGAGGGTCACCTCTGAATTTGGGGGATAATCTGTGAATCTGGGGATCACCTGTGTGTCTTGGGGTCATCTGTGAATCTGGGGGTCACCTGTGTGTCTGGAGATCACCTGTGACTCAGTATGTCACCTTTTTCGGGTCCCCTATGTGTCTGGGGGGTCGCCTGTTTGTCTGGGGGTCACCTGTGAATCTGGAGGTCACCTGTGTCTCTGGGGGTCACTTGTGAATACAGGGGGCCCCTGTGTGTTTGGAGTCACCTTTGAAGCAGGGGGTAACCGGTATATCTGGGGACACCTGTGAATCTGGTGGTCAACTGTGAATCCGGGGGTAACCTGTGAATCAGGGGGTCTGCTGTGTGTGGCTGGGGGGTGGGGGAGGGGTCCCCTGTGTGTCTGAGGGTCAGGCAGAGTAGCAGTGTTTTATATTTGCAGATGAGCTGTAGTAATAATCACATCCTGACAGGACAATTAATAATAATTAATTTTGAAAAATAAAAGTAAAATATTACATTTTTTTGTTTCTTTAAATGCGCCCCCATTGTTTTACAATTATGAGTTTTTCGGTTTTGTATTTCCATTGTAAAATACCATATGTACCATCGCACAAGGACAGAATAATGACAGAAAACACATTTATATGTGAAGGAAATGTTCCAAATAGTTTTTTTGTATTGGTAATTAAAAAATAAATCTGCGCAATTACGCGTCCAGTCCCCTCATGTAATCACGCAGTCCATCCAACCAAATAATGTATTTTATCCCCTTTTCATAATTTTTCTTCAAGTTTATGGGGTCGGCAAATTAACTCCACATGGACATAACAGAGCGCAGGAATGTCTGGACGGACGCGGAATTCCGGAGAATACCCACAGTCTGTGCGGATCGCTCTCCCCAGTTCTCAGGGTCTATATTCTCTACGTGAAATCTAAATTCATCTTTTAAAGAAACATTACCAGAGTCTGAAAATATCAAACATTTCCCAACAAAAACTTTCCCTGAATAGTTATAGTGATGACAAATGATAGAAAATGTTACACAAAATCTGGTAAAAGGATAAAACATCATGATATCGATACGGGGTGAAATCGCTATACGTACCACATGCGGAGTGAGTGCACTATGCGCGATAGCCTTATGGTTACATAGATGGATGCAGTATTGGGATGAAGGAGGTGTAACAACTATTATAAAGTCAGGTTACATATGTTTCCACAAGGTTTTACTGCTTGTCATAAGCTGAGTTTTTACTCAATTTGTGTAGGAATTTCTCTTTCCATCATTTACAATTTAGTTGAATACAAGTTACAGATTTCTCACATATATTAGTACATTTCCCCCGCAGCAGTGTATTGTTATTGCATGAATGGTAGAAGATGCTGCAACTTAAGGCCCATACACACTGGGCGACTTTGAGCTGAAAGTCGCTCAAAACAAGAGGTTTGAGCGGCTTCCAGCTCAAAGCCACCCAGTGTGTATGGCCCGGCGATGAGCGGTGACCGCTGCTGCGCGCTCCCGCAACATCACCGGGAAAGCCATTCATCTGCTGGTTATACCAGCAGATGAGCAGCTTTGAGGACGGCTGAGCGGCTTTCCCCGCAGCGATGAACGCGATCATCGCTGTCCATACACACTGGGCATAGTCGGCCAGTTTGTATGGACCTTTAGAACCATAAAATACAGAACGTAAGAAGTCCCGATGTGGATGGAGCCAGTCAGAGATTTAATGCTTGTTTTGCTGTGTTCAATAACCCACAGAATATGCATGAGACTGGAGCGGGGCTCAAGGTATAAAGGTGCCCATACAAGGAGCGATAACTCTGTGGGTGAAATTTAATAGGGTGAGAGAATCAGAAAGTGAGAAGAAGAAACCTCCAGGTATTTTTTAAAGCGGCAATCAATTACACGGCAAAACCAGTTTGATTTTGAGGTGTAAATGATTGCCGCTTTAAAAAACTGGAAATTTCTTACCAAATCTCTCAATTTCTGAATCTCTCATCCTATTACATTTCACCCCATGCGTTTTGAACTGGATTGCATCGCATCTAGTTCAAAACGCATGCGATGGGTTAAAACACTGTGCGTTTTGAACTAGATGCGAGGCAATCTGGTTAAAATAGCCCTGCCCCTTCGTTCCGTGTATGGGCACCTTAACACAATAACTCTATATAGGAATCACATATAAGAGACAGGTGCAGAACACGATACATGCTTCTGGGGGTTTGTGGGAACACAATAGAACAAGTATAAAATGTTTGAAGCTTAATCATTATTAGTTATTTAAAAATAGAATAAAATAGTTGTTAAATTAATTGTCCAAACATTCCAGGGTAACAGCACCATAAGTTCCTGCAGCTAGGGCTGATAGATAGATGGACAGATGGATATAGATAGATAGATAAATATACAGACGGACGGACGGGTAGCTGGATTGATTGATAGACAGATACAGATATAGATAGATAGACTGAGGATATATAGATATAAAATAGATATATGGACAGATGAACGGATAGATGGATGGATAGATAGACTGATGACAGATAGATAGACTGATGACAGATAGATGGATAGATAGATAGACTGAGGATATATAGATATAAAATATATATATAATAGACGGAGGGATAGATGGATGGATAAATAGACTAATGACAGATAGATAGACTGATGACAGATGTACTTTCCAGTCGATTTATTTCAGTCACCTGTGAGTTCTTTTGTTTCTAAATACAATATATACATCCCTCTCTCTCTCTCTTTTTATTTAATTGATTCACCCCCAGACCCAGAGTTCCTGGACCTATTTTTCATAAAAAATAGTACTGGATAGGCGGGTACATAGATAGGCATATAGATAGACAGAAGATAGACATATAGATAGATAGACTAATGATAGATATAAAATAGAGATATGCTATATATATATAGTATATATGGGCAGTACGGATGGTGTAATGGTTAGCATTACTGCCTCACAACATGACTCTAACTGTGCAGAGTCTGTATATTCTCCCGTACTTGCGTGGGTTTCCTCCAGGTACTCCGGTTTCCTCCCACAATCCAAAAATATACTGGTAGGCTAATTGGCTCAGAACAAAATTAACCCTAGGATGTCTGTGTGTGCGTGTACATGTGATAGGGAATATAGATTGTAAGCTCCACTGGGGCAGGGACTGATGTGAATGTTCAACTATACTCTGTAAAGCGCTGCGTAATATGTGTGCGCTATATATGAAACCGTTAATAAATAAATATATATGGTACTTGTTTCCTAGCACGGCACCCACGGTTTTGATCTTACAGAATCTTATACATCTCATCGCATCGAATATAGTGGCATGCGATGCGATTTTTAATTGTACAAGCACCCAGATGGGTGCTTACAATGTTAAATGCACCCCCATTGTGAACGCCACCCCCACTATCAACGCCAACCCTAAGCTTGGCGAGCGTAGCGAGCCCGCGTGGGGCGGCGGTACGCGTCCTCCGACGTTTTCATAACCCCACTATCCACGTCGGCGTGGAGTTGATTTTACATAGTGTGGCGAGCGCAGCGAGCCACCGAGCCCGAAGTGTGGCAAGCGAAGCGACGCGGATGACTTAACATGTATTCCACCTCCCCTCACGGGGCTCGCTATGCTCGCCACGCTTCGGGCTCGGTGGCTCGCTGCGCTCGCCACACTATCTAAAGTCAACTCCACGTCGACGTGGATAGTGGGGGTATGAAATGGTCGGAGGACGCGTACCGCCGCCCCTCGCCACAATTCGGGTTGGCATTGACAGTGGGGGTGACGTGGATAATGGGGGTGCATTTAACATTGTAAGCACCCATCAGGGTTATACAATTAAAAACCGCATCGCCATTTGGTGGCATGCGAAGCTGTGCGATATTTAATTGTACAATCCGGCTCATTTACCAGATTACCTTATGTAATGGTATGCGATGGGCGCCGTGCTAGGAAACAAGTACCATATACAGTAGATAAATAGATGTTAGATAGATAAATAGATAGATAGAAAGAAAATAGACAGATGATAGATAGATAGATGGATGGATAGATAAACAGAAAGACAGACGGATGGATGGAATGATAGATGGATGGATGGATAGATAGATAGACAGACAGGAGGATTGATGGACAGACAGATGGATAGATAGAGATGACAGACATATGATAAATAGATGGATAGATAGATAGACGGGCAGGCGGATGGATGGATGGTTAGATAGAGAAATAGATAGACAAATGATAGATATAAAAGAGAGATATTACAAGGAGTAGAGGGAGGTTATCTGCGCACCAAGTATATTGTGCAGAGGTAGTGGCTGCTAGAGGGAGAGCGGGACGATGGTGATGGTTAATATGAGGAATCAATTGGATAGTCCGGCTCTTTTGTGGTTGTGTATGAATAACGATCAACAATGCAGTGTAATGGGTAAAACAAGGTTTACTTAATAAAACAATACACAATCGTGCTGAAATGACACAATGCAGGGGTACAATTTGGATTGGTGCAATTAAATTGAATACAATTAGCATACAATAAGACAAGTCAGAGATCTTATCTCTGCTTCACTGTAGGTGGTTCAATGGTCACTTATTGTAATTGTCCCAGGTCCTGGTGGGGGGATGGAGAGGGAGGTAAACTACAGTCTGGTTGGAGAGATGCTAGATAGATAAATAGATGATAGATAGATAGACTGATGATAGATAGATAGATAGATAGATAGATAGATAGATAGACGGTTGGATAGCTGGATTGATAGATATGATAGATATATAGAAAGATACAGATATATAGATAAATGATAGATAGATGGACAGATGGATGGATAGATAGATTGATAGATAGACGGACGGATAGCTGGATTGATAGACAGATACAGATATATAGATAAATGATAGATGGATGGATAGATAGATAGACTGATGATAGATATATAGATAGATGGATGGATAGATGGATAGACTGATGATAGATATATAGACGGATGGATAGCTGGATTGATATATAGATAGACTGATGATTGATTGATAGATAGATAGATGGACGGATGGATAGCTGGACTGATAGAGAGATAGACTGACGATAGATAAACGATAGATAAATGGATGGATAGATAGATGGATGGATAGATAGACTGATGACAGATGATAGATAGATGGGCAGATGGATAGATGGTTGGATAAATTGATAATAGATAGATGGATGGATGGCTGGATTGATAGATAGACAGATACAGATATATAGATAAATGATAGATAGATAGATAGATAGACTGATGATAGATATATAGATAGATGGATGGATAGATAGACTGATGATAGATATATAGACGGATGGATAGCTGGATTGATATATAGATAGACTGATGATTGATAGATAAATGGACGGATGGATAGCTGGACTGATAGAGAGATAGACTGACGGTAGATAAACGATAGATAAATGGATGGATAGACTCATGACAGATAGATAGATAGATAGATGGATAAATAGATAATATATAGATGGATGGATAGCTGGATTGATGGATGGATAGCTGGATTGATAGATAGACTGATGATAGATAAATGGATGGATAGATAGATGGACAGATGAATGGATAGACAGATATAAGGGGGAGCAGCCCCATCCATGCAGATATGATGAAACCCGTGTGTCTGCCCTGAGTTAGGGAGATGCTTGGAGTGTTCCCAGCAGAGCCTGCGGCACTATCCCCCCCCAGCCATGCAGAGCGCTCTGCAGCCTACCTTGGAGAGAAGCTCTGCTCTGACCTGCTCTGCCTTCTTGGGGCCTTCACCTAGAACTGAGAGGTTTCTGAACAAAAACAGCTTGGAGCAATTCGCTTAAAACAGATCCAAATGGAGAATATCAGGTTTCCCTGCCGGGGAGAGGGAACGCTTGTAGGACCACAAGATGGGGACGCGTCTCTACAAACTCATTTATACTTGGCTGCATTTTATTTCCAGCTTTACTTGTTTAACCTCCAGCAGAAGCCAGCGTGGGTAATATGGATTCTGTGCGCACCCGGCTGCGGCCTCTGAAGAGACAGCACACTATTCTCTGCTCAGGGTTATATACAGTGTGTATATATATATATATATATATATATATATATATATATATATATATATAGTCTGACAGGATGGCCGGCATGACTTCAGGCCTCTATTTCTCTCAGGGTTTTTTATATATATATATATATATATATATATATATATATATATATATATAAAGAAAATAACCCCTTCAATGCGCTACTATATAGAAGGCTGCAACCTTATGTGTCCCCTCTGTTAGTAGGAGAAAAGAGAAAAATGAAAAGAACAGTATATAAGGTGCGCCAGAAGTGTACCATCACTCAAACAGTTATTTGCAATGTATAACAATATGAACTGAGTTCTTTAACATATTTAATGTAGTAAAAAATATAAAATACAATAAAAAGTTCAATCCTTGCACATTTCATTCCATTGAGTTGGTTTTCATAATTCACAATAACAGATAGAGTGACCCGACGCGATTCGTCATTTAGACTTCATCAGGGGTAACGTTTCGATAGTTGTGAATAGAACCGATACGTGTTAAATGAGTTACAGTGATATATAGGTCCTCTTGGACTCCTTATGCTTGTATGCAACCACAAGAGAATCACTAGGAAATGTGAGCTTCGTATACCGAAAATTAGGGGTATACAGTATTTTTAATTCTGCTTTTAATTCTAAATAAAACGGCTTATAAATCTCAATCAGCGTGCATCATCGTGTGCTGCTCCCAAGTAGAGCAGATTTATCTACTCTAAATATATATATATATATCTCTATAGGATGGCCGGTATGACTTCAGGCCTCTATGTGGAGGTCGCATACAATGAAGTAAATCAATCAGTTTTGTTGAATGGGGTGTGATATGTGCCATGTCATAGCCCTGTTTCATGGCCTGTAACTCCATGTCACCCTATTTCCACGCCCCATCCGAGCCTTGACTGTGAAATGCTCCATTTTTCCGCCATTCAGACGATATTAATGGATGGAAGCCTCCGTGAAATTGTTCCCTTTACTCCATGAAATGAGCCTGTGGCACTGATCTCTCACTTGCCCTTTGTCCACAGATCAGGTTGCCAGGGATTATACATGGGGGATCAGCAATTCGCCACTCACTGTGTCTGATGTCATCATGATGACCGTCACATTATTTATTATCATCGTTATGACTTAGTAACAGTTATTTATATAGTACACACCTATACTGTGGAGGGTTACAGAGAGTCAGTCGCATCAGTGCTGCCCAAGAGGAGCTTACACTCTCTGGGCAAAATTCAGCATGAATCGGTAATCGTAGAATTTGCAAATCAAGCGATTATTGTAAGATAGCACAGCATTCACAATGCCTGCACAGGCCACAGTCCACACTGCAAGTGCCGCCTCACCACAGGCCACAGTCCTCACTGGGAGCGCCACCTGACCACAGGCCACAGTCCTCACTGTGAGTTCCGCCTCACCACAGACCACAGTCCTCACTGAGAGCACCACCTCACCATAGGCCACAGTCCTCACTGCGAGCACCACCTCACCACAGCTGAAGTGCAGACCACGGTCCTCACTGCGAGTGCCACTTCACCACAGTCCTCACTGTGAGCGCCACCTCACCACAGGCCACAGTCCTCACTGTGAGCACCACCTCATCACAGGCCACAGTCCTCACTGCGAGCGCCACCTCACCACAGGCCACAGTCTTCACTTTGAGCGCCACTGAAAGCCGCCGGGATGTGACGGAGACCCCTGCACACCACATAACAGGTATCGCGTGGGTCTTCCGTCACCGCACCCCGATGCTAGCCGCATATGTTAGTACATATGCGGTAGCATCGCGGCGGCTGGGCGGCGATGTATATTAATACATCCCGCCCTTAGTGATAACATGACGTTACATGGCAGCTGCTCTGATCTTCTGCGTCATACAGTACATGAAAGTTTCCATAGATTTGTGGCGATTTCAGATGTTCCGGAAATACAGTAATAAAGAGATCATTTACTTACTGCTCCTACCTCCAATCTCTGTCTTCACAGTTCCCTCACTTCATATCCAGCAAGTTTGAAACAGATCAGTGACCTTGCAAAAATTGCTTTCACTTTCTGTTATGACCCTCTTTTAGCATACACATTAGTAATTTGGTCCCTTGAGTGGCCTCTAGTGGTCAATTGCGGTACTTCACCTCATAGAGGTAAGGGGTACAAACACACACTAGTAAGCCCGCTCAAACCAAATGCTTAGAAAGCTAGATGTAGTTTTACTCTTTGCCAGCAGATGGCAGTGTTTCAGAGACACACAATCAGACACTAGACATATATAGATGACTGCATGGTGGAGGGAATGCAGCTTGACAACTACAGCCATGTCACTATCATGAGGCTAAGTACACGCACCTTCTGCCTTTTTTTGTACTGATTGCACTATACTGTTTATGCCTTTTTGAATAAATATGAACTTTTTATAAGATGTTGCTGGCTTTCTAAATACATTTTTGTATTACAACATTTTATAAGCTCCAGCACTCTGCTTTGCCCTGTGCAGTGTGTGCACCGGTTAGGCCCATACACACTGGGCGACTTTGAGCTGAAAGTCACTCAAAACAGCAGGTTTGAGCCGCTTCCAGCTCAAAGCCGCCTAGTATGTATGCATACCTCCCAAGTGTCACGATTTCAGCGGGACAGTCCCGATTTTCGGATTTTCGCTGTCCCACCCGCGGCCGGCATTGTCCCGCTGCGGGGGTGGCAGTTGGGAGCCCCCCAAGCTGATTGAATAGACGCTGTGCGCACAGCGTCTACTCGCGGCCGAAAATGGAGTCGCGGCTAATTTGCATAAGCCGCGCCCTCATTTGCACAGGCTTCGCCGCGCGAGTGTCCCTATTCTAGCAGCCAAGAAGTTGGGAGGTATGTGTATGCACCAGCGATGAGTGCTGCTGCGCGCTCTCGCAACATTGCTGGGAAAGACCCTCATTGCAGGTACTTGGCTCATTGTGGCCAGTATGTGGCTCGCTGTGGCCGGTAGGTGGCTCTCTGTGGCTGGAAGGTGGCAGGTTCTTTACTCGTTGTGGCAGGTACGTGGCTTGCTGTGGCCGGCAGGAGGCTTGCGGTGGCTGGTAGGTGACAGGTACTTGACGCGCTATGGCCGGTACGTGGTATTATATGACTTGTAAGTGGCTGGTACGTGGCTGATGGTGGCTGGTAAGTGGTTCGCTGTGGGAGGTATGTTGCTCGCTGTGGCCGGTATGTGGTTTGCTGTGGCTGGTACGTTGTTCATTGTGGTCGGTACATTGTTCATTGTGGTCGGTACGTGGTTTGATGTGGCTGGTACATGACTCGCTGTGGCAGGTACTTGGCTCGCTGTGTCAGGTACGTGGCTCGCTGTGGCTGGTAAGTGGTTCTATATGACTGGTAAGTGGCTGATACGTGGCTCAAAGTGGCTGGTAAGTGGTTCGCTGTGACGGGTATGTTGCTCAATGTGGCCAGTTCGTGGTTTGCTGTGGCTGGTACGGTGTTCATTGTTGCCAGTACGTGGTTCGATGTGGCTGGTACATGGCTAGCTGTGGCTGGTACGTGGCTCGCTGTGGCAGGTACTTGGCTCGCTGTGGCCGGTACGTGGCTCGCTGTGGCCAGTACGTGGCTCTGGGAAATACCATTTGAATATTATTAAACAGCAGAAGCCCATTATGCTGATCCTCGCCCGGACCGGTTATATGTGATTACAATGTATAATATGGGAAGCGGTGACGGTAGAACTTTCTGGAGAAGATTTCTATCCAGCTATCACAGGCCGGGACTATAGCTGTAAGCAGGCAACCATTAGCGTCACTGTTATTTATATCACGTCGCGCTCGTCTCCTCGCATTACCTAACAGACTGCGGCAGGAATGATGATTACCGGGGGTAACAGAGGAAGTGGAGGTGTTGTTTGGAAATTGTTATATGGCAAGCGCACAATTCACTGTTATTAATACCACATTATTCTCCCGTCTGTATAATTCTATGTGTGTATTATATAACATGGTTATATCTCGTTATCACAGTGTGTACAAACAGAGCATCGCCACTTCTGCATCAGGTACTAACGCAACTAGCGCTGACGTGTAAGACTCCTGTACACCTCCTGTGACACCTGGCACAGGTAATGCCATCACATATCGCTCTACATATGGACGCAGTGCTGGCTGCCATCTGGCTGTCTGCATGGAATATACTCAGAATGGCGCTTCAAAAATGTCCGCCGCCTTAGAGGAGACAGATGCTAGAGGTCCTGGCTACACCCAGAAGCTTAGAGGCCACAATCGGCCTGTGGGATGACCTGTGATAACCCTCAGTCTGAGTGCCTGTGACTGACAGAGACTCTGATCTGAGAACACTGAGTCTTTATGGGCTGATTCTTCATAGCTGCCCCTCTGCATGCCTTAGTATAACGCTGCCCATTGTCCTACCAGATAATTCCATCCAGTTTTACTGATCCACCAATCACATTCCCTTTCCCTGGCCACCAGACTCATTCCACGCTTGGTCCCGGCGTAAGACACAGATTCCTTTTACACATCTGTATATTATATTCAGGCCCCAAGCTTAGCAGCACATATTAGATACAGAATATTATATACTGGATATAATGATGGCAGTGCCTGGGGGAGATGTATCAATCATTGGAGAGAGATACAGACCGGGTTTGAAAAATGTCAGTTAGGAGCAGACTGATTGGTATTTGATCTCTCTCCAAGGTTTAGTACATAGCACAGCAGTTAGGGTATGACTGGTTGGCACTTTCTATCTCTTTAAGGTTTGCTACATCTCTCCCATAAAACAATCTGTAACCAAATGAAAATCTCTTTTTTCTTATGGCTGAATTTTTTAAAATTTTTACTTTACCAATTGTCCAGGTTTATGGTTGCGGTTGCTAGGTTGTAGTTGCTAGGTTGTAGTTGCTAGGTTGTGGCTGCTAGGTTGTGGCTGCTAGGTTGTGGTGGCTAGGTTGTGGTTGCTAGGTTGCGGTTGCAGTTGCTAGGTTGTAGTTGCTAGGTTGTGGCTGCTAGGTTGTGGTGGCTAGGTTGTGGCTGCTAGGTTGTGGCGGCTAGGTTGTGGCTGCTAGGTTGTGGCGGCTAGGTTGTGGCGGCTAGGTTGTGGCTGCTAGGTTGTGGTTGCTAGGTTGTGGCAGCTAAGTTGTGGCAGCTAGGTTGTGGTGGCTAGGTTGTGGCTGCTAGGTTGTGGCGGCTAGGTTGTGGTGGCTAGGTTGTGGCTGCTAGGTTGTGGCGGCTAGGTTGTGGCGGCTAGGTTGTGGCGGCTAGGTTGTGGTGGCTAGGTTGTGGCTGCTAGGTTGTGGTTGTTAGGTTGTGGCAGCTAAGTTGTGGCAGCTAGGTTGTGGTGGCTAGGTTGTGGGCATAGAGGGAAAATATCATAGTGTGCCGAGCACAGCCGCCATGCGGGGCAACACGGTACACTAATACAGTGTCCATGTCAACATAGACTCCAAAAAAATATTAGATCAAATATTAAAGATATTATTATTATCCTCATTATCAATATTATTATCATCATTATCAATATTATTATTATAATCCTCATTATCAATATTATTATTATAATCCTCATTATCAATATTATTATTATATAAAAGTTCCTTTTTCCTCGTATTGGTTCAGATATCCATCTGGGCTTTTTCAAATAATACATTATATAACTGTCACTACTGGGGACATGATATGTAACTGGCACTACTGGGGATTTGATATGTAACTGTCACTACTGGGGACATGATATGTAACTGGCACTACTGGGGACATGATATGTAACTGGCACTACTGGGGACATGATATGTAACTGGCACTACTGGGGATATGATATGTAACTGGCACTACTGGGAACATGATATGTAATTGGCACTACTGGGGATATGATATGTAACTGGCACTACTGGGGGCATGATATATAATTGGCACTACTGGGGATATGATATGTAACTGGCACTACTGGGGATTTGATATGTAACTGGCACTACTGGGGACATGATATGTAACTGGCACTACTGGGGATATGATATGTAACTGGCACTACTGGGAACATGATATGTAATTGGCACTACTGGGGATATGATATGTAACTGGCACTACTGGGGACATGATATATAATTGGCACTACTGGGGATAGGATATGTAACTGGCACTACTGGGGACATGATATATAATTGGCACTACTGGGGATATGATATGTAACTGGCCCTTCTGGGGACATGATATGTAACTGGCACTATTGAGGACATGATATGTAACTGGCACTACTGGGGATATTATATGTAACTGGCACTACTGGGGACATGATATGTAACTGGCACTACTGGGGAACATGATATGTAACTGGCACTACTGGGGACATGATATTTAATTGGCACTACTGAGGATATGATATGTAACTGGCACTACTGGGGACATCTGTAACTGGCACTACTGGGCAAATGATATGTAACTGACACTACTGGGAACATGATATGTAATTGCCACTACTGAGGATATGATATGTAACTGGCACTACTGGGCAAATTATATGTAACTGGCACTAAATATGTGCAAGAAATTATTGCTTGGCGTTCAAAGTCAGTGCCTGATATAGTACCCAAACTTTGTTTCATGCACAAATAAAATATATTTGTGTGTATTTCATGTGTTTGTACAACATAAATGCAATATACCTCATTGAAATATAAAAATATTCTGAAATATGGAGCTGTTATCCAAAGTTAACCATTAGTATCAGGGGGCAGAGAACAAGAGATCCACAGCGCCCTATTACACAGTATATAACCCAGGAGACAGTGACTTACAGCTAAATACAATAGAGGACAAGTACATTGCACATAACCATAGCTGCATCAGCAGAGGACACTGACATAAGTATCAGGGGGGCAGAGAACAAGGGATCCACAGTGTCATATTACAGAGTACATAACCCAGGTGACAGTGACTGACAGGTGAATACAGTAGAGGAAAATGACAGGGCACATAACCATAGCTGCATCAGCAGAGGATACTGACATAAGTATCAGGGACAGAGAACAAGGGATCCGCAGAGCCCTATTACAGAGTATATAACCCAGAAGACAGTGACTGAGAGCTGAATACAATAGAGCAGGGGTCCTCAAACTATTTTATTCTGGGACCCCTTCAAACAATAAAACTAATTACAGGACCCAAGCAAGTTACTGCAGAACATCACATGTGTAGGCAGCAGACAGCACATACATGGCAGCTTTTTGGTGGCACAAAATGATATGAGGAGTCTGAAGTAACAGACAATTCAACAGATTCAGACACCATGACTGAGATTAAAAAAGTCATCAGCCTGATGATCAACAACAAGGAGTCGCAACCCCATGCTGAGAAGGTTGGGACCCACTTTGGGGTCAGGACCCACAGTTTGAGAACCGCTGCAATAGAGGACAAGTACAGGGCACATAAGGGATTTGCAGCGCCCCATTACAGAGTATATAACCCAGGAGACAGTGACTGACAGCTGAATACAATAGAGGACAAGTACAAGGCACATAACCATAGCTGCATCAGCAGAGGACACTGACATAAGTATCAGGGGGCAGAGAACAAGGGATCTGCAGTGTCCTATTACAGAGTACATAACCCAGGTGACAGTGACTGACAGGTGATTACAATAGAGGACAAGTACAGGGCACATAACCATAGCTGCATCAGCAGAGGACACTGACATAAGTGTTAGGGGGCAGAGAACAAGGGATCCGCAGCGCCTTATTACAGAGTATATAACCCAGGAGACAGTGACTGACAGCTGAATACAATAGAGGACAAGTACAAGGCACATAACCATAGCTGCATCAGCAGTGGACACTGACATAAGTATCAGGGACAGAGAACAAGGGATCTGCAGTGCCTTATTACAGAGTATATAACCCAGGAGACAGTGACTGACAGCTGAATACAATAGAGGACAAATACAGGGCACATAACCATACAGTAGCTGCATTAGCTGAAGACACTGACATAAGTATCAGGGGGCAGAGAACAAGGGATCCGCAGCGCCTTATTACAGAGTATATAACCCAGGAGACAGTGACTGACAGCTGAATACAATAGAGGACAAGCACAGGGCACATAACCATAGCTGCATCAGCAGGTGGCAATCACATAAGTATCAGGGGGCAGAAACCGCAGGATTTGGTGCCATTGAAGATGGTTTAAGTAGGAGTAGGAGAAGCACATGAGTGAAGAGGGCCCTGCTCGTCAAAGCTTACATTCTAATTGAAGGCATTACATTTATTTTTAACCAGTTTCTTATACAGCGCAGCAGGTTCCGTTGCACTTTACAATAGGAAATTAGGATAAAACAAACTGGTTAGTTAAAGACAGTCAAAATGGTAGGAGGGCCCTGCTTGCAAGCTTACATTCTATAGCACACAATTATATGCTAAAACCAGTAAATAAAATAAAAACAAAACCTGCGCTGCACCCCCTGACACTTTCTAAACCCCAGAAATGATCGGGGTGCTTCCTCTTCTCCAGGACTTGTCGTGTTTGGCAGGAACTCTCGGTGCAGCTGAGACGTTCTATCATTGTGGCGTGTTCTGGGATCTGTAGCCCTGGAGGCGAGTGATCCTGCGCAGGTTGTGTTACCGCATTCTGCTTCCTCGCTGTGCTTCCAGGCCTCTGTTGTTTGCTGAGTGCGGATAAGGGAAGCTTACTCTATGGGTTAGGTATGCTGAATGGGGTTTGTATAACCAATACAACATGTTCGGAGTTTTAGGCAATCATATTTCACTGGAGAACACAATGTCGGAGAAGACAGCCGAGGCTTCGCAGGCGCTGGGGCACTTGGCAGTAATACAGCGCTCAGCCAACCTCCCGCTAGGTGTTTTTAAGTCTGCACCCCTACTGGATGTTTTTGCCATTTTGCTATGGCTTGACAACCCATGCCAAGGGTTCCGACCTGTGGGTTAGGGCTTCCTGGATTATAATGGTTATTATAACTGATGGTCAACCACTTATATCATAGGGTAACACTGGCTATCATGCATTTACGCCAATGCCCAACACCCTGGCCGCCATTTTTGTTCCTGGCAATTCCTTCCTGGTCATGCCATACCTTCTCCTTTGTGGGGCCCTGGGGATGGAGAGCCATGAATTGCTGATGGTGGATGATGACGTGTCCCCGGAGTACACAATAGTGACCAATCCGCTGAAGTTAACAATGATAATAGGCAGGGCAGGTTGGGTCTCAGGGGGCTGGCAGAATGAGGGTAATAGGGGATCTACCATCAAAGGAATACAGCGTCGAAAACAAAGTAGGAGTTGTTGTCTCCGGCCAGCATCGGTTCCTAAGTGTAGGATTTGGGGATTATGTTTTCATACTTTAGCATCCACGTGGCTTGGAACGTACAGTGCCGAGCGCAGTGGTAACAGATCCAAGGGATGCGAGACACTAATCCATATGCTCAGGTGTCGACATAGAAAATCTGAGAAACTCAACATTTTCATATGTCAACGTTTTCCACTTTGGTCTTTTTCTGTCACCTAACTGCTGACCTTTGATAAAGCTGCCATGATAGCAGGGAACGCATCAGGTATAACCTTTGACCTGAGGATTGCTGTTTGGCGACAAGCCTAGGACTTACTTCATCTAAGGAGGTCGCCTTTGTATAAGTAAGGAGAACTTTCTCTGTTAGAGGAACCGCTTATTAACAAGGAAGCTGATTGCTGGATTCCCACAAGGAGCAATGGCACTGCTTTCCATTCCAGGATAACCATCCACTCCATTTGTGGCGACCAGCTTGGTAATTATAAATCACCTCCGGAGACACCCCTTACACCTCCATTGAAAAATTATCAACTAAGGCTATTATATATATATATACCCCAAAACCGACTACAGATTCATGTGGAAAGGAGCACCTCAGTTCCATTCAATTGCCATGCCTTTTTAATATTGTGATTTTATTTTGTGTATGTATTTTATTTATATATTCAGATTAAAACATTGTTCATTTTAATGAAATCGTTCAGCGCTGCTTTTTGTGCTTATGTGGTTTCCACATCAGCATACTATTGAATTCTTTTTTTTTTTTTTTTTTGTGAGGTCTGACTACCCTCTACACAAAGCAGCTGCTATAAGAGGATACAACTCATACTAAGCGCTCAATCTGGTTACTTTGGTTACCTAATTGCTATCTTCTGACCTAGACATGGTCTGCGAGCTGTACTATACCTGGTGGCCTTCAGGTGGTATAAAGGCAAGAGTGCCCCATAATCTGTGCAGCCCTGAGCATGAGCCTCGGGGGCTGACCACTACCAGGGGGCTAACCTCTACCCAGGGGCTGACCTCTACCCGGGGGCTGACCAATACCTGGGGGGCTGACCTCTACCCGGGGGCTGACCTCTACACAAGCGGTGACCTCTACATGGGGCCTGAATTCTACCCGGGGGCTGACCTCTACCTGGGAAGATCGGGAACTTACCCACAGACCCCAGATAGGGAACACGTGACCACGTCAGACCTGGTGACAGGGGGGGAGATCGGGAACTTACCTACCAACTCCAGATAGGGAAAACGTGACTGTGCCAGACCTGGTGATGGGGGGGGGGGGGGGATCAGGAAATCACCTATAGACCCCAGATAGCGAACACGTGACAGGTGTCAGACCTGGTGATGGGGGGAGATCAGGAACTTACCTACAGACCCCAGATAGGGAACACGTGACCACGTCAGACCTGGTGACAGGGGGGGAGATCAGGAACTTACCTACCGACCCCAGATAGGGAACATGTGACTGTGCCAGACCTCGGTAATGGGGGGGGGGGGAGATCGGGAACTTACCTACAGACCCCAGATAGGGAACACGTGACAGGTGTCAGACCTGGTGATGGGGGGGGGGGAGATCAGGAACTTACCTACAGACCCCAGATAGGGAACATGTGACCACGTCAGACCTGGTGACAGTGGGGGGGGAAGATCAGGAACTTACCTACAGACCCCAGATAGGGAACACGTGACCGCACCAGACCTGGTGACGGGGGGGAGATCGGGAACTTACCTACAGACCACAGATAGGGAACACGTGACCGCGCCAGACCTGGTGACGGGGGAAGATCAGGAACTTACCTACAGACCCCAAATAAGGAACACGTCACCGCGCCAGACCGGGGAGCCTCCCTGACACCCACTTGAACCTTGAACTACGAGGCCGCCCCTCAGGGTGACAGAACCGTATCTCATGGGGAACTAAGGGGCTGGAAGACATTACACAGATGAAGGCAAATGCCCCGGTGGCACAAGTGGATGGCTACGGGCTGGCTGAGGGCACAGAATTGCCCCGAAGGTGACCAGTTATACAAGGAACAGAATTTACTCATTGAGGCTTTGTGTTTTATTCCGTGTAATTATCAATTACAGAAAGGGAAGCTTCTAATAATCTAAACCATGAAGACGGCTTGTTTCCTCCAATGGACTGAGACTTCTGTGCTGAATTAATGGTCATATTAATTGGTGGCATGTGACCACTTCAGGGGGAAATGTGGGATTTCTGTCTGCTGGAAACCAGATGTCAGTGACCCGTGTCATGTGCTAATACGGCCCAGGGATAAGTGCAGACACCGGACAAGATGGTCCCGAAGGTTTCGCCTTGTTCCCAGCCTGTCTGACCGGCTGCAATACGAAATCAGGGGCCTTATTCATATAACACAGGGATGATAATACGATCTGCAGCAATGGAGTGTAACCTGAGAAAAGGATAGCGGCGCCTGCTTGGTTGCTATGGGTTACATCTCATTTGTGCTTGTAGCACCGGTTTATGACATGAGCCCCACTGTGAAGCCGACATTAGTTAAATAGGAGCTTTCCATAGGGATAAAAGTAAGCCCTGTTTTTAGGATTCCCCAGGGGACCACACAGTATAAGTTCGGTCATCCGCAGAATGAAATCCTCATTGTCACAATGTTGAAGCACTTAAGGATGTTTTTGAGAATTTTTCAGCTTTTATATTTCTTTAGTAATGGTATTATAAACCTGAGAGGAAATTGGCTCCTTAACCCCCTATCCCTTGCTTTGTACAGCGATTGCAAAGTATTCTTATTATTTCTGCCTTGTTGGCTGCAGACGGTAAAAGCAGAATATATTCAGATGAATCTGGGCTCGTCTGAATAAATGATGTCCCCCGGGAAATCCGGCCAATCAGCAGGGCCTGATCAACCAATAGGCTGAAGCGCTGGGTTCTGGGGGATACAGCGCCGGCACAATAGATGCTGCTGCTGTACCTACTACTGGAAGCTGTGGCGGGGGTTCCCAGGTCTCTGCAGAGTCCATGCCTACTAGCCCTCTAGCGCCTGTCTGGGGAAGGCAGCATGCCCAGCGCTACCTAGAAGCGCGGAGGCTGTGGATGGTTGAGCTCCGTGGATGGCCCCATCGGAAACAGAGAATATGTAACCCCAGGCAAAGAGCAAGTAACCCCTGGCAACGAGCATGTAACGTAGCTGATAGTTGTTTTATATTTAGAATCTGGTTCTGCCTTAAAGCTGATAACCGCTTTGTATATAGCAGTTGGTTCTGCCTTACAGCTGATAGCCATTTTGTATTAGCAACTAGTTCTGCCTTACAGCTGATAGCCACTTTGTACTTAGTTGCTGGTTCTGTCTTACAGCAGATAACCATGTTGTATTTAGCAGCTGGTTCTGCCTTGGCCCCCTTACACTGGTCCAACTTTTTGTCCAACAAGTTGGAACTGATTGACTCGAGATTTATCCTATGTGCAGGAGGATCAATCTCTTGGTTATACACAATGGCACATGATTGTGCATTCGGTCCTACACATCAGGCACATAAGATTTTGTCAGACAAGCAAATCAGATTTTGTCAGATAAATTGACCTAATCCACCTGAATTGGGTCAAATCTGACAAAATCTCACAAGCTGATAGCCACTTTGTATATAGCGGTTGATTCTGCCTTACAGCTGATCGTGGCTTTGTACTTAGCAGCTTTGTATTTAACGGCTGCTTCTGCCTTACAGCTGATACAGAAGCTGCTTTTTTGTATTTAGCGGCTGCTTCTGCCTTACAGCTGATAGCCGCTTTGTATTTAGCAGCTGGTTCTGCCTTACAGTACTACCCTACAGCTCCACAGACACTACTACCCTATCTGATAGCCATGTTGTATTTAGCAGCTGGTTCTGTAATCACCCTTTAGGATTTATTTCATATAAATGCTGCTGGAAGAAACAGGGGAGGCATATCAAGCCTTCTGTAGAGCGGGCAAATAGACAAGTGGGAGAAGTTGCCCCTAGCAATCAACAATCTTCTACCTATAATGTTATAGAATGCACTTGATAAATGCTGATTTGGTTGCTATGGGCCACATCACTTGTCTGCACTTAATCGCTCATGTTGGAGGCAATACTCAGCTGTGTAATCTGAATCTGCAGATTAATATGCGCAGCGTGCACCTAGAAAGGTTTTGTGGCAGCACAGGTGCAACGATCAATAGACACAGACAGGGGTGCGTAAAATGAAGCCGAATATATTGCTAATGACAATTAATGAAAACCAGTATAATAAAGGGGCAGTTTGTACATTTTGCTATTTTACACGAATGGGGTTTCTCTATCTAAGATTCTATATTTGCATCAATGTGCGCTGCCAGCTCTTTCCTATAGACATGGAGGTGTAACTCCAAATCTGTGCATGGCGGGTACCTGCCCACGATCGTTTCCACAGCAACAACATGCAAGTCACGCTCCGCAAATGGGCGCAGCCCAGATCCGCTGAATGCGTGACTTCCGGGGAAAAACTGATTCCCCCCCATGCTTGTCTGGTGCTCATACGTTGTAGCAGCATCGAGTATATATGGCAGACACAATGGGCGGCCCAATTGCCACACCATATTTCTAATTGAATAGACCCCAGTATTATACTAGAACTAGATTATAGGTGATAACCCCCTGTTCTAACCATCGATATCTCCTCACATGCCAACCTCCACCGCTGGAGAAGCTTCCTTGGGGTAATACGTTATCAATGCGGACTGTGTGGGCTTCCTGGGGCAGCGTTCCCCTATGGAACAAGCTGTGTACTTTCCCAGGGCCTCTGGCACAGAGCATGGGGACTGCAGGAACTGGTTATCCACATACAAGACCTAATAAATAGCTGGCAGTCATTTACAAAGATGTTGCCCTTAAACAGGGAATGAAGGCAAAGGGCAGCGCTGGATTTGCTGGTGCCATCAAAGTGTAGCTGGTAATTGAATTAAGTATAAGGGATTCCGAAGTCCATCTTCCTAAAGCCAGAGGCCTGTCACTGACCCGATGTCTATTTATAAAGCGGAGAACAAGGCCCTTGCTCAGTGAACAGCGGAGCGCAGTGCTGGACGGATGGATACGGGAATTATGGCTGTCAGTAATAACAACTGCTCTGGTTACAGAACTCTCCTGTGTTTGCAATAGAAAAGCAAATCTTAGCGGCTCGTTAACTCTTCCCGGTTGGTTAACAAATGAGAGAAACCCGTTGTTTAGGAGATCGGGTCCTTTTTCTTTCTAAGATGTTTGGTTCTGATTCAGATATTTGTTATTTGGATGTATAAGGACGAGAATATACGAGACGCGTACAATCCCGCAGCACACGTACAATCCTGGATCACATGTACAATCCTGCATCACGCGTACAATCCCGCAGCACGTGTACAGTACAATCTCATGCCATTTATTTCCCGAGACAGCTTTTCTTGAATCGCCTGATGACAGGAGCCCCCCAACACTACTACCCTATGTGCTATAGTGCTCAGGGGCCACACAGAAGCCCCCCGACACTACTACCCAATATGCTATAGTGCTCGGAGGCAACACAGAAGCCCCCCCGACACTACTACCCTATGTGCTATAGTGGTCAGGGGCCACCAAGGAGCCCCTGACACTACTACCCTATGTGCTATGGGGCCACATAGAAGCCCCCCGACACTACTACCCAATATGCTATAGTGCTCGGAGGCCACACAGAAGCCCCCCCCGACACAACTACCCTATGTGCTATAGTGGTCAGGGGCCACCAAGGAGCCCCTGACACTACTACCCTATGTGCTATGGGGCCACATAGAAGCCCCCCGACACTACTACCCTGTGTGCTATAGAGCTTGGAGGCCACACAGTAGCCACCCCGCCACTACTACCCTATGTGCTATAGAGGTCAGGGGCCACCAAGGAGCCCCCTGACACTACTATCCTATGTGCTACGGTGCCACACAGGAGCCCCCTGACACTACTACCCTATGTGCTATAGTGGTCAGGGGCCACACAGGAGCCCCCAACACTACTATTCTATGTGCTGCAGTGCTCTGGGGCCACACTGAAGCCCCCCGACACTACTACCCTATGTGCTGCAGTGCTCAGGGGCCACCCAGGAGCCCCCCAACACTACTACCCTATGTGCTTCGGTGCTCTGGGGCCACACAAAAGCCCCCCGAAACTACTACCCTATGTGCTTAAGTGCTTAGGGGCCACCCAGGAGCCCTCCAACACTAGTACAGGACTCGCTTCTGACTGCTGGTTATATCCCCATTATGTCCCCATGGAGTGTGACGTATCAAGCCTTGGAAAGTGTTATTTATTTATTAACCGTTTTTTATATAGCGCAGCATGTTCCTTAGCGCTTTACAATAGGAATGTGGAGAAGTTGACGAGAGCAACTACTTACCTCCAGGCCGTACCACCACTTACCTCCTGGCCGTCATTTTACAGAGTACTCCTGATAAATAACAGAACCTGATGGATGCTTTCAGCAACCCACTACATATTTCCGCAAGACTTGATTCTTCTCCCCCATTTAGTTCTACACTGACCACCTTACCAATATCTGGCGGACTGCAGTGGCGGCCATTGCTCATGAATTTCCATAGTCTGGGCCTTCAATTAGGGGCGGGATGTACTAACCTGAAAACATGTCTGTCAGGATTTGAGGATGGGTTAGAGGCCCCGTTGTGACGGTAGTGGCCAGTGGCAGACACTAGATATCAGGACCGAAGGACTTTGAGATTATTACTGCTTGCAAAGCATTACTTACTGAATTCGGGGAAGCTGGAATATCTCTATACAGTCTCTGTCTCTGGATGGGAGCAACAAAGAATGTCTCTTGGCAAAACAACTGAATAATGCCTCCTTGGCATTGGAAGGATCCAAGAAAGTATAGGAGATGCTCAGGTAGACCAGGTAGTGCTGGTAACACTAGGCAGGAAAATTCCTAACAGAAGGTGGAGATTACTGGACCAGGACAGGAACCAGAGATGACTGGATCCGACAGTGTTGTAGAGCAGACCAGAGGCTATCCAAGAACTAGACCAGAATCGGTGAACTGCAGAGTACTGTAGAGCATACTGGAGAATGACCAGGAACTGGACCAGAGTTGAAGGACTGCAGTGTAGCTACCGTACATACCCATAAAGGGTTCCGGGTATCTGAATGTAGCAGCAACATTGCTGAAGGCAACTCTTGAGTTTGAGAGCAGGATATTTATCCCCCCTAATTATTTTATCTTTGTTGTATAGGAACTGACTACTCCTTTTAAGCAGCTGCTTTGAGGTAGCAGCACCTGCTGAGCGCTCTATAATGAACTTTGTTAATTTCCTTTTTTCCATATTTACCCTCCTGCCTTGCATGGATTGGCAGACTAACTGTAGTCTCAGGAGTGGAAGTAGAGGATTACAGTGAGAGTTCTGAGTGCCAGTGATCCATTGTAGTCCCTTGTAGTCCTGGGAGAGGTCTACTATTGGTGACCCATACCATACCCAAGGTCCTGTAGAACACCGATCATTCTCCATGCGCTCATATAGGCCCTGAAGACTCATCCCCCAGCGCATACACAGAGCACCAACACTGTCACGGCTAAAGGGCTGGATGGAGTCGTGCGGTGCACAGGAACCGGAGACGGACCAGGAGGAGTAGGATTGAAACGTGCAGGTTTAATAACTGATTTCATAAATGATAAACTTCACTCAAATACTTCTTTAAGTGACAGTTGGAATAAATTAAATAGAGTCCAGCACAATACTAATAACGGGCAGGGAAATCTGGAAACGTATACTTGGTGAGCCAGAGTACATAGATGAGGATCCGGAAGGAGGTTGATTTGATGACAGAAGAAATGGATCCGGATGACTGAAAGATGATGGAATGAATGAGTTGTATGAAGGAGGACAGCGGAAAGCTGTGCAGGGTAATTCTGGGACACAAGCAGGAACAAGCACTAGGTAGGACTTGCAGCATTGGTGTCAGGAGAAAACTTCCTTGTAGCAAGATGCAGGGAGCAAGACACCAGAGTCAGGAGAGAAAGAGCCAGGATCCGGGAATCAGCTAGGAGTTGTGAATGACTCCAAAGACTCATTGCACTGACACTGAACAGCCTAGGCAGATCCCCTATATCCCCAGGGGATGGCTGCCATTGGCTGTCAGCACAGGATGAGGAGGGAACCTCCACTCTGGGCCAATCTGTCTCCTGCCCTCAACCAAGATGGCGACGCCGGCCTCCCGGCACCACTACTGCTGCCATCCCTACCCAGAGCTGCCGCTACCCGCACACCGCAGACCGGAGCCTGCACACGCTAGCCGGCGGCGGGCGCGGACGGGTGAGTACTGTACCCGCCGCGCTCCGTCGCGGCTACGTGTGACAGTACCCCCCCTTTTCAGGGTGACCCCAGGGCGCCTATGGGCCTTGTGCGGATTTCTCTGGAGAAATTGCTTTACCAGTTTTGGAGCGTGCAAATCAATGGAATCCACCCAAGAGTTCTCTTCGGGACCAAACCCAACCCATTCCACCAGATACTGGGTACGAGAATTGCGGCAACGAGAGTCTATAATGCGTCTTACCTCGAATTCAGACCCGCTTTCGGAGTTAATCTTGGGCGGTTTGGGAATCTTCTTTTGATAAGAGTTCAACCTTAAAGGCTTGAGGAGGGACACATGGAAGGAATTCGAAATCCTTAGGGAAGGAGGAAGTTGAAGTCTATAAGCGACAGGATTAATGACTTGGATGATAGGGTATGGCCCAATGAACCGGGGAGCCAGCTTCATAGAGGGCAGACGGAGGCGTATATGGCGGGTAGACAGCCATACCCGGTCTCCGACTTTCAATCTGGGCGCTGCCCTTCTTTTCCTGTCTGCCATCCTCTTGTATCGGGCGGAAGATTTAAGAAGAGCGGTGTGGACATCCGACCAGATTTTAGCAAAGCGTTGTAAAGAAGTGGTTGCTGCAGGAACTTCGGAAGAGGATAATTCTGAGAAATCCGGAGATCGTGGATGTTTGCCGAATACTGTAAAGAAGGGGGTGGTTCCGGAGGAAGAGTGATAGGAGTTGTTATGCATATATTCTGCCCACGGGAGAAGATCCACCCAGTCATCTTGGGACGACGAGACAAACAGTCGGATAAAGGCCTCCAAGTCTTGATTCACCCGTTCTGTCTGGCCATTGGTCTGGGGATGAAAGGCAGTGGAAAACTTGAGTTTGACCTGTACCGCGGCACAGAGAGCTCTCCAGAACTTTGCAACGAACTGTACTCCGCGGTCGGATACAATCTCTTTGGGCAGTCCGTGAAGTTTAAAAATGGTTGAGATAAATAGCTGAGCCAGTACTGGAGCAGAGGGGAGACCTTTTAGTGGGAAAAAATGGACCATTTTCGAGAATCGGTCGACCACTACCCAGATTGCGGTATGACCTTTTGAGGGAGGTAGTTCGCAAATGAAGTCCATTGACAGATGGGTCCATGGTTCTGTGGGAATGGTTAGAGGGCGGAGAGGACCAGCGGGAGTTGTTCTGGGCACCTTATGCTGAGCACATCTTACACAAGAAGCGACGAAGTTGGTTACGTCGTGGCGGATGGTTGGCCACCAATAAGAACGTGACAGGAACATCAAGGTCTTTTGTGCTCCTGCGTGCCCTGCGAAGCGGGAAGAATGTGCCCATGACAATATTTTCTTGCGGAGTTCGGGGGGAACGAACGTTTTACCTGGAGGAGGAGATGGCTGTATGGTTACTTGGGCGAAGACCAGCGGATCGAGGATTGGACGAGGAGGTGTCTCTAGGTCAGAGGTCGTCTCAAAGGAGCGGGATAGAGCGTCTGCCTTAGTATTCGTGGTTCCAGGTCGGAATTTAATTTGGAAGTCAAAGCGTTCAAAAAACATGGCCCAACGGGCTTGGCGGGCAGTAAGGCACTGAGCCTGTTTAAGAAAGGACAGATTTTTGTGGTCTGAATACACGGTGATCTTATGCCGTGCCCCCTCCAGAAGGTATCGCCACTCCTCTAACGCAGTTTTGACTGCAAGCAACTCCTGTTCCCCGATGGGGTAATTCTTCTCTGCCGGGAGGAATTTTTTGGAGAGGAAGGCACAAGGGTGTAATTCTTGATCCTCACCTTTTTGTGACAAGATGGCCCCGATCCCTTCCGAGGATGCGTCCACCTCGAGAATGAAGGGCCTGTCGAGGTCTGGTTGGAGGAGGATTGGTGCCGTTATGAATGCTCTCTTTAACTGCTGGAAGGCAGAGGATGCTTCTGGCGACCATCGGCTTGGATCAGCTCCCTTGCAAGTGAGAGCAGTGAGGGGAGCAGCGATAGTAGAGAAGTTCCGGATAAATCGCCGGTAATAGTTTGAGAACCCTAGGAATCTCTGAATTCCTTTGAGTGTTGTGGGGGCTGCCCAGTCTTGGATGGCTCTCACCTTCTCTGGGTCCATTTCTATCCCAGTGGCGGAGAGAATGTGACCCAAGAATGGAATGGACGTGACCTCAAAAACGCACTTCTCCAACTTGCAGAACAGTTGATTTTGGCGAAGACGTCGTAGGACTTCGGACACTGTCTGTCTGTGAAGTTGAAGATTTGGAGAGAAGATGAGTATATCGTCTAGATAGACTACGATGGAGTGGTACAGCAAGTCCCGAAAGATATCATTTACAAACTGTTGGAAGACGGCGGGGGCGTTACAAAGGCCGAAGGGCATCACCAGGTATTCATAGTGGCCGTCGCGCGTGTTAAAAGCCGTCTTCCACTCGTCACCTGGACGGATCCGGATCAAATTGTAGGCCCCTCGCAGGTCCAATTTAGTAAAGATTGCTGCCCCTCTGATCTTGTCGAATAGTTCTGCGATAAGGGGTAAGGGATAGCGGTTTTTAATGGTGATGTCGTTCAGGCCCCTATAGTCGATACATGGCCGAAGACCGCCATCCTTCTTTTTCACAAAGAAAAACCCGGCCCCGGCCGGAGAAGTAGATGGTCGAATGAACCCTTTGTTTAAGTTCTCTTGAATGTATGAGGACATGGCCTCAGTCTCAGGTAGCGACAGGGGATAGATGCGGCCACGAGGAGGGAATTTCCCGGCCACCAGCTCTATCGGGCAGTCCCAAGGACGGTGAGGAGGCAGGGTGTCGGCACCACCTTTACTGAATACATCTGTAAATGAACGATATGGTGCGGGTATCGACAAGGGTGGAGCTGAAGAGGATGAAGGATAGTTACCCTCACGTTGTGGATGGGTCTGGTAGACCGGAAGGATCTGAGGAATGCAAGTAGACTGGCAATCTGTTCCCCAGGCCTTGACCTCCATATTGGTCCAATCGATGTGTGGGTTATGTTTGGAGAGCCAGGGAAGGCCCAGGACCATTTGGTGTGAGGACTGTGGAAGAATGAAGAATTCGAGGGTCTCTTGATGTAGAGCTCCTATGAGCAGTGTCACCGGGGTGGTCTGATGGGTGATTTGTCCACTACGAATTCGACTCCCATCCACTGCAGTGAGGACCAGCGAGTGATCCAGGGGTTGCACAGGCAGGGCATGTTGGGTGACAAAAGAAGAAGAAAGGAAGTTTCCCGCTGCTCCAGAGTCCAATAGGGCCTGAACTCTTTTTCTCCCTTGGGGACACACAAGGGTAACCGGAATGGTGGAATCAGAAGAAGAGGGAGATGGAAGCAAGACTCCTAATCGGACCTCCCTCGGGGAGATTAGGAGCGGTCGTTTCCCGGCCGCAGCGGGCAGGAAGCCAATAAGTGAGCTGAGGAGCCACAGTACATGCATAGATTCTCTCGCCGTCTTCGGGACTTCTCTTCGAGAGAGAGACGGGAGCGGTTGATTTGCATGGGCTCATCTGTTGACACCGCAGGAGGCGGGGTTGGTTTGGAGGCTGGTGCGACATTGGAAGGAAATCGAGGGCGAAGGCGATCAGAGCGATTCCTCTCAAGTTGGCGTTCTTGGAGTCGCAGATCGACTTTGTTACATAATGAAATGAGTTCAGCCAGGGTGGAAGGAGAATCGCGAGTTGCTAACTCGTCCTTGATGCGCCCGGCTAGGCCGTTCCAGAAGGCAGAAACGAGAGCCTCTTCGTTCCATCTGAGTTCGGAAGCCAGGGTTTGAAATTGTACGACATATTGTCCCACTGGGCGACTGCCCTGACGAATCCTTAGGATCTCTGTGGCTGCGGAGGACACTCTGCCAGGCTCGTCGAAGATGCGACGGAAGGAGGCCACAAACTCTTCATAGTTATTGAGGATGGGATCCGCACGCTCCCAAAGGGGGGACACCCACTCCAGGGCTGGACCCGCCAGTAGGGACACGATGTAAGCCACCTGAGTCTTGGGAGAGGGGAAATTGGAAGGCTGGAGGGTAAAATGGACGTCACATTGATTCAGGAATCCTCGACACCCCCTCGGGGACCCGTCATATTTACTGGGGGTTGACAGGTGTAGATGGTGAGGAGCAGCTGGCCCAGGGGGAGCAGCAGAGGCCGAAGCTCCGGAGGTTGGTGCTGCTGAAACTGAGGGAGCCACCTGAGGTGATGACAAGGTCTGGAGAAATTGAGCCACTTGACGCTGGGTAGTCTCTACTTGTTCCAATCGAGCCATGATGCCTTGAAGAACATCCGTCATGGAGGCCTGTGCTTCACCCGATTCCATCAGGTCAGTGCAAACTGTCACGGCTAAAGGGCTGGATGGAGTCGTGCGGTGCACAGGAACCGGAGACGGACCAGGAGGAGTAGGATTGAAACGTGCAGGTTTAATAACTGATTTCATAAATGATAAACTTCACTCAAATACTTCTTTAAGTGACAGTTGGAATAAATTAAATAGAGTCCAGCACAATACTAATAACGGGCAGGGAAATCTGGAAACGTATACTTGGTGAGCCAGAGTACATAGATGAGGATCCGGAAGGAGGTTGATTTGATGACAGAAGAAATGGATCCGGATGACTGAAAGATGATGGAATGAATGAGTTGTATGAAGGAGGACAGCGGAAAGCTGTGCAGGGTAATTCTGGGACACAAGCAGGAACAAGCACTAGGTAGGACTTGCAGCATTGGTGTCAGGAGAAAACTTCCTTGTAGCAAGATGCAGGGAGCAAGACACCAGAGTCAGGAGAGAAAGAGCCAGGATCCGGGAATCAGCTAGGAGTTGTGAATGACTCCAAAGACTCATTGCACTGACACTGAACAGCCTAGGCAGATCCCCTATATCCCCAGGGGATGGCTGCCATTGGCT
The DNA here is from genome assembly GCF_055691185.1 of Crinia signifera. NCBI lineage: Eukaryota > Metazoa > Chordata > Amphibia > Anura > Myobatrachidae > Crinia > Crinia signifera. The sequence continues at coordinate 94,699,729 of NC_139227.1, forward strand.
GTCAGCACAGGATGAGGAGGGAACCTCCACTCTGGGCCAATCTGTCTCCTGCCCTCAACCAAGATGGCGACGCCGGCCTCCCGGCACCACTACTGCTGCCATCCCTACCCAGAGCTGCCGCTACCCGCACACCGCAGACCGGAGCCTGCACACGCTAGCCGGCGGCGGGCGCGGACGGGTGAGTACTGTACCCGCCGCGCTCCGTAGCGGCTACGTGTGACAAACACCATCTTATGACACAATGATAAGCATCTGTATTGTGTGTAGAACATCACTGTGGCGATGCTGGGTGTAATTATAGCAGTGGGCTCAGTATAAGTGACGGGGCTATAGTCCTCAGAATTGTTCCGCTCCGTCCTCACTCTGCCACATCTACTGATAAATTCCGTGGAGAGGTAGACTGGTCATAGGTCCTGCAGGGAAGGACCACGCTGGGCCGTCGTAGGCCATGTTTGCTGACATGTGGCCCCACTCACCACAGACAGCCTGCTGCCTGCATTACACTGCATTGTACCCATTCATTCTACTATTCCACGTCTGCAGTACAGTACAGATGGAGCCGGCTTTATCTTTGGCCGGCGCTCGCCAGATCCCTTGCACTGGCGAGCGCCGGCGATAGAGACTGGGACGCGCGTGCGTCTCACGCGCGTCGCAGTATCACGGCCGCTGGGCAGCATCTCCCTGCCCGTCTCCGCTTCAGGGAGACGCTGCCCAGTTCGGGGGGGGGGGGGTGTCGGGGCGGCCAGGGGGACCAGCGGGGGGGACCGACGGCAGGCTCCGTTTGCCCAGGGACGCGTGAGCGTCTTGTGCGCCCGCGCCCCTGGCGGTAGCCGGCCGCTGGCGGGGCTGGCGTTAGAATCGCCAGCCCCTGCAAAGTTAAAGCCGGCTCCATCTGTGCCTCTGCCCTCCAGTGAGGGCGCTATAGCCAAGCAGCCTGTTTTACTCCTGGTGGTAATAAGAGGGGGACATAGAACACTCAGAGCATATGCACATATACCCTACATTTTATTTTTGATACTTTATGTAAAAACTAAGAATATTGTTCACATTTTCCAGCAAAAAGTATTCTTTGTTCTTTTGAAATAATATTAATATTAATAAAATAAGAACTTCTAAAGCGGACTCTAAACAGGGGTTTGGCTCCGACTGAAAAAATTGTTCCAAAATGGAACTTAATAACATCGGGAAAATTTCATAAACCAAATTGTTAGATCTTAGTCAGCGACTCAGGAAAACAAAAACGATTTGTATCCTTAGCGTATGGGAAATTCATGCTTATTAGATCCCCAAATACAGCCAGAATGGCGCTCATATATCTAACGCTGCAACTGGTTCAGAGATGGACGCAAACCTGATATTCTTACCGTTGAACGATTATAGGTACAAGCGTGCAACGTGCACTGCATGTGTGCACCATGTATTGTCACTTATGTGGGGTACCGCAGTGAGCTGACCACATAGAGGCGCATTGCAGACATTGTGTGAGTGGGGTCCTGTATACAGACACTTTGGATGAAAAGCCTTGAAAGGTAATAAAATAGAGAGTGATAAACCTCCAACCAATCAGCTCCTACCTTTCATTTTATAAATGCACCATGTGACATGTCAGGCATGAGCTGAGTGGCTGATTGTTTATCACTCTCCATTCTGTCAGTTTCGGCAGCCATACTTAGTGACCCAGGAGTTACAGAACTCCGCACTAGTGTCAGACTGCGGCAGACTGTCATGTGGTAACTACACGCTGACACACATGTACACACATGTCATACATAACACACAGAATAGTCCAGTAACCGTATATAATTAATCATCATTAGTACAAACTCTGGATTTTCGATAGTTATAGTGGCTCAGGGTATAAGGGCGTGGTGGAATCTCCGTGGCACCCTGTAACACCTCTGTGCTCCTTGCCCTGGTTCTCATTGCTGCCAATGTTGATTAAAACTCCGGGGAACGGGAGACTGGAGACCTTTGTGTTACTACAATAAACAATATGTTTACTAATAACCAACCACTGTCCTCATGATTCCGGCAGGAAGGGTGAAGGGAATTTTGGGGAACAAAAAAAATACATTTTGTTAAGTCTGACATGACAGCAGTGGCAGAACTACACTAGTGAGACCTGAAGCATGAACTCTTATTGGGGCTCCTCCGCTACCAGCAATAATAGGGCAACATCCATGAAGATCCGTAAGTCTCCCTCTCACAGAACGACCCCCCCTCCTTCCAAAGATGGGCCAACTCAGCCTCCATGTCCTGGACTGCTTCCTACCTGTCATTGCTCCCAGCCTCCTTTCTAGGACGGGCCCTCTCAGCCTCCATGTCCCGGGCTCCTTCTCACCTGTCATTGCTTCTAGCCTCCTTCCTGGGGGATGGCCCTCTCAGCCTCCATGTCCTGGGCTTCTTCTCCCCTGTCATTGCTCCCAGCTTCCTTCCTAGGACGGGCCCTCTCAACCTCCATGTCCTGACTCCGTCTCACCTGTCATTGCGCCCAGCCTCCTTCCTAGGACGGGCCCTCTCAGCCTCCATGTCCTGACTCTGTATCACCTGTCATTACTCCCGGCCTCCATCCTAGGACGTGCCCTCTCAGCCTCCATGTCCTGACTCTGTATCACCTGTCATTACTCCCGGCCTCCATCCTAGGACGTGCCCTCTCAGCCTCCATGTCCCAGGCTCCTTCTCACCTGTCATTGCTCCTGGCCTCCTTCCTAGGACAGGCCCTCTCAGCCTCCATGTCCTGACTCTGTCGCACCTGTCATTGCGCCCAGCCTCCTTCCTAAGACAGGCCCTCTCAGCCTCCATGTCCCGGGCTCCTTCTCACCTGTCATTGCTCCCAGCCTCCTTCCTAGGACGGGCCCTCTCAGCCTCCATATCCCGGGCTCCTTCTCACCAGTCACTGCTCCCAGCCTCCTTCCTAGGAAACTTGACAATTTGTAAACTATCCCTGTGCACCTGCCAAGTGGTCTGGAAATTGTGATAGTTATTTTCAGCCCCATTAAGCAGGGGTACTACGGGGTATCGACTCCTAAGAGAGTCAAAATGGGTAAAATGTTCTACCCAGCAAATCTTTGCCTGGCGTGACACCAGTCACATCAGCTAGCAGAAACCTAGGGTTAGGTGCAGTTGTGGGGAGTATGGAGTAGATTGTGTTATAAATAATGAAAGGAAAGCATATGAGGTATGAGGGCCCTGCTCACAAGAATATGCATTCAAAAAGGGAGGAGCAGGGAGACATAGCTGGGGTAGACATGGGCATCATATGAGGTTTATTCCCCTTTTCCAACTCTCCGTACACCAAAGGAGCACTTCTAAGTTGCGGAGTTGCCTTCACGATCAAGGGGTATCCATAAATCTCACCCAGACGTACAGGCGCAATCCCGAGATGTCATCCAGGCACATTGATCTTCGGCGTGTCACGGAATCGCTGCACTCCCCTCTCCGGAAGGGAACAGGTTAACACCATTGGTTCTGGTCGCGTCCTGACACTGGCTTCTCATGCAAACTCTCTCCACATTTCCACAGGACAATAGCAGCTTTGTTGCCGGTAATGATGTTAATTGGCTCAAACAGAGGATCCCGGCTGCTCTTTAAGAAGCCGCTAATTTAATAGGTGAAACGTCAGGCCAAAACCCAGCGCCGACATCTTTCTTCCTTCATTCTGCAGCAGAATAATCCGGTTTTATGGGTCGCGTCTCTTGCAGGGAAACATTTGTTTTGCGTCGGAGAGAATTAAATACGGGAAGTGAAAATATCAGAAGGGTCCGACGCAAAGAGAAGAATAAAGGGTGTGGTTCATTAGGCCGAGAACGTCTATGTCGGCAATGTCAATACCAAAAGGTCGACAGTGACAAAATTTCAATACAGGCAAACATTCTACTCATTTTTGTGTTAGCGTCGACACCTGAGCAAGAGAACCCAGAATTATTGTCCTGCGTACCCACGCTTTCCATCAGGATTCCAGAAATAAAGGGCCTGATGCAGATGCTCTACATCAGATGTCTTCTTATGTGAGATTGTTGGCAGTGCCCCCACGCCGCAACATGAACTGGGGATGAAGCGGGGTGGCACTGCCAGAATTCTTGGAGTGACGAGGTCCATGTGCGCATCTCCCTCCCCAGCCCAAAAAATTTCTGGTTCCTCCCCAACATTAATAAATAAAAAATGTTCATGCTTGTTGCCAAGGGTTACAAGCTTATTTCCAGGGGTTTCTTGCTCGTTGCCATGGTGTTTCCTACTCATTCATAGGGGGAGGGACCCTAGATTGTACACTCTGAACACAAAATGAGGTGCAACCTACTGAGACTTGTAGTGCAGCAAGCAGAAGGAGGAGAGTGCAGATGCACACTCTAAGGGCCTTATTCTGGTTGACTCGCAAAGCTTTGCGAGTCATTGAAACGCCGCCTGCAGACCACGCAGGGCTAGGTGTAAACAGGACGACGAACCAGCAGTTTATGTAATGTAATGTGGAGGACACTATAATGTTACATAGTTTCTGCACTATGGGCCAAATGTAATATGGTGTGAGAATCAGAAAGTAAGAGATTTTGGGAGAGTTTTCCCATTTTTTAAAGCGGCAATCATTTACACTGAACCAAACAGGTTGATGTTGCCATGTAAATGATTGGCGCATTAAAAAAATGGGAAAACTCTCCGAAATCTCTCACTTTCTGATTCTCGCACCCTACTACATTTGGCCCCATCTTCCTATTAGCATGTGTTATTTTTATGGGATTCCCTAGTGTTCTGTAGTACTGTACATAAGAGACTGAACATATAATAAAATATCATTAGTACGCAAGACAAGTATACACGATTATATAATTACAAACCACAAGTCCCATAAATCGGTATAGGAGACAACAGGAGAGAGTTCCCTGTTACCATGAGCTTACATTCTAGAGGGTATGTGGGTGCATACACAAACAGGGATGGGAATTGGTCATTTGGACATTACTCTATGGGGGGAATTTAATAGGATGAGAGATTCAGAAAGTGAGAGATTTGGTAAGAAATCTCCAGTTTTTTTAAAGCTCCAATCACTTAAGCTGGGTACACATATGTACAATCGTCGGGCCGTTCTTCCGTTCTGCGGACGAACGGCCGTTCGATTGTATATATATGTACGCAGTCCCGATCCCTTCGTTGCGATCGATAAACGGCCAAAAACGCTCTTGGCCGTCCACGGTCGGTCGGTCGAAGGTTCTTTGCTGCTTAATATTCTTCCGACAGGACGGCTCCATATCGAAAGAAAAGTGACATGTGTACGCACGTTCGATCGATATGCAGCCCGTTCCTGCGATCATTCCTCCCAAAAGCAGCACGCCCATGTGGGTGTTGACTAGCTGCGTCATCCCTCCATCAGCACAGCATGTAAACAACAGGAAGTCTTCTCCCCCGTACTTTCCGCGCCATGCTGTTAAAGAATATTCGTTGTGTGTGCATTCCTTTTGAAATAAATAATCGTTGTGTGTGCATTCCTGACAGATATAGTTAGTATATAGCCAGATCGGGAGAGTGTGTACGGTGGTACAATCTTTTTCTTGCGATTGTTTGGACGGGAGTACATCGGACGTCGCAAGTAAAATTGTACATATGTGTACGCGCAGATCGGTCGTATGCTTTGGACGGTCGAACGTGTATTCGGTCGATCGAACGGTCGCAAGAAAAATGAAATTGTACATATGTGTACCCAGCTTTACACTGCAAAACTAGTTTGATTGGTTTAAAAAAACTGGAGATTTCTTTCCAAATCTCTAATTTTCTGAATCTCTCATCCTATTAAATTTCACCCTATGTATTAATGACTCTGCTTAAACTTAAATACGCTTTGCCTTTACACAGTATTTACTGCTAGTGAGATTATGAATAACACTATCTTTTCCTGCAATTACCATTCATGGGACAGAGAATCCGAAATGATTTACAGAGTCCGAGAGCTATTCATCTATTGCTGTGTACACACGGGGTAATATGATTGCTGGGGATATATTGCTAGCAATATATCCCCAGCAATCATATTGCTCAGTGTCTCCTTTTCATCAGCGATGAAAAGGAGACACTGCTACGGGGCGGAGGGGGAGCGCAGCAGCAGCAGACGCTGCTGCTGTCACTTTGATGGGAGGAGGGAGGGAGCAGCGTCACGGGGCTGGAGAGATCAACGCTGATCTCCCCGGCGCTGACCTCCCGGCACAGCGATCGCCGGGGAAAGCCGCTGGTCGCAGGAACATGCTCCTGCGACCAGCGACCATTAGGCAGTGCACACGGGAGCACGCAGCTGGCGATTTACCATATTGCCAGCGATTTTACATGAAATTGCACCCGTGTGTACTCACCTTAAATGTCGCTTGGAGATATACGGGGCATATAACATGCAGAGGCCACTAACTGTCACCCAGGAACCCTTCGTGCCCACAGCGCCCATCCTCACCATATCTCCTGTCCCAACTCTTTTAAGTTTGTTCCGTCACAGAGGAAAAAATTGAAAGGGATTTCAAAGACATGTAATTCAATAAACACAAGAGGAACAGAGGGTTTCTTAATGACAGATCCATAAATTGGGCTCACATGAATCTTGTTGTGTGGGACGCGAGGTCACTGATTATGTTTATCTTAGGAAATCAGAAGCTGGGTGGGGAGGGGTCGGGGAGACTTCACTAACGACTTTCATTTACTTAGATGGTGCTCAAATTCTACTGATACCCAGGAGCCCTAATAATATTATTTTACAAAGTTGCTTCTTTGGGACAACAATGTACAAACATTGTAATTACACAATTCAATGTATAAATTATGGGGGTGTCCCTTTAAATGGTTAACTTTTTAATGTTAAAATGTCAGTTCTCACAGCTTTTCTTTTACATTCGGCTATTGATAATAAGAGGATTCGCAATAGTTACTATTCCAGATGGGAAAAAAAAGGTATAGAAACATAGGTGATTATTCTGGTTCATTCCTTCTGGCCAATTCCTTCTTAAATGGACAAAACCATGTGCACTGCAGGGGGGCAGATGTAAAATGTGAAGTGTGTTAGATTTGAGGGAGTTATTTTGTTTCTGTGCAGGGAAATACTGACTTTAATGCTTTATTTTTACACTGCAATATAGATCTCACTTTGAAGTAAAACCCCACCCAAATCTAACTCTCTCTGCTCTAGTAACATCTACCCCATCTGCAATGGACATGGTTTTGTCCATTTGAGAAGGAATTTGCCAGAAGGAGTGAACCAGAATAACCTCTATAGAAACATAGAATTTGGGGGCAAATTAGAACCACTTGGCCCATCTAGTCTGCCCCATTTTTAAACGTTACCTCAAACCATATTTGAACCTTAAGCAGCCCATACACGGCCCGGTGCCGGGCTGTGCGTTCCTTGCTTTGAGGTGCGCACTCCCGCGGCACCTCATCGCACAGTACAAAAAGTATGTGCTTGCACATACTTTTTGTACTTAGGTTTCATCACATTGCATGCACAACGGATGCACATGCAATGCAATGCAATCCGTGCTAGTACAGCACGGAAAGCACGCTCACAAAGCAGCGTGCATGGGCAGCTTTATTTCTTTGTAAGGATATAAATATGCTTATCCCAAGCATGTTTATATTGTTCTACTGTATTTGCCTCTACCACCTCTGATGGGTACCACTTATCCACTACCCTTTCTGTGAAGTAATTCTTCCTCAAATTTCCTGAATCTTCCTCCCTCTAGTGTCAGTGCATGTCCTTGTGTTCTGCTGCTCCGCTCCCTGTGAAGAATGTCTCCCACCTGTACAAGCCCTTGATATATTTGAAAGTTTCTATCATGTCCCCCTTTTCCCTTCTCTGCTCTAAATTATACATTTTAAGATATTTTATTATTTCCGGGTAAGTTTTGTATTGTAGGCCATGCACAATTTTAGTTGCCCTTCTTTGTATAGTCTCTAATATATTTATATCCTTTTGGAGATATTTATTATTTATTAACAGTTTCTTATATAGCGCATACATATTACGCAGCGCTTTACAGAGAGTATTTACATCAGTCCTTGCCCCAGTGGAGCTTACAATCTATATTCCCTACCACATGTACACGCACACACAGACATTCTAGGGTTAATTTTGTTGAAAGCAAATTAACCTACCAGTATATTTTTGGATTGTGGGAGGAAACCGGAGTACCTGGAGTAAACCCACGCAAGTATGGGGAGAATATACAAACTCTGCACAGTTAGAGCCATGGTGGGAATCGAACCCATGACCTCAGCACTGTGAGGCAGAAATGCTAACCATTACATCATATGTCCTCCAGAACTGAACACAGTTCTCTAGATGAGGCTGCACCAGTGACCTATACAGAACTGAACACAATACTCTAGATGAGGTCGTACCAATGACCTATACAGTGGCATTATTACTTCTTTCTTTCTACTGCTGATACCTCTCCCTATGCAACCAAGCATCTGACTTGCCTTCTTCATTGCTTTGTTACATTGCCTACCTGCTTTTAAGTCCCCTGAAATAGTGACACCTAGATCCCTCTCTTCCTCAGTAGTTTCCATTATAGTGCCATTTATACTATATTTAGTCTTTGGATTTCTGAGACCCAAGTGCATGATTTTCCATTTTTTGGCATTAAACTGTAGTTGCCATGCTCTTGACCATTCATCTGATCTACCTTGATCATCAATCATTTGTTTTACCCCTCCTGGTGTGTCTACCCTGTTACATACCTTTGTGTCATCTGCAAAAAGGCACATTGTACCCTCAATTCTATATGCAATATCACCAATAAAGATATTAAAAAGCACCGGTCCAAGTACAGAGCTATGCAAAGCCGTCCTCAAAGCCGCTTATCTGTAATACCAGCAGATGAGCGGCTTTCCCGGCGATGATGCGGGAGCACGCAGCAGCGCTCATCGACGGGGCATACACACTGGGCGACTTTGAGCTGAAAGCCGCTCAACCCTGCTATTTTGAGTGTCTTTCAGCTCAAAGTCGCCCAGTGTGTATGAGCCTTTTCTGTAATCCAGCTGGGCAGCCATATTGCTACATGTGATTCCCAATTTCTCTATCTACTGTATATCCATGGAGCATTAACAGCCAAGCTAACACCTATATCCGTCAGACCAGCCTCAGATTCTGCTAGAGGATTACAATAGCCCCCACTGTATAACAGGTGCACAGTGCTGTACGATACTGTACACTTCCTGTCTGCCACTGTCAGCTCTGATCCTTTGTGAATGAATAAATATGGAATTTGCAAACGTTCCCATTTCTTCATCTTCACCACCGGTGGCCATTACATTATTTAATAGGAACGCTGGAATTAGGATGTTTGGTTAGTTGGAGCACACGGGGTTAATCTGAGCAGCCAAGTCTTTCGGGTCACCTCCGAGTTCCTCCTCACGGTGGCTTGCTGCTTCGTCTAGTCCAACCCAACAAACAATGAAGTCTAATAATGATCTGAATACTTAACAAAACCCCAATTTTAAAGGGATTACTGCTAGACCCTTGTAAAGAGTGTTCAATAAGTAGAGGCCTTAAAACCCAGGTCTGTAATGGGCTGAGTGCCTGTCTCGCAAAGCAGATCATTTCCTCAGGGTAAAACGCTCATTTTTTTTAACTCATGCAATCAAAAATGCAGAGCGAGCCCCGGTCAATAATGGACACTTGTGAAAGGCGCGCCTGGGCGTTTGATTGAGACCAGGTGGCCCATGGCGCACGAGCCGGTGGTGGGAACTTGGCCTTTCTACTCATTTTTACCCAAACCCAGTGACATAAAAAAATCTGAATTCTTTTTTTTTTTGTACTAAACTCACATTAACCAGGTCATTGGGCTATAAATTCTCCATCTTTATGGACATGTGGTCTTATAGCAGGAGATTTGTGCAGCGCGTTTCGTCCAGGTAGGCCCACGTCCATTAAGAGCAACCTGGTAGTCCCATTATTGAAGGTGGATATAAAAGACCAGGGTTAGGAGTAAAGCCACTTGACAGTCTACAGAGGTAGGAAACCAGGCAAATTAATCATGCTAGCATGTAATAGGAAATGATTGGGAAGGGGGAGGTTGCGATGCCTGTGAGCAAAGTGTAACGCGGGCCAACTCGTCTGCAATAACTGGTTGCACCAAATGAGCTGAGTGCGCGCTAAGCTCCACCTAATCATTTCTCAAGTCATTTCCTGCTCTTCCCATTGGACTGGCTCTGAAGGCAGCTTTTATTATGTGATAAGGTTCGTGTCTGGCTTGTGGGTGGCCACAATGACCTGCCGAGAGATTTAGCCTGTTACTGTATGTTGGTGGGCACAATGAACTGCTGAGAGATTTAGCCTGTTGATGCATGTTGGTGGTCACAATGACCTGCCAAGAGGTTTAGCCTGTTGCTGAATGATGGTGGTCACAATGACCTGCTGAGAGGTTTATCCTGTTGCTGCATGTTGGAGGTCACAATGACCTCCTGAGAGGTTTAGCCTGCTGCTGTATGTTGTTGGCCACAATGACCTGCTGAGAGATTTAGCCTGTCGCTGCATGTTGTTGGCCACAATGACCTGCTGAGAGGTTTAGCCTGTTGCTGCATGTTGTTGGTCACAATGACCTGCTGAGAGATTTAGCCTGTTGCTGCATGTTGGAGGTCACAATGACCTCCTGAGAGGTTTAGCCTGTCGCTGCATGTTGTTGGTCACAATGACCTCCTGAGAGGTTTAGCCTGCTGCTGCATGTTGTTGGTCACTATGACCTGCTGAGAGATTTAGCCTGTTGCTGCATGTTGGAGGTCACAATGACCTGCTGAGAGGTTTAGCCTGTTACTGTATGTTGGTGCCCACAATGACCTGCTCAGAGGTTTAGCCTGTTACTGTATGTTGGTGGCCACAATGACCTGCTGAGAGGTTTAGCCTGTTGCTGGCCACAATGACCTGCTGAGAGGTTTAGCCTGTTACTGTATGTTGGTGGCCACAATGACCTGCCGGGAGGTTTAGCCTGTTGCTGTATGTTGTTGGCCACAATGACCTGCCGAGAGGTTAAGCCTGTTGCTGCATGTTGATGGCCACAATGACCAGAGCATTTAGCACTTACTACATTTCTCTTGTCGCTAATTAGATTCTGAGCACAATAACTTTTACCGGCTTCTATGTTTTTGTCTCTTTCCCAAGTCACCGTGCCCTGTGTATACTATATAACCATTTACACATCTATGGTTTCCTTTTGATAACTGTAAAATCATTGATGGTTAACCCAACGGTGTCCACCAATGAATCTGTTTTTATAATATTCAGTGTAATAGAAGAACAGGTGCCAATGATACAGTTATTATATTCTGATAAGTTATCCCCTATCACAGGCTAATGGCCCCCTACGGACCTACCTGTTCTGGTGGATTCATCAGCATCTGCCATGTTCTAGTGATGCCCTACAGCAAAGGCTGCGTGCTGCTAGAGGGCATAATCCGGAGGTTGTAGACACTGGGCAGCTGCTAGATGGGGGATGGAACATTGGACCTAGCACACTATTACAGTGGCATGTGGCAAGCTGGCAGTTGTAGTTAGGCTGCAGAAGGGGGTGGGGGGGGGCAGCCCTAGCCAATCTGATGCTCTAGGCAAAATTTTGGCTGGTGCCCCTAGCACTGCCGCTAGTTCCACTTCTGATCCAGAAACCCTCTCATAGCAAAGCACCCATAGCCCAGCAGCACAGATCCCAGGAGCAGCCAGCAACTCCCACATCCACTGGCGTATATATTATAGGTGCAAGGTGTGCAGTGCACATGGGCCCCTGGGTCCTGGGGGCCCCCATGCACTGTACACCCTGCACCCATTTCAGTCTACTCACTTCTCAGCAGTAAAGATCCCTGTGAAAATGGTGTCTGCTGCCATTTTCTGGTGAATCACGCATGCGCAATAGAGGTGTCCTCAGGTACACAGCATGGGTGCCATGTTCCTGGAGACAGGAACTCCAGAAACATGTACTGTAATACAAATATATGGGTAATATGAATATGGGTCACTACGCACTGTTTTATGTGAATATGGATCACTATAATCTGCGTAATGTAATTATGGGTAACTACTAGCTGTGTAATGTAAATGTGACAGCACGTAGTGACCCATATTCATATTACACGGTGTGTAGTGACCCATATTCACATTACACAGCACGTCTCATGACGCGTCACACAGCAACGTGACCGCGGACCCACTTGCACTCAACTGCCTGCAAGCGCACTCTGCCACCTCCACAACAGGAAGTAGGGACCACATTATCTGTGTGGGTGAGAACCTGTGTGCTGTATTATAAGTGGGGGGCCCTATGTGCTGTATAATTATCTATTGGGGGGGACCTATGTGCTGTATTATCTGGGGAGGGGGCTAATTGCTGCATTATAATCTGGGGGGCCTATTTTCTGTGTATTACTATCTGTGGGGGGACCTATGTGCTGTATTATTATTGGCTGGGGAACTTATGTGCTGTATTAGTAATTGGGGGTATGTGCTGTATTAATTTCTGGGGGGGCAGGGATTTGGGGCGCTGTATTGCCCCTGCAGTTCAGGTCCTGTCTCCACACATGTTACTGTGCCTGGTGTGATGCGATGATGCCATATTGTGTATAGTTTTGTGTATAGTGTAAGGGCCATTACGGTGTTTCGTGTAATGGGAATTACCTTGCGTAGTGTATAGTTTCAGTGGCATTACGGTGTGGCATATAGTCTAGCTGGCATTGCAGTGTGTGGCATATAGTCTAGCTGGCATTGCAGTGTGTGGCGTATAGTCTCGCTGGCATTGCAGTGTGTGGCGTATAGTCTAGCTGGCCTATAGTGTAAGGAGCATTACAGTGTGTGGCATATAGTGTAAGGTGCATTACTGCGCCAGGCATAAAGTGTAAGGGGCATTACAGTGTGGCATATAGCGTAAGTGTATTGCAGTGTGTGGAGTATAGTTAAGTGGCATTTTGGTGTGTGGCGTATAGTGTAAGGTGCATTACGGTGTTTGGCGTATAGTGTAAGTGGCATTACGGTGTGTGACGTACAGTATAGTGTAAGCAGCATTACTGTGCCAGGCATATAGTGTAAGGGGCATTACAGTGTGGCATAAAGCGTAAGTGTATTGCAGTCTATGGAGTATAGTTAAGTGGCATTATGGTGTGTGGCGTACAGTGTAAGGTGCATTACGGTGTGGGCCATATAGTGTAAGGTGCATTACGGTGTGTGGCGTACAGTGTAAGTAGCATTATGGTGTGGTATATAGTGTAAGGGGCATTACGGTGTGTGGCGTACAGTGTAAGTAGCATTATGGTGTGGTGTATAGTGTAAGGGGCATTATGGCGTGGACAGTTGGGAGTCTCCCCCATGCACACAGCGTCTATGCAGCCGGAGGGGCTGGGGGCATAGCTAAACTGCTGGGCATGACCCCAACAGCGTCGGAAACAGGGGCGTGGCCTCTCGGAGTATAGGCCACGCCCCCAACATTTCTGGCGCGCCTTAGGGCATACTTGCCTACCTGACCCTCTCCATACGGGCGAAAATGCTCTGTTCCTGGACTTCCCTGGTAATGTATGATTACCATCACCTGTGGGGAGCTACTTAATTGATAAGAAAGGTGTTTGACCACAGGTGATGGCAATCATACATTCCAGGAACAGAGCATTTTATCCCGCATGGAGAGGGTCAGGTACGACCGTACGCGCGCAAATGTTTGTCCCTCCTCGGTAAGGGATACAGTTGGGACTTGGGAGGTATGTATTGTATACCCATACACTCACCCTGGTCTCAGTACCTTTTGGTCGAGTGAGAGTGACCGCAGGAGCCAGCCACAGAGCAGGAGGCAAACCGTTACCGCACACGCACACAGAACATGAATGATCCGAGTCCGAGACCGTCACCAAGCAAAGTTGGAGGCGTGGCCTAATAGCGGATCCCCCCGTGACCACGCCCCCTTTAAAAAAATCATGCTGCAGGAGCTGAGCACTGTCAGGTAAGCACTGAGCAGGTGTAGAGTTAACAGTATTTCTGCTAGGATGTGGGCAAGGTGCCATTGTGCGCAATCATGCACAGTGAAGTGGGTGGGTATCAGTAAGGTGGGTGTCATCTTGTTCATTGAACTGGGTGAGTGCCAGGAGAGTGGGTGTCATCATGACGAGTGAAGTGGATGAGTTCCAGGAGGGTGGGTGTCATCATGCCCAGTGAAGTGGGTGGGTGCCAGGAGGGTGGGTGTCATCATGCCCAGTGAAATGGGTGGGTGCCAGCCATGTGGGTGTCCATGCCCAGTGAAGTGGGTGGGTGCCAGGAGGGTGGGTGCCATTATGCCCAGTGAAATGGGTGGGTGCCAGCCATGTGGGTGTCCATGCCCAGTGAAGTGGGTGGGTGCCATCATGCCCAATGAAGTGGGTGGGTGTCATCATGCCCAGTGAAGTGTGTGAGTCCCAGCAGGGTGGGCTACTCTCCGAGGAGTCTGGGATCTCACCACGTTTGGGTGTCTTGTAGACATATAGGGAAGTGTGGTATGTACAGTATATAATTAGAGACATTCTTAGCTTTTTTGTGACCTTTTTGAGGTTACAGTTAAACAAATGTTGGTGCGAGTTATGCTGGGTACACACCAGGACGACTAGGGCACGATTCTGTCAATTTAGATCCAATTCCGACCGGTTGTATGCAGATTGTATGTACTATCGTGTGTTTTTGACATTTATTTGATCCGATTCCGATCAAATGCGCGTTCACGCCGCTCGTTTGGTCGCATCTTTGGTCCTACGTGCTGCAGGTAGGATCTGTCAATCCCAGGCCGACCGACCGTCAATCGTATGCAGATCGTGAGTGTTTTTTGCCGCCTCCGTCGTCCGTCCGTCGGTGCGTCCGTCGTTTGATCCAGCCTATTTGAGTGGCATTTCCTAAACACTCCCCCGGCGCCATGTTTTTCCACATAGCAAACAGCGCTGGCGCAGCAGTTGGACTCTCCTTCTTGTCTCATCTCCCAGAACAACAACCTGGTATGTTTGCACTCCCAATGCTCTTCTATGCATGCCCACTGTTGCCACCAATGTATATAGTGTGTATAAAGCACTGGTTTGGCAACCGTGCACCCGACCATGTCACTGTTTTTTTTGGGTGGGCCCCATGTCTGTGTGTATACATATAACCAATGTCCACCATTGCAGTATTCCAAGCACTCCTCTCTGCTAGGCCCCATTCACCTGTGTGTGTGTGTTTGTGTATATATAGATATATATACATAAACCATTGTCCACCATTGCAGTATTCCAAGCACTCCTCTCTGCTAGGCCCCATTCACCTGTGTGTGTGTGTTTGTGTATATATAGATATATATACATAAACCATTGTCCACCATTGCAGTATTCCAAGCACTCCTCTCTGCTAGGCCCCATTCACCTGTGTGTGTGTGTTTGTGTATATATAGATATATATACATAAACCATTGTCCACCATTGCAGTATTCCAAGCACTCCTCTCTGCTAGGCCCCATTCACCTGTGTGTGTGTGTTTGTGTATATATAGATATATATACATAAACCATTGTCCACCATTGCAGTATTCCAAGCACTCCTCTCTGCTAGGCCCCATTCACCTGTGTGTGTGTGTTTGTGTATATATAGATATATATACATAAACCATTGTCCACCATTGCAGTATTCCAAGCACTCCTCTCTGCTAGGCCCCATTCACCTGTGTGTGTGTGTTTGTGTATATATAGATATATATACATAAACCATTGTCCACCATTGCAGTATTCCAAGCACTCCTCTCTGCTAGGCCCCATTCACCTGTGTGTGTGTGTTTGTGTATATATAGATATATATACATAAACCATTGTCCACCATTGCAGTATTCCAAGCACTCCTCTCTGCTAGGCCCCATTCACCTGTGTGTGTGAATAGCAATCTGCACAATAAAATGTATAGTGGTTTTCATAAAAGTTTATTAACATTTTAAATACTTAAAACATAAGAACTAGGTAAACTGGTAACTATAACTATAAAAATTTAAATATGAAACAAAACATGGGTATAACTATAACAACTAAAATGGTTTTATCTTTTTACAGTCCCAATGTCCAACGCAAAGGAACAAGAGTTTTTGGAAGGGTTTATTGAAAAATATCGTACACACGAATGCCTGTGGAGAACCAAATCCAAGGAGTATTCAAACAAAATGAAAAGAAACCAAGCCTTGGAGGAGTTGGCACGCTACAGTCTTCCATTTCACCCAGAGGCCAATGTTGAATGGGTGAGGAAACGCATCCAGAATATGCGCACGGTGTTCTTAAAGGAACACAAGAAGATGGAGGCTGCAAAGAAGTCTGGTGCTGGAGTCGACGAGATGTATCAAACATCGCTCTGGTACTATGACCGGTTGACATTCACCCTCAGCCAGGAGTCGATGAGGACAGGAGTAGTCCTTATGGTCGAACAGGAAAACCAAGAAGTCGCGGCGCAGGAGGAGGAGGAGAATTCGCAGTCTGCATCGGTGAGTCTATTTTTTTGGCTATCTAATTGATTCCTCCTGCCAATCCACAGCGCCCTCCCCATTAAAGTAGGCCATGTACTCTTCCCTCACCTGTTTGGCTCGTGCACTCCCTGTGTAGCGTTGTGTTGGGGTTTGCAAGGAGGATATCTGCACTACCTCCTCTGGCAGTTCTTGGTCTTCTTGGAGTGCTGTGCCTGTAGCCCTTTGCTGTGTGGCTTTTCTGCGGAGCAAATTGTGCAGGACACAGCACGCCGTGACAACCCAGTCAATTTTGTCCACCCTCAGGTTAATGGCAGTGTGAAAAATGCGAAACCGGCTTGCCAGGATGCCAAAAGCATTTTCCACAACATGCCGTGCCCTGGATAGCCTGTAGTTAAAGATCCTTTTGTCATGGTTCAGGCCCCTTTGCGCATATGGCTTCATGACATGCTCGTGCAGGCCAAAAGCCTCGTCAGCCACAAAAACAAAGTTAAGCCCCTGTTTAGTTTCCTGGACAGACGGCAAGTGAAGGGTGTTCGCTATGAGCCTTTCGTAGAACTTTGTGTCCTTGAAAGTGCCACCATCCGATGCACGGCCATTCCTTCCTACATCCAGGAAGATAAACTCATAGTTGGCATTCACCACAGCCATTAGTACAATGCTAAAATAGCCCTTGTAATTAAAATAGTAGGAACCACTATTGATAGGCTGGGCTATGCGGACATGTTTGCCATCAATGGCTCCACCGCAATTTGGGAAGTTCCATCGCTGTTCAAACTCCTCTGCGATGACTTTCCATTCATTCACGCTGGTAGGGAACTGAAATTAGAAGTAAATAGAATTGATTAGTAAACATGTTCAATTTTTTTACAGCTTGGTGACTACCCACCTGCAACCCCAGACCTATCTGTCCTATCTGATAATGCATGCACATCTAACGAAGTTCCTACTCCGGCACGCACTCCGCCACCCACCCTGGAACCCACTCCACCACTCCCCCGTGCCAAAAAAATGCGTGGCAAAGGAAAAAAAGGAGAAGCAGCGGCACATGAAGAATTTATGATGCGGGCACATCAAGTCCTGCAAAGAAACCCGGACAAACATGACAACTACTTCACTTATGTGGCAGAGTGTGTTCGCAACATGGCTCCTGACCAGCAACTTACTTTTGAAAAGTTATGCATGGAGTTGGTGTATAATGGCAGTTTAGGGTATCTCAACAGTGGCACTAAAATAGTTGGCATTGGTAGTGCACCAGACACACCACTGTCATTAGAATCACCAGTGCCTACTCCGCCTGCCACCGTAGCAGGCCAGTCGAGCACAATTCCAACACATACCCAGTCAACACCTACACAGCCTTCTCAACCCCCCCAGTACCGTCAATTCTACAGTTCTTTACTGATAGAAGATCCAGAGTGTCCTGTTTTTGAGGATCTGTCTTAAAAAATAGGCTACTTTATCATTTACCATCGACATGGTCTCAGCTGCAGGTATGTGATGGCCACTGCTCACATGGCGTATGGCGCACATCAATGGGGCCGGGACCATTGCATCTGCGCCATGCGCCATGTGGGCCGCAGCCTTTACATATCTGCAGCAGACATCCTCTGCCACACAAGGGCCACAGTGTGTATTTTTGTTTATTTATATGCTGCTACCTGTACCTGCATTACCAGAGGGAGAACAGGATTCTCCTCAATCTGGATAGCAAACTCCATTTATTGCCCTTTTTTCTTTGCCAATAGTATGGGGTACTGTGCGGCAGACATGGTCTCGGCTGCAGGTATGTGATGGCCACTGCTCACATGGCGTATGGCGCACATCAATGGGGCGGGGGCCATTGCATCTGCGCCATGCGCCATGTGGGCCGCAGCCTTTACATATCTGCAGCAGACATCCTCTGCCGCACAGTACCTTATCCCTACTGTTGTAAGGGCATGTTCCAGAAGTTACCAGAGTGTCTTTTGTCTTGGTTTTCTACATATATGCTGCTACCTGTACCTGCATTACCAGAGGGAGAACAGGATTCTCCTCAATCTGGATAGCAAACTCCATTTATTGCCCTTTTTTCTTTGCCAATAGTATGGGGTACTGTGCCGAAGACATGGTCTCAGCTGCAGGTATGTGATGGCCACTGCTCACATGGTGTATGGCGCACATCAATGGGGCGGGGGCCATTGCATCTGCGCCATGCGCCATGTGGGCCGCAGCCTTTACATATCTGCAGCAGACATCCTCTGCCACACAGTACCTTATCCCTACTGTTGTAAGTGCCTGTTCCAGAAGTTACCAGAGTGTGTTTTTTGTTTTTTTATATGCTGCTACCTGTACCTGCATTACCAGAGGGAGAACAGGATTCTCCTCAATCTGGATAGCAAACTCCATTTATTGCCCTTTTGTCTTTACCAATAGTATGGGGTACTGTGCGGCAGACATGGTCTCAGCTGCAGGTATGTGATGGCCACTGCTCACATGGCGTATGGCGCACATCAATGTGGCCGGGACCATTGCATCTGCGCCATGCGCCATGTGGGCCGCAGCCTTTACTTATCTGCGGCAGACATCCTCTGCCACACAGTAGCCCGTACTTATTGGGAAAGTTTAAACTGGGTCATACATACTTAAATCTTTATATATAGTGTGTGTTTTTGTACAATATCTTTTATATATGGTATTATAATATATTTTTGTTGACACAATCTATTTACTATTTTACATGTTTTAACCATGAAAGGCCTAAAAAACCTGTTTCTGTCCTAGGCCTAAATTATAAATAAAAATATTTTGTTTGCACAATAAAGTGTACAGTGTATATTTCATCCTTACCTTGCAATACTGGTACTGCAGCACCTTCACAATGGCTTTGCAGGTCTCCGGGATGATGAGGCCCAAAGCTTGCGGGGAGATGAGGGATCCAAACTTTAGGTCAGCAAGAGACCGTCCTGTCGCCAGAAACCTCAGGGTGACCACCAGCCGTTCCTCAGCAGGGATAGCCATGCGATACTTGGTATCCTGCTTCTCGATGTGGGGAGTCACCAGACGCAGCAATTCCTGGAATGTGGCATCATCCATCCTCAAGAAGTTACGGAAATCGTCTGGGTTATTCTCCCTGATGTCCCTGAGCAGTGGCATGTGCGAACGAGTCTGACGCTGAAGTAGCCACTGCTTTGTCCAGCATGATCTTTCTCTCCTGCGCTGGGCTCTCTGACGCCTGAGCTTCAAAACTGCATAATAGAGCAGGTACTGTTGCTGGTGACTACCCATCACTGCATTCTCCATAGTGCAGGGTTAAAAGACACTTTGTAATGGCAGGCAAAACAAAGTAATGTGTAAATAGCTATGTCCAGCGTTCAGCAGGTATAAACCAAGCCTCACTAGTAACAAAGCAGAAATACACTGGTTTAAAATGGCTGCTGCTATTCCTATCCCCCTCTGCTAGTCCTCCCCCTCTGCTAGTCCAGCCCCTTCATTCAAATTTCAAAGGCCCATCTGACGACGGTCGCATGTGTTCTTGCAAAAAAAACAAAAACCAGCGATCCGACCGTCTTAACGACCATCGCGGGCGCATCGGGATCGGATCTAGATCGTTCCGCAAAAAAACACAATTTTTGCTAATCGTTTGCTGGGGACTGCCTGGGAGCTCCCGGGAAGTCCAAGGGAAATCGTTCCATGGTCGTCTATCGGTCGTGAACGACGGTGGTCGTCCTGGTGTGTACCCCACATTACACTGACACCTGCCTCAGGGAACCCCACAGACCTGCTAATCCTATAACACCTTTTACTGGCTAATGAATTCTCACATCTGGAATTAGGGCAGTAAGGACCCCCCACACACGCCACCAATACCACATCCTCTGTATATAAGTGCTGGCTGTAATACAGGATCACACTTACTATATGTAGCTACTTATTATTGATCTGGAACCTTCCAGAAGATAATAGCCTCTGATTGGTTGCCAGGGGCAACATCTCCCCATTTGTAAATCCGCACTTTAGTAATACACCACTTAGTGGTGCAAAGTTATGTAAGCAACTTTTATAATGATGCCTTCAGGGCTCAGCTTTAGGGGTACACAGGGCTATTTTTCAGTAGGCTCCAGCTGGAACTGAGGCCCTTATTCTAGTTCACTCTTTCTGACAAAATATTTCTTAGATGGACAAAACCATGTGCACTGCAGGTGAGGCAGGTGTAAAACCCCACCCAAATCTAATTATCTCTGCACAAGTAACACCTGCCTCACCTGCAGTGCACATGGTTTTGTCCATCTAAGAAATATTTTGTCAGAAAGAGTGAACTAGAATAAGGGCCTCAGTTCCTGCTGGAGCCTGCTGAAAAATAGCCCTGGGGGTACATATAGGTTTATATACTCCTGAAATGCGGAAATGGTTTACACCTTCGGCGCTCTGCTAAGTAATAGTAATGTTATTTATATAGCGATCATTCTCCAATAGGACTCCAGCACAGCAACCATGAGGCACAGCAACCATGAGGCACAGAAATCATGAGGCACAGCAACCATGAGGCATACAAACCATGAGGCACACAAACCATGAGGCACAGAAAAGCTTCTCATAAAATACAGAGGTCACGGCTATACTAGCGGTAAAATTAGTGAAACCCGTGAGTAACAGGAGGGTCCTGAGTGTGAGAAGGAGTCTATAGCGGAGGGCTCTCATGCTATGCGGTGTTGAGCCTTACAGACAGCCAGAGCTGCATGGCTGAAAGCTGGATGCCCGGTGAGTCCCGGGAGATCCTAGGTGCAGCTTATGTACACATGGCAGTAATAGAGCAGGCACTGAGGAATCAGAAGCTGCGTCAGGCCCCTGGGCCCCGGTTACATAGGGCCCAGGTAACCAATCCTGAAATACATTCTCCATCAAACAGGCAGCCGGTGGAGGGAGAATGGGTGATATAAGGCCGGGTAACAGCTTGGCAGCTGTATTCTGTACCATCTGCAATCATTATGCTGGGAGGCCCAGGTGAAAGGCATTGCAGTAGTCCCTGGTACAGGTGTAGGACTGGAGGGCAGTGCAGTAGTCCTTGGTACAGATGTAGGAATGAAGGGCTTCGCAGGAGTCCCTGGTACAGATGTAGGACTGGAGGGCATTGCAGTAGTCCCTGGTACAGATGCAGGACTGGAGGGCAGTAGTCCCTGGTACAGATGTAGGAATGGAAGGCAGTAGTCCCTGGTACAGGTGTAGGACTGGAGGGCAGTGCAGTAGTCCCTGGTACCAGAGCCGAATTTCCCATTAGGCACGTGAGGCACGTGCCTAGGGGCGGCACATGTTTGGGGGCGGCACTTGGATGCCTGTGATGGTACTGTCAGCCCAAAGTGTACCAATAACTGCAAAATATCCACTGTACTGTACCGTATTCCATCTTAAATAGAGTGTAAATGATAGGACATGCAGATACTGCCCCTGTAAACTGTCCTACTTAGTAATATGTATACATAATAAAAGAACGTCACAGTTAGTGGCTTTTTTTAATAAATCCATTATATTGGCTATTATCAAATGAGGGCTTATAAGTAATCAATAAAAATAATATAATTAGACAGGGGGTGGCGTTATTGTTGTGCCTAGGGGCGCCGTCATCCCTAAATCCGCCCGTGGCTGGTACAGATGTAGGACTGGAGGGCATCTCAGTAGTCCCTGGTACAGATGTAGGACTGGAGGGCATCGCAGTAGTCCCTGGTACAGATGTAGGAATGGAGGGTATTGCAGTAGTCCCTGGTACAGATGCAGGACTGGAGGGCATTGCAGTAGTCCCTGGTACAGATGCAGGACTGGAGGGCAGTAGTCCCTGGTACAGAGGTAGGAATGGAGGGCAGTAGTCCCTGGTACAGGTGTAGGACTGGAGGGCAGAGCAGTAGTCCTTGGTACAGATGTAGGACTGGAGGGCATCGCAGTAGTCCCTGGTACAGATGGAGGGCATCGCAGTAGTCCCTGGTACAGATGTGGGACTGGAGGCCAATCGAGGGGAGGTAAGGGCCCGATTCTTGATATATTATGCTATGCCAGCTCAGCTAGAATGTTATTGGAATCTCAGTACCTGGAGCACAGGACAGGTACAGGTGTGTATCACCTGCATAGCAGAGCTAGATCCGGCCATGACGTCTGATGTCACCCAGTGGTAGCATGTATACTGCATATAGCATGGGAGATAGTATAGCGTTGTTATTCGGATCTCAGTACCTGGAGCACAGGACAGGTACAGGTGTGTATAACCTGCATAGCAGTGGTAGACCCGGCCATGGCGTCTGATGTCACCCAGTGGTAGCATGTATACTGCATATAGCATGGGAGATAGTATAGGGATGTTATTGGGATCTCAGTGATTGGAGCACAGGACAGGTACAGGTGTGTATAACCTGCATAGCAGAGGTAGACCCGGCCATGACGTCTGATGTCACCCAGTGGTAGCATGTATACTGCATATAGCATGGGAGATAGTATAGGGATGTTATTGGGATCTCAGTACCTGGAGCACAGGACAGGTACAGGTGTGTATCACCTGCGTAGCAGAGGTAGACCCGGCCAAGACATCTGATGTCACCCAGTGGTAGCATGTATACTGCATATAGCATGGGAGATAGTATAGGGTTGTTATTGGGATATCAGTACGGGGAGCACAGGACAGGTACAGGTGTGTATAACCTGCATAGCAGTGGTAGACCCGGCCATGACATCTGATGTCACCCAGTGGTAGCATGTATACTGCATATAGCATGGGAGATAGTATGGGGATGTTATTGGGATCTCAGTACCTGGAGCACAGCACAGGTACAGGTGTGTATCATCTGCATAGCAGTGGTAGACACGGCCATGACGTCTGATGTCACCCAGTGGTAGTATGTATACTGCATATAGCATGGGAGATAGTATGGGGATGTTATTGGGATCTCAGTACTTGGAGCACAGGACAGGTACAGGTGTGTATCACCTGCTTAGCAGTGGTAGCCCCGGCCATGACGTCTGATGTCACCCAGTGGTAGCATATATACTGCATATAGCATGGGAGATAGTATAGGGATGTTATTGGGATCTCAGTACCTGGAGCACAGGACAGGTACAGGTGTGTATCACCTTAATAGCAGTAGTAGACCCGGCCATGAGCTTGTATACTGCATATAGCATGGGAGATAGTATAGGGTTGTTATTGGGATCTCAGTACCTGGAGCACAGGACAGGTACAGGTGTGTATAACCTGCATAGCAGTGGTAGACCAGGCCATGACGTCTGATGTCACCCAGTGGTAGCATGTATACTGCATATAGCATGGGAGATAGTATAGGGATGTTATTCGGATCTCCGTACCTGGAGCACAGGACAGGTACAGGTGTGTATAACAGGCATAGCAGTGGTAGACACGGCCATGACGTCTGATGTCACCCAGTGGTAGCATGTATACTGCATATAGTATGGTAGATAGTATATGTCACGACTGGGGATTTGGGACCCGGGAGTGACCTTGGTGGCTAGCTGACAACCCAATGGAAACAGGACGGAGGCAAGTGGATACAAATGAGTAAAGTTTATTGCATAGAATGAACTGGTACAGGGGACATTTGAAAGTCTGTAAAAGTCTTTGGAAAGCTGGGAACTGATAACAGTTACTTGGAGGCACGTAGTAGAGGCACAGGAGCTGGAAAGCACAGAGTAGGTCCACTGGAGTGCAGGTGCCGGAAGCACGGAGTTAGACCACTGGAGAGCAGGTGCCGGAAGCACGGCAGGCAGTGGTGAAGGTGGTTGCGGGTGCAGGTACTGAGGCACGCAGAGGCAGGTGGACACAGGTGCAGATGCTGGAGCGTGTGGGTGCAAGTGGTCACAGGTGCAGGTAACTCGAAAGCACAGGTGCAGGTAACTCGAAAGCACAGGTGCAGGTAACTAGAAATGCAGGAACGGATGAACACTGGTGCAGATGAACACAGGTACAGGTGAGTCGGAAGCACAGGTGCAGTAACTCAGAAGCACAGGTGCAGGTAACTTCGGAAGGCAGGAACGGATGAACACTGGCACAGATAACTTGGAAGCACAGGTGCAGGTAACTGGAAGCACAGGTGCAGGCGACTCAGGAACACAGGTGCTGGGAAAGGAAGCAGGTACTGGATACGGGTACAGGGTAACACTGGTGCAGGTACTTGTAATGCAGGAACAGGTGAACACTGGTGCAGGGTCTTGAAGGCACACAGGTGTAGGAACGCTGGTGCAGGGTTTTGGAGGCACACAGGTGTAGGAACGCTGGTGCAGGGTGTTGGAGGCACACAGGTGTAGGAACACTGGTGCAGGGTCTTGGAAGCACACAGGTGTAGGAATGCTGGTGCAGGTACTTGGAGACACACAGGTGTAGGAATGCTGGTGCAGGGTCTTGGAAGCTCACAGGTGTAGGAATGCTTGGAAGCAGGATACAAATGCTGGGTAACTGGAATACCACAGAGCTTAAGCAGGAACACAAGCTGAAGCTTCCTCCCAAGTTATTGACAACAATGCAAAAGCAAAGCGTCTATGCAGGGCTGGGAGGATAACCCCTCAGAGCAGCACTGATTGGCCATCCGGGTGATTGGGAATGGCCACACCTGGAACAGTCTCTGGATAAGGCCAACAGGGAACTTGTATAAATCCTTTAAAGTGGTAACCACATAGTTAATGGCTGAATCAGATCACCCAGGTGCTCATTACAAGCAAATACTCAGATCTTGCTGCAGCAGGCTGAGAAACAAGACTGACAGGCAGGTAAGACAGGACAAACACACTGAGTTCTGGCAGGATTATGACAGTATAGGGATGTTATTGGGATATCAGTACCTGGAGCACAGGACAGGTACAGGTGTGAATCACCTGCATAGCAGTGGTAGACCCGGCCATGACATCTGATGTCACCCAGTGGTAGCATGTATACTGCATATAGCATGGGAGATAGTATAGGGATGTTATTGGGATCTCAGTACCTGGAGCACAGGACAGGTACAGGTGTGTATCACCTGCATAGCAGTAGTAGACCCGGCCATGATATCTGATGTCACCCAGTGGTAGCATGTATACTGCATATAGCATGGGAGATAGTATAGGGATGTTATTGGGATCTCAGTACCTGGAGCACAGGACAGGTACAGGTGTGTATCATCAGCATAGCAGAGGTAGACCCGGCCAAGATATCTGATGTCACCCAGTGGTAGCATGTATACTGCATATAGCATGGGAGATAGTATAGGGATGTTATTGGGATCTCAGTACCTGGAGCAGAGGACAGGTACAGGTGTGTATCACCTGCACAGCAGTGGTAGACCCGGCCATGACGTCTGAAGTCACCCAGTGGTAGCATGTATACTGCATATAGCATGGGAGATAGTATAGGGATGTTATTGGGATCTCAGTACCTGGAGCACAGGACAGGTACAGGTGTGTATCACCTGCATAGCAGTAGTAGACCCGGCGATGATGTCTGATGTCACCCAGTGGTAGCATGTATACTGCATATAGCATGGGAGATAGTATAGGGATGTTATTGGGATCTCAGTACCGGGAGCACAGGACAGGTACAGGTGTGTATCACATGCATAGCAGTGGTAGCCCCGGCCATGACGTCTGAAGTCACCCAGTGGTAGCATGTATACTGCATATAGCATGGGAGATAGTATAGGGATGTTATTGGGATCTCAGTACCTGGAGCACAGGACAGGTACAGGTGTGTATCACCTGCATAGCAGTAGTAGACCCGGCGATGATGTCTGATGTCACCCAGTGGTAGCATGTATACTGCATATAGCATGGGAGATAGTATAGGGATGTTATTGGGAGCTTAGTACTTGGAGCACAGGACAGGTACAGGTGTGTATCACCTGCTTAGCAGTGGTAGACCCGGCCATGACATCTGATGTCACCCAGTAGTAGCATGAATACTGCATATAGCATCGGAGATAGTATAGGGATGTTATTGTGTTATCAGTACCTGTAGCACAGGACAGGTACAGGTGTGTATCACCTGCATAGCAGTGGTAGACCCGGTCATGACGTCTGATGTCACCCAGTGGTAGCATGTATACTGCATATAGCATGGGAGATAGTATAGGGATGTTATTAAGATCTCAGTACTTGGAGCACAGGACAGGTACAGGTGTGTATCACATGCATAGCAGAGGTAGACCCGGCCATGACGTCTGATGTCACCTAGTGGGGGTATGTATACTGCATATAGCATGGGGGTACTAGAGAACCTTGTGGGACACCTATGGCAGTGACACTGATAAATGTACTGTGGACTGTCGGTCTGCTGCCTTCCTTCTTACTAGGTCGCAGGGCCCGATAATCAGTACTTTGCGTATGCTTGTGAAAGTTTTAAAAATTGGGAAAAAAAATTTCCCCAAAAAATGAAATTATTACTATCATTTGCAATAATTTTCTTCAGTTTTACGAAATCAGCCACCATGAATGAGCTTATAACCCTGCGATAGCTATTGTCCTCACCGTTTTCAAAAGAAGCCAAAATGCGCCACATCTCCAGCTGCAGCCTGTGCGCTTGTTACCGCTGGGAAGATTACAAAATAGTGCAAACATCAGTGTTGAAATGTACAATTTTTTGTCAAAGTCGGAATTCGCATGCAATTTAGTGCGATTTTTAGTAAGGAAAATGTGTGATTTTTACTGCATTTCGCATCCTATTACATTTGCGATTTTCAGAGAACGTGCGAATCCGGAGGTTTTTTGTGAATATTTTGCAAAAGTCTAAAATTTGCGCTTTATGACATCTGGCCCTAGGTGTCCCCAGTCACAAGTAGGCTGCAGGACAACTTCTCTTTCCTGCTACCAATGAGCTGGATATATCCTTCAGTGGCATTTCCACCCTTCCGTCAGCTTTTTATATGCTCCAAACTGGCAGAGTCTCATCGTGCTGAGTGTCAGAACAGCGCCAATAAGCAGCAGCCGGGGAAAATTCTACAGCGACCAAAGTAGCAGCCGAAAAGTCTGGCGCAGAACATCGCAACGTGGGTGGCAGTTGATACGTACCCATTGTTTTTAATAATTAAGCTATCCAATGAATCGCATGATTGAAAAAAATAAGAGCGTGCTATAATAAAAAACATTCTGGGGAGCGCCATTTAAACAAGGGGCGGGGGAGGGGGCATCATTACTTTGTGAGAGGCTGACTAGTTACAGCTGAAGAATTCATTCCTTGCATGAGCAGAACTCTTCCATTGAGGAGATCTCCGCAGCATTTTAATAAAGGAAAATTGGCATCAAAGGGGGCTGACATTGTGGGAATGGCGCTGGATGTAGATAATTACGCGGGACAGTGTCGTGTAGCTGAGTCGCTGTAACAGTTGTTTTAATCATCGCGACCACAACTCAGTCCAAGGCTTTTGTAAAGTGAGAGTAACGGGGATGATAGCCGGAGGCTCTGCTTTTATGGAGGGGTTATGTTTAATTAACCCATCCTCTGCCAATGTGGCAGCAAACTGATATGTAATGGGGAGGCGGAAGCTAACTCGAATTATACAGTATACAATGGGGATACGGTCCTTAGGCAGGCCCAAGAAAGGTTGACACTCCTTAGGTCGATATAAGAGTCGACAGACAGAAGGTCGACAGGGACTGAAGATCGACAGGGCCCTTAGATCGACCGGCGGAAGGTCGACAATGCATAAGGTTGACATGGGTTTTGGGATTTTTTTTCCCCCACTGTGGTTCCGGAACAGGTGGGATTTCATGTCCTACCATCCACTAGGGCAGGGGTAGGCAACTGGCGGACCGCGGTCCAACTCCGGACCGCAAAGGACAGAAATGCGGACCGTTGAGTTGTGGCCATTACGTCGATGATGCCTCTCCTGACCCCATTCACCTCCTAAAGCCTCTTCTGGCTTCAGCGGTCCCGGTAATGCATTGTGCGGGTGTGCCGGTGACATCAATACGCACCGCGCACTTTAAGGGCTGAGAAGCTGGGGCAGTTTGGCGAGAACATGAGCAGCAGAGGCGGGAACGGTGGCAGTGAACGGAATACAGTGGCGGTGGCAGCGGCAGAACACAGTGGTGGTGGCAGCAGGCAGAATACAGGTGCGACAGCAGCGGGCAGAATACAGGTGCGGCAGCAGTGGGCAGATTACTGCTGTGTAAGTGTAAAATGCTTGGCTTTTTTTCCCCTTTTAACATGTGGTTGCTGTGGAGGGGGTGTAGAAGGGGGGGGGGGGGTCTCTCTTTATCCCAGTTCAATATGATGGAGCTTTGTGGCCCCCTTGGAAAAAACATAACTTTTTTGGGGGGGAGGGGGCAGTCCGGAGGGGCACAGGGACTGGGGTTTTATGTGGCAGTTTGGTGTTTGTCATCAGAGGGTGACCCTTTTTGTTAGGTTGGTGGACAGAATCACTCCGATTCTGTGTGTCATAATGTGAATTTTGGCTCATATTGTGGGGCGTAATGTGACATGTGTAAGGGGCATATTGCAGGGAATATTTTGCACAAGGGGGAGATGCCGATAGATTACCGGTAAGAGTAAAAATAGTAGATCCTGGGCTACAAAAAGTCCGGCCACCCCTGGCCTAGATTATTTTGGTGCTGAAACTTATACTTACATTTTAGTATAACTTCCTGCACCAAAATAAAACCTCTTTATTAATTACATTACAGATATTTGATTTTGGGGACCTCGATCCAAATAATTGGAAAATATCCGGACTCAATAAAAAATGACTTGCCTACCCCTGCACTAGGGCATGGAGGGAGAATACATTAGTGTGCCCGAAGCATCACGAGCGCAGCAAGCGACGCGTGGGGCTGCTGTACACTATAGGTCCATACACACTGGGAGACTATGCCCAGTGTGTATGGACAGCGATGATATCAATCCTTGCTGCAGGGAAAGCCGCTCAGTGCATACACACTGAGCGGCTTTCCCCCTGCCCAGCGCCAACGGAGGGGGGGAGGACGGCGTTGCATAGCGCAGCGCTATGCAAAGCCGTCCTGAAAGCCGCTGGCCCACCAGACCTCTTCATGTGGCCCGCGCAGCCGCTGCCAGCCTTCACCTTTTATTCTCAATTTTTTTTTTTAAACAAGAAAGCCGCCTCTTCAGCGCATGCGCGGCAGCCTACAAGCCAGAGAACGTCTGGCCTCTAGCGCAGTGCCGCCGGTCATCAACCCCTCCTCCGCTCCCACCTGCTGTATAGGAGCCAGAGAGAGGAAAGAGCAGGTCCGTCGTGGTGAATGGTGCTGCTGCTGCTGTGCGCTCCAGGTCACTTACTGCTGAGTGTGCACTGCACAGTGACCGGGAGCACGCTGCCCCCAACTCCTGGAGAGATAGTGCGAGGAGCGCTACTCACAGGAAGGAGGGGGAAATGCGCCTGTGTGAGAGCGCAGCTGTGTCCTTGGTGGTGGAGCAGCTCAGACTGGAGTGGATGCATCAGAGCGGGTAAGTGTCAAACTCTCTGCCTATGTGTGTGTGTGCGCACTGGCACATTGCAGCCCATCATTAATTGCTGTGTTCCATGATTATAAGCAGGACATATGCCCTATGACTGAGTGCTGCCCCCCTGTGCAGGCAGCGTGTGCCCTAATGCACTGCAGTTCACAGCAATAGCAGGAGGTAAATGCTACTGCCGAGTATACAATAATTGAATGCAGTGACAATAATTTATGATAATAAAGAGTGGACACATAGTCCTACAGATACAACCGGCCCTTTGAGGGTGACCAAACTGCTGATGCGGCCCCCGATGAATTTGAGTTTGACACCCCTGCTAGAGAGAACATGACTACACTACAGTAGTACCCAGTACGGTATATGACCGTATTACCACCTTGGCATGACTCATGGGGTGGAATAAAGCACAACATGCAGTACCTGCTTTCAAATATAAATGTCTCTGCTATTCAAGGGGGCAAACATGTTCATTCTTTTCCTATGCAGGGTAATTACTATCTGGCCAACAGAAAAAGATATGGAGGTGACAGCGCTAATGAACAAATTATAATATGCTACTCAAATCAATATATTAAGGATATTTAATATACAATTTCTAGCATACAATGTACAATAAAAAATCATTTTAAACGATTTTGAGTTTTTAAAAAATGAGGAAGGGGAGGGGGGAAAAGGGGGAGGATATCAGGGGTGACTTTGACCCACTGCCCTCCCCTGTCCCCACTCCTCCTGAGCGCACTGCCCCCGCTGTCTCCACTCCTGCTGAGCGCCCTGCCTGTCCCCACTCCACCTGAGCGCACTGCCCCCGCTGTCCTTATTCCACCTGAGCGCACTGCCCCCGCTGTCCCCACTGCTCCTGAGCGCACTGCCCCCGCTGTCCCCACTGCTCCTGAGTGCACTGCCCCTGCTGTCCCCACTCCTGCTGAGCGCACTGCCCCACTGTCCCTACTCCTCCTGAGCACACTGCCCCCGCTGTTCCCACTCCTCCTGTGTGCACTTCCCCGCTGTCCCCACTCCTCCTGAGTGCACTGCCCCCGCTGTCCCCTCTCCTCCTGAGTGCACTGCCCCTGCTGTCCCCACTCCTCCTGCGCGCACTCCCCCCCATTGTTTCATTTAATAGGTTAGTACAGTCTTTGCCGAACTTTTTGGAATCATGGCGCCACAGAGTATCCGATTTTTTTTCACGGCACCCCAAGGCCAAAAGTTTCTTATTGAGAACTTTTGAAAAAAATGTTAAATTAAGTGAATTGTGTTTATTTGTTCTTTTTAGGGTTAATTATCTGGTGAGGCACAGAATTCACTTCTGTTTGTCAACATATTTTATGATGGGAGGCCGCAAGCACCAGTTTTACCTATTATACAGATGGAGCGCCTGTCATTTAGGAAGGGGCTGGCGGTGGATTCGCCAGCCACCAACCCCCGCCATAAGGGGACGCGCGCACGAGGAGTGCATGCGTCCCCTTACAATGGAGCTCCCTGCCTCTGGTTCCCACATCCCGACTCCCCTCCCCCCCCCCCCCCTAACCCTGCCCGTCTCCCTGAAGCGGAGATTGGCAGGGTTTGCGCCCCCCGCCGAAACGGAACTGGGATGCGTGTGCGTGTGGGACACTCGTGCGTCCCAGTAGGATGAAGCGCCGGCGCACCAGCGGGGGCGGTCTGGAGAGCCCCGGAGCTGAGCGACAGGTGCTCCATCTGTACTAACCAATATGAATTTGAATTACTCCTGGACCACAAACCTTAGGCACCCCTGCAAGTCTTAAGGCACCCCAGGATGTCACGACACACAGTTACAGAATCACTGGCTTAGTAAATAAGATTTCTATATCTAGAATGATATTGGAACCGGCTATAAACAGCCGCTGTACAGTCTGATCAGTACAAACCTGCACAGATCTTAGCGCTGAGAATGGACCTGGAATTTGTCTCCCAATATGTAAGCTCTGTGGGTTTTAATATGAGAGTGTCTTGTTCAGTTTAAAGTCCTGGTAAGATGAGCCCATGGCGGTCATACGGTGAGAGAGAGAGAGACTCCCGCTTGGGGCCCACATCTGTTCCAGGAAGCGACTACAGATGAGCGCGATGCACAGAGGTTATCTGATGATCAGAATCTGTGCATTGCGTGACTGGTGACACTTTGTTTATACGAAACATTTTAACCAGCTTCATATGTATCTGGTCTTGCAGAGACCAGTTTTATTAAAACACAGCACCTCCAATCCTGGAGCTGTCACAGACCTTCACCAAGAGCAAATAAAGTCACGTTACCCCCCCTCCCGAATGCAGACAGAAGGATTCCCCGCTCATGAACCCACAGGATGAAAAGACTTCACGATACAATCTTACGACCTTCGACCTTCACCACTGTTTTTGTTTCCAAATCATGTCCCCTATTTCTGTTTTTTTTTTTCTTCCCTTTTCTCGCCCACCCCTCGCTTTTCGCCTGGAGGTGAGGTGGATCTGCGCTGCAGCCACAAATGAATTCTCTCTTCTCTATAGTCTCTGAATTCACCTCCTGTCTTCCTCCTGCTCACTTCCCGGTCAGGGTTGTGTTGTCGTAGCTGTGACCCCTTACACCCCCCCCCCCCTCCCCGCATCTTCCCTAATTCCCCCTCCAAAAATAGAAAAAAAAAACTTCATTAAAACTATAAAGAAAAGAATGTCCTGGAAAAGTATAACAAATGAGGATTCTGGAGATCAGAGATGGTCACTGCGTCATTGGCTGCGTTACCCGTTATGTCGGCATTCATTAAAGGAATTCCCAGTGTTAACTCGTTGGTCGTCAGTCGATGCAAATTGCGCATTCTTCCTATGGTTTAATCACGGATACATAAAAACAAACCAACAAATACAAATTCATGGAATTATTTTGCTCCATTTTGTAGTTATTCAAAATTTGGTTAAATCTGATGTTCCGGGTACAGAACTGTGCGGCAATAATCTGCCTTATGGCCCGATAGCGAAATGGGGCAGCTGCCAATATTCTGGTACGTAGGAATTAGCCCCTAATAGAGAACAGTAAAACGTCTACATTGGAAGCTTTCGCACAAATCCTTGTTTTACCCAAATGAAGTTGGACGTGATGGCGCTGTAATGGCGTATGTTTGGAGGATGAGGTCCCAGCATTCTACCATAAACGAGGTGATGCCCCATGAGTAATATGATACAAGGCACATGTATATCCGTGTGTGACTAAAGCTGAGTACACGCTAGGCCATGTGTGTGCACACCATGGCTATATTGGGGGCAGAGGGGTGCCGGCATTGGGAAGTGCATACATACTTGCCAACGCCTGTGTGGAGGGAGCTCCAGCGTGCGTGGTGGGGTAAGGGGTATCGACAGGGAGAGCGAGGACGATGATCGGGGCAAAACAATGCATTTGGGCCCCTACACACACACATTCATTTTTTCTCCAGCCATCCATCAATCAGCAAGCTGACAGCCATTCACTGTTTGGCTGCAATTAGGAAGATGCCCACAACCCAATCTGCCACAGCTTGAAGGCCCCTAGGATTGAGAGGCCCTCTGCCATCTGCACATTGAGCCCATAGGATAGCTTAGCTTCCTCAAATACAAGTGCTGCTCTGTATACAGCCTCAGTCTACACCCAATGACATGGGCAAGGGATTGTACCACCACATCTACACAAAGTGACGGGAACAGGGGATAGTACCACCACATCTACACCCAATGACCGGTACAGGGGATAGTACGGCCACATCTACACCAAGTGACGGGGACATGGGATAGTACTACCACATCTACACCCAATGACGGAGGCAGGGTATATTACCGCCACATCTACACCCAATGACAGGGACAGGGGATACTACCGCCACATCTACACCCAATGATAGGGACAGGGGATACTACCGCCCCATGTACACCCAATGATGGGGACAGGGAATAGTATCACCACATCTACACCCAATGACGGGGACAGGGGATAGTACCGCCACATCTACACCCAATGACGGGGACAGGGCATAGTACTGTCACATCTATACCCAATGACAGGGACAGGGGATAGTACTGCCACATTTACACAAAAGGACAGGGGATAGTACCACCACATCTACACCCAATGACAGGGACAGGGGATAGTACTGCCACATCTACACCCAACGATGGGTACAGGGGATAGTACCGCCACATCTACACAAAATGACAGGGACAGGGGAAAGTACTGCCACATCTACACCCAATGATGGGGACAGGTGATAGTACCATCACATCTACACCCAATGGCAGGAGATAGTACCGCCACATCCTCACTCAATGACAGGGACAGGTGATAGTACCACCAAATCTACACCCAATGACGGGGACAGGGGATAGTACCACCACATCTACACCCAATGACAGGGACAGGGGATAGTACTGCCACATCTACACCCAACGATGGGTACAGGGGATAGTACCGCCACATCTGCACCCAATGTCGGGGACAGGGGAAAGTACTGCCACATCTACACAAAATGACAGGGACAGGGGAAAGTACTGCCACATCTACACCCAATGACGGGGACAGGTGATAGTACCATCACATCTACACCCAATGGCAGGAGATAGTACCGCCACATCCTCACTCAATGACAGGGACAGATGATAGTACCACCACATCTACACCCAATGATGGGTACAGGTGATAGTACCACCACATCTACACCCAATGACGGGGACAGGGGATACTACTGCCACCTCTACACCCAATGACGGGGACAGGGGATAAAGCCACCACATTAACATCCAATGATGGGAACGGAATAGTACCGCCACATCCTCACCCAATGAGGGGGACAGGGGATAGTACCACCACATCTACAACCAATAACAGGGACAGGGGATAGTACTACATCCTCACCCAATGACGGGGACAGGGGATAATACTGCCACATCTACACCCAATGACGGGGACAGGGGATAGTACCGCCACATCTACACCCAATGACGGAGACAGGAGATAGTACGTCCACATCTATACCCAATGACGGGTACAGGGGATAGTACCACCACATCTACACCCAATGACGGAGACAGGGGATAGTACCGCCACCTCCACACATGACACAAATGTAATATACAAAGTCACAACACATGTAATGATTTAATGATAATACTGCCACATCTACAACCAATAACAGGGACAGGGGATAGTACTACATCCTCACCCAATGACGGGGACAGGGGATAGTACCGCCACATCTACACCCAATGACGGGTACAGGGGATAGTACCGCCACATCTACACCCAATGACGGAGACAGGGGATAGTACCGCCACCTCCACACATGACACAAATGTAATATACAAAGTCACAACACATGTAATGATTTAATGATAATACTGCCACATCTACAACCAATAACAGGGACAGGGGATAGTACTACATCCTCACCCAATGACGGGGACAGGGGATAGTACCGCCACATCTACACCCAATGACGGGTACAGGGGATAGTACCGCCACATCTACACCCAATGACGGAGACAGGGGATAGTACCGCCACCTCCACACATGACACAAATGTAATATACAAAGTCACAACACATGTAATGATTTAATGATAATACTGCCACATCTACAACCAATAACAGGGACAGGGGATAGTACTACATCCTCACCCAATGACGGGGACAGGGGATAGTACCGCCACATCTACACCCAATGACGGAGACAGGGGATAGTACGTCCACATCTACACCCAATGACGGGTACAGGGGAAAGTACCACCACATCTACACCCAATGACGGAGACGGGATAGTACAGCCACCTCCACACATGACACAAATGTAATATACAAAGTCACAACACATGTAATGATTTTTCTCCAAAGTTCAATTTCACTGATTAAGTCCATGTAATTTGTGGAATTATTGGGAGGTTTTTTTTATTGTAGAAATATTTAATTCTCCAGTGAGCTAAAATGGGGATTTCAATGTTTAATACTAACCATAAAATATTAAAAAAAAACAAAAAAACAGTAAAATGTGTTTTGAATTGTTGTCACTATATGCTGGTGGTGCGTCATGTATCATCAGCAGCTGGAACATCCTAGGCTTATTATCCTGGGGAACCTTGAATTATCACCATGTACCATAATAAATACAATGCAGCCAGCTGTATGTACGCAGCACACAGAGCGTATGGCCATTGTATATGCCGCTGACTGACACAATGCTGTCAGATATATCATTCAAGATTTATGCTGTGGTCTTTTACAGTATAGTTCCTGTAGTACCTTTTCCCGCCTGCAGGTGTCCCTGTTCTTATGATGACCGAGAGGTTTTATAAATCTTTGAGAGGCCTGATTGCTATATAGGGTGTTCCGGAAACATGGAAGGAGGGTTATTGCAAAGGGCATGAAGCAAATGCCGAAAGTTCAGAAGAGTCAATCAGAGGTCTGTTATCTATTCCTTGTAAATGCTACGCTGGCCAAGCTGGCTCTCATTGTGGTAATGAGATTACCATTCTGATGCCGGGGTACTGATACAATAATGGCCTCCTGCTAAATATGCACAGATGACACCAGAGTTCTGCTGCTCCGAGATCACTTTTGTGCCCCCTCCCTTCAAAACAACATCTTGGTGATGAGAGCCCCCTTATATTAATTCTTTCCACCTGGGTCAGCATTTCGACAGGCATAGGGCCTGAGTCACAGTTGTATACAAACCCGATGCACAGGACCGGAGGCGGATTTAGAGCTCATGGGGCTCTAGGCAAGATAGTAGTTTGGGGCCCTCCTCTCTCATACAATCCATAGCACTATATTGTTCCTGCTGATTGTACGCGACAAGGACATTAAATACTTTGGGAGTGTGAGCAGGTCCATGTGATGTCATGATGGCAGTGTGGGCAGGTCCATGTGATGTCATGATGGAGTGTGGGAAGGTCTATGAGATGTCATGATGGGAGTGTGGGCAGGTCTATGTGATGTCATGATGGGAGTGTGGACAGGTCCATGTGATATCATGATGGGAGTGTGGGCAGGTCCATGTGATGTCATGATGGGAATGTGGGCAGGTCCATGTGATGTCATGATGGAGTGTGGGAAGGTCTATGAGATGTCATGATGGGAGTGTGGGCAGGTCTATGTGATGTCATGATGGGAGTGTGGACAGGTCCATGTGATATCATGATGGGAGTGTGGGCAGAACCATGTGATGCCATGATGGGAGTGTGGGCAGGTCCATGTGATGTCATGATGGGAATGTGGGCAGGTCCATGTGATGTCATGATAGAGTGTGGGAAGGTCTATGAGATGTCATGATGGGAGTGTGGGCAGGTCTATGTGATGTCATGATGGGAGTGTGGACAGGTCCATGTGATATCATGATGGGAGTGTGGGCAGAACCATGTGATGCCATGATGGGAGTGTGGGCAGGTCCATGTGATGTCACGATGGCAGTGTGGGCAGGTCCATGTGATGTCATGATGGAGTGTGGGAAGGTCTATGAGATGTCATAATGGGAGTGTGGGCAGCTCCATGTGATGTCATGATGGGAGTGTGGGCAGGTCCATGTGATGTCATGATTGGAGTGTTAGCAGAACCATGTGATGTCATGATGGGAGTGTGAGCAGGTCTATGTGATGTCATGAT
This sequence comes from Crinia signifera, assembly GCF_055691185.1. Classification (NCBI taxonomy): domain Eukaryota; kingdom Metazoa; phylum Chordata; class Amphibia; order Anura; family Myobatrachidae; genus Crinia; species Crinia signifera. Next base: position 94,737,168 of record NC_139227.1, read on the forward strand.
GGGAGTGTGAGCAGGTCCATGTGATGTCATGATGGGAGTGTGGGCAGAACCATGTGATGTCATAATGGGAGTGTGGGCAGGTCTATGTGATGTCATGATGAGAGTGTGGGCAGGTCCATGTGATGTCATGATGGGAGTGTGGGCAGGTCTTTGTGATGTCATGGAGTCATGTACAGTAGTAGTCATGCAATGCTCCTCTTGAAACGTTTGGCTGACCAGGATATCTGTATGAGGCCTCTTGGGACTTGCTGGGCCCTAGGCAGGGGTCGTGGTTGCCTTGTGAAAAAACCCGCCTTATTACAGGACCTATTCCTTAGGACCCCCTAAGTCTCAGCCTAAATGACCATTTGGGGGCAGGGAAGGAGTGGCGTTGGCCAGCACAGGTGAGGCAGCCAATGAGAGTAGCCTTAGGCTTGCTCAGATTGTGACCGATGTTTGCAATGGTTATCGATGATGTGTCTTCAGACGGAGCACTCAGGTCTGTGATGCCATTCTCTCCAGCGGCTGTGATACTACAAGTCCCAGCATGCCTTGGCCAGCACATAGGGGGAGAGGTATCAAACCTTCTAAACAGGACAGGTAGAGATGGTACTCACAGCCAGCAATCATAGTCTGTCTGTCATTATATAGGATGTACTAGGTAGATTCTAGCTGGATGTTAGCAAAAGTTGGTACATCTCTCCCAGCAGCATTGATGCATCTCCCCCAGCATAACGGTAACACTGCAATCTCAGGGCCTGGATACGGTGAAAGCTGCAATTACTGGCACTAACAGGGTAAACACAGACAGATCGCGTTGCCAAATCCTCCCTTTACTTCAGATCAGAGTCTTGTTTGAACAACTTTCACCTCTGACAGAGGCTGTACCTTTACCCTGGGTCACTCCATCGCCGCAGGCTACTTGGAGAATCCATCCCATTTAGTTACCATGGAAATGTCTCCCCCCTGCCCTCATCCCGTCTCCGTCATCCCACCAAATCCCCCCAAGCCCACTTCCCACTTTGATATCCTTCCCCAGTCTGTGGCTGCACATTCCTGTCCATGCTGAGTGAGAGCTTCTTGGATCTCACTGTCAGTAATTGGATTAAGGACGGTGAAGAAGATCTGAGGTAGGGCGAGTGGAGGATTGGGGCCGGGATCCCAGATTTCAGGCCCAAAATGCCTGAGGTATAGTGAAAGTATTTAAAAGAAATAACAATGACGATTTTCATGTATATATTATTTATTTAACTAAAACCACTTTCACGAGTATAAAGGTATATTAGTGCAATACTCAGAGAGTTACTCAGTGCATTTCTCGGATTAATACTCAGTGCATTAATCTGTGTATTACTCAGGGCATTATTCGGTGTATTACTCAATGCATTACCCAGTGCATTACTCAGGGCATTAGTTGGTGCATTACTCATTACATTACTCAGTGCATTACTCATTACATTACTGAGTGCATTACTCGGTGCATTACTCAGTAGATTACTCTGTGCAATAATCAGTGTATTAATCAGTGCATTACTCAGTGTATTACTTGGTGCATTACTCAGTGTGTTATTCGGTGCATTACTCAGTGTATTACTTGTTGTAATACTCGGTGCATTACTCTGTGCATTACTCAGTGCATTACTGAGTCCATTACTCAGTGCATTACTCATTACATTTCTAAGTGCATTACTAAGTGCATTACTCATTACATTACTGAGTGCATTGCTCAGTGCATTACTCAGTGCATTACTCGGTATATTACTCAGTAGATTACTCTGTGCATTAATCAGTGTTACTCAGTGTATTACTCTGTGCATTACTTGGTGTATTTTTCTGTGTATTACTCGGTGCATTACTCTGTATATTACACCGTGCATTACTCTGCATATTACTCGGTGCATTCCTCTGTGTATTAATTGGTCCATTACTCTGAGCATTACTCAGTGTATTATTCTTTGCATTACTCAGTGTATTACTCAGTGCATTACTCAGTGTATTACTCCTGCATTACTCTGTGTATTACTAAATGTATTACTCTGTGCATTACTCAGAGTTACTTAGTGTATTACTCAGTGCATTAATCTGTGTATTACTCAGTGTATTACTCTGTGTATTACTCAGTGCATTAATCTGTGCATTACTCTGTGTATTACTTAGTGAATTACTCAGGATATTACTCAGTGTATTATTCGGTGTATTACTCAGTGCATTACTCGGTACTTATGTAATATCTGGGCTCCCGTTTTTCTTATGAGACCACGTCCCCTCGCGTTGCTCGCTGCGCTCGCCACGCTTCGGGCACGGTGGCTTGCTGCGCTCGTCACACTATATAAAATCAACTCCATGTGTAGTTGGATAGTAGGGGAATGAAAGAATGGGGTGCATTTAACATGGGAGCCCAGATAATACATAAGTACCCTCGGTGCATTAGTTGGGGCATTACTCAGTGCATTACTCAGTGCATTGTTCAGTGCATTACTGTGTATTATTCGGTGCATTACTAGGTGCATTACTCATTACATTACTCAGTGTATAATTCGGTGCATTACTCTGTGCATTACTCTGCATCACGCAGTCTATTACTTGGTGCATTACTCAGTGCATTAATCATTACATTACTGAGTGCATTACTCAGTGCATTAATCATTACATTACTGAGTGCATTACTCAGTCCATTACTCAGTGCATTACTCTGTGCCTTACTCATTACATTACTGAGTGCATTACTTGGCCCATTACTCAGTGTATTACTCATTACATTGCTCAGTGCATTACTCCGTGCATTACTCGGTGCATTACTAGGTGCATTATTTAGTGCATTACTCAGTGTATTACTCTGTGTATTACTCAGTGTATTACTCTGTGCATTACTCTGTGTCATTCAGTGTATTACTCTGTGCATTACTTGGTTTATTACTCAGGGTATTACTCAGTGTATTACACAGTGCATTACTCGCGTATTACTCGATGCCTTACTCTGTGTATTACTCAGTGTATTACTAAGTGTATTACTAAGTGTATTACTTGGTGCATTACTCAGTGTATTACTTACTGCATTACTCAGTGTATTATTCTGTGCACTACTCGGTGTATTACTCAGTGCATTACTCAGTGTATTACTCAGTGTATTACTTAGTGCATTACTCAGTGTATTACTCGTGCATTACTATGTGTATTAATAAATGTATTACTCTGCATTACTCAGAGTTACCTAGTGTATTATTCAGTGCACTACTCTGTGTATTACTCAGTTCATTACTTTGTGCATTACTCTGTGTATTATTTGGTGCATTACTTGGTGTTACTCAGTGTATTACTCGTGCATTACTAGGTGCATTACTCTGTGTATTACTTCGTGCTTTACTAGGTGCATTACTCTGTGTATTACTTAGTGCATTACTCAGGGTACTACTCAGTGTATTATTCGGTGCATTACTCAGTGTGTTAATCGGGGCATTACACAGTGTATTACTTGGTGCATTACTTTGTGTAATACTCTGTGCATTACTCATTACGGTTGCCGGATGGGGTCCCAACAGTTGGGATCCCGACAGGCATTTAACCGATGTCGGGCTCCCGACTATCAAAACACCGACAGCCGGGTTCACGATGGCCACCTGCTATTTTCCCTCGTGGGGGTCCACAACCCCCATAGAGGGAGAATAGAATCGGTGACGAGCGCAGCGAACCCGCAAGGGGGTTAGTTGCGCTCACCATGCTGTCTGAGTCCGGCCAGTCGGGATCCCGATGTCGGGCTAATGACTGTCAGGATCCAGACTGTCGGACCCCTATACCACACCCACTCATTACATTACTGAGTGTATTATTCAGTGCATTTCTCGGTGCAGTACTCAGTGTATTACTCAGTATATTACTCTGTGTTGCTCAGTACATTACTCAGTGTATTACTAAGGGGATTATTCTGGTTGACTCGCAAAGGCACAACCACTCTCTAATGGACAAAACCATGTGCACTGCAGGTGGGGCAGATGTAACATGTGCAAAGAGAGTTAGATTTGGGTGGGGTTTTATTTCAAAGATCTATATTGCAGTGAAAAAATAATGCAGTCAGTATTTACCCTGCACAGAAACAATAAAACACCCAAATCTTACTCTGTATGCACATGTTACATCAGCCCCATCTGCAGTGCAGTGGGTTTTGTGCGTTAGAGAGTGATTGTGCCTTTCCAAGTGAATCAGAATAACCCCCATAGTCAACACTAAAAAAAGTCAACAGAAGCTGCAAAATTCGGCTCCTGATTGGCCACTAGGCGGTCAATAGAATCATTCGGACGAGAGGCGCGGAAGATGTAACATCTCTGCGTCTCTCCTCAGTCCATGACAGGGGATCGCCGGGACACTCGCGTTTTTTTTATTTATTGGACTACTTCAGGAGAGAAGAGGACAGATCTTCGCCATAGGATGCTTGTAAGTATAATTTCCTTCCACAGGTCCATATGGATTACTTCTGACCCCGGACCCAGACACCGCCGACATGGACCCAGACCAGGACACCGGACCAAGACCCAGTGACCTACCTACGGGCTCAAGATAGGTAAGTATCAGTATGTGTAGGCTTTGGATGTAATAAAGCTTTATTTTTCTTGTGTGTCAGTGTGTGTTTATTTGACTATTTTTACTACTGTGGAACTACAATTGCCAGCGGGCCCTTTAATGCCCCGCATGCTGGGACTTGTGGTTCTCCAAGTCCCAGCTTGTGGGGGAGGCTTGCTGGGACTTATAGTTCCACAGTATTAAACAATAGTTTATTCTATTTTTTTACACAACTTCATCAGCCTGGTGACCACCGCTCCAGGGCCACCGGGGACAGCACCAGGCTTCAGCCTGCTCAGGTAAGTCCTGGAGAGGGGGGCCCCTTTATTGGGGGGGTCCCCACTCCCCCAGGGCCCCTGGCCAGGCTGACTGGTCGGTAGGGTGATGTTTTGGCCGCGGCAACTTATATAATAAGTGTCCCCCGGCTGTGGCATTACCCTGCTGGTTCGTTTGGCCTGGGGCTGGTTCTTAAAATACGGGGGACCCCTAGTCATTTTGTCCCCCATATTTTGGGAACCAGCCCCGGACCTGGAGCCTAGGGTTGGTTTTAAAAAATCGGGGAACTCCTATTTGCCGGGTTTCCTGATTTTTTAATACCAGCACCGGCTCGTTCAGCCTGGTGCTGGTTACGGCTGTGGGGGGACCCCTCCCCGTTTTTTAAATTTATTTAATCAGTTTTTTTTACACTCTGCAGCGCAGACTGCCTGTACGAATTTGTATTAGTGGCCGCAAATACGAATCATTACGCCATCAGATGGTTACAAAGCAGTCGTATTTGACTTCTTTGTAAATTCCCCTCCGGAACACGACTTTGCATACGGCTGAAACAGCCATATGCAGTCGTATTAATTCGAATTAAGAATAGGAATACGATTTTTTGTATTCGTATTCTTTTTTTGAATAAAGTATTTTTATTGTACAGGTCATACGTACAGAACAGGACATTAACTCAAGCAATATACACAAATAGGAGTCGCTTAAAGTCCAATAGTACATGTAAGCTGTATATTGAGTTTTCATACAGTATTAACACGTTACATATTTATTTAGAGTGAAATAAAGTATCAATTCAGTACAAAATAATGGTGTCCCTGTTCTGTTCTAGCTGGTTATCAGTATTTCAATTTTCTGATTTATATGTTAGAGTACATAGAAGAAAGGGAAGGAAACAAAAAAAGAACGAGAAAAAAGAAAAAAAAAAAAAAAAAAGGGGAAGGGAGCATTAGTCATGCATTGGTGTATATGTATTAAGGGGTTCCATCCTACTCAAGGCGGCGTATCTATACAATATCTTAGGGTAAGCAGTCATTGTGTTTACATTGTGACTATTAGTATCCTTATATAAGATCACCATCCAATCCTGCTGCGTTAAGGATGAGAGGAGTGCGGAGACTCTATCCACCTGCCCCAGATCTTTTCAAATTTAGGTAAGGTGCCGCGAGACATGTAGACATATCTTTCATGTTGTACAGTGGTGTTGACTAAAGCCCTCCACTCCGCCAGCGGAGGTCCAGATCTAGCCATCCAATGTCTGGCGTGGCGTGTCTTGGTGATGCCAGGGCCTCCTCCCACTCCTCCTCCTCAAAACCACCCACATCAGCCTCCCACTTAGCCCTCAGAGCGGGCAGTGAATCCCTGTGTACAAAGGATAGTAAAAATGAGTAGGCTAGAGAGATAGTTTTAACCTGTCCCAAGTTAGTAATAAATATTTTTGCCGGGGAGGGTAGTAGAACCGGGGAAGCGCCACTGAACTGGGTGTTTAGAGCGTGGCGTAGCTGCAAGTATCTGAAGAAGTACACCTGGGATAGTCCGTACTCCTCCTTCAGCTGTTGAAAGGATTTTAGCACAGCCGCCTCGTATAGTTGCCCGATCGTCACCACTCCCCCAGCTGACCATAGCCTCCTGCCCGACAAACAAACAAGTTCGGATAACCTAGTGGAGTGCCAGAGGGGAGCCTCAGGATCTATAGCCGTATACCCCATCAGGGACTGGGTCTCTTGCCATATCCTAATGGCTTGAACCACCAGTGGGGGGGCCCCCGCAGGAATCTTCCCGCCCAGGAGCAGCTGCAGGGGTGAGGTGTCGGGATACATTTGGTGTAGGAATGCGGCCGGGAGCGGGGCTTGGTCAGTGTCTTGTAGCCAATGCCTGAGGTGGGAGAGTTGGCCAGCATAATAATATAATTTGAACTGTGGTAAAGCCAAACCCCCATCTGCCCGTGGTCTAGTGAGGGTACCTACACTGATTCTGGGGCGCTTGTTCGCCCATATCAGTGAGGATAGCAAGCTGTTTAAATGCCTGAAGAACGAGGCCGGCACATACACCGGGGACTGGTTGAGAACATACAGTATTTTGGGCTGTAAAATCATTTTTATTAGATTAACCCTGCCAATGACATTTAGGGGTAATTTGGTCCACACCGACAGTTTATCTTTGACAACGGATAACAGTGGACGTAGGTTCCCAGGAAGAAAGTCCCGAGTATCATTGGTTATTATTATCCCCAGATATTTAAATTGGGATACCCAACTGAGTGGGAGAGGGGCGCCTGTAGTCAAAGGTGGGGGACCACGCAAGGGCATTATGGAGGACTTAGACCGATTAACAGTGAGTCCAGAGAAGCCACCAAACTCCTCCATTAACTGCAGCGCTACAGGCATAGAAAGTCTATAGTCCTTCAGGAAGAGAAGTAAGTCGTCAGCGTAAAGTGCCACTGTGTCTATCCTCTGACCCACCCGGAGCCCAATTATGTCTTGGTGATTCCTAAGAATACAGGCCAGCGGTTCAATAGCTACCGCAAAGAGCCCAGGGGAGAGGGGGCACCCCTGTCTAGTACCCCTTCCCAGAGCAAAAGGGAGCGAGACATGGTTGTTGACAGAGACCCTGGCCACCGGATGGAGGTAGAGTAGCTGCACCCATTTTAAGTATTGCGGGCCGAAGCCCATACGTCGCATTACCTGCCACAGATAAGGCCACTCGACAGAGTCGAAGGCCTTATTGGCATCGAACGACACAATGGCAGAGTGAGTCTCCTCCTCCATGTGAGTAGCCTGGATATGCGTAAACAGCCGCCTTAGATTCGTACTGGTTGACGAGCCTGGCATAAAACCAGTTTGGTCTGGGTGGATAATGGACCGTATCACACCATTCAATCGAATAGCCAAGACCTTCGCTAGAATCTTGACGTCAGTGGTGATTAAGGAGATAGGCCTGTATGAGTCAGGGTAGTTGGGGTCTTTCCCAGGTTTGGGTATAACCACTATGATGGCCTCAGACATAGAGTCCGGTAGGGCATTAAGCTCATAGAGGCCATTAAATAAATTCAACAGTTTGGGGGCGAACAAATCCAAGTTCGATCTGTACAGCTCCACCGGGACCCCATCTACGCCCGGAGCCTTCCCCCCGGGAAAGGACCTAATTGCAGTCTCTATCTCGATAATTGTAACGGGTGCTTCAAGGGAGGACCTAGCCTCCTCAGAAAGTACGGGTAAGTCAATATGGTCTAGATAGTCAGAGAGTTCTTCCTGTGCGCATTCCAGGCGTGAGCGGTATAGCTCCTGGTAGAATGTAAGAAACACATCTGCTATTTCCCTAGTGGATGTCCTCAGTACCCCATCAGTACCATATATCTGGGCCACAGAATTATTTGGGCGATCCGAGTGCACCAGATGGGCCAGGAGACTGCCCGTCTTATCGGCGTTCATGTAAAGTTTATGGGAATTAAATAGCAGGTTGCGAGCGTTGCGCTCCTCCAAATGGGAAACCCAGGTAGCCCGTGCCAACTCCCACCGTGCCCCAGACTCCTCCGAGCCATCCTCCAGGTGCAAAATCTCTGCCCGCCGACACTCATCCTCTAATTCTGTACCCCTAGCCCTGTGTGTTCGTTTAATAGAGGCAATTTTAGATATTAGAGTACCCCTCAGATATGCCTTGAATGCATCCCATACTACCGGGGTGGAGGCCGTACCTGTGTTATCACCAAAATAACCATCCCATAGAGTCTGTAGACTCGAGGAGTCACCAATCTGCAGTAACCAGGAAGGGTGTAATTTCCAAAAGGACTGTCCCCTCCGGCACTCCACATCCACCGTCAGCAGTAAGGGAGAGTGGTCTGAGACCCCACTTGACTTGTAGCAGACAGCCAGGAGTCTAGGCAGCAGCGAGGGAGAGACCAGAGCCAGATCTATACGTGAAAAGGAGTGGTGAGTCTTAGAGAAGCAGGAGTACTGAGCATCAGCAGGGTGTCTCTGTCTCCAGGCGTCCTTTAAACCAATTGAGTCTATATAATTTGCAAAGCCCGTGGGACGGTCATCAATGGGTGCGGAGCCGGGGGGCCACCACTTGTCCAAAGCATGATTCATTAGCTTATTAAAATCCCCAAGGCATATAACCGGCGTGTCGGGGGATTGGGCCACATAAGTGGCCGCATGTTTCAGGACATCATAAGTAAAGGGAGGGGGGATATATACCGCTAGGATAAAGAAAGGCTGGGAATACAACCTGCAATGTAGGAAGACGTATCTACCCAGTGGGTCTGTCTTAACAGCAAAAAGGACAAATTGCACCGCTTTATTAATCAGTATTGAAACTCCCCTAGAGTGAGTAGTGTGGGAGGCATGATATGCCCAGCCCACCCAGGGTCTGCGTAGGGACATTAGTCTATTGCCCTCCAGGTGGGTTTCAACCAGGCAGGTGATGTCCGAGCCATATTGCTTAATCATTTTGAGAACTAAGGAGCGTTTAACTCTATCATTTAGCCCCCTGACATTCCAGGTGAGGACATTAAGTTGCGTCATATTGGGTTAGAGAGTGTGAGATACCAGGAGCTGTCATACCTGTACTGCTACCTCGTATGGCTAAGTGTAACACAATCATTGCATCAAATAGTATCAAACCCCTCTGTTTAAGACGTAGTAAATTGCTAAGCACTGCATGACAAATAGAAAAAAAAAAAGAGAGAAAAACATAGAAAAATAGAGAGACATAGGAAAACAATCCCAACAAAATACACCCCCTCCCTGTATACCTCCCCGAACTGTGGCATACTTATATCCCTAACCTAGTAACTTTTGAGACCAAAAGGGTCGGTAACTACCTAGGTAACTTGAGGGCAATCAACTAATAACTACCAATGCAAGCATCGGAGCCCCCCGGCCATATAGTAGGCCTATAACTTGTCTAAAGCAACACATATGTAAGGAGATATAGTGCATAGTTATAGTTCCCCCCCCCCCCCCCCAACAGAAAGCATGATAAATAGCATAACAGTTATACCACATCTATAATAAGAAATATAGTATAAACAGTATAGGCGCTCCCTCAAGAGTGCAATATAAGCATAGTAACTATGACATATCTATATTAATATTTACGCTGCCTGAGCATTGGGTTTTCTTAAGCATCTAGGCCCATGATGACCTCCAGGAAGTGGTGTAGAATGGTGCAACTTGTCCACAAATATGCAGTCCACTGCCGCCACTTGTCAAGCATGAATGATCAGGGCGGGGCCAGCTGCCTCACAGCAGGTGCATATCGATCCAGCCAGGCCGCCGCCTCCCGAGGATTACTGAAGAATTTTGTTTCTCCCTCTGCCACCACTCGTAGCCGGGCCGGGAATAACATAGAGTAGGGAAGGTTTAGGTCACGTAACCTTCGCTTCACCGGTGTGAACAGGGCCCTCTCCTTCTGTACATCAATGGCAAAATCAGGGAACGTGGAAACAGCCACCCCATTCCTGACCATGGGGCCTTTGGTGCGGTTTAGTCGTAGGACTGCGTCGCGATCTTTGTAGTGAAGGAACTTGGCTATGAGTGTCCTAGGAGGAGCCCCCGGAGGAAGCGGACGAGTGGGGATTCTGTGAGCCCTCTCGACAGCAAATTGAGGGGTAAAGGATTCCTTTCCATATAGGTCAACTAGCCAGGTCTCCAGAAAGGATTCTGGTGACGAGCCCTCCTCCCTCTCTGGTAGTCCAACGAATCTGACATTGTTCCTCCTCAAACGACCCTCCATGTCCATGAGTTTATTCTGTATACCTGTGACTTGCTGTGTCAGGGTAGTGACGGCATTTTTTAGGGGATCAACTGCATCCTCTACCGTAGAGACCCGCGTCTCCACCTCACCAACTCTCTCCCTGATGCGTTGTACGTCCTGCCTAAGTAGGGATAGGTCGCACTGGACTTTTTCCATTTTATCTGAGAGCCTTTTTTCGCTACCAGCAATGGCGTCGAGGACTTGTTGTAGAGAGAGGGGTTCAGGCAGTGTCTCATTTAGGGAGGTTTTAGAGCCACTCGGGTTGTCAGAGTCTGGTGTTTCTACCACATTTGACGCCTGCTGGCCCTGTGTATCAGCGCCCCTGGCATATTTGGCCAGTTTGGCTGCGGGAGCGTTGTGATGCTGTTTCACCATGATTAGGGAGCACAGGTCTGCACAGGGTTGTACAGCTATTCGTACTCTCAGGGTAAGAAGCAGGGTAGGTTGTAACCGTGGCTTTATGGATGGGCAGTCGCTGCGACGTCAGGCGAGCCGTCCCGGCTCGGGGGCTCCCGATGGGGTAGCTGTAGCAGTTGGTAAGAGTCAATAGAGTGTACTGTAGAGGGCAATAGGGCTGAGGGAGGGCAGCAGCAAGTCCAGAGACAGTCCCCCTGCACTGCGACCAGTCTCCCAATATGGCCTCCGGAGCACAGGGCAGCAGGGCAGATGGAGAGCACTGAGGCCAATGTCAATGTGGCCAGTGGGGTATAGGCCTCGCAGCCCCAATGTGGAGGCTGGAACCGGCAGCGGAGGTTTGTAGGGTGCCTGTAGAGCCCTTTAGGGGTATGTAGGGCAGTAGGGCAGAAAGATAACAGTAGCAGGTTCTGCACTGCGGCTGGTCTCCCAATATGGCCGCCTGAGCACGAGGCTGAGGGGCAGAGAGGGAGCACTGAGGCTGGTGCTTGTATGTCCGCTGGGGTGCAGGACTAATAACCCCAATGTGGTGGCTGGTATAGGCAGCGGTGGGCTGTGAGGAGACTGCGAGGCACTTTTTAGGACGGAGGGACAGCAGCAGCAGGAGTCAGAGTGTTTTCCCCTCCGCGCCGCGACGGGCTTCCAATATGGCCGCCGGGGCACGGGATCACAGTGTGTAGGAGGTCACAGCGACTATCGGAGCCCAGGGAGCCGTCCGTTAACGGAGGGGGCCGCCGCTCAGCAGAAAGACAGTGCCGGGTCAGTTATATGTGGCGCCGCAGCACTCACCCAACCTCCGACAGCGTGAGAGGATGTGCGCCGGCCGGAAGTCCACGCGGCAGCACGGCAGTCAGGCCGCGAGTCCCCGCTCAGTCCAGGCAGCTCAGAGGAGGCCCCCGACACCGGGTATATGATGGCTGAGATGCGGCGGATGTCAGGGGAGGCTTGGGTAGGTATCTCCCTGCGTTGCCCGACTTCAGGATCAATTATCAGGATGGGTGACCAGGGAGCTCCGAGTTCACGCGTCCTAGCTGCTCGCCGCCGTAGCCACGCCTTCTTGTATTCGTATTCTTAGTAAATTCCCCCCTAGATCTTAAAGACTAAAACCTGATGCCGTACAGCCCACCATACATCACTTGCATACTGCCCAATGGGAGCGTCCTCTGTATTAGAAGATCTTCCGGCTTTAGGACCATGGAGTCCTTCTGTACATGAGCAGAATGATGCGGGGAGGGATCTGATTGGATCCCTCTCAGTGGAAATGTGATCCCATTGGCCTCTATGCCACATGCTTCTGTCATACATGGTATAGAAATGGTTAGTGTTTACAACATTATGCTGGAGTGACGTCACTTCCATTTGTCCGATGTCACAACGACTCTTCCAGCACCATCCAGAATGATGCTGGTTCCCTGCCTCTTCACCTACGCAGCTGTCACTGGAAGCATTTATCTCCCCGTGGCTGGCAGAGGTTACAATAACCAGTTAGGATCCCAGTCGCTTGCTGGGACCTCTGAAAGCCGATGCTGTTCCTCTGGTTTCCCTAAATGATCCGTCATCAGAACACTTAGCTAATTAGCTGAGACGTGGAGCAATTAGCGGCTACATAATAGCCCCGACAATGCATCACAATGACTGGCATGAATTAAGGTTTTCACCTGCAGCTAAGAAGGATTTTCTGCGACACTAACCAGCCGCTGCACTGCTCTGCACTACAAACAGAACACGGTGACGGCGGATAAGAGGCAATTTCCTGTGCATCCTGCGCTGCGTACCGTGATGTTGTCCAACCACAGACATAGGGGGTCATTCAGACCTGGTCGCACGGCTGTGAATTCGCACAGAGGCCGATTATCGATAGACTGCGTATGCTTACGGCCCAAAGTCCTGTGATGAAATCCTTCTACTTATTCTATTAGCACGCCATCCACAAGGTGATTGACAGGAAGTAGGCGTCTGGGGGTGGTAACTCGTCATTTCATGGGAGTACTAAGAAAAACGCAGACACGCCAGAAAGAAACGTCTGGGGAAACGCTGGGAGTGCCCGGGGGAAACACTGGGAGTGCCCAGGGGGAAACACTGGGAGTGCCCAGGGGGAAACACTGGGAGTGCCCAGGGGGAAACGCTGGGAGTGCTCGGGGGAAATGCTGGGAGTGCCCAGAGGGAAACCCTGGGAGTGCCCAGGGGGAACGCTGGGAGTGCCCAGGGGGAAACGCTGGGAGTGCCCGGGGGAAACGCTGGGAGTGCCCAGGGGGAAACACTGGGAGTGCCCAGGGGGAAACACTGGGAGTGCCCAGGGGGAAACACTGGGAGTGCCCAGGGGGAAACCCTGGGAGTGCCCAGGGGGAAACGCTGGGAGTGCCCGGGGGGAAACGCTGGGAGTGCCCGGGGGGAAACGCTGGGAGTGCCCTGGGGGAATCGCTGGGAGTGCCCGGGGGAACGCTGGGACTGCCCGGGGGAAACCCTGGGAGTGCCCAGAGGGAAACCCTGGGAGTGCCCGGGGGGAAACGCTGGGAGTGCCCGGGGGGAAACGCTGGGAGTGCCCTGGGGGAATCGCTGCGAGTGCCCGGGGGAACGCTGGGAGTGCCCGGGGGAAACACTGGGAGAGAAATGGTGGTATGCAGGCAGGGGGTGGTATGCAGGCAGGGGGTGGTATGCAGGCAGGGGGTTGTAAGCAGGCAGGGGGTTGTATGCAGGCAGAGGGTGTTATACAGGCAGGGGGTGGTATGCAGGCAGGGGGTGGTATGCAGGCAGGGGGTGGTATGCAAGCAGAGGGTGGTATGCAGGTAGAGGGTGTTATACAGGCAGGGGGTGGTATGCAGGCAGAGGGTGTTATACAGGCAGAGGGTGTTATACAGGCAGGAGGTGGTATGCAGGCAGGAAGGGGGTGGTATGCAGACAGGGGGTGGTATGCAGGCAGGGGGTGGTATGCAGGCAGGAGGTTGTATGCAGGAAGGATGTGGTATGCAGGCTTGAGGTGGTTTGCAGGTAGGGGGTGGTATGCAGGCAGGAGGTGGTATGCAGGCAGGAGGTTGTATGCAGGCAGGAGGTTGTATGCAGGAAGGATGTGGTATGCAGGCTTGAGGTGGTTTGCAGGCAGGGGGTGGTATGCAGGCAGGGGGTGGTATGCAGGGGGTGGTATGCAGGCAGGGGGTGGTATGCAGGCAGGAGGTGGTATGCAGGCAGGAGGTTGTATGCAGGAGGTGGCATGCAGGCAGGAGGTGGTATACAGGCAGGAGGTGGTATGCAGGCAGGGGGTGGTATGCAGGCAGAGGGTGTTATGCAGGCACAGGGTGTTATACAAGCAGGGGGTGGTATGCAGGCAGAGGGTGTTATACAAGCAGGGGGTGGTATGCAGGCAGAGGGTGTTATGCAGGCAGGAGGTGGTATTCAGGCAGGGGGAGGTATGCAGGCAGGGGGTGGTATGCAGGCAAGGGGTGGTATGCAGGCATGGGGTGGTATGCAGACAGGAGGTTGTATGCAGGGGGTGGTATGCAGGCAGGGGGTGGTATGCAGGCAGGAGGTTGTATGCAGGGGATGGTATGCAGGCTAGAGGTGGTTTGCAGGCAGGGGGTGGTATGCAGGCGGGAGGTGGTATGCAGGTAGGAGGTGGTATGCAGGCAGGGGGTGGTATGCAGGCGGGAGGTGGTATGCAGACAGGAGTGTTATGCAGGCAGGAGGTGGTATGCAGGCAGGAGGTGGTATGCAGGAAGGTAGGCAGGCAGGGGGTGGTATGCAGGCAGGGGGTGGTATGGAGACAGGAGATGGCATATCTCCTAACATCTGTATCTCGCTAATCGGAACACTCGCCTGTGGAAAGGGGGTACAGCATCTATTCCCGTCAGGCTGTGGGGACCCGGGCAGGGCGCGGGAAGGTCCCCATAAACCAGGACGTTCCCACAGAAAACGGGACAGTTGGGAGGTATGAGATGCTGGCAGGAGGTGGTAGACCGGCAGGGGGTGGTATGAGCGCAGTTTATTTAAGGAACCAATCTGAATCAAACCCATAATACGAGAAGCAGAAATTCTGGTCGCCACTGTGACCACAAATAATTCAGATCAGTTTTGTAAGATTTATTAAGTGTATTCTGTAACATTATAAGTAGCAGATGATTGCAAGGGCATAACTACCATAGGTGCAATAGGTGCAGCTGCTATGGGGCCCAGAGCTGCAGGGGGCCCATCTTTACTGTCTATATAATGGCCCTTATTCTGATTGAGTCGGACGGCTGCGTGTTTGGTCGGATGGCCAATGAATTGTGTTTGCGCATATGCAGAGGCGTTTCTGCGCATGTGCGAACGCCGCGCACGTCCGCATACAGCGTGAATTCTGTACACAAACTGAGCGGTCAGAACAATCCGAGCAGGGGGTGGAGAGGGGTGTAAAGGGCTGTTAGGGCTCGTTACCATATGCGTACGCCCCGCGTTTCATGGGCCTTTCCATGAAAACGCTGGGCGTACGTATGGTAATGCGGCCGTGACGCACGTATGGGGTTCGACAGCTGACATAGCCAGATGCCAGCTGCCCGCCCATATCCCTGCTTTCTGCTTTCATACGTAGAAATGTTTGAGTGGTCTGGAGCACTCGGAGCTGTCATTTGATGCTTGACGACCATCAGAGGATGGGGGAGGTTCCTACAGATGGGGGAGTTGTTCACATGAAACATCCACTCGCGGTCCGTTTGCTCGGCATCTTACCGCATTCGGACGGTGTGAGCGATCCGTACGGTAGGCGGGGCTAAGAACACTCGGTGGCCGTCCGATAATACGCATCTGTCCGAGTCATCCAGAATAAGGGCCAATATGTTTGACATAAATTTAGCACCATCAGTTGTCCTTAGGGGGTCCTTACAAACTTTTGCTATGGGGCCTATGAATATCTAGTTATACCCTTGGATGATTGGTTGCCATGGGTAACTTCAAGTAATACCATTTACAGTGACAGTGCAGAAGATGTGACGGACCATGTAATGCAGAATCTATTCGTATAAGTTATACTCTAGTTACACGACATGAGGAGTTGGCGTTACCTAACAGTAATGCCCAATCAGCCATCAGAGACATGCCACACAGATACATCTGAATCAGCACCGCATCGCTGTAAGTTGCGTATGTCGGCTGGGATGTTACAAATTGCGCAGTTCAGCCATATCCGGACTTGCGTGCACTTGAGAGTGTGAGAATGTTGTGTATGTGGATAACTCTGGATGTATATAGTATGTACATAGTCCTTCCACTGGTTAATGCTGCCAGTATCTTATACCGGATGCGAATGAGCACAGCCAGCCTTACATTAGGTAATGTGCAGGCGGTGCAGGAGACCTGCTGATATATTGCAGAGCATTGTTCTGCAGAACTTCCTACCTCGGGAAATCAGGCCTGGACCACAAGGATTCTGGGAATTGTCAGTGATGCTCTTCATCACCCTATTGGTATGTGTCATGGATGATGGGAAGAGGGTGGGGCTTCAGAGAGGGCGGCTGCTTCTGTGCCTTAAATATCTTCCCCCTACGTCAGGGACAGACGAAGGATGGTGGAACAAGCAGATACAATTACTTCTGTACATGTAATAAGGAATTTCCCACCATAGATGGGAATGTTCCCGTTCAGCACAAGATCAGACCGTAAACATGGTGCTGCAGCGATCTGCGCTGAAAATTAAAACAACAAAATGATATTCTTCGCAAGCTCTGTACAGCACGGGAAAGAGACGCCCTCTGTGCACAATCTCCTCCATCGCTCAGCTCACTCTCCATTACTGCAGGGTCCAGGGCTACTTTCTGCACCCCAAGATTAACCCCAGTATGGGCACAAGCATTTTGGACTCTGTCACCTGACTCACCACTACCACTCAAAGTGCAGTTTCCAGTCAGCTGATTGCAATGGCCAATCAGCACAGACTCTACCCTATAAATTAAATTTCCTGATTGGCTCAACTTGCCAGTACAACGTCGTTCCACAGAGCATGCAGCGCTTGTTGGTATTATATTCTCAGCTAGGATTCTACAGCTTCCAAAGTCTGGTTATTCCTCTGGTTCCTGTCCAGCTGCTAATTAAATCTTCTACAGCTTCCAGGTCGGTGTCCTTTACCAGTTGTACATCTGCGACTTTACACAAATGGCGCTACAAGGTCCTCCCCTGATGCAAGTCCGATATGACTGAGACCCCCACTGTTGGTGTCCACCCTGAAATACCACCTAGTGTGTTCTTGGATGCACAGCCCAAGGCAGATGTGTCTCATACATGTGTAAACTAACTCTGGGCCTTATTCAGCATGGCGCACAATCTCCCACAATCGCCAATGCTAAATTAGGCCCTCAGTCCTCTTCTCCTGCACAAATCTTCTCTTGTCCTATTGCTACCATGGAGTTTTGGATGCCTGATTTACAGATGGGCTGACACAGGGGGTAAATGTAATAGGGTCCAAGTTGGGGAGAGGGAGGGGCGGGATTACGTCCAGAAGGGCTGTATTTTTAAAGCGGCGATCATTTACAAGGCAAACCCCAGTTGGTTTTGCCTTGTAAAGGATTGCTTCTTTAAAAATCGTTAGCGTGCCCCAAATAAGGTCACAGTGACGTCCCCAGGGCACCTACGTCAGTACAGCCATGATTCGTAGTGGGGAGATGTTTGCAGGTAATGTAATAGACACGGACAAAGATTGCTGTAGCGGCTCCGAGCTTGCAGTGTCCAATTATACGTAATGTAATTAGACTCCAGTTTAGAGGCGTCCTTTATGTGCCAAGATCAGATATGTCAGTCACATGCGATGTTGGATCATGGACAGATCCCCCTTCTCACCCACCACAGGCTTTTTTGATCTTTTTGGGGACAAAAGACATTTCTGTGCCTCTTAATAGGTTGATTTAATATTTGTGTGCGCATCACATTGCTATAATTCCTGATGCTGTTACGGGCTTGTGGTGCTGCGGACCATCCGCCTCTGCAACCGGGGACTGGCTTTAGGCACAAACACCGGCCTTGGTTTACAAAACAGACTTCACTTCTTGTACAAACTCCTATATTCACTTAGCTCTCAGCCCCGGGGGAGGGGGGGGGGGGTGTATGTGTTTGGGTGACAGGCACACGAGTGTCAGGGACATAAGGACTGTCAGTCTTGCCTCCGGCTAGCTCGATAGTGATAGTCATACTGTTCCTCGTACAATGGAGGCTTAGGGTCCGTCCAGCAGCGACTAGAAGACCCACAAACCCTTCCCTGATTACCTTCCGATAACTCTATTGGCTAAAATGGCTTTTGCCAGGGGCACTCAGACCCCCAGTTACACGCCTGTGTGTACCATAACTTTTACTCAGTAAAGGAACAGTTTATCTTTGTGACTCTGACATTTTCCAGCTTTTACTGAAAATGAAGCAACCAGTGTGTGGATGTTTGTTGTATTGTGCCTCTGCAGCAGGATGCAGTGAGTAAAGACACACTTCTGCAGCTCTCCAGAGTCCTGGGTTGATTTGCACACAGACCACTGACAATGGTACAAAGACAAGTGGAAAGCCGCTACAGGTAAAACAATTTACTTTAGCAGAAAGTTGGAAACTGAAAAATAACGTCATTTTGTAAAGGATGAGATGGGAACTTACAGCTGTTCTGCAGCAATGATAATGAGGAAGCATGAGCCACGAGGCACTGCCGGGACTTCTGAAGATAGGAAGTAGCCTAATGGACTGATGAGTCCAAATGATAATTCCTTGGTTCATCGCACAATGTTTTTTGTATGCCATAAAGTAGGTGTAAGGACGATTCCCCAATGTTCTGGTCTATGTACTAATCGGGAACACCGTTGGCCAAATGTAGTAAGGTGTGTCAAATCACACCCTATCGCAAATGTCAAAAATCACAAATGTAATAGGGTGTAATAGTCCAAATTTACTTGCGATTTTTGCCAATTATTTAGTAATGTGAATATGCAGATTTCTTTAAATAACAGCAACAGGAGCAGATTGGCCCTGGCGGGAAACCAAGCCATTTTCTGGTGGGCCAGACCAAAACACAGTAAAACCCGCCACTCAGACTGGGCTGCGGACTGTGCAACCGCAGCTTTGACAGGAGTCAGAATGGCCGCGGGTGGGCTGCTGCGCATGTGCGGCCGCACGCAGCTCATCCCGCAGTTCTTTGAGTCAGGCGCTCTCCTTGCTCTGTTTCCCTGCTGTGTGTTGCTGCTGCGCCTGTCACTGTGAACCTGAGTGGTATTACTAACTAATTGAGCATCTACCATTATTCATATGTCTGTCATTGGGCAGTATTCAATGAGAATTTTGACGATGTGCAGCGAATCCTGTTTAGGATTCGCTGCACATTCGCCACTGCCCGCCGGCAGTATTCAACGAGCCAGGGGCTCACTGCCCCTGACCGGAAAATTTTAACTCCTGCGGCGATGCCACAGGGAGCCTGAGGACGGCGGCAGGCAGGGAGATGGAAGTCTCCCTGCCTGCCCCAGAACGTTTGTGGGGGGAGGTGGGCTCCCCGGGAGCCAGGCAGCACAGGCTCAACCCCGGGATAGCCAACAGGGGACCGGGTATTCACTACACCCGATCGTGCATATGTAATGATCGGGTGCAGTGAATATATGAATATCTAATGAGCGGCTCGGCTCCGGCCCCCTGCTGGCTGCTCTGTGTAAAAAATATATATATATATTTTTTTATTAAATATATATTCATGTGCTTACATCACATGAATAAAAATAGCATGCCCCTCCTCAGAATAAAATTCCTGATTTTTTTACACCAAATGTAAAAAAAAAAACACTTTATTTTCTAAGTTCACATTCCACTTCACCATAAAAAGATAGCGATTGCTACTCTGTGAATCATGGCGATAAAATTCTTGAAATGTATTCGCCATCTGGTCATTGAATAGGGTGATTCACCGCTTTAGTCAAAAAAATCACCTTACAGCAAAATAGCACAAAATCGCCATAAAACATGGCGAATCAGCCTCATTGAATACTGCCCATTGTGTCTGGGAGGCAGCAGCAGCGACAGCATTCTTCTTTAATGCTATACACTGGACGGAGCAATCCTTTCCAAAAGAAAAATGTAGATGACATCACACTGATGGACGCGGGGTGGAGGGGCGACTCTCCCGCCCCCTCCCCACGCCATGGGTGAACTCTCTCGAATAGTGGCAATGGAAGAGGGTATAAAGGTATGTTCATTTTATGTGTGTTTGTTTGCATATAAACTGAAACGTTGTTATACGACCTCTGATTGTGAGCTTATTATTTCCGAGTGCCGCACCCCTGGACACATATTGAATTTTTTGTGAGGGCACCGGAGCTGTGTTGCTATTATTTCATTGGCAGTGCCCGACCCAGAGCTTTATATATTATATAATGGTACCCATATGTCTACGCCAGGGCTGGACTGGCCATCTGGCTCTTCTGGCAAATGCCAGAAGGGCCGATGGCCTTGTGGGCCAATTTTTTTTGAATAATGCAGCGGTGCAGTAGCACCGCTTATGCCTTCATTTTGTTGAGCTCACGGAGCTCCGGGGACAGCGCAACGCCGGGTGACGTCATTGGAGAGCGGCGTCTCACCCAGAAGCCGCCGAGCTCTGTGCTGTGGGGACGGACACTGCCTGCCTGCGGTGCACGCAGGAGGCAGCTACAACAAGGACACCACCGAGGGACAGATCAAACTACGGGGGACTACGGGGGACCTGTGGTCACACTACATCCGCCAAGGTACTGCTGTGGAGGCTGACTATAAGTGACTGGGACGCCAGTTCAACTTAAGCAGCTCCTGAGATCTGCCTGTATCTGGCACTGTGGGGCATGTGTATCTGGCACTGTGGGGCATGTGTATCTGGCAATGTATACAAGAGGTGAGTGTGGATCGGAGTGGCACTGGGATGGGTCACTCCGAAACACACCTCCTGGCGCTTAGCAGTCTTGATTATGTTCAAATGAACTAAATTGATAAATAGTATAATTTTACAGCTGCAGCATGCACTTCTGTGAGCCCGTCTAGACTCACAAAAAGAGAGAAAATTGGGGGGGTTGAAGTGAATTGCGCTGCTGGTTTAAAAAATATATTATTGATAACCCCACACTGATTTGGCTGAGTAAAAATGAATGCTGGACACACTGTTACTTTTGTAAATTTTATATGGAAAAAATATATAGTAATACATAAACATACATTTATTACATAAAAACAATATTAAAAAACAATGAAAAATAAATCATGAGTTGGGATCCCAATTATATAAGCTAAAATAGCTTTTCGGGGGTTTTCAGCAATATAACTTGTTTCAACAAGATTGTGCAAAAATATGCATAGGGTGGTAGTTTGCAGTATCAAATGGGGGATATTGTTTTTATGTAATAAATGTATGTTTATGTATTACTGTATATTTTTTCCATATAACATTTACAAAAGTAACAGTGTGTCCAGCATTCATTTTTACTCAGCCAAATCAGTGTGGTGTTATCAATAATATATTTTTTAAACCAGCAGCGCAATTCACTTCAACCCCCCCAATTATCTGGCAATGTATAATGGGCATTACGGTGTGTTCAATAATGTGTAATGCCTCCTTTTTGTGATGCCATGCCTCCTTTCCACGAGGCCACGCCCCCTTTTTGCGACGTGGCTTTGCCGCGCAAGCGTCCCGCCCACGTCAGGTGGGCCTGTGTACTCAAAATGCCAGGGCCTATTCCTGGTCCCAATCTGGCCCTGGTCTATGCTTTTCCCTTTTTGATAAAGCTCTTGCTTTTGAGAAGAGTACATCCTATGTAACTATGTATCCTTTCCCATCAACAGACCCCGCCTCTCTGCAGACTCCACCTCTCAGCAGACCCCGCCCTCATTAGGGCTGCTTCCAGAAATTTCCCGGGCTGGTTTTATAACCCAATCCACCCCCTGAACAGGAGTGTGCGGATTTCTGTTACATTTTACAAAAGAATAGCGATATATCTCCAATTATGTAGAACAAATACAGATTACTTCATGAATCTGTGTGTCATCCTTGTGCGGGGGCCCTGCTAATCTCTGCATTGTCCCAATCTTAGTACATGTGCGGGTGAAGCGAGCAGTGCCTGAATAGAATACAGGTTACGCTGAGGAGAAAACATTTAGCCTATTAGCAGATGGGTGAAGATATACGCATTATGTCTGCCCAACATCGCAACCAGATGGGCATTTTAATCTGTCCACCCAGTTGTGATGTCATTGTTGGGAGATCCTGCAAACTACTGAATGGGTTGGTCAATGTACAGCCAGATGTTCCAGTATATATGCAAGGTATGTCGATATTGGCTGTACTTCTAGGCCGATGCGATATGCCTGTAAATGACGTAGATCACAGACATATATCAGGTGCACACACCCACTGATATACCCATGGTATTTAGTTGCCCATTATAATGAGTGATATATCACATAGTATTCCTTATGCTGGGTACACACTATGTGTTCCGTTGATTTGCATGCTGACATCTTTATGGGATTCATCTGAGTGATATCAAAAATTCGCAAGAGCAAAATGGAAACAGAATTGTACACAACGGACACTTGGAATAAAATAACACAATGGCATACATTCCAGCTGGGTTAAGGTCCAAGGTGGTGTCCCGCAAGGTTCAATATTGGGACCCGCCTTGTTTAATATATTCATTAATGATATTAGAAGTGACATAGTGTGTTCAGTTCTGGGCACCGCACCTTAAAAAGGACATAAATGAATTGGAACAGGTACAGAGAAGGGCGACTAAGCTAGTAAAAGGTCCCGAATCACTAGAATACAAAGTTAGGTTAACCAGGCTGAATATGTTTTCACTGGAGAAACTGAGGCTGAGAGGTGATATGATTGGTATGTTCAAATACAGGATTGGGAATCATATGGAACTGGGAGATGATTGTTCAGTAACAGGCCTATACTTAGGACACGCGGGCATGTACTGAGGCTCGAGGAAAAAAAATTCCGTACTGAATTAGGAAGAGGATTCTTTACCATTAGAGAAGTAACATTCTGGAACCCATTGCCGGTGGGGGTGGTTACAGGAACTAGTGTTAATGAATTTAAATCAAAACTGGTGACATGTTTGGCCACTAAGAGAATCCTATAGATATGACTTATGCTGGGTACACACCAGGACGACTAGGGCCCGATCCCCTCAATCTAGATCCAATTCCGACCAATTGGATGTAGATTGTGTGGTGATTGGGCCCTTTTCTGTCCTGGTGTGGACCGATACCGATCCGATGCGCGGTCCCGCGGGTCGGTCGGTCGTTATTGAGATCCTACCTGCTGCAGGTAGGATCTGAATGACGACCATACAGCCGGATGCGGGTCGCCATCAGATCGGACCCGCTCACGTTGCACATCGTGAGCGGGTCGTGCCCCCCCGCGTCACCGTGAGCGGGTCGGACGAGACACTGACGACCCGCTCACGATGTGCATTGTGAGCGGGTCGTCGTGGTGTGTACCCTACATTACTCAAGTCAGTAGTTACAAGTTAGATCGGTTGAACTTGATGGACTAACGTCTTTTTTCAACCTTGATTACTATGTTACAATTTTACAAAGATGGAACATGTCTGGGAGGAAGATGCTGCAATCTCAATAGGATGTTAATATTCCACGTGTCCCAAAGTCACAAGTCAGGGAATGCCAGTAAAAGTGCCCACTCAGGGAACCCCTGGAACAGGTTTGCCCACACAAACCAGGCATGTCGGCTGGGCGGCGCTGGCTGGGCAGGGGTTAAATGGAAGCAAGTGAGAGACTTTAGACGAAAATGTAACGCACCAGCTTCTCCATCCCTGCACTCGATCATCCCCACGGCAGGACCAAAGCCTTTAGAATTTTGGGGATTGTCAAAGGGAAATCCCAGCGGATCACATGTCAGTTTGTGTAATATATCCACAGCCCAGTGTACAAACCGTGGAATTGAGGGGCTCTGCTTCTCTTTACTGGGACACACTCCAGGCCCACACATCCGCTAACTGCGGTGCTCATAATTACTGTGTATGTTCCTGCCAGAAAACTGTTCAAACGAAGGCTCAGAGTTTTCCAGGCCTGGTGCTCGGTGCGGACGCTGCGTCTTCCATAGGAGGATCTGCAGATGGTAGAATGTCCAGGATTTGCAGTGCTCTCCACTGATTGGTCGTGACAGAAAGATACTCCCCCCCTCCCCCCTCCAAACTGGGCCTGATTGGCAACACTTTCCAAAAGTTCTCAAGCGCTTGGGCTCCAATCACCCAAAGTGTGAGATTCTATACCTTGTTTACAGCCAGGCCGAGGCACGGAACACAATGGTGTCCTTGAGGCGCAAGCAATGATAAATATGAATACAAGGGTGGGTTACATGCGGATCAGCGAGACATTTCGCAGTCCTCCAAATGTCACCGGCCTCACAGAAAGCAGCCGGCGTTGTTTATCAGAGGGTGGTGTAAGACGTACCACTATATATATATATATATATATATGAGAGGGGTGAGATAGCCCCCTGACCTGTGATATCTTACAGAGAAGGAGTTTGCAGAACTTCCGCATAACCAGAAACATGAAGACCATGGCAACACTGGCGAATGGGAGGCACAACGTGTGCAAGTGCCACCGGGACATTACCTTGCTACCCACATTTCACAAGGGATGGAAAATAGGCCGACCATGGTGGATTGGGAGGGGGTAGTTACCGCAGGTGCTGGATAAGAGGAATGGGGCACTGTGCACCTCTTCTGCATTCAGGAGATTGCTACTTGGAAGTTGTAGGAGATGCATCTCAGCAATCAAGCACACACATAAACATACACACAGACACACACACAGACACATACACACATACAGACACATACACACAGACACACACAGATATATACACACAGACACATAAACACACAGGGAAATTTACGCCTTAAAAATCGTATTTGTATGAGTAATTTGAATTTTTTTAGGCATATTAGTATTTTCAATAGGGCCAGTAATTATCAGCAATTAGCGGGAAACGGCCGCTAATTGCTGTTAAAATACGCCTGAAAAATATGCTTCATTTTCCAGGCGTATTTGGCATCTGACTGATCCGTGCAGGCTTCAGTGCAAGAAAAATAAATAAATAATAAATAAAAAACAATGTGGGGGTCCCCCCCCCCCACCACGGTCGTAACCTGCCCCAGGTCCTGGTTCCCAAAATACAGGGGACAAAACTAATAGGGGTCCGCCGTTATTTAAGAACCAGCACCAGGCCCAAGCAGCCAGCAGGGTAAGGCCACAGCCGGAGGGGAGACTTTTTATACAAGTCCCCCCGGCAAAACCATTAACCCCCTGACCTGTCAGCTTGGGCAGGGGTCCTGGGGGAGTGGAGACACCCCCCCCCAATGAAGGGCTGTCCCCTCTCCAGAATTTACCTGCCCAGGCTGAAGCCTGGTGCTGTCCCCGGTACCCCTGGGCTGTGGGTACCGGGCTGATTGTGGTGTTAAATTAGAATTAAATCATTGGGTTTTGCTGTGGAACTGTGAGTCCCTGCAAACCTGGACAGCATACTGGCACTTGGAGAACCACAAGTCCCAGCATGCAGCCCATTTATGAGCTTGCTTGTACAGTTAGTTCCACAGCAGAACCAATAGTTAAAAAAAAACACACCGGAAAAATAAAACTTCATTCCATACAGAGCCCTTTCATACAGATACTTACCTATGTTGAGCCCCCGTAGGTAGGTCTACATCCATCCGCTCGTCCTGGTCCACCGGCGTAGATCACGTCCTCTTCGTTCCAAAGTACAGATGGAGCCAGGCTCTTCTTTGCAGGGGATGGCGATGGCGACGCCATCCGCCATCACCCGCCATCTGTATTCCGCATCCCCTCGCCTCGGGCTCGTTTTGCGCGTCCCCTCGCAGGACATGATGCGATTTGCATACGATGCGATCTGCGGGCAGTGCTGACTGATCCATGCAGGCTGCCAATATAAATTTGTATTTAAAATACAAATTCGTATCGGAAAAAATACGAATTGATACGCCATGGAAAATAAGAATCAGTCAACTACTGATTAGTACATTTTCCTCTGAAACACGAATTCCTAAATGCAATACAACAGGAATGCCAGTCGCATGCGTTTGTATTAGGAATACGAATATGATTTTTCATATTCGTATTCTTAGTAAATTTCCCCCACAGACACACACACCTGGAGTGCAGTTCCAGTACAGGCCTCATTCTGTAGGTACAGCTATTATTTACTGGAGAAAGATTGGTCCCCCACCCACAGCAAGTGTCTCCATCAATATGCCACAGTAACACCCACAGCAAGTGTCTCCATCAATGTGCCACCGTAACACCCAAAGCAAGTGTCTCCATCAATGTGCCACTGTAACTCCCACAGCAAGTGTCTCCATCAATGTGCCACCGTAACACCCACAGCAAGTGTCTCCATCAATGTGCCACTGTAACACCCACAGCAAGTGTCTCCAATGTGCCACCATAACACGCACAGCAAGTGTCTTCATCATTGGCGGATTCAGGGGGGGGCACCCGGGAATTTTTGTAGCTGAGGACCATGGCTTTCCAACGAGCCCAGCCCCGTGTCTCTAGCCCCCCGGGAACTGGAGATATCGCCTGGCAAAGCTGTAACGTTTTTCCCCATAGGATAATATGGGACCCGTTAATTCCGACCCCCCACCCGGTTTCGACGGCTGCCAGTTCCTCCACTGGCATCACAGAAGCTTGTGGTTGATCTCATTCAATTCCAAATGGCTGGGTCTTCAATAGGATACCAGGCTGGTCCATTTCGGTCAATCGGTTCCAGAGATATTGCGGATAAGCCAATTTTTTTTTAATTTTTGAAATGTAATTTCATGGCTGTTCATGTTCTTTGAGGGCAGATTACTCTGGAACCAAACATTCCAGTTTCACTGGACCAAAATCATTCAAAGACCACTCAAAAGTTCTTCAATATGATACTTGTCTTATGTAAATGGGTAATTTGGTTCCGAAGATATAACCAGTTAAATGAGATAACTGGTTAAAGGGGGGGAGGGGTGGTTTTCTCTCCCCCTCACACCAGAAAATGCAGGGACTAGGCTGGTGTAAAAGGGGCCAACCTGGGAATGCCTTTTCTGGTGTGAAAGGGGTATTATTTCAAATAGCCGGGACCTGAATACAGCCAGGCTCTGCCACTGTCAGTGGCTATCACTTCTGCCTGGCGGCGGCTGTCCCCCATGTATTCCCCCTTGGCAATGAGCATGTAATCCCACATGGCAACGAGCATGGAACCTCTGGCAATGAGCATGGAACCCTTGGCAATGAACATGGAGATAAGCATCACTTATGTAGCATAATTTTTGGTACTTGTTTCCTAGCACGGCGCCCGTCAT
Source organism: Crinia signifera (assembly GCF_055691185.1). NCBI lineage: Eukaryota > Metazoa > Chordata > Amphibia > Anura > Myobatrachidae > Crinia > Crinia signifera. The sequence goes on from NC_139227.1 coordinate 94,764,470, forward strand.
ACTTGATTGCATACCTTAAGTTAAGGTAACTTAAGGTATGCGATCAATGCGATGGACGCGATTTTCTTTTAATTACCGGGTTTAATTGCCGGCAATAAGAAAATCGCATTGATCGCGTTCCATCGAATGCCATTATAATGGCTTGCGATGCGACCGCCGCGATCAACGCGATTTTACATAGGGCTCAATGTTAAATGAGCTTTCAATGTTCGATCAACGCGATTTTACATAGGGAACATTGCATTGTATATGCCCCCTATTGCTTTTGAACTATGTTAAATGCCCCCCCATTGTTAACGCCACCCCACTATTGACGTGAACCCGAAGCGTGGTGAGTGCAGCGCGCCCGCGAGGGGCGGCGGTACGCGTCCTCCGTCCCTTTCCATACCCCCACTATCCACGTCGGCGTGGAGTTGATTTTATAAAGTGTGGCGAGCCCGAAGCGTGGGGAGCGCAGCGAGCCCCGTGAGGGGACGCGGTTACCTGTGAAGTTATGCGCGTCCCCTCGCGGGGCTCGCTGCGCTCGCCATGCTTCGGGCTCGGTGACTCACTGCGCTCGCCACACTTTATAAAATCAACTCCACTCTGACGTGGATAATGGGGGTATGAAAAGGTCAGAGGATGCGTACCGCCGCCCCTCGCGGGCTCGCTACGCTCGCCACGCTTCGTGTTGGCGTCAATAGTGGGGAGGCGTTAAAAATGCGGGGCCATTTAAACCATGAGGGGGGGTTTGCTATTAAATTTGGGGTTTTTTTTTTTTTTTTACATTGGAATCAATGGGTACCTAATTTTTAATAGGCATTATGGTGTTTGGCATAATACATAATGGACATAATGGCGTGTAACTTAATGTGTAATGGACATTATGGTGTAACTGTTTAATGCGCGCCTTTGGCAGACAATGTCCCTGTTTTAGTTTATTGTGAATTTTGGCTTAATCTGTGTGGCATTATGTGAATTCTAGCTCAATCTGTGTGGCATTATGTGAATTTTGGCTCAATCCGTGCGGCATTATGTGAATTTTGGCTCAATCCGTGTGGCATTATGTGAATTTTGTCTCAATCCGTAAAGCATTTTATGAGTTTTGTCTCAATCTGTGTGGCATTATGTGAATTTTGGCTCAATCCATGTGCCATTATGTGAATTTTGACACAATCCATGTGGCATTATGTGAATTTTGGCTCAATCCATTTGGCATTATGTGAATTTTGGCTCAATACGTGTGTTATTGTGTGAATTTTGGCTCAATACGTGTGTTATTATGTGAATTTTGACTCAATACGTGTGGCACTATGTGAATTTTGACACAATCCATGTGGCATTATGTGAATTTTGGCTCATTCCATTTGGCATCATGTGTAAGGGGCAAGTATAATGGGGTCTAGTATTTTGTTGCATAATGTGTGGAAGTTGTATATGGTGTGGTACACTACACTCAAGGACACGCCCCCTGTTGAGTGGCCACACCCCCTTTTCCCGGGAGAGCGCACAACTACATCCTTCACTTTTGTTGCCATGGTGGGCCTGCATACTTTAAATGCCAGGACCTATTTTTAATCCCACTCCCACCCTCTCTCTGCCGCTCTCTTAGCATGTACACTGGCACCACTAACACTGCCCCTCCACCACCCAAACTCTTTTATTATGATGCACCCCCTGTCATTTTATCCTGGATCCGCCCCTGGTCTCCATCAATGTGCCACTGTAACTCCCACAGCAGGTGTCTCCAATGTGCCACTGTAACACCTACAGCAAGTATCTCCATCAATGTGCCACCGTAACATCTACAGCAAGTGTCTCCATCAATGTGCCACCGTAACACCTACAGCAAGTGTCTCCATCAATGTGCCACCGTAACATCTACAGCAAGTGTCTCCACCATGTGCCACCGAAACTCCCACAAGTGCTGGTTTTAAAAAATACGGGGAACCCCTATTCAGTTTGCTCCCTGATTTTTTTTTAAACCAGGACTGGGTTTTTGAGCCAGGGGCTGGTTACGGACGTTTTTTAAAAACTATTTATTATGCTTTTTTTTTTTTACACTGCAGCCTGCACGAATCTGACTGATCAGTGCAAGCTGCCAATATGAATTTATATTTAAAATACAAATTCATATTGGAAAGAATGCATTTGTATTAAGAATACGAATATGAATTTTCGGTACTTGTGTATTATCTGGGCGCCTGATTTTATCCTTGCAGGCCACTACTTAAGGCATGCGATGCAATTTTTCATTGTAAAGACCCGATTTTTAATTGTATAGTCACCCATGAGTGATTTCATACCCCCACTATCCAACTACGCATGGAGTTGATTTTATATAGTGTGGCGAGCGCAGCGAGCCCCGTGAGGGGACACGGATTACTTTACATGTATTCTGTGTCCCCTCACGGGGCTCACTGCGCTTGCCATGCTTTGGGCTCGGTGGCTCGCTGCACTCGCCACACTATATAAAATCAACTCCATGCGTAGATGGATAGTGGGGGTATGAAATCACCCATGAGTGACTATACAATTAAAAATTGGGTCTTTACAATGAAAAATTGCATTGCATGAATTGTATGCCACTATATTGCATGCAATGAAAAAATCGGTCGCCCAGACATTACACAAGTACCGAATTTTCGTATTCTAATTAAATTTCACCCACAGACACACACACATGGAGTGCAGTTCCAGTACAGGCCTCATTCTGTAGGTACAGCTATTACTTACTGGAGACAGATTGCTCCCCCACCCACAGCAAGTGTCTCCATCAATATGCCACTGTAACTCCCACAGCAAGTGTCTCCATCAACGTGCTGCCGTAACAACCACAGCAAGTGTCTCCATCAACGTGCTGCCATCACACCCACAGCAAGTCTCTATCAACGTGCCTCCGTAACACCCACAGCAGGTGTCTCTATCAACGTGCCGCCGTAACACCCACACACACATGGAGTGCATTTCCATACAGGCCTCATTCTGTAGGTACAGCTATTACTTACTGGAGACAGATTGCTCCCCCACCCACAGCAAGTGTCTCCATCAATATGCCACTGTAACTCCCACAGCAAGTGTCTCCATCAACGTGCTGCCGTAACAACCACAGCAAGTGTCTCCATCAACGTGCTGCCATCACACCCACAGCAAGTCTCTATCAACGTGCCTCCGTAACACCCACAGCAAGTGTCTCCATTAACGTGCCGCCGTAACACCCACACACACATGGAGTGCAGTTCCAGTACAGGACTCATTCTGTAGGTACAGCTATTACTTACTGGAGACAGATTGCTCCCCCACCCACAGCAAGTGTCTCTATCAACGTGCTGCCGTAACAACCACAGCAAGTGTCTCCATCAACGTGCCGCCATCACACCCACAGCAAGTCTCTATCAACGTGTCTCCGTAACACCCACAGCAAGTGTCTCCATCAACGTGCTGCCGTAACAACCACAGCAAGTGTCTCCATCAACGTGCTGCCATCACACCCACAGCAAGTCTCTATCAACGTGCCTCCGTAACACCCACAGCAAGTGTCTCCATTAACGTGCCGCCGTAACACCCACACACACATGGAGTGCATTTCCAGTACAGGCCTCATTCTGTAGGTACAGCTATTACTTACTGGAGACAGATTGCTCCCCCACCCACAGCAAGTGTCTCTATCAACGTGCTGCCGTAACGCCCACAGCAAGTGTTTCCATCAATGTGCCACCGTAACGCCCACAGCAAGTGTCGCCATCAATGTACTACCCTATTTGTAGAATGCATGTTTCAGTATCTGGCATTTCATCAGGGCTGTATCGGTGGGAACCTGCTATTCACCTGATTAGAGGACAAGGTATTACACCAAAATCTAGCTCTCTCTGCACATGTTAAATCTGCCCCACCAGAAAAAGTCATTTACGATTATTGCTTTTATTGTTCTCTTGTCCCAGAGCTTTCTAGCAGCAATTGATCCCATTTTCCGGGTGAGCTGCGCTCTGCACCGTGACTGCTAAATAATGTCAGATCAGAGACAGTGACAATGGTGGCCCAGTGTGGCTGCTTGTGTCCGTGCCTAGGGACAGAGGATGTACAACCCTCCCGATTTGCACAGCTAATGCACTCGGATGCGCTCATGAATGGCTCACAGGAGGCCGCCCGCTGAAAGGCACAATTCAGCTCCTGGCCATGTGGGGCGAAGAAAAGATCTTTGTGTCGGCCTAAGTGGCCGCTTCTTGTGACATCTTAATAAAGGGCTGAAGAATAATTATCAAAACTTCCTCAATGTCCCAGTCTTCGCCAGGCGTCCGCGGGTCACGAGGATACATCCATAGATACAGATGGGACACATTTGGAATAAACAAATTGCACAACTAAAGGCCTGCAGCGGACCTCGATCCGGGAGCCTACGCAGCCCCACTGCCATCGCCGTATAGTGTGTGAGCCTGCAGCGACCCCGATCCGGAAGCCTACGCAGCCCCACTGCCATCGCCGTATAGAGTGTGAGCCTGCAGCGGACCCCGATCCGGAAGCCTACGCAGCCCCACCACCATCGCCGTATAGAGTGTGTGCGTGCAGCGGACCCTGATCCGGGAGCCTACGCAGCCCCACTGCCATCGCCGTATAGTGTTTGAGCCTGCAGCGGACCCCGATCCGGAAGCCTACGCAGCCCCACTACCATCGCCGTATAGAGTGTGAGCCTGCAGCGGACCCCGATCCGGAAGCCTACGCAGCCCCACCACCATCGCCGTATAGAGTGTGTGCGTGCAGCGGACCCTGATCCGGAGCCTATGCAGCACCACTACCATCGCCGTATAGAGTGTGAGCCTGCAGCGGACCCCGATCCGGAAGCCTACGCAGCCCCACCACCATCGCCATATAGAGTGTGAGCCTGCAGCGGACCCCGATCTGGGAGCCTACGCAGCACCACTATTATCACAGTATAGAGTGTGAGCCTGCAGCGGACCCTGATCCGGGAGCCTACGCAGCACCACTACCATAATGGTATAGAATGTTAGCCTGCAGCGGACCCTGATCTGGAGCCTATGCAGCACCACTACCATCACAGTATAGAGTGTGAGCCTGCAGCAGACCCTGATCCAGACCCTGCGCAGCGCCACTACCATCACGGTATAGAGTGTGAGCCTGCAGCGGACCCCAATCCGGGAGCCTACGCAGCACCACTACCATTGCGGTATAGAGTGTGAGCCTGCAGTGGACCCCGATCTAGGAGCCTACACAACGCCACTACCATCGCAGTATAGTCTGTGTGCCTGCAGCGGACCCCGATCTTGGAGCCTATGCAGCCCCACTGCCATCGCCGTATAGTGTGTGAGCCTGCAGCGGACCCCAATCCGGAAGCCTACGCAGCCCCACTACCATCGCCGTATAGAGTGTGAGCCTGCAGCGGACCCCGATCCGGAAGCCTACGCAGCCCCACCACCATCGCCGTATAGAGTGTGAGCCTGCAGCGGACCCTGATCCGGAGCCTATGCAGCACCACTACCATCGCCGTATAGAGTGTGAGCCTGCAGCGGACCCCGATCCGGAAGCCTACGCAGCCCCACCACCATCGCCGTATAGAGTGTGAGCCTGCAGCGGACCCCGATCTGGGAGCCTACACAGCACCACTATCATCACAGTATAGAGTGTGAGCCTGCAGCGGACCCTGATCCGGGAGCCTACGCAGCACCACTACCATAATGGTATAGAATGTTAGCTTGCAGCGGACCCTGATCCGGAGCCTATGCAGCACCACTACCATTGCAGTATAGAGTGTGAGCCTGCAGCGGACCCTGACTCAGGAGCCTGCGCAGCACCACTACCATTGCAGTATAGAATGCGAGCCTGCAGTGGACCTCGATCCGGAAGCCTGCGCAGCACCTCTACCATTGCAGTATAGAGTGTGGGCCTGCAGCGGACCCTGATCCAGGAGTCTACGCAGCACCACTACCATTGCAGTACAGAGTGTGAGCCAGCAGTGGACCCTGATCCAGGACCCTGCGCAGCGCCACTACCATTGCAGTATAGAGTGTGAGCCTGCAGCGGACCCTGATCCGGAGCCTATGCAGCACCACTACCATCGCAGTATAGAGTGTGAGCCTGCAGTGGACCCTGATTCAGGAGCCTGTGCAGCACCACTACCATTGCAGTATAGAATGTGAGCCTGCAGCGGACCTCGATCCGGAAGCCTGCGCAGCGTCACTACCATTGCAGTATAGAATGTGAGCCTACAGCGGACCCTGACCTGGGGCCTACGCAGCACCCATACCATCGCGGTATAGTGTTTGAGCCTGCAGTGGACCCTGATCCGGGAGTCTGCGCAGCACCACTACCATTGCAGTATAGAGTGTGAGCCTGCAGCGGACCCTGACCCGGAGTCTACGCAGCGCCACTACCATTGCGGTATAGAGTGTGAGCCTTCAGCAGACCCTGATCCGGAAGCCTGCGCAGCGCCACTACCATTGCAGTATAGAATGTGAGCCTGAAGCGGACCCTGACCTGGAGCCTGCGCAGTGCCACTATCAGTGCAGTATAGAGTGTGAGCCTGCAGCGGACCCTGATCTGGGAGCCTACGCAGCACTACCATCGCTGTATAGATTGTGAGCCTGCAGCTGACCCTGATCTGGGAGCCTACACAGCACCACTACCATCGCAGTATAGAATGTGAGCCTTCAGCGGACCCTGATCCGGAAGCCTGCGAAGCGCCACTAACTTTGCAGTATAGAATGTGAGACTGCAGCGGACCCTGATCCAGAGCCTGCGCAGCGCCACTACCATCGTGGTATAGAGTGTGAGCCTGCAGTGGACCCTGACCCGGAGACTACGCAGTGCCACTACCATTGCAGTATAGAATGTGAGCCTTCAGCGGACCCTGATCCGGGAGCCTAAGCAGCACCACTACCATTGCAGTATAGAGTGTGAGCCTGCAGCAGACCCTGATCCAGGACCCTGCGCAGCGCCACTACCATTGCAGTATAGAGTGTGAGCCTGCAGCGGACCCTGATCCGGAGCCTATGCAGCACCACTACCATCGCAGTATAGAGTGTGAGCCTGCAGTGGACCCTGATTCAGGAGCCTGTGCAGCACCACTACCATTGCAGTATAGAATGTGAGCCTGCAGCGGACTTCGATCCGGAAGCCTGCACAGCGTCACTACCATTGCAGTATAGAATGTGAGCCTACAGCGGACCCTGACCTGGGGCCTACGCAGCACCCATACCATCGCGGTATAGCGTTTGAGCCTGCAGTGGACCCTGATCCGGGAGTCTACGCAGCACCACTACCATTGCAGTATAGAGTGTGAGCCTGCAGCGGACCCTGACACGGAGTCTACGCAGCGTCACTACCATTGCGGTATAGAGTGTTAGCCTTCAGCAGACCCTGATCCGGAAGCCTGCGCAGCGCCACTACCATTGCAGTATAGAATGTGAGCCTGAAGCGGACCCTGACCTGGAGCCTGCGCAGTGCCACTATCAGTGCAGTATAGAGTGTGAGCCTGCAGCGGACCCTGATCTGGGAGCCTACGCAGCACCACTTCCATCGCTGTATAGATTGTGAGCCTGCAGCTGACCCTGATCTGGGAGCCTACACAGCACCACTACCATCGCAGTATAGAATGTGAGCCTTCAGCGGACCCTGATCCGGAAGCCTGCGAAGCGCCACTAACTTTGCAGTATAGAATGTGAGCCTGCAGTGGACCCACTGATGTATCTAACCAGAGGGCCACTGATGTATCTAACCACAGAACCAATGATGTATCTAACCACAGTACCACTGATGTATCTAACCACAGAACCAATGATGTATCTAACCACAGTATAGTGTACCACTGATGTATCTAAGTATGTCTATCGTTCCAGAAGCTTACATTCCCTACGTCCGATGTGTTACAGGCTAAGTTTGACAAATAGCTAGGAGCTGACTGGTTGGTACTTTGGGGGATATTTATCAAAACATGGAGTGAGATAAAGTACCAATCAATCAGCTTCTGATGGTCAGTGTTGCTCCAGTGTTAAAATGGTTAACACCAGTTCCAGTGCTGGAGGCTGCCCTAGCACACGCAGGCCACTATCTGAGGATTTCCCCCCAGTCACTAGCAGTGGCTCTGGAGACCCAGCGATGATTACACAGACCCCATCTCTTTGGAGGCTGCTGGGTCCATGTACTAATGAGGAGCCTGTCTCAGAGGCTGATCTTTCACAGATGGCGGGACGTAGGAAGTGCAATTATGCGAAAATTGCAGAGAGGCAAACGAGAAGTTGCCAAGTGCTGCCATTGCCCATTACCTACCTGGGCTGCCTGATTGTTCTAGACAACAGCTGTTTAAGAATACAGAGAGATGCAAAGTTCTGCATGGTGCTAGGTAGGGAGCATGGAGCATGTACAGGGGGAGCGCAGAGCATGCACAGGGGGAGCATGGAGCATGTACAGGGGGAGCACGGAGCATTACAGGGGAGCACGGAGCATGTACAGGGGGAACATGTATAGGGGGAACACGGAGCATTACAGGGGGAGCGCAGAGCATGCACAGGGGGAGCACGGAGCATGTACAGGGGGAGCACAGAGCATGCACAGGGGGAGCATGGAGCATGTACAGGGCGAGCGCAGAGCATGCACAGGGGGAGCACGGAGCATGTACAGGGGGAACAGGGTGCATTACAGGGGGAGCGTGGAACATATACAGGGGGAGCGCAGAGCATGCACAGGGGGAGCACGGAGCATGTACAGGGGGAACACGGAGCATGTACAGGGGGAGCATGTATAGGGGGAACACAGAGCATTACAGGGGGAGCATGTACAGGGGAAAGAGTGGAGCATGTACAGGGGGAGCGCTGAGCATGGAAAGGGGAGCGTGGAGCATAGACAGGGGGAGCGCGGTGAGTGCACAGGGGCAGCATGGAGTGTGCACAGGGGGAGCGTGGACGGGGAGCACGGAGCGTGCACCGGGGCAGCATGGGGTGTGCACAGGGGGAGCGAGGACAGGGGGAGCACGGAGCGTGCACAGGGGGAGCTCGGAGCGTGCACAGGGGCAGCATGGAGCGTGCACAGGGGGAGCGTGGAATGTGCTCAGGGGGATGGAAAGAGCATGGACAGGGGGAGCATGGACCCTGCACAGTGGCAGCACAGACAGTGCACAGGGGGAGTGCGGAGCGTGCACAGGGGCATCGCGGAGAGTGCACAGGGGGAGTGCGGAGCGTGCACAGGGGCAGCGCAGAGCGTGCACAGGGGCAGCCCGGAGAGTGCACAGGGGCAGCGTGGACAGGGGGAGCGCAGAGCATGGACAGGGGGAGTGCGGAGCATGGACAGGGGGAGCGCGGAGCATGCACAGGGGGAGCGTGGACAGGGGGAGTGCGGAGCATGCACAGGGGAAGCGCGGAGAGTGCACAGGCGGAGCGTGGGCAGGGGGAGCGCGGAGCATGCACAGGGGGAGCGTGGATAGGGGGAGCGCGGAGCGTGCACAGGGGGAGAGCGAAGCATGCACAGGGGGAGCACGGAGCATGTACAGGTGGAGCACGGAGATTCCTATTGCAGCGGTTCTCTGCATATAAACATAAATCGGCCCCCTGGACATCAATACATAGCTAAATCTGTGTATTACTCAGACTGAGGCCCCCATTTATCAAGATCGCATTTACAATGCGATCTGGGCGGAATATTACTGCCCAGGATCGCATTGTAAAATGCGATCATATTACCTGAATGTATGACCTGCTGTGCGCAGGGACAGGGCTCCGAAAGGAGCCTGTCCCTGTGATGCCTGGAGCCGAAAGCCGGGGGTCTGCGCATGCACGGTTACGCGCTGACCCCCCGCGACCCCGCTGACCGCACTGCCGCTCGGGCTGTGCGATATGTAGCCATAGGCTACAATGGGCTATCGCCATATCAGAATGGCAATAGCCCAGGGGTGCGATGCCGGGCTGCCTGATGTTGATACATCGGACAGCTTCGCATCCCCCATAGAAACCTATGGGGAATGCGGCCGGCGGCGCTGCAGGGGGGGATCGCAGCGGGGATCGGAGATTCCTGCTGCGGTCCCCTGTGATACATTAGGGGATACTTAATATTTGCGGTTAACCCTCGAAAATGGGTGTTTTCGGGGATTTAGCCGCAAATATTAGTTGATAAATGCGGCCCATAGGCTGGAGGCCTCCAAACTGGGGCCAATGAATGCTAGCTGTGCCAAAAATAAGAAAACAGATTATATATGGACTCAAGTAATCTTATAATGATTAATGTAATTTCTTAATACAGTAATTGTGTTCTATGTCCCTTGAAATGACTACTGAATCCTGCCTTTACCTAGAAGGTTGAAGGTTGAACCACTTATCTTTGGACTCTGGACACTACCAATTACATCCCCTTGAACCAGCTCTCTCATTTCCCCCACGGGCCCACTCACCATCTTCTGGCACCTTAATACTGGACATACAAACTGGGAAACCACCACCTGCCTATTCATTGGAGCCAATCCGAGAAGTGAGGTATTACCATCTTTTGCCCACCAGTGGATTCACAAAGTAAGGCTTCCAGCAAGGTACACGGATACCCATTATACCAGTAATTCCGGACCCCATATTGGATTACAAAAAACCAACGAGAGGAGAGCATATGCCAGGAACAAACGGGACTTACATAAGTATACTCCAGTGTCCTTCCACTTCCCATTCCCCCAATAAGTGGCTTACTGTATGTCAATTTGTTTACATTTGTTCATCAAGTGCATTACTTTTTATAATAGTTTGTGTATTTTTAACAAATGAATTATTACATTTCTTATATGAGATCAATTAAATGAATTTATATATCTTAATGTGATACCCAACTGATCATTTTTTATCATTCAATATTTTATTATTATTATACTCTAGTGCACTCCACAATTTCCTTTTTTGTCTATTTTATCCTGTTGTTAGGGGCCTGAACCCCCCCTCTGTGTGAGCAGCCTACAAAACAGCCTACACCATAAGCGCCTTAATCACCTGGGGTGATTTTTGTACTACAAGTTCCAGCGGGCCCATTAATGCCCCACATACTGGGACTTGTGGTTCGCCAAATCCCAGCATGAGGGGAGGCCTGCTGGCACTTGTAGTTCACCTGTATAAAGCAATGGTATGAATGAGTGTTTTAACCCTATCAAGCCGGCGTCCAAAGCCCAGGGATGCCAGTGACAGCCCCAGGCTTCAGCCCTGGAAGGGTGAAGCCTGGGGGGGAACCCTTTATTGGGGTGGTCCCCACTACCCAAGGGACCCCGTCCAAGACTGACATGTCAAAATACGGGGGACCCCCAGATTTTTTGTCCCCCCGTATTTCTGGAACCAGGACCGGTCCAAGAGTCCGGGGCTGGTTTCAGAAATACGGGGGACCTCTACGATTTTTGTCCCCCGTATATTTGGAACCAGGTCCGGCTCAATGAGCCCGGAGCTGGTTATGCTCAGGAGGGGGGACCTCACGCCATTTTTTTGTAACACAAATTCGCACATTTCCTCAAATTTGCACATTTTCATGACTAAAAATCGCCCATTATCGCACTTAATTGCACTTTTTTGCCCGGAATACACAGCTCATTAAATATGTGAATTTGCGGCAAAAAATGCGATTTTAAAAAGTGCAATAATTGGCGATTTTGAAAAGTTACTAAAACTCTCATCCAATTAAATGTCTCCCTTTGTCTCTACAATACACACAAAGGTGTAAGCATGAGCATGAATGCTGCTATATATCTAGATAGATAGATAGATAGATAGATAGATAGATAGATAGATAGAAACATGGGTTTCCTTTTGTCTTACAAATGGGGAAATGACTTCACCTGAAAACAAGAGAACAAAACAAAACTCTTAAAGAAATGTGCTGCGGAGAGTGTAGAAGAAATATAGGTGCAGTAAGTGTCACCATGAAGCCTAGGCTGTCCAGAATATATAACCATAGTTGGTAATAAATAACTAAGGTGTCCATCATTATTATATAGTGAATAGGAGTTCTCTTACTTCTGTACAATGAGAGATAGATAAGGCTCTGCTTTCCCCCATTACAAGTGATGCCATGAACCACAGATGAGAGCCCTTCAGGCAGCAGAAGATTGACATCAGAATAGGGCTGTGCCTGCTGTCAGTGCTCTCCTGCTAGTACCCCCCCCCCCCTCCTGTTGCACTGCAGGTACAGTATTGCGGCCTGTGAGATGTATGGTAGTGTAGGGTACAGGGGCTTCGCCGTATGGTCAGTGCCCTGTGTGTATGCGGGGTAACTGCATCACTGTAATGCAAATCAGATTATGAAACTTTGTAACACTCAATAATTTGTTTCTGTGATCAACGTTTTCCCCATTGATAGTGAGTTTGCAGTCTTTGCTCACCATCCATGACTGTATGCCTGGCTGCTGATTGGCTGACATCTCCTATATAATCCTGGTGATGTGGGATGTGCATTTAGACTGGCACAACGCCAATGTCAGACCGAGGGAGCCTTTTGTACTCGGATTAGAGTCAGTTGAATGGCGCAGGGCAGCTGCTAGGCCAGAATGGTGTCTGGTGAATGGCAGCAATCTAGGAAGGCATTAAATGGTATCTCCAGTTCCTATTGGTCTCCAAGAAGGGGCAGATGGTCTATCTCTATACAGCCTGCAGCCAGACAGTGAATGTCTGTCTGCATGCTTATTGGTGGATGACTGGAGCTATCCACCAATCAGAGTGCTGAAACCAGTTACTGTATGGAACCATGGGTAGAGATGGCGCAGGACCGCAGGAGGGACATTTTATGATTTGATATAAAACCAGTGCATGGGTTTGTAGGGGGCATGCATCCTCCTTCATACATGGGGGGAAGCTTCCTACCCCTTTACCTCTCTCCAAGCAGGTTTCATATCACCAATATTCCTTCTGTTGGACTGAGTGGAACTACAAGTCTCAGCCAGTCTACTTGCTCTGTCAGCTGCTTATCTTCGTCTTATCTTTTCAATCGCCTGTAAATTTATCGTTTGTGGCAGAAGCTTATTATATGGGGTGGACAGGACTTAGCTGCACAGTATGTATATGGGGTGGACAAAACTCAGCTGCACGGTATGTATATTGGGTGGACAGGACTCAGCTGCATGGTATGAATATGGTATATGGGGTGGACAGGACTCAACTGCACGGTATGAATATGGTATATGGGTGGACAGGACTCAGCTGCACGGTATGTATATGATATATGGGGTGGACAGGACTCAGCTGCACGGTATATACATGGTATATGGGATGGAGATCACTCATGGTATGTATATGGTATATGGGGTGGAGATGACTCAGCAGCACTGTATGTATATGGTATATGGGGCGGAGATGACGCATGGTATGTATATGGTATATGGGGTGGATAGAACTAAGCTGTATGGTATGTATATGGTATACGAGGTGGACAGGACTCAGCTGCACTGTATGTATATTGTATAAGGGGTGGACAGGACTCAGCTGCATGGTATGTATATGGGGTGGACAGGACTAGCTGCACAGTATGTATACGGTATATGGGGTAGACAGGACTCAGCTGCATGGTATGTATATGGTATATGGGGTGGACAGGACTCAGCTGCACGGTATATATATATATATATATATATATATGAGGTGGAGATAACTCATGGTATGTATATGGTATATGGGGTGGAGATGACTCAGCTGCACGGTATGTATATGGTATATGGGGTGGAGATGATGCATGGTATGTATATGGTATATGGGGTGGATAGGACTAAGCTGCACGGTATGTATATGGTATATAGGGTGGACAGGACTCAGCTGCACTGTATGTAAATGGTATAAGGGGTGGACAGGACTCAGCTGCATGGTATGTATATGGTATATGGGGTGGACAGGACTTAGCTGCACAGTATGTATACGGTATATGGGGTACACAGGTCTCAGCTGCACGGTATGCATATGGTATATGGGGTGGAAAGGACTCAGCTGTACGGTATGTATACAGTATATGGCGTAGACAATACTCAGCTGCACAGTATGTATATGGTATATGGGGTGGACAGGACTCAGCTGCACAGTATGTATAAGGTATATGGGGTAGACAGGAATCAGCTGCACTCTACGTATATGGTATATGGGGTGGACAGGACTCAGCTGCATGGTATGTGCAGCCCCCTCTGAAATGGCCTTGTCTGGTTAGATTGGTGCGTAGTGCCGGTCAAAATGTGGGTGTGGCCGAATATTCCATTTGGAAATGTTTGCTGAGGCGTGAATTAAGGAGATGCACTTTAATGGGTGCGTATGCAGTTTACAGAATGGCTGCCTCACAAATGGATATTCGACTAAGTTGCATGCGGACCCTAATTCAGACCTGATTGCAGTACAAATTTGTTCTCAAAATGGGCAAAACCATGTGCACTGCAGGTGGGGCAGATGTAACATGTGCAGAGTTACATTTCGGTGGGGTGTGTTGAAACTGAAATCTAAATTGGAGTGTAAAAATAATGCATCCATTATTTACCCTGCACAGAAACAAAATAACTCCCCCAAATCTAACTCTCTCTGCACCTGTTACATCTGCCCCCCCCCCCCTCCCTGCAGTGCACATGGTTTTGCCCATTTTGAGAACAAATTTGTACTGCAATCAGATCTGTATAAGGGTCTGCGTGGCCTGTAGTTGTGTATGCTTAGTGACAACGTATGCACTGAGCGGAATGTGCAAGATGTATCCTGCAATTGGACACGCCAACAGCTGCAATAAACGCTATAGGGCCTCACACCCTCTTTGTTGTAACTCACGTGGACGTTAGTTTTATAGATTTCTGAGTCTCTGCAGAGACACATGGCGCAGTGTATATTCCTGTGAATACGCACAGCGGCCTACAGTAACCAGTGGAATTACGACAATGATTTTGTGCTGTGCATTCCACTCTCCGATCAGTGAATGAGCCTCAGAATCCCTGCCCCTGACCAGCAGCGCTGCTTTCCTTCCTGTGCATTTAATTAACATAAGAATACATGAGATGTGTTTCATTTGCACACGGATGTCATAAAAGTGGCTTTATATTGCAGATTCACCACAACGACACCACTTCGCACACACACAAGAAGCCGGCGTCACCCTGTCCAGCAGTGCCGCCTGTGCCTTAGGGGACGGTATAATACCAGGATGCCAGGCCAGACAAGGGACTTAGTGCTGTAACCAACCCAAACATTTTCCATGTCGTTCTACAGTAATGAGCCTCCGGAGCCAAATCTTCCCACCTTATTAACTGTGACCCAGGACGGCTCAATCCCAGAATGGCTCCATCTTACTCTGTGACATAGCGAGCGAAGAGCAGACATCTGTGTGACCATACACTGCGCATCCTAGTGACACTGCGCTTTCACTGTGTCCCCCTTCATCTAGAAGACAGTAGGGACCCAGTGACACCACTGAGGCATGAGGTAGCTGTGGCATCACAGAGGCATGAGGTGCAAGTGATAATTCCAGCTGCTTACACTGCAGCATGCTCACCTTAGTGCCCCTCACAGCCCTGCCACTTGTTATGCCCAATCCGCCGGCCCCGAGGCTCCATCATCTCCAGCTCTGTCCCCGTCCGTCAGGGAATCCTGCCAGATGTCACTCACACGGAACATTCTCAGGGTAACGTCTGTAGTGAGAGCACAAGACATAAAAGTTGTTACTAGTTTCCACTAAAGCTGTCATGAGCGGCATCAGCTGCGATCGGACCACGCCGCAGAGTATTACCCCAGCCATGGCAGCTTTAGGACAGATGTTACACCTTGACAGTGCAGGGAGATTGATATCTTCCACATGTTACTGTATCCAGCTCCCTCCAGGGATCATCCCAGCCTCTCCCCAGCTACGTTCTCTCCCCCCAGACTAGGCTTCAGCCTCTCCCCCGGCTACGCTGCGGCCTCTCCGGACTCAGAATCTGACCTCTGTGCCTCCATATTGGAAACGGGAGCGACAAAGGAAAAGACGTGGGCACTGAGTGTGCACCGGGTGGGGGAGGGCTGGCCCCTGAGTTACCAAGAGTGCATAGCAGCTCATAAAATACAAGCCCTGAATGTTATTGGGGTCTGGATTTTGATCTCAATAAAGCGTCGTCGTCAAGCAGAGGATTTAACATCAAGCTCCAGATGTGAATAATAACAATAATAATACGTTGTATTTATGCCGCATTTCCAATTTCAAAACACTTTGCAATAAGACTTGATGATGCGTTTACCCCGAGCGCAGGAGAGCTGGCGGCACACGCAGGGCCCAGAAGGGGGATATAAGAGCGGCCATCTAAGCCAGCGATTCTCTAAGCTTCAAAAGTGATCAAATGAAGAGTGATAAACAGCCAGCCAATCAGCTCCTACCTGACATTTTTCAAACACAGTCTGTGACATGGCAGATAGGAGCTGATTGGCTGGCTGTTTATCACTCTCCGTTTTATCACTTTTGAAGCTTAGAGAATCTAACCCAGAGTCCTACTGTTCCCCTCAGCCTCCCCCTGTGCAATAACCGCCTGACCGTCATATCTGCGGAGGGGTCATGGCTGGGCCCCGGTGGGGGTCTGCTACCCTCATACCTGCCCCTCCGCCCCCTATAGACCCAGCAGGGGGGGTAAGGGGAGGGATGCCCAGCAACCAGCGATGGTCTGCCACAGACGGCACCGATTGCATCATCATTGTTTTGGGTGGTATATTAGGTCGGCAATGAAAAGGTAAACAGTATCTAGGTTAACCCCAAAAGGTCGACAGGCACAAGGGGTCAACATGATTTATCGTCAATTTATAGATTTCAGAGATTAATATAGGGGTAAATTAACTAAGAAGTGAGTTTTGTTGAAGATGGGATGTTTCCCATAGCATACTTCTTATTTATTTTATACCTTCTAGAAAATAATAGATATAATCTGATTGGCTAATTATTTGGCAGTACAGCAGGGACAAGCGATGGTTTGATAATTGCAGAAGTTGTCACGCCACCAATCAGCACGCTGACAGACTTTCACTGTCTGGCTGCTGGTTGAGAGGCAGGTAGAGGATGGAGCACTCTGATTGGTGGATAACCCCTGCCACCCACCAATCAGCATGCTGATAGACATTCACCGTCTGGCTGCTGGCTGGGAGGCAGGTAGAGAATGCTGGACTTGAAGAGATGGTATATATAGAAAGAGAGACAAACACAGTGTGTGTGTGTGAGAGAGAGAGAGAGAGAGAGAGAGATAAAGTACCAGCCAACCAACTCCTGACTGATTTTAATACAGCCTGCAAGGTGGCAGTTAGAAGCTGATTGTCTGATACTTGTCTGATCTCTCTCTCTCTCTCTCCCCAAGGCTTAGTACTTTGGTTCCAAAGTAGAAGCTTATCAGCTCCCGACTGACACGTTACAGTCAATTTAGAAAATGACAGTTAGGAGCTGCTAGGTTGGTACTTTCTCTCTCTCTGATACTTAATACTTTGACCCCAAAGTAGCAGTCCATCATCTCCTGGCTGCCGTGTTACAGACCGTTATTTATTTTTTAAATGACAGTTAGGAGCTGTTTGAGTTTATCTCTCTCCAATGCCTAGTACATAGAGCACTTGATGGGCATGGCAGGTGGTTTATTAGTGTAATACGTGCCCTGTTTTCCTCAGAGAGATGTGACGGCAGAAGCTTGCCATACGGGAATAACGGTACATTGTACTATTATCCCATCAGACGCAGCAGCCAGGAGGAAACTGACTACAGAGTAATTGTCAGCGATATTCCCTTCCCATTAACTAGAATGCCCTCAATGTCCAGGCAAGCGCTAGGATAACGACGTGAGTGAGCAGTGCCGACAGGTAATGAGTGCCTGACGAATGATGCAAATTAATCAAGGATGTCGTTTAACAGATGAGGCCTCAGCTAAATACTTCCAGTAATGTACAGTGCTGGAGATGCAACGCAAGGAGAGAGGGCACTGACAGAGGGTGGTGCTAGAGATCCCAGCCCAAACTACCCTTCACTCCCTCCATGGTGAGATTTCAATCATGTGAACATGATATAGCATCCCACAGGGGGAGGAGTTTCTGCTAATCACCCCACGGACTGGCATCCCCACCTAAAGGGGGAGGAGTTTTCTGCTAATCGCACCGCAGACTGAGAGACCCAACTATAGAGGGAGGAGTTTCCTTCTAATTGCACCATGGGCTGGCAGCCCCACCCACAGGGGAGGAGTTTCTTTATAATTGCATTGCAGACTGGCAGCCCCACCTACAGAAGGAGTTTTTTCTAATCGCATCACAGAATGGAAGCTATATCTACAGGGGGAGGAGTTTCCTGCTGAAAGCTCTTTGCCAGTGCAGAGTGGCAGCCCCACCTACAGGGGGAGGGTTTCCTGTTGTGGGTGGAGCAAAGCGCTGGGTTCCTGCTTGAGATCACTGGGGGCAAAATCCGCCACTGGTCTCTGGGAATAAAGGGCCGCAAGCCTAAGGCATAATTTTAATATTATTTTTATTTATTACTAGTTATTTATATAGCGCACACATATATTCTGCAGCGCTGTACAGAGACAACAACAATATCTCTAAAATTGTGCTATATTCCAATGGTGGTCGCTTCCAACACTAAGTCCTCTACTAGTAAGGACCAAACAAGAACTACAATACCAATAGTGTTTTCTTAGCGCCCAATAGACAATTTCACATGAAAAAATAAATGTATTCACTATAAAACATTTATAAAAAATCCGATAAAAGTAAAAATCAGTAATTCCTTTTACACAGCTCCTTGTGGCTGGAGTAATTCACAGTGTGCAACAGTTGTTTTTAATTTACTAATTTGTAGTAGTTTCCCAACGCGTTTCGTTTCAATAAGAAACTTCATCAGGGGAAAACAATCAATCTTCAGATCAATATATATGTATATATGTAGGAGAGTAGTAATCCTCCTTAGTTCCTAACTGAAATTTTATAGGTTCAAAATTGTCTCTCTCCTCCCATTGGGAACATCGATAGAACAGCTTGTTCTAATTCTCCAATAGTAAAATATTAATTACTCCTTACTGTGACGATCTCTATGTTTGCTGGTCTCCTAATAAGGCAGGCCTTCATAGAATATGGGAGGATTATTAGAACTTCATAGTTATAAGTGGACTATCTTTTTATGTGAGAAGAATAATGTTCTCCTAGAGAAAGTCGTAAAAACTTATTCATGGAATGGATTTAAACTCCAACTCCTCTATTCTCCAGTAATATGTGTGCTCTTCTTGGTGTCCAGCTAACAGAAATAAGTGTCTCACTTAAATTCGGAAATTGCCATTGAACGGACAGAGTAACGATTACTCAGACATCTAATATAATACAATAAAGATTGAAAAAACTTAGGACTAATATATCTGAACAAGCAATACAATTTTGCATAACTAAAAAACGGTGAATAGAGATGGCCGACGCCCTATTGTGGTTCGCTATATGTAGAACAAAGCTTTGCCTTTTCCTTTGAACAATCATGTTTGTGAGCGTCCCGATAGAGGTGGACAGAACAGGGGAACTTGTGTCATAGACGGTGTGACTGCAGCAGAATCAAGCCGATGACTCTTGAATTTTACTATAAATTGTTTTTTTTTAAATGTAAACTTTTTAAAATAATCATATTAACTTTCAAATGAAAACATATTTTTGAAAATTCCTAGATGTCTTCAGAACATAAATATAGTGCATTGCTGACTAATGTAAATGTCGCTTCCACCACGCAACGATGATTCATTGATGATTCAGCGATGACTGGCAATCGGAGTACCTTATGCTGCTTTCACATCGCAAAACCTGTTTAGACCCTGTATTTAAAATGTTTCTTAAAACGGGTCAGAGCATGTTGTAAACGGTACTGTATATTAAAGTTTAATTACCGTTTTTACACCTTTCACATTAAACCCGTTTCACCCATAGAAAACAGGTGGGGTGTTTGGTGCACCCCCCCCCCCCCCAACACTCCCCAAATACCCCCCCAAAAAATCATATATGTTGCATGTATACAGCTGGTCCCGCTCGGTGCATATCTAATGAGCGGGACCCAGCTCAATGCATATTTAATAAGAGGGTCCCCGCCCCCTGCATATGTATTGAGCGGGACCCGCTCTGCTCCGTGCAGTGCATATTTAATGAGCGGGTCCCCGCCGCCTGCATATGTAATGAGCGGGTCACGCTCATTAAATATGCACTGCGCTGGCTCCCCCTCATTAGATATGCACGGAGCAGGACCAGCTCAGTGCTCACTGCTGCCTGGGTCCTAAATACCGGTCCCCCTCCCGGCCCCCCGGAAAGGTGGGCAACCCTCCCGGATTCCGGTGGACCCCCCACCCCGCATGTCCCCGGTGGCAGAAGCTTTAAATGTTCGTCATTTGTTGGAAGGGGGCAGGGTGCAAAGTGCTCATATTTAGCCCCACCCCCTCATCAGAGACCCCCATATTGCGGGGTTTGTATTACTGGGGGGCAGGGACTGATGATGTCTCCATCAGGCCACACCCCCAGAAGTGATGCTGACAGTCTCCTCTCCAAGGTTCTCCCGGAGACGAGACTGTAAAAGTCGGCAACCCTGTGGTAGAGTAGGCTATGCTTTATAAACGCATACCAGCAGGGCCCTCCGAACGATTTGTCTATCTGCTCTTCCCCAGTGTCATTTTATTATTGTTTGGTTTCCAATTGTAAAAAACAAAGGAATATTCTAGTACTATATAAATACAGGTTAATGCAGTGGTTCCCAAACTGTGTGGAGTGGCACCCTCGGTTCCTTCTGAAATTTGCAGGGGGGCCTTGGATTGGTGGTCCAGGACCAATTCGAATTATTTATGGTCATTATAATAGGCAAGTCCTGAGGTGGTGGCTGCCAATATAACCCCTCACCACGCTAATTATGATATAGAAACACAACTTAGTTCTTTTATTTTTTAACATTTTTCAATAAGAAACTTTTGGCCTACGGGTGCAGTGAAAATAAATTCTGTTACTCTAGGGCGCCGTGATTCAAAAAAGTTTGGGAACCACTGGGTGAAATAAGTAAATAATAACAAAAAGATCAGCAGACAACACTTTTTGGGTATATAAATGTATTATTATATTATTATTTCACACATTTAGCCATAAAACAAAATAAATTAAAAAAACATGAAAAACTTTAGCTATAAATCGTGGTCCTCAACTGTGTACAGTGATTGCAATGTGGTCTGGATCCTGGAAACACTGAGGCGCAGATAGAAAGTAATTCAAGGAAGCAGAATAAAATTACATGTTAGAGGAGCTCCCCCTAGTGGTCACCCACAGAATGGTCCTATAGCCAACATTTGCCTCAGAGTTTCTGATTTTTAAACCAGGGGCCTCATTCAGCAGTAGACGGATCTGCATTACACAAGCCGCTTTGCAAATCCATCCACTGAAAATGCAAATGCAGTAGGCAGACACGTCCTTACTGAGCAGGCAATTATCTGCACTGCCACAATCGCGCTGTTTCGTCACAGGGCGCCTTGCGAGGCCAGGAAGTATGCGTCTAAAGACCCTGACCATGGCCTTGCAGGGGGACACTGCATGTGCAGATTCCCCATATTTCTCAGTCTGCGGGGGCTTCTGAATCAGAGTATTTGGCAAATCAGGCCTATTGTAACAATGTCTGTATTCGCTGGAGGCACAAGGAGTTTGGAAAATCAATATTTTGTTTTGGATGATAAAATCAGATCACGATCCGGAACTCCACAGTGGTATAAGGACACATTAGAACATTATTGTGTGTCTGAGATGGAAGTTCTGCAAAGTCACTGGAAACATTCAGTATATCAGACATAGGGGGTTATTCTGGGTGATTCGCAAGACTGCAAATTTGCAGCCCTGAAAATCCACCAAACCCCACCCTGCGAATGTCAGCCCACACGCCCCCCCCCCCCTGCAGCGCGGGTTCCCCCGCACAGGCTGCGAATGGATGATTAGCATAAGGTGGCTTTCAAGTCACTTCCATATGAGTGTACACTGGGACAGATATGTGCGGGCATCTGGTGATGCTGTGTGCCCCCCACACCCGCGTCACGGCCTCATTACCATGAAAACACCCAGCATTCTCATGGGAACGCCCATGGAACGCTGGGCGTTCCCATATGGTAATGGGGCTGCCCGGCGCCCCTGCCCTTCTCCACCCCCTGCACGCCATGTAGGGTGCGTGCACCCAGCGAACTGAAAGCAGAAGCGCAGATGCACAACATCAGTCTTCCGTGCGAATGCAGGGAGGACCGAATGAACATGAATAACCCCCTATAATTCCAGGTAACTGATTCATAACGAGTGCAAAACAAGAATCCAAACACAATTCTAGAACCAATTAGTGCCATGTCAGCATTCTCTGCCCGACAACACTCTGCCGACGCACTTATTGCAGAGATTGTGACTGTTGGGAAAGGAACTACAATCCTGGGTTACTGATGGCGCCACTTGTTGCATATCATATCTTCCCAATGGGAGATGCTCTATATTGCTGCCATACATACACGCTAGATAAGCCATTGGTGTGACGAGGTATGAGGTCATCGCTGTCTCTGAATATGACCATTGTGGATCTTTTTATGTATGTACTTATATAAATAGTAGCAGCCAATCAGCTCCAAGCTGACATTTTTCAAACACCGCCTGTAACATGGCCGCGAGAAGATCGTCCGGTACTTTATCTCTCTACAAGGTTTAGTACATCGCACCCATCTTAGTCTCCAAGCAAACATGGTAAATACTAACAAATAATGGAACAATGCGCCCTTTACCCCGGCGTCCCGTCTGCGTGGCACAAGATCCTGCGATCCGTCAGCTGCACCTCCACGCCGCACAGAGACCTGTTCAGCCGGCATGTCTTGCCATTCAGCCGTTTGCAGCGGAGCAGAGGAGCGGCTGACTCTGTGCTTAGCATGTCCTCTAGGACAGGAGGAAAGGGAGCCAAGATGGATCATCTATACGCAGAGACTTCATCCGTAAACCATTAAGCATATGGCCTTGGTTAGCGGCACACATGAAGGCCAGCACAGGAGAAGTGTGCAGAACATACTCACTGAGTGACATACTTCATAATAAACGCTCTACCTGCTGAGTGTTCCCTTCACTACATCAACTGCTGAAAGTGGCATGGAAAAAATTGCATTCATGTGACTAAGTAAAGGAACATACCGCATTGCTGGGTTAAATGGGGCACAAATCTCTGGAAGCCGTTCGTCACCAGCGCTATAGCACATAGACGGAACATTGTCCGCCTCACTTTCTGCCTTCTCCTTAGAAAGGATCATTTAAGCCAAAACAGCAAAGTTCAGAGAGAGAAGCTGTTCCGTAATACATACACAATGCGCATAAAGGTAAAGCATTCCGATAGGATCAATAACGTCTCCCGTCTGGTGTTTCGGTGTCCTGGAGCCTTGCCCAAAGTCA
This sequence comes from Crinia signifera, assembly GCF_055691185.1. Taxonomy (NCBI): domain Eukaryota; kingdom Metazoa; phylum Chordata; class Amphibia; order Anura; family Myobatrachidae; genus Crinia; species Crinia signifera. The sequence continues at coordinate 94,787,806 of NC_139227.1, forward strand.
CAGCGGAAATCAGGGAGGAGCAAAGTTGCGCCGAGGGGTGTTTTACAGATGGGAGAATACATTTGCGTGTTTTCGCCCTGCGCCTGGCCAGACACAGTATATACGCCAACAGTATACGCCTTTCACACTCAACCGCAACACTGTTACTGATAACCCTTTCTGACCGCACTTACTATCGGGAAAAATGCATTTTTTTTACCGTTTCAAAACGGTAATATGTGCGGTGTGAAAGGTACGTTTTGAATTTACCAGTTCAAGAAAACCGGTAATTCAAAACGGTTAAAAAGCAGGGTTCTACCAGTTTCTGTGTAATGTGTTGGGACAAAACGGCATTGAAATGGTAATACCCCTTTCAGACCGCACTTAAACAGGTAATATACCGTTTAAGATATGCGGTGTGAAAGGGGTTAAGGCTATCTGACCCATTTTTTAAAAAACGTTTTCAATTACAGGGTCAATGCCGTTTATGCGGTGTGAAAGCAGCATTATACAGCTTCTACTTCAGGCACTCTCTGCTTCCTTATTCTAAATGCTCAGTTGACTTTATAATGCTGATATCTGGATAATAATGGCATTATCCAATTTATGAGTATTGTACGATATTTTGAAATAATCTTTAATATCTATTCAAATACTAATGTGGCATAATGTTTGTAAGCGGCTCTATTGAAGCACAATATGTATAAGGTGCTCTGCGGTCAGGTGAAACATGTATACAGAACTCTATTGTGCTGTGTATATGATGTGAATGTGACGTGAATAAAAGACACTACTGTGCGGTGTAATGTGAATAGAGGGCACTACTGAGTGGTGTAATGTGAATAATGGGCACTACCGTGCGGTGTATGGTGAATAAGGGACATATTGTAAGGTGTAATGTAAATAACGTACAGTGGCCGGGGTGAAGGACAGGTGGCGGGGCAGGCTGCGGTGATTCAGCAATGGCCTGGCGGGGGGGGGGGGGGGTGGTGTGTTTAGATCCCACACACCACACACATAACACCCACTAACACAATCATATGGCCACTATCCACGTCCCACCCCCAGTGTCCACATGGACGAGGAGTTAATTATAGAAAGTGTGGCAAGCGTAGCGAGCCACCGAGCCCGAAGCGTGGTGAGCGGACGCGCATCTGCGTCACCTCGTGGGGCTCGCTGCGCTCACCACACTTTCTAAATTTAACTCCATGCCCGCGTGGACACTGGGGGAAGGACGTGGATAGTGGGCATATGATCCTTTATGTATTAGCACAGCTAATTAGTTACGTAAGTTAATTTACGTATTGTCAATACACCACTACGCAAACTACATAATGGGCGCCCTGCTAATACATAAGTACCCATTACTCACACCACACCACACAGTAGTGCCTTTTAAACCTATTACACCGTTCAGTAGTGTCCGTTATTTAAATTCTATTGTAAAGCGCAACGGAATCTGCTGCGCTATATAAGAAACTGTAAATAAATAATAATAAATAAATTACAGCGCACAGTACTGCCCGTTATTCACATTACACCTCACAGTGCAGTGTTATGTGAATAATTTACGTAATTTGCGTAATTTACGTAGTTTACGTAGCCAGCATAGCACCACTCTTGGTATTCTCACCACTATTGGTATTGGCCTTTTATTCCCATTACACCGCTCAGTAGTGTCCGTTATTCACATTACACCTCACAGTTCGGTGTTATATGAATAATGGACACTACTATGTAGTGTAATGTAAATAACGGACACTACTATTTGGTGTACTGTGAAAAACGAACACTACTGTGAGGTGTAATGTAAATATCGGGCCCTACAGGCAGCAATGTATAATCATAAAGGATGAAACTACAGTTGATAACTCTAGTAGTAGTACGTTTATTTATAAGGCGCCACAAAGTGTCCGCAGCGCCGTACATAGCAAACAAAAAAACAAATTACAAGGTAACATACAGGGTGTGTTGATAAAATACAGCATAAATAGGGGTATAGCTGGTAGAACTAAAATCTCAAAACTCTCAAAACAAAAGCAGAGAAAGAAAATTCCACCGTTGGTCGTGCAATACACATACACATATACAAACGTGGCCTATTGACCTCTGATATTAACAGAAATATACTCTTCATTTGAGTCCTTAAGAGCGGGGTGCGATATGAGGCAGAATAAAAGTTGTTGCCCCCCAGTGGCCCTGTCTTGCACATGTGCTGACATCACATTATCTCTCACAATTTTATTTCTCTCCAAGCTATGATAACCCCCTTAAAGTTTCATAATAATTAGTGGATTTTCCAACTTCTGTTCTCTTTTCTTTCAATATATAAGACACAGCAGCAGCAGAGCTGTAGATCACTGTAGACCTTTGTGAGCTTGGTCAGCAGTGATTGTAACAAATCACTATGAGTGGAGAGAAATCTGTCCCAGTTTAGCAGCCTCCTCGCTCTTACTTGGTGCCCCTTTGGCAGCTGGAGTCCAGAGGCCAGTGCCTCCAATGTCCCTGGGTGTTACGTCTCTGGGACTGCTTCTGGTTCACTCCTAGTGAACAGAATTCAGCTCCTGCCCCTATGGTTGGGGCTTGCACATGCACACGTGCATTTCTGTGCATGTGAAAACCCCAGCTGCGCAGCAACCGCATTCCCTCCGCCCTCGTGTACAGCGTACCATACCATAGTTATCCATAGGTTAGGTGTGTAGGGTGTATTGAGCTATTTCTTATATATATATATATATATATATATATATATATATATACACTATATTGCATTGGTTTTGGCACTCCCATTATTTTATACTTGCTGCGATGCCAAATGTATATTACACAGGAAACTGCACTTTCCATAAACGATCAGACAAACCCTATTACAGCACCAACATTTCGGGTTTATGCGAAACATCCATTTGCAGCCTTGCGGGGAACTCGCCGAGCGAAGGGGGGGTGGGAGGCTGTGTGAGCGGTGGGCAGCATTACATTCGCAGCGCTGCGTGTGGACTAGATAGAATAAGGTCCATTGTGCAGCGTAGACACATTCCCCACTCACTGATAGGCTAGCTATACTTCGGCGCGTTTAATCCTGGCGGTTCCACAAGGCGCTCACACCCGTAAGCCATTAAACCTAAGCCCATCATCAGTCCCACGTGAGGCAGCCATGGCGGATGCTGGACCACAAAGGTTTAGATCTCGCAGCAACCGTAACACAAGATAAATGGGTCCTTTACGTAACAATACACGGCGAGATGTTCAGCCTGCGCCAGAGCTCTGTGTTCTCTCCCTGCCCGGTCCCCAGAGTGTGTCTGGGCTCCTCTCTCTCCTGGAAGCTGGGAAGATGGACGATGAGCCAAGACAGCATTTCCTAAAGTCTGTCTGCGCCGGCCTCTGTGCGGGGAGGACACTTACTAGTTCTGCATCTTGTTCTTTCTCTGGAGCCTCCAGAGTTTTGCTTCTCATTAACTTAATTAATTAAACAAGAGACGTGAGAGAGTAACGCGGAACTGATCACAATCCTCGCCACCAATAACGTATATCGGCGCCAATGCTGCACGCCATTAGGTAAAAACATGGATTTAAACGTATCTAAAGCATTGTTATAAAACATATATTTGTGTAAAATATCGGGTTTTCAAACTTCGGATCATCACCATCGGAACACTGTAAACATTGCCATCATCGCAACCTTGCCTTAGCGGCTGGGGTGGGCCTTAGTTACTTCTATAACATGGGCCCCTACGTCCAGGGGGCCCACACCGCAAACACTGCACCCATATATTATACTTACCCCTCCCACAGCGGCGGCTCTGCATGCACAAATGACTCTGAAAATGGCTGCTGCGCGCATTTCTAAATGATTTGCGCATGCATACTGGAGTTGTCCCCAGGAATAATGCGCAGGTGCCATGTTCCTGGTAAATGTCCAGTGGCCCTGGCATAATGCTACTCACTGTCAGAGACAAGGGGCGAGATTCTCTAAGAATCTCCGCCCCCCTTCGCCGCCCATCGCATATTTAATTATCGCATATGTTGTAACATATGCGATAATTTAGGCAAAGGACAGCTCTTGCGTTAAGAGCTGTCCTTTGCGGTGAGAGTCGCTGGGTCCCAGCAGGTCCCGGCGGCTCCCCCCTCCCTCACACACCTGGAGCTGCTGCTGCTGCGCCGGGCTCTCCTCCTCCCTGCACCCGGAAGAGGATCAGTGCAGGGAGGAGGTCACAGGTACGGGCAGCACAGCTCTGTGCTGCCCGGACACAGGTGAGGGCGGAGGGGGCGATGCGGGGAGGCAGGGGGTTGGCGCGGGGCGGCGGAGGGTTGCGATAGAAGCCCATTGACTTCTATGGGGCATCGCCAGATTTTTCTGGCGATGCCCCCCGCCGCGGTAACCCGGCGGGGGATGCTTACAGCATCCCAAAATGCGGTAAAAACCCAGATAACGGGGTTTTTACCGCATTTTTAGCTTAGAGAATCTCCCCCAAGGTGTCCCGCAGTGGAGGCTGCATGCGGCCCCTCTCCCCTCTTAAAATGCCCTGGGGTGGGGGTTAATTTACGATTCCTGGGAGAGCCCTCTGTGATTGGCAGCCGCTAGAAGATTATATTCTGGTAGCCGGCCAATCACATTCTGTCTATCATTTTATAGTATGCAATAGAGAAATGATAGACATCTGATTGGTCGCTATGGGCAACATCATGTTTTTTTCATGTTTCGAAACATTTGTAATTTTAACCCTGCCAAATCATATGCGACCGCTGTGGTACCAAACAGGGCTACCATGCCAGGTGAGTGGTCACGGAGCTCAGTGTCGAATGTGGGTATGAAGGGCCCACCGGAGGGACGCAGTGGGAGGGGCTAACCAGAGTGCATGGTACTAGCGCATACAGGAGAATGCACCAGGCTAACAGCAATGTAGAGAATACACCAGTATAATGTATAGTCTGGAACCTGATCCCTGATCAGCATGAGAATAGACTTGCTTGGCAGTAGTGCACGCAGGGCGGTTTCTGAGTACCCAGAAACCCCCCCAAGAGTCTAAGGGCTCTAGGTTGAAAGCTGAGGGTCCCTTCTTTCCATGGGTATAAGAATTTTAAAAATTGGCCCTTGGGAACCGGAGATATCTGACTTCAAAGCAGTGGTCCCCATCCATACCTCCCAACTTCTGGCCGGAGGAAATAGGGACACTCGTCCGAAAAGGGGGCGGGGCGTATGCAAATGAGGGCGCGGTTTACGCTAATTAGCCGCGACCTAATTTTCATACGAGAATAGACGCTGTGCGCATGCGCACAGCATCTATTCTACTAGATTGGGGGGTCTCCCAACTGCCACCCCCCGCAGCGGGACAATGCCTGCCGCGGGTGGGACGTCGGGACAGGACCCGAAAATCGGGACTGTCCCGACGGAATCGTGACAGTTGGGAGGTATGCCCATCCAAGCCTATTAATTGCTCTTCCCAGGCCAATATTTCAGGTTCTGTCTGACTTAGAGATTTTATGAGGGTATATTCCAAAAGCTGGGACTCTCCCCCTTTGATGGACACTGGTAACGTGTCGCTTCTATTCCCAGAACCAGAGATATCGGCCTTCCAGCAGCTGGTTACTGCTCCAGCTCCACACACCTGGTATGTAGTTTTATACACTCATTGGCAGATTGCTCTGCCTCCTGAACTCTGATCCCCTAGTGCCCAGTACCATTTGGTAGGTGGGATTCTCTAGTTTTTAATTCCATTAAAATCTAAGAAATCTATTTAGAAACATAGAAACATAGAATTTGACGGCAGATAAGAACCATTTGGCCCATCTAGTCTGCCCCTTTTTTTACCCTTCAGGTAAACTCAACCCTTTTTAATCCTTATTTCTTTGTAAGGATATTCATATGCCTATCCCAAGCATGTTTAAATTGTTCTACTGTCTTAGCCTCTACCACCTCTGATGGGAGGCTATTCCACTTATCCACTACCCTTTCTGTGAAGTAATTCTTTCTAACATTTCCCCTGAACCTACCTCCCTCCAGTTTCAGTGCATGTCCTCGTGTTTTATTACTTGTTTTCCTTTGAAGAAAATTTCCCACCTGTACTATGTTAAAACCCTTGATATATTTGAAGATTTCTATCATGTCCCCCCTTTCCCTTTTCTGCTCCAAACTATACATGTTAAGATCTTTTAGTCTATCCAGGTAAGTTTTGTGATGTAGGCCATGAACCATTTTAGTTGCCCTTCTTTGTACACTCTCCAATGTATTTATATCCTTCTGAAGATATGGTCTCCAGAACTGGACACAGTATTCCAGATGAGGTCGTACCAATGACCTATAAAGTGGCATTATTACGTCTTTTTTTCTGCTACTGATTCCTCTCCCTATGCAACCAAGCATCTGACTAGCCTTCCTCATTGCTTTGTTACATTGCCTCCCTGCCTTTAAGTCACTTGAAATAATGACTCCTAGATCTCATTCCTCCTCAGTAGTTTCCATTATAGTACCCTTGATACTATATTGAGCCTTTGGGTTTTTGAGTCCCAATTTCTGGGAACTGGAGATATCTGCAGTCAAGCAAGCTGTCCTCCCACCAGAAAATTATGAATAATAAGCCCACTCCACTATATACCCCTCCTCTGCATATTAAACATCCTCTACCACCCTGGAAGTTATGTATCAGGGCCCCTTCATTTAGCCCAATGCCACCTTCTCCCACCTCATCTCCCACCATCTGTGCAGTAAAGGGGTAATTAGTTGAAATTACTGATCCAGGCTCTACATGCTGAGCGGTTGATATAATACCCCCTACCACCCGCGGGAAATCAAAGCTTCCCCCACCCTTACCGCTGGAGGATCGGTAGGGGCCCCAATACATTGTTATGCCCAGGGGTCTACACTGTTGTTGACGCCCCGGTATGTATATATATGTATGTATATGTATGTGTATAATATATGTGTGTGTGTGTGTGTATATATATATATATATATATATATATATTTATTTTATTTTATTTTTTATTATTATTATTATTATTATTATTATTTATATACATTTGGTCTATCTATGCGTTTGCCCCTGGTGGGACCTGTAGTTCCACAAGTAAAATACAGAATTATTTCTTAATTTTACTGGGAGGGATCTGATTGGCTCTGGCACCACAATTTGTGTGACGCAGAATCGTCCCATTTAAGTAAGGGATGGACATTCACCATCACTGGTTAGCGACAAATGGTTGAAGGCTCTACTACCAATGCCAGAAGGTGCAGCGATAACCCCTCCCCCATGTTAAGCCCCGCCCACCATGACCTACATAACAGCGCCGCCTGCAGCCCGCTAATTTTCCCCGCATCAGTCATTAATGGTGTAAACCACCAATAATTCCCCCTTGATGGTTTCCTGCCACTGATGATAGACCCACGGATGCCCATCCACATTTCCCTGCTCTTGTTTGCACTTTGTACTATATGTAGCCTCAGGGCTTATTGCAGCATTAGATATAAAGCAGGCGTAGGTTCTCTAACACTGCGTGCAACGCCCGTGGCTCCTATGTGTGCCTAGATGGGGCCACAACAGACATGAAAATAAGTTGATTTGAAATGGGAACCACTTAGTTCTAGCGCAGCACAACCTACAGGATACAAACGTGGAACATTAACCAGAAATCTCCTCAGGCTGCGCGTACAGTGGTCATAGAGGTGGTGGAACTCATTCTCCTGCCACCTACCCACTTCCCATTATGCGGAGCCAAGGCCAATGTTTGGCAGCCCCCTGCACACTATACATTTGTGCCCTACCTCCCATTCTTTATAAACCGACAGTGGTCTCACAAGGAGGGTTGTAGTCACACAAGAGTACCCCCAATTTGAATACACAGTAGCAAAATTATATTCATATTACACCCCATAGTTGTGGCCTTTAATTACATTATATCACTACTCAGTAGTGTCCCTTGATTCATGTATATATACTCCTTATACATGTATGCCACACAGTAGTGTCACTTACACACAATGCCTACAGTAGTAGTGCCCCTTACACATAATGCCCACCGTAGTGACCTTATTCAGGTCCCCAGATGCAGTTCTGCGCATTTGCAGATGCAGGGTGCGTGCGGCCAGCATTTCATGGGCGTTACCATGTGAAAATAGGGCATTCCCATGCAAATCGCCCAATGATATGGGAAGGGGGGGGGGGGGGTCACCAGATATAAACTCCCCCCTCCCCCCCACTTCCTTCCGAGGGTGCACGCATATCCAAGTGACCGGAGTGACATATATATCCATGCACCTTCGCTGTCTGCGACCATAGGATGATGGGGGGTGGTTCCTACTAACCTGCGAATGGATGTTTATGTTAAACACAGTAGGGGAACCCGCGCTGCAAGGGGGGTGGCTAGATGCAGGCTGGGGTTTGGTGGACTCGCAAGGCTGCAAATTTGCAGCCTTGCGAATCAACCAGAATAACTCCCACAAAGTCCACAGTAGGAGTGCCCCTTACACATAATGCCCACAGTAGTAGTGCCCCTTACACATAATGCCCACAGTAGTAGTGCCCCTTACACATAATACCCACAGTAATAGTGCCCCTTACACACAATGCCCACAGTAGTAGTGCCCCTTATACACATATCTGCCTCTATCCTTTCAGCAGCAGCTTCTCCTCCTCTGTGTCCCTCCAGACCCCTCTCTACAGCACAGAGGCTGCTCCTCTTAGTCACTCTTCATTTTAGTGGTGATGGTGGCATGACATCTCATACGCCGTGCCGTGGGGAATTACTGTGCAGGGCTGCGATGGAGGTTGAACTAATTTCCTATATCATTACAGGTGGTGACCAGTTCCACCCTGTTCTCACCCACTTTATTCCCTGTCCGTAAGTATTATGAGGGGGTGTATTATAGCCGATGGCAGACACACAGGTTGCCAGGTGCGGATTAAGTCATTGAGGACCCGGGCCACCTTAGACAGGGGGGCACCTCCCACTTGTCATTACTGACTGCAAACGGCACGGGAGCATATTACACATTCAAAACACAGAGCAAATGCAGTATAAACTTGGTCAATAGGTAACTGCAGAATGGGGAATTAATATAAATATAAATATACACCACATGAAAAGACTATTTGTCCCTCTGTAGATTACTCTGTAGGAGACCTCACAGGCTCAGCACTGCCTCTGATTAAAAACCCTCCCATGATGAGGCCGTCGTTGCTGCTGTCTTCCATGGGCCTGTGATGCATGGAAGCATGTAAAGAGCTCCATCAATCAGAGCTCAGCACAAGCTTCTCAGCCTCTGACCTCTTGTACAAAGTCTCATGGGTCAACTCCCAGTAAATAATGCACTGCACACTTGTACAGTCAGTGTGTCTTGACTCCTGATGCTCAGCACCATTAATCATTGTCACATTGGCAGATAGGTGAGGCTGCAGCACTACCTGACCCCCTGAGCCCCCCTTTAATCCAGCCCTGCAGGTCGCATCTGATTTCACAGAACAGATGCAATTAAGTTCAGCACTGTGTGAATGAAGCAACAGTTAAACCCCCATTATTGTTATATGGCCGGTGTCGGAATGTTGTCCATTATTCCGAGCCCCACCCGACAGGACGCAGAATATCGGTTTAGGGCTTGTGGTTTTTGTGTCTGCAGAAAACAGACATTATTGTGTTTCTCATTATATAACCACACAACTGTTGCATCTAATTATATTAAATTACATTTCTTCTAGTTTTCACTGAAAATTAAAGAGATACTAATTATTTAAACAAATCTTTATTCTAGGATAAGCTACAGTAGGTTCTTACTGACCATAACCCCACACCTACTAACATTCCTGGCAGAGAGCTGGCACAGGACAGGTGGCGTTTGGTGATCGCTGAGTGGCGTTGTGAGTCTTTGGGCACAACTGTGGTATATAGTATGTACAGGATTCAGGCTGGCACAACCGTTGTATACAGTATGTACACAATTCAAGCTGGCACAACCATGGTACACAGTATGTACACAATTCAGGCTGGCACATCCATGGTATACAGTATGTACACGATACAGGCTGGCACAACCATGGTGTACAGTATGTACATGATTCAGGCTGGCACAATCATGGTATACAGTATGTACACGATTCAGGCTGGCACAACCATGGTATACACCATGTACACAATTCAGGTCCCTGTGGCATTGCCTGACCCCAGCACCATTCTGCAGGCAATTAGAGGCTGTACAGCATGTTCTTTTAGCGCATAATTAGTGCTGTTGTACAATGACTGTATACTGGGTAAGCACTGTCATTGTCTGACCGCATTATCTGCCAACCCCAATCAGCAGGAAAGATTACTCACAATGCTAATTGGCACACTCAGAATATGTTCTATGGCTTATTTATAAAGACATATAAAATAAAACACACAGCACCCCTATGAGGAGTTCTGGGGTCACTGCAGAGCAATATAAAGATTTCTGGTCACTATTAAGCTTATTGCTGGAATATGGCCCTTATTCAGATCTGATCGCAGTACAAATTTGTTCTAAAAATGGGCAAAACCATGTGCACGCGAGTGGATGTTTCATGCGAACACCTCCTCCATCTGTGGGAACCTCCTCCATCATTCGATGGTCGCCGACCATCGAATGCTGGACCGAGTGGTCAGGCAGCACCGAGTGCTCCAGACCACTCGGACATTACTCCATGCAAAAGCAGGGATATGGTCGGGCAGCTGGCATCCGGCTATGTCATATGTCCGTCCCCCACACGTGCGTCATGGCTGGATTACCAAACATACCCCCAGCGTTTTCATGGGAACGCCCATTAAATGCGGGGCGTACGCATATGGTAATGAGCCAAAACAGCCCTTCATGCCCCTCTCCACCCCCTGCTCGGATTGTTCCAACTGTTCGTTTTCTGTACAGAATTCACGCAGTGTTCGTACATGTGAGGCGTTCGCACATGCGCAGATACGCCTCTGCACATGCACAAACACCAACCATCGGCCGTCCGACCGCACTCGGAGCCATCCGACTCAATCAGAATAAGGGCCATGGTTTTGCCCATTTTCCAAACAAATTTATACTGCGATCAGATCTGAATAAAGGCCTTTGCCTGACAGGAAGCCGGCTTTGGGGGTGGCCAGGCGTCTATGAGGAGGGTCATGCGCGAATCTCCGCTGCGTTGTAGAGTCTGAGCATTAGAGCGTTCAGACTCCACTGCATATGCGCAGATTGTTGGAAATATGTCCACCCCTGCCGATGCACTATGGAGGGTAAGTATTACCAAAATGGGTGTAGTGTGCGCGGTAAGGGCCCCCTGGGACTCATGGGCCCGTGCACACTGCACCCATTATAGATGCTGTCAGCCATAATCCAACCTTCCAGCTGTATTACAGGACACACTGTCACTTGCAGGGGGTGACATCAGCTGTGGTGTTGGGTGGGGAGCAGGATGTTCTGGTATCCCCCTGTCACTGAGCATTGTGGGGTGTTTGCCTCATTCCAGGAGCCCACACAACAGATGTGTCCTGTCACCATGAGGTCACATAATGGGGACATTAACCCTCCAGTTACACAGCACTGCACAATAAACTGATAATTACACATTTGTTTCATTTATAGTTACACAGCTTAGACTGTAATGACTGGAAATGCCTGGTAACATGTCGCGGTACGTATGGTTGCTCGCTGCACGCTGCTGGCAGTCGCACCCCAGACTGACCTCCCCCTCTCGGTGGTTTCCGGTTGATAGGTCGCAGTAATTCATTCTACTACTATTGATTGACAGGCAACAGTTTGACACACGAAAAGGTCAGCATGGTCTAGGTCGACAAGCAAAAGTCAGCACACACATATATCAGCCATATACCTGGTGTAAGAGATCCATCACCCTAGAATCTTCTGTGTATGGTATTCTATGTGAGCAGGAGAGCGCCCAATTTCACCAACACACCCGTCGCACGCCCATAAGTCAGACTGTAGGTGGCCATGCAACAGGACGACCAGCATCCGATCTGAGTCATCGAGCGATTTCCCCTGCAGCTAAGATCTGCAGCTCCGGCATACTGGTCGTTAGCAGCATCTTCAGATCATGTGTGCAGTACATAGCCCCCCCCTCTCTGATCTCCCGCTCCTAGAAGATGCCTCCTTCCCTCTTGATCGCCAGCTCCTCCCAGATGCCCCCCTCCCTGATCTCCACCTCCTCCCAGATGCCCCCTCCCTCTCTGATCTCCAGCTCCTCCCAGTTGCCCCCTCCCTCCCTGATCTCCAGCTTCTCCCAGATGCCCACCCCCTCCCTCCCTGATCTCTGGCTCCTCCCAGTTGCCCCCTCCCTCCCTGATCTCCAGCTCCTCCCAGATGCTTTTCTACATTTACATATTGCTCCCTGAAAATATTCTGATTATTATTTGCGTTAATGCCATGTGGAGAATTTTGTTATTATTGAAAGTACTATTCCTCTGCCATATTGGAATAATCCTATATTACTTCTCTAGCAACATCCTACACTATTCTGCCAGTTATACTAGCCTCTACTGCCTGGGGATTAAGACCTGGTGGCATCCTAAGTACTAGTGTATGCATAAAACATAAAGGGAACGATGGGTGGCCCATTTTAATGGCTCTAGGAGTCTTATGTAATTGGGCAGGCATTTCATTATAGGAAGAAAATGCTTTGTTCTGAGGTCAGACTAGGACTAGTAGTATGATACTCTCATCTTGCTGCTGGACTGGGTACATGCACCACTTTTACTGACTGCCTCCCTATACATTTAACTTACATATTGAACATGTCCTGTGCTAGGCACCATGTTTTAGGTCTGATTTAATCTCTTTAGTCCCTAAGAGAATCTCTGACCCTAAGGATTTTATTTATTAACAAAGTTATAATCAGCTATGCCTGAGAATGTGGCTCCTTTCTTATGGGGGTAAAAATACCTCTGGGGTACACAGAAAACCAGGTGTAAGAGGTATGGCGTTACTCAACATGCTGATGGATGCCACACAACACCATAACTACTCACATGTTGATTGGTCTGACTTCGGACAGGAAATACAAATACTAGTGAAGGACTAAGGGTCTCTCATTTCATATGTTGTGGGTGGTACTGCCCTTAGACCATAGTATTGCAGTGCCACCCATATGATTAGCATTGCATTAGGGGTAGTAATCCAGGTTGAGCACACAGCTCTTTCAGCAGGATAATAATGGATTCATCATCCTGGTCTTTGTAGATCAAAGGGGTTTCTGACTGCCCACTCACGGAAGTTCCATCATTCTCTCAATGACAGCCAACACCTGCAAAACTAGTAGTGGCCCAGGGGCTACAGCCTTCCTGCCTCCTATGCTGCCCCCCCCCCCCCCGACGCCTGACAATTTGATGAGCACAGAATGATACAACGCACATAAGAGCGTTTCCCTTTGTAGTATCCATAATTTCCAGGATGAATGGTGCCAGCGGAACCCTGGACCTTCTCTGCTGGTTGGCACAAGGTCTCGCGACTTATTGCCTATAAAACATTATTCGGTACTTATGTAATATCTGGGCTCCCATTTTTCTTATGAGACCGTGTCCCCTCGCGGGGCTCGCTGCGCTCACCACGCTTCGGGCACGGTGGCTCGCTGCGCTCGCCACACTATATAAAATCAACTCCATGCGTAGTTGGATAGTAGGGGTATGAAAAAATGGGGTTCATTTAACATGGGAGCCCAGATAATACATAAGTACCCATTATTCTAATAATTTCCTCCCGCAAATATAATTTTTTCGGCTTTATAGCCGCACTTCCTACGGTTCCAGATGATCATAAACGGTTTCTGTTGGCGAAACACTACAGGACACAAGGACAGAAGGGGTGATGGAGATGAAGCCTCTCGTTACTTCCGTCCTACCGCCGGCATTCAGGATTCCAGGAACATGTGGGGTGTGTGAGGGCTCCGACGGGTTTAATAGCAGGATATCTGGCTGAGGCCACCCTGCGCTGGTTGTGAAGAGGCTGCAGGCGCTATAAACATCTCATTGGCAGCGCATCTCCTCATGGGATCCAGCTGTGACATCTTCTGGAGCCTCAGCTCTTGGCTCCCTCAACAGCACTTTGTGGGACTTCATAAATAATCTGCTTTCAGCTAATCCCACACTGACAGCAGCCCTTTGTTTTGTAATTCCTCTCTGGATCCTGAGCGGGCGTCTGCGCAAAACCTCACAGTGCTCTGTGCACGATGATTCTGGTCCTGAGTATCCCCCGATATCTAGCTCTAGAAACCAGATAAGGGCCCTGTTCAGAATGTTACTCCAAATTACTGTCACATTTCAGCATGGGAGGTGTAGTGCAGAGTTGCCGGCGTCATGGGCGGATTTTGCAGAAAAAGAAGTGCACGTGAACAGTCCATGTAATAGTCCTGTATGGTTCTGTGAGGCGTAACTCACACACGTGCACCCATGGTTGTAAACATTTATTCTCCATACAAAATTTGCATTAGCTAATAGGCAGCAGTACGATAAAAGGCGCACACAACAGCATAATGGCCCTTATTCTGTTTGAGTCAGATGGCTCCGAATGCGAACGAACGGCCGTTGGTTGGTATTTGCGCATGTGCAGAGGCGTATCTGCGCATGTGCGAATGCCTCACATGTCCGAACACGGCGTGAGATCCGTGCAGAAAATGATCGTATGGATACATCCAAGCAGGGGGTGGAGAGGGGGCGTGAAGGGCTGATTTTGCTCATTACCAAATGCGTACACCTAAACGGGCACAGATGGAGGAGGTGTTCACATGAAAAATCCAGTCGTGGTCCGTTTGGTCGGCGTCTTACCGCATTTGGACGGTGTGAGCGATCCATACGGAAGGCGGGGCTAAGAACACTCGGTTCCTGTCCGAAAATACGCATCCGTCCGATTCAACTAGAATAAGTGCCAATGTGTAATATGCGCCAAGCAGCTAGCATCGGGAAAGTATTTGCAAGCAGCGGTTCGCTAGTGCTGGTGACAACCTCACTCCGCTAAACCCTGGCACTTCAGGCAATGATCTAGACCTGGAGAGAGATAAAGTACCAATCACTCAGCGCTTTGCTGGTATTTATTAAAGTGGTGCGATTAGAATCTATTCCTTGCACACTTGTGGGGGGGGGGGGGTAGGCAAAATATAAATATAAATAGTTTTTCCTACTTTCTAATGCTCATTTTATAAGTATATACTTAGATAGGTCTGCCTCCTACTTGTACAAGATGTTTTATTAAGTGATAATGGATGATCTAATTTTGCACAGGTGCATGTTGTTTTACAATCAAAGGGGGTATATAAATCCCATCCTTAGACCCTACCAGACACCTTGAAAAAGCTGTATTACTACAGCGAAACGCGTCGGGTGGAAAGGCATTTATCACCCAATATCTCCATCTACCAATGAAAGAGACCCATATGACCACATTCAGCAGTACTCAGGGGCAACCTCCTTGTAATTTTTGGCATCAGGAGAAGGAGATTCTGAGAATAATCTTGCTGACACCATACAGCACTCTCCTCCCCACAGAGGCAAGCCACCTGTCCAAAACAATTCTCTCGTACCTGCCCAGTCATTGGGGCTGATTCAGACCTGATCTCAGCCCTGCGATCAGGTATGCGCTGCCTTGCCACTAATTCTGCCTCTGATCCAGTTCCCTTCTCCCAGGAAAGCACCCCTCACCCTTAGCAATTCTCATCCACAGAGCCATACATCGAGCATTGGTGCCTCCACCCCCAATATTCTAAATAGGTACAATGTGCAGTGGTCTTGCTGGGAAGGGGTGTGGCCATACAGGAGTATCCCCAACTCAGATTATGCCACATAGTAGTGTAACCTTATTCACATTATGCATCACAGTAATGCCTTTATTAGGTACTTATGTATTAGCAGGGCGCCCATTACTTAGTTTGCGTAGTGGTGTATTGAGAATACCAATACGCCACTATGCTGACTACGTAAACTATGTAACTTACGCAAATTACGTAATTTACGTAAACTACGTAATTTAAGTAACTGGAGCTGCGCTAATACATAATGGATCCTACACCCACTATCCACATTATACCCCCATTATCCACATGGGTGTGGAGTCAATTTTTGTAAAGCGTGGCGAGCACAGCGAACCACCGAGCCTGAAGCGTGGCGAGCGGACGCAGATATGCATCCCCTCGCGGTGGAGTCAGGGCCCTGTGGACCCAAGTTCCCCAAATACCAGCAGGGAGTGGCAGCCATTAATAATGGCCTTGATAGGGCATTTTAGGGCCTGTGGTGCCCCCACCATTCAGCGAGGGGCCCAACATTGCCTGAAAATCTCCACAATCCTCCCTGGGCACATATGTACTTGGTGCAGCACTGCAGCGTAATGCTATACATGTAGGGCCCCTCGGCATGTGGGTGTAGTGCTGAGTTGCTGGATATAAGGGGCCTCTCACTGCCCCATAGTGGCAATGGGGTCTATGTTGCAGATAAATGGCCTTTACTGTCTTACAGTATAATATGCAACAAACAAGGAGGATCCAGAACCTTTTTTACCAAGCTCCAACAGCGCCACCTGCTGGATACTCAGCATACAACGATGTAATTATAGAGAGATAACAATGGGCCTGATTCAGACCTGTGTGCTGGGAAGTGTATATTCGCTACCTATCAAGCAGGTAAATTCCGCCCCCCCACCAAATGCTATACCCCCCACAGAGCGAATCCTCGCACAAGTATGTGAGTGGATGCATTCGCATATACTCACAGGTGGCCGCACGGACGCTCACAATTCGATGGACGCTCACAATTCGATGGACGCTCACAATTGAATGATTTTTGTAGATAATAGTCAGTATAAACTGACGTTTATCCTGGCCGGAGATATTATGTACTGCCCCCTTGCCAACCTTTCCCTTCCACTGCGTCCCCACCGTATTATTTACTGCCCCACCAGCCACCCTCTCCCTTCCGTTGTCTCCCCGCCTTATTATTTATTACCTCACTTGCCACCCTCTCCCTTCCACTGCCTCCCAGCCTTATTATATAGTGCCCCACATGCCACCCTCTCCCTTTCACTGCGTCCCCACCTTATTATTTACTGCCCCACCTGCCACCCTCTCCCTTCCACTGCATCCCCGCCTTATTATTTACTTCCCAATCTGCCACCATCTCCCTTCCACTGCCTCTCCGCCTTATTATGTACTGCCCCACCTGCCACCCTCTCCCTTCCACTGCCTCCCCACCTTATTATGTACTGCCCCACTTGCCACCATCTCCCTTCCACTGCTTCCCCGGCTTATTATGTACTGCCCCACCTGCCACCCTCTCCCGTCCACTGCCTCCCAGCCTTATTATGTACTGCCCCACTTACTTCACTCTCCCTTCCACTGCCTCCCCACCTTATTATGTACTGCCCCACTTGCCACCCTCTCCCTTCCACTGCCTACATGCCTTATTATGTTCTGCCCCACTTGCCACCATCTCCCTTCCACTGCTTCCCTGGCTTATTATGTACTGCCCCACCTGCCACCCTCTCGCGTCCACTGCCTCCCAGCCTTATTATGTACTGCCCCACTTACTTCACTCTCCCTTCCACTGCCTCCCCACCTTATTATGTACTACCCCACTTGCCACCCTCTCCCTTCCACTGCCTACATGCCTTATTATGTTCTGCCCAACTTGCCACCCTCTCCCTTTCACTGCCTCCCCACTTTATTATGTACTGCTCCACCTGCCAATCTCTCCCTTTCACTGCATCCCTACCTTATTATTTACTGCCCCACCTGCCACTCTCTCCCTTCCACTGCATCCCCCCTTATTATGTACTGCCCCACTTGTCACCCTCTCCCTTCCACTACCTCCCCGCTTTATTATGTACTGCCCCACTTGTCACCCTCTCCCTTCCACTACCTCCCCGCTTTATTATGTACTGCCCCACTTGCCATCCTTTCTCTTCCACTGCCTCCCCGCCTTATTATGTCCTGCCTCATTTGCCACCATCTCCCTTCCACTGCCTCTCCACCTTATTATGTACTGCCCCACTTGTCACCCTCTCCCTTCCACTACCTCCCCGCTTTATTATGTACTGCCCCACTTGTCACCCTCTCCCTTCCACTACCTCCCCGCTTTATTATGTACTGCCCCACTTGCCATCCTTTCTCTTCCACTGCCTCCCCGCCTTATTATGTCCTGCCCCATTTGCCACCATCTCCCTTCCACTGCCTCTCCACCTTATTATGTACTGCCCCACTTGTCACCCTCTCCCTTCCACTACCTCCCCGCCTTATTATGTACTGCCCCACTTGTCACCATCTCCCTTCCACTGCTTCCCTGGCTTATTATGTACTGCCCCACTTACTTCACTCTCCCTCACCCTTGCCATGGGTTAGGTCGACATTCAAAAGGTCAACATGGGGTTTTTCACTTTTTTTTTACCCGTCGACATGGACACAGGTTAAAGTGCACCGTGTCCCCTAGCATGGCTTGCTGTGCTCGCCATACTTCAGGCTCGGCACACTATTTTATTCACCCACCACGCCCTAGTGGATGGTAGGGTATGAAATACTGCCTGTTGGCACATGTCGGCTCAAAAAACAGTGAACAACCCCATGTCGACCTTTTGACTGTCGACCTAACCCATGTTGACCTAATGACCCCGCCGGCCTAATGACCCTATCGACCTAACCCATGTCGACCTAGACTCATGTCGACCTTCCTGCATGTTGACTTAGACACATGTCGACCCAGAGGCAGAACTCTGGGAGGCAATGGAGTCATCTGCCGCCGGGCTCCTGCTCCCAAGGGGGCACCTCTCTTCCCCATCACGTTTGAATCAGTTAATTGAAAGCAGTTGATATTGCTAATGTGGCTGACTCCCCCTTCTAACATCATTTTTGCAAGTATCACAGCCTGATTGCAAGTATCACAGCCCATAACTTATCTTGCCTCCGGGCAACTTGGATGAACTTACGCCACTGTGTCGACCTAAATGCATGTCGACCTAAAGACTGTCTAACAACTTCCTGTGACCCAATGATCGTATCCCCTACTGCCTGAGTCCACCAACAAGGATGTATCAAATGGAAAATGCAGTAAAAACCCCATTTCCGGATGTATCAACAGATTTTTCTGGCATTACCCTATATAAGCCTATGGGCTGCGTTTCACATCCCCCACAACCTGCATCAGACCTGTGATAACCACAGGTGTAATTAGGTGCGTAGTCTTACCGGTGTTGCCGCTTCGGTGGTGCTGCTGCTTCGACGTTGTAGGGGATTAAAAGCAGGAAACTCCGAATGGTTCAAGGACATCAACAATTTTATTTGCGCAGTATTAGGCAACCTGCGCCTTCAAAGAGCAATAAAGAATGCACAGTACAATTAAATAATTCAACACTTGCCTGGGTAACTACGACTGTCGCTACGTTCTCTGTTTCTAGCGTTTAACTCTGCACAACTACTCTAGGCTTCCCATTCACTGGCCTGTCACCTTGGACATACTATCTGCATAAATCCAACCAATTTGCATATTCACTAGTATCTCTCTAACGATAAACTAGCCTAGTTAAGGCATAGATCTCAACAAACATACAGGTATCTCTACTGTATAAATAATGACAAACAGTTCAATATTCAACGTTAGTGCATATGTCACGATAAACTGATACTTATTGCATGGATCACTGTAAACGAGTAAAGGCTATTATTGCGCAATAATAAATGTTCCTAAAGTGCACTTTGGATACCTGAGTGATATCACTATCAGTCATTGACTTAATGTCTTTCCTCTGGTACGTCCCAAACAGAGTCTTTAATAAGAGTTCCTTGTCCCCAACTGGGGCCTGACAGGGGTATTTGTAATCCAAGGGGTTAAACAGGGTCCTTAGTCAGTTGCAGGCACAGGTGTCTTTCCTGAGGCTTCCTTAACTGGGTTAGGGAGGGAGTAGCCAAGGGGTTAATAATTCTCAGCCTGAATCTCTTCTTCTCTCCAATGCCTTGCGAACTCAACCCACTGGACAGTGGTGACCTGGGATCCAGTGTCTAGCAGGGCTGGTAAGGTGACTCCGTTAATCTCAATCTCAATCATGGGGCATTGGCCTACATATTTAGGTAGCCATTCCTGGGGTAAAGGACCTATTGCTGGGGGTTCTCCCGACGGTTGGTCCTGGACCTCGGGAGTTCTTCGTTTAAATGTTCGGGTTGTCTACAATTTCGCTCAATGTGCCCGCTTCTCTGGCATCGCCTACATATCGGCCTTCCTTGTTCATCGAATCGATCTGATGGGAGGCGACCCGAATTCCCCGGAGTATTCCTCCATTCATTACTGTATTGGGGTTCCCTTTCCATCCTCCACGGTCTCGGTTGAGGAGGGGTTTCTTTTAGGGCTCTCAGTTCTCGGCAGAGGTCGGCCATCCCTTGAGTCAAATCGGCGATCTGTCCTTGCATTTCTGCGACCGGGTCTTTCGCTGCGGTGGCTTGGGCTTTCTGCTGAACAGCTACTTCAGGATTCGTAGCCACTTTCCTTTTGCTAGGCTTGTCCCCAAAAACCTTGGCCGCCAGTTCCTTGAATTTGTCGAAGTCTATGGGTGCCTCTTGTCGGTGTAGCATCTTCAGTTGACCCTTTGTGTTTTCATCGTATATCCCATCCAGGAACTGGTTTGTAAGTGTCTCATTTTCTGCTATGGCTTCGGTAGGGGTGCATTCCTTGATGGCCTGTAGTGCCTCTTGCAGCTCTACGGCGAATTCTCGTAACGTCTCCTGCGGTTGTTGCTTCCGAGCGTAGAATTGTGTCTTCAGTTCTGATAATGTCTTAGCATCAAAGATCGTTGCCAGTTTGTTTGATATCGCTTTCACTGATTCTTTCTGATCTGCTGGCCATGATTTTACTTCTCTCTTGGCGAACCCCTTTAACTGCGCCATTAGGATTTCGATCTTCTGCTTTTCATTCAGCCCATGTACGTTAAATAGGGTCTCCATCTGGTCCCTGAAGTCACGAAATCCGCTGGGTTCTGACGATCTGGTCTCTCCTGTATAGGTGGGGAACCACGGTGCTCCGAAGTAGTACGGCATGTTAATCGTCGCCGGCATCCGTGCAGTAGAGCCGCTTCCTCCGGCTGTATCACCTTGATCCGTGCCCTGCATGGCTTGCGGGTTTCCTTGGGCTTCCTCCTGTGACATCTTGACCGATGCTGGGTTGGGCTTTCTCCGCTTCTAGTGTACGTATCCTGTTCGTCAGACGCCAAGTGTGATAACCACAGGTGTAATTAGGTGCGTAGTCTTACCGGTGTTGCCGCTTCTGTGGTGCTGCTGCTTCGACGTTGTAGGGGATTAAAAGCAGGAAACTCTGAATGGTTCAAGGACATCAACAATTTTATTTGCGCAGTATTAGGCAACCTGCGCCTTCAAAGAGCAATAAAGAATGCACAGTACAATTAAATAATTCAACACTTGCCTGGGTAACTACGACTGTCGCTACGTTCTCTGTTTCTAGCGTTTAACTCTGCACAACTACTCTAGGCTTCCCATTCACTGGCCTGTCACCTTGGACATACTATCTGCATAAATCCAACCAATTTGCATATTCACTAGTATCTCTCTAACGATAAACTAGCCTAGTTAAGGCATAGATCTCAACAAACATACAGGTATCTCTACTGTATAAATAATGACAAACAGTTCAATATTCAACGTTAGTGCATATGTCACGATAAACTGATACTTATTGCATTGATCACTGTAAACGAGTAAAGGCTATTATTGCGCAATAATAAATGTTCCTAAAGTGCACTTTGGATACCTGAGTGATATCACTATCAGTCATTGACTTAATGTCTTTCCTCTGGTACGTCCCAAACAGAGTTTTAACAAGAGTTCCTTGTCCCCAACTGGGGCCTGACAGGGGTATTTGTAATCCAAGGGGTTAAACAGGGTCCTTAGTCAGTTGCAGGCACAGGTGTCTTTCCTGAGGCTTCCTTAACTGGGTTAGGGAGGGAGTAGCCAAGGGGTTAATAATTTTCAGCCTGTCCATTTTTGCCTTACTCTCTCTTTTTAGGTAGGGGAGGTGTAGATAAGCAGTCTTGGGAGCGTGGGGGATCAAGTGCCCAGACAGGGAGGATAATAAGCAGTCCTGGGACATGGGGATCAATCACCCAGATAGGAAGGTAGGATAATGTCCATGTACTTGCAAGGGTGTGAAGGGGTTAATGTAGGACTCACCGCCGCTGGATAGTGACTGTTGCTGGCCCCCCACGTGTGCCTCTCTCTCCTTCTCCGTGGTTGCTGGGTGTTCTGCTCCGCTGCCGTGCTGCTGCTTCTCTCTCCGGCAGTCACCCCCTGGTGTGGAGCGCCAATTGCTTGCTGCAGCTCTGGGAAGTCACTGCGCCTGGTTCTTCTTCTCTGGCGGCTCCTGTCACGCTCCTGCCGCGCTCCGTTCCCTCACTCTTTCCCCCGGCTCTCCTCTTCCTCCTCCCTTCGCGCTCTTCGTTTTTCGCGCTTCCCCCTCCGGATCCTGCCCCCTTCCCCCAAGTCATCATGGGGGATGTAGTCTTTTTCGGTGTCTCCCTCTCTGCGCACGCGCGAGGCTGCGATAGGGAGCACAGCCCCAGCGTGCACAAAGCTGTGTGTGCCCCGCAGGGAGCCAGTCCTCCTCCCCATAAGCGACCCACCAACAGCCCACATATACCACAGACCCTACCCATGCCCCCTCACCCAGAGGCGGGCTGGGCCGGGGGGCAGGGTGCCATGTGCCCCCAGGCCGCTTTATCAATTAGCGCTGCGGGGCAGTAAGGGCCCCCTGGTGGTCCAGTGAGTAGCCCTCCAGCTCCTACTGTCAGCTGTGCTGGTCGCGGCTCTTAGAAAATGGCTGCCGTCCTCCTGCACTGAGGACATGTATAGACAGAGCAGGAGGCAGCTACAAACTGGGCAGGGCTGTGGGCTGGATGTAGGCGGGACGAGGGAGGCCAGAGCAGGCACGAGGAAGGAATCATGCCTCTGCCGATCATGGATGGCACCATACTAGTGCTGCAGGCCTGCAGCCTTGTTGTTCTCATCCGGCGGCGAGATCCGCCTCACTACCGCAGGTACTACAGTAGTAGGCTTCCGGAGAAGCCTGTGGTGTCTTGACTCCTCAGTCCTGTTATTATGCAAGGAGTGCAGCCTTCAGTGTCCTGATGTTATGCAGTGGGAGCAGCCTGCGGTGTCCTCCCATTTTTATGCATTTGGAGCAGCCTGTGGTGTCCTGATGGTATGCAGGGGGAGCAGCCTGTGGTGTCCTGATGTTATGCAGGAGGAACAGCCTGTGATGTCCTTCTGTTTTTATGAATTGGGAGCAGCCTGTGATGTCCTCCTGTTGCAATGCAGGAGGAGCAGCCTGTGGTGTCCTCCTGTTAAGTAGGAGGAGCAGCCATTGGTGTCCTCCTGTTATGCAGGGGAGTAGCCTATGCATTATGTGTACTGGGCATTACACAGTGTGGCATTATAATTTATGGGCATTATGTTGTTGGAATTATGTGTACTGGGCATTATTGGGGTGTGGCATTATATTTAATTGGCATTGCGGTGTTGGCATTATGTGTAATGGCCATTACGACGTTGGCATTATGTGTATGTGTAATGTGTATGTGTAATATGCATTATATTTAATTGGCATTACGGTGTGGCATTATGTTCAATGGGCATTACGGTGTGTGGCATTATATTTAATTGCCATTATGGTATGGCATTATGTTTAATGGGTATTATGGTGTGGCATTATGTTTAATGGGTATTACGGTGTGTGGCATTATGTTTAATGGGCATTACGATGTTGGCATTATGTGTAATGGCCATTATAGTGTGTGACATTATATTTAATTGGTATTACGGTGTGTGACATTATGTGCAATGGGCATTACGGTGTTGGCATTATGTGTAATGGGCATTATGGTGTTGGCATTATGTTTGATGGGCATTACGGTGTTGGCATTATGTTTGGGCATTACAGTGATGGTTTCATGTGTAATGGGCATTCTGGTGTGTGGCATATGTAATGGGCATTACGGTGTTGGCATTATGTGTAATGGGCATTACGGTGTTGGCATTATGTTTGATGGGCATTACAGTGATGGCTTTATTTGTAATGGGCATTACGGTGTGTGACATTATATGTAATGGGCATTACGGTGTTGGCATTATGTGTAATGGGCATTACGTGTTTGGCATTACGGTGTGGCATTATGTTCAACGGGCATTACGGTATGTGGCATTATATTTAATTGCCATTACGGTGTGGCATTATGTTTAATGGGTATTAAGGTGTGTGACATTATGTGTAATGGGCATTACGGTGTTGGCATTATGTGTAATGGGCATTACGGTGTTGGCATTATGTTTGATGGGCATTACGGTGTTGGCATTATGTTTGGCCATTACAGTGATGGTTTTATGTGTAATGGGCATTATGGTGTGTGGCATGTGTAATGGGCATTACGGTGTTGGCATTATGTGTAATGAGCATTACGTTTTGGCATTATGTTTGATGGGCATTACGGTGTTGGCATTATGTTTGGCCATTACAGTGATGGTTTTATGTGTAATGGGCATTATGGTGTGTGGCACGTGTAATGGGCATTACGGTGTTGGCATTATGTGTAATGGGCATTACGTGTTGGCATTATGTTTGATGGGCATTACAGTGATGGCTTTATTTGTAATGGGCATTACGGTGTGTGACATTATGTGTAATGGGCATTACAGTGTTGGCATTATGTGTAATGGGCATTACGTGTGTGGCATTATATTTCATTGGCGTTACGGTGTGGCATTATGTTCAATGGGCATTACGGTGTGTGGCATTATATTTAATTGGTATTAAGGTGTGTGACATTATGTGTAATGGGCATTACGGTGTTGGCATTATGTGTAATGGGCATTACGGTGTTGGCATTATGTTTGATGGGCATTACGGTGTTGGCATTATGTTTGGCCATTACAGTGATGGTTTTATGTGTAATGGGCATTATGGTGTGTGGCATGTGTAATGGGTATTACGGTGTTGGCATTATGTGTAATGGGCATTACGTGTTGGCATTATGTTTGATGGGCATTACGGTGTTGGCATTATGTTTGGCCATTACAGTGATGGTTTTATGTGTAATGGGCATTATGGTGTGTGGCATGTTTAATGGGCATTACGGTGTTGGCATTATGTATAATGGGCATTACAGTGTTGGCATTATGTTTGATGGGCATTACAGTGATGGCTTTATTTGTAATGGGCATTATGGTGTGTGACATTATGTGTAATGGGCATTACGGTGTTGGCATTATGTGTAATGGGCATTACGGTGTGTGGCATTATGTGTAATGGGCATTATAGTGTAAATTTTTGCAATGCGCCTTCGGCGCACACTGTCCCCATTTCTGGTGTATGTGTGTGGTGGGGCAGGATTGTTTAATCCTTGCTGCATACTAGAGGGGAGAGGGTAAGGTGGTGAAACGATGGCGATGGTGATGAGCCACTTGCTTGTGTTGCCCCCCAGGCTGAAAGTTGCCAGCCAGCCCCTGCCCTCACCTGTGTCTGGGCAGCCTCCTGCTGTGCTGCCCGGACCCAGTGGCCTCCTCCTCCCTGGCTTCAGCACTTCCCCTTCCGGGGTCAGGGAGGAGGAGCCAGGGTGTCCCTGCAGCTGTCTTCAGCAGAAGGCTCCTGGGCATAAGAGGTGAGAGGAACCCGTGAGCACCCTCTCACCTGACGCCGGCGGCTTCACAAAGAACAGCCCTTTCCGCAAGAGCTGTCCTATGCAATACTAATCACATATCTTCGTACATATACAATTAGTATCAATGCGATGTGTCATCGGGATGTACCAAAATTGCTTAGTACAGTACATCCCACTCTAAGACTCCTCACCCCTGTCCTATACCGATTGTCACTGCCATTTCTCACCACTCACAGTTCCTACCCACTACCCACTCAGAGTCAACCGATTCAATCACATCCACATCTCCCACGTCAATACTCCTGTGCCCTGTGAATTGCCTGATATCTGCACTATATCCGTGACCTCTTTCTTTCCAGCTCTCTGAACCTTCTCACCATCACTGACATGTCTCTTTCCTCCTCTGACACTGCCTACCCTGCTGCCCTCTCCTATAGGGGCATCTCCTTTATTCCATCAGTCCTGATGGCCACCAAGGTGGCGGAGTGGGTATCCCCCTGTCCCCCTACTGAACCTTACGTGTCATCCCACCTGAACCCTCCCTTACTATATTCACCTTCAGGGACCACTCTGTTTGTATCTTCTCCTGATTTCATCTCCTTGTTGTGGCCATCTACCATCCCCCATTCTCCTTCACCTCTCAATTCCTTGACAACATCAATACCTAACTTCTGCACTTCACCACTGACCTGCCCTCTATCATCCATCGCAACCTTACCCTCTCTATTGACATAATTTATAAAGCATCCACCAATCTTCTTGCTGTAGCTTTCTCCTTTGGCCTTTTTCAATGGACCTCCACCTCAACCACTATCTTGGCCACTCCCTTGACCTTGCACTCACCAATCTTTGTGCTCTATCTGACTTCTTCAACTCTCACTTCCCACCTCTGACCACCATCTGCTCTCTCACTCTCTCATCTCCTCCACTGCTCCACACGGCCAAATCCACCATCACCATCCACTACTTTTTTCTCTCCTCTATCCAACATGGCCTGCCCCAACCTGACAGTCTTCTTCTATTCCACACGTTCATGGTTAATTCCATTTCCCCCATATCCTCTGCCCCCCTACACTCTTCCAAACCCTCAAAACTGACCTGGTTCCTGCAAATTATGCTTGGATGCTGGATGAAATCTCGCTCTCTGGTGGACTTCCTCCACTTCATTTCATCCTCTCCTCCTATATATATATATATATACGTACAGGGGCATCAACAGCAGTGTAGACCCCTGGGCATAGCAATGTATTGGGGCCCCTACCGATCCTCCAGAGGTAGGGGTGGGGGAAGCTTTGATGTCCCGCGGGTGGTAGGGGGTATTATATCAACCGCTCAGCATGTAGGGCCTGGATCAGTAATTTCCACTAATTACCCCTTTACTGCACAGATGGTGGGAGATGAGGTGGGAGAAGGGGGCATTGGGCTGAATGAAGGGGCCCTGATACATAACTTCCAGGGTGGTATAGGATGTTTAATATGCAGAGGAGGGGTGTATAGTGGAGTGGGCTTATTATTCATAATTTTCTGGTGGGAGGACAGCTTGCTTGACTGCAGATATCTCCAATTTCCGGAAATAAATTTCTTAGATTTTAATGGAATTAAAAACTAGATAATCCCACCTACCAAATGGTATTGGGGACTAGGAGATCAGAGTTCAGGAGGCAGAGCAATCTGCCAACGAGTACATAAAACTACAAACCACGTGTGTGGAGCTGGAGCAGTAACCAGCTACTGGAAGGCTGATATCTCTGGTTCTGGGAACAGTAGAGACAAGCAAGTAGTGTTCATCAAAGGGGGAGAGTCCCAACTTTTGGAATGTACCCTCAGAAAAACTCTGTCAGACAGAACCTGAAATATCTGACTGGGAAGAGCAATTAACAGGCTTGGATGGGGACCACTGCTTTGAAGTCAGATATCTCTGGTTCCCAAGGGCCTATTTTTAAAATGGAAAGAGGGGACCCTCAGCTTTCAGCCTAGACTCGTGGGGGTTTCTGGGTACTCAGAAACCCCCCCTGCGTGCGCTAATGGATCCACCCTCACAAAATAATCATCCCTTCTGTCACTCATCTCCTTTTAGTTCAGAAATTCATGCTGCCTCTTTTATACTTTAAACACTCTCTCTCACCCAGACCCTGCTCCTCTTCTATCCGAGACAGTCTTTCCTTCTTCTCTTCCAAAACTGATGCAATCTATCATGAAATCTCCTCCCATCTCCCTGCTGCAATCCACCTACCATTTGCTCTCAGGGCCGGTGTTACCCTAGGCAAAACATCAACCTACTGCCCCCCCCCAGGGACGTAACTCCCAGAGGCAATGGAGATGCCACCCTCTGAACTAACAGCACTGGAGGGACACCTGCATGTACAGCAGCACCAGTGCGGTTCACAGCGATATCCAATTTTAAGCGCTGCTTTTTCAATGTAGCTCTGCGACACAGCCACATAGATAACTGGCTTTATCCTAGGATTCAGACTCGGTGGCGCCCCTTCCCCAGATCCTGGCACCCTAGGCAGCTGCCTAAAGCTGCCTAGTGGTAGAGCCGACCCTGTCTGCTCTCCCTACCCACCCCACTGTGTGCTCTTTCCACCCCACCATATATGATGAAGCTCACTCACTCATCCTGTCCTCTCCACCTCTATCATCCATAGTTTCTGCTCGCCATTATTTCTCCCTTCTCTGCTACTCTCCACCACTGTCTGCTCCCAGATTGCTCACCTCTTCAACATAACTCTCTTCACCTTTCCCTTACTGTCCAAACAAGCGGTTAGGAAACTGCTGCAAATTATATAAGACCCCTAGAGCCACTAGGTAGGGTCTTCTACCTATAATAACCACCCATTAATCCCTTAGTGCAGACATGTCCAAACTCTGACCCTCCAGTTGTTGTGAAACTACACATCCCAGAATGCCTTGCCATAGTTTCAGCAAAACTGTAGCATGCCATGCTGCGACTTGTAGTTTCACAACAGTTGGAGGGCCAGAGTTTGGACATGCCTGCCTTAGTGGTTTATACGCAAACCAGTACTTAGGATTCCACCAGGTCTTAAACCTCCAGGCAGTAGAGGCTTATATTGGCAGGAGATTGTAGGCTATAGCTAGAAAAGTAATGCAGGATTATTCTGATATGTCAGAGGAATAATACTTGCAGACATCAAGACAAATAGTAATCAGAATATTTCCAGGTAGTAAAACACAAATGTGTATAAGCCAAATGTGATAGTTTTAATCTCCTGGGAAATAACACAAATCCTCTCAGCACTATAATGTATATTGTTCTATACAAGGTACAGGTAGTATCCACAGCAGGGAAATGAACACCATTCAAAACAGGAACTACTAATGAAGTAGAAATAATAAAGTATACTGGTTTATGCAGCCTCATTAGCAGCAATAACATAAGTGTAAGCAGTGGTGTAGCTAGGTGCCACAGTGCCCGGAGCAAGGGCATGTTTTGCGCCCCCCGATTTGTCGTAGGCGGGGCTCTTGCATGACGAAAAGGGGCCTAACATTTTACCACACACCGTAATACCCATTGCACATTTTAGCAAACTTTGTAATACCCATTACACATAAAGCCTCATGCCGTAATGCAAATTACACGTAAGGCCACACGATGCCCATTACATACTATATAACAAACTGTAATGCCCATTACACATTTGACACATAAGTGCCACTTATCTACATTGCTAGGAACTGCATTCTCGATGCCAGGGGGCGTCATGCTCGATGCCAGGGGGCTTCATGCTCGATGCCAAGCGGGACTGAAATAGCTTGTTGCCAAGGGTGACTTCAGGGGGACTGAAATAGCTAGTTGCCAAGGGGGAATGCAGCCCGCTCACCCGCCCACACAGCTCTTCCACCCCCAGCCGCTATTTTCAATTCATAAGTCTCCCGCTGGAATACTAGCCAATAGGCGCTCGCAGTCCAGCAGCCAATGCTGCTTCTGATTGGCTGCTGGACCGTAAGTGCCTATTGGCTAGGCCAGGCCAGTAAAGAGGACCTGCCGGGGAGCAAGAACTATCACCAGCAGAGGCTGGCTAGGCCTGAATCCCTTAAAAGGGATTCGTTGACCAATAGTCAGTGGCCAGGCTGACCAGCCCCCCAGCCTAATGGTGCACAGGAGTAATGGCGCGCCGGGCCGGCGTCCCCCTTTGCCTTGGCAACAGCCTGGAGGAAGATCCGCCGTCCGGAAGCGCCTGAGTGTCTCTGGTTGCCGAGCGACTGGCACCAGAGACGCGACCCCCGCCAAAGGCGGAAGCCAGAAGGAGAACTAGAGATGCAGCGGAGCTGACAAGAGGCTGTGAAACGGGGAGCGGGCGAGCTGGGGGAGCAGGGCGGAGGAGCTGGCGGCAGAGCTTGATGCCCATATTTGATGCGAAGAACCTCCATGTTGCTCTACGTTAGATGGCAGAGTTTATCACAGTTATTCTTTGCAGTACTTAGTAATATAAAGTGCACAGTTAAGGGAGATCTACACAAGTGTGACCTGGGAGATGGGGCCATGGGAACATACACACTGGTGATCATGGAAAGATACAGACTGCTGGTAAAATGCAGCGACTTTGACACATTGAAGAATGGAGGTTGGGGGGCATGGGTATGGTATAAGCTAGCGACAGGCAGGAATCCAACAGGGGTGTGAATGCTGTGCTCGCCACAGGTTCTATTCTCCCTCTATGGGGGTTGTGGACCCCCACGAGGGAGAATAGCCCCTCTCCATTGTCGTGAGTCTGACGTCAGTCTACTGACCGTTGGAATCCCGACTGTCAGGAGGCAATCCGGCACCCGGATGGAAAAAATTTTATACACAGGAGACTGGGCGAGATATGAAATGACTACAACAATGTTCTAGAAACTTTGCGGGATACAATCAGAAGAAAGAGGACAAGCTTGTGTGAAAATGGTTTCTTACTCCATCAGGACTATGCAGGAGAGTGGGAAGAGGTCAGCTTAGTCTTTGAAAATTTAAATCTACAAAAGCGCTGGGTCATCAAAGAGTAGATAGCAGAGAGACAGTTGGAGATATGAGTGAGGATCAGAGGCGGATTGGGCCACCGGGATACCGGGAGAAATCCCGGCAGGCCGACCCAATCTACCCTCTGTTGGGCCGGCTGGTCCTGCGGCTGCCTGCTGGCCGGCCGTCCTGCCTAGTAGGTCAGAGGTCAGTCC
Organism: Crinia signifera; assembly: GCF_055691185.1. Classification (NCBI taxonomy): domain Eukaryota; kingdom Metazoa; phylum Chordata; class Amphibia; order Anura; family Myobatrachidae; genus Crinia; species Crinia signifera. The sequence goes on from NC_139227.1 coordinate 94,818,578, forward strand.
GCCGGCCGCCTACAGCGCTTCCGGGCAGCTGTGGAACGGGCGGCCTCCCATCATAGGAGTGCGCACGGGGGGGATGCCAGGGGTGCACATGCAGTCATGCACCTCCTAATGACGCGCCCTCCCCGACCTTTAAAGATGCTGCGCTGGCCGGATGCTGCCCGGCGCTTCCTTCACATTCGGCAGCTGCCATCCTGCCTCTGCACAGAGGTATGATTACGCCCTCCTTACTTCCTCCCTCCGCCCTCCGCCCGTCACCTCCATCTCCCCTCTGCCAGTCAGTGGCTGCTTTTCCCCCCCTCCGCCCATCAACGGGAGCTCCTTTCCCAGGCGCCTCCTTCCCTCCTCTGCAGCGGCAGGTTTGTCCCCACACACCGCTGCAGTGGCAGCTAGTGGCAGGCTCCAGGCAGCTCAGTCATATATACATGCCACTGTGTATATAGTACAATGGGGGCATTATATGTGTGTGGCACTACAGGGAGCATTAAGCATGTGGCACTACAGGGGCATTATATGTGTGGCACTATGGGGGCAGTGTGGATGTGGCACTATTGGGGCATTGTGTGTGGCACTAAAGGTTCAGCGTTATGTGTGTGGCACTATGGTGGGCAGTATGTATGTGGCACTAAAGGGTCAGCGTTATGTGTGTGGCTCTGTGGGGGACATTATGTATGTGGCACTATGGGGGGACATTATGTATGTGGCACTATGGGGGGGCATTATATGTGGGCATGTAATCCTCCCAGACAATGAGCATTTAATCCCGTGGGCAATGAGCATGTAATCCCTCCTGACAATAAGCATGTAATTACCACTGGCAACAAGCATGTAGTCCCTGTGGCAATGAGCATGACCCCCCCCCTGTGTGAAGGAGCATGTAACCCACTGGCATGGAGCATGTAAACCCTGGCATCGAACATTTAACTCCTGACAAGCATCTAGGTAAGCGCACTTATATGGCATAATATGTAATGGGCATTATGGTGTGTAGCGTAAAGAGAAATATGGTGCATGGTATTATATGTAATGTATACATTTATACACCATATAAGTGTGGTGTAATGGGTCACTTGGTGTGTGGCATACTGTGTAATCGGCATTGCTGTGTGTGGAATAATGTGTAATAGGCATTACAGCATATGGCATAATGTGTAATAGGCAATTCGTTGTGGGGCGTAATATGTCTTGTGCATTATGGTGTGGGATGTAATTGGCATAACAGTGTGTGGCCTAATATGTAATTGGTATTATGGTTTGTGGCATAATATGTAATTGGCATTACGGCGTGAAGCGTAATGGGCATACACAGTGTGAGGCACAACGGCATTACAGTGTGTGCTATAACGTGTCAGGTATGTGGTATACTATGTAATGGCTGTGTGATGTGTAATAGGCATTACGGTTTAAATTTTTTACGTGCACTGTCCCTATTGTCAAGCCCTGGCATAATGTGTGATGGGTATTACTGTGCGTGGCATTGTGTAATGGCCATTACTGTGCATGGCATTATATGTAATGGGCATTACTGTGTGTGGCATCATACTTAAAATTTTTGCCACCGAGCCGGAGCTTTCCACCGCTTGCAGGGGAGCAAATCTCCTCGTGAGATCCTGCCCCCCCCCCCCCCCCCCCAATCATAAGGGCTGCTTTGAGAATATTCCCAGGCTGGTTTTAAATCCCAATCCGCCCCTGGTGAGGATAGAGGGAGAGAGATCAGGAGAGGAGCTGTAGATTCCGGTATTATCAGCATAGAGGTGACAGTGGAAGTCGAGTGAGCGAATGAGCTCACCCAGAGAGGACGTATAGAGGGGAAGCGGTCATCTATTAGAATGAACTTAGGTCTACAGTCATTAGGTCGACCCCACTAGGTCGACTGGCAGGAAGGTCGACCTGACTTAAGGTCGACATGGCCCAAGGTCGACATGACTTAAGGTCGAATTTGCATAAAGGTCGACATGAGAAAGGTCGACTGGTCATAAGGTCGACATGGGTTTTTCACTGTTTTTTGAGCCGACATGTGCCGACAGGCGGTATTTCATGCCCTACCATCCACTAGGGCGTGGTGGGAGAATAAAATAGTGTGCCCGAAGCATAGCGAGCGAAGCGAGCAATGCGAGGGTCCGATTCTCATTGCCAACTGTGTCCATGTCGACTGTGTCAACATTCGGATCAAAAAACAGTGAAAAACCCATGTCGACCTTATGACCAGTCGACCTTCCTCATGTCGACCTTTATGCAAATTCAACCTTAAGTCATGTCGACCTTGGCCCATGTCGACCTTAAGTCAGGTCGACCTTCCTGCCAGTCGACCTAGTGGGGTCGACCTAATGACTGTAGACCTAAGTTCATTCTGACAGATGTACCGATTCCGTATAGAGATAGAGAAGAAGAGGACCAAGAATAAAATGTGGGGGAAATCTACTATCAATGGAAGAGCAGGAGAGGTCAAGTCATTAGAGGTACAGCTGTGCATTTCCAAAACAGACAGTGCAAGTACAGGCATTAACAGTGATAGTAAAAGTTTCAGCAGATGTAGAAATGGTGATACTGTATTATGGCTGAATAGCCAGATTAAGCAGCCAGGAGCAGTATGTTGTGAGTATGAAGTGAGCTCACTCAAAGCGGTCCTTTGATTTTTTGAGTTGCTGTTGTTTTCTGCCCTTCTGTTTCACTTTGGTGTAACACTGGTATAATGCTGCAGTTATGATTAAAGTATGCAAACCATGGCTTTCCGACATCTTGGATTAGTCACGTGATTTAGACAGAGGGGCGGATGTTAAGCCCTCTGTCAATCACAACTGCCCTATTGCAGCCTGGCTGGGCTGATAAATCCCAGCAGGCTGCAGGGTCCTGTGCTGGTGCAACTTCTCAGTTGCAAGCACTAGCTTGGAGTGCAGCCTGTGCTCTGATACCTGTCCCAGTGCTACCTGTGGAAGCCTTAGTACCTTTTGGTTATCCAGCACTAGTATCCCGAACCCTTACTACCTAGTTGGTTCGTTATCCTGCCTGTTTGTTCCTGATCCAGCTGAAGCCAGTTAGGCCATTTACGTTTCATTATTTCCTCTGGAAGTGTTCCACGCCAAGTCGGCCATTTGAGTTACCCCTTTGTTTCTGTTCGTCATTGTGAGGTCAAGTCGGCCATTCAAGTTCTGTTCCAGCCGCAAGTTTAAGCCAAGTCGGTTATTTGAGTTCAGCACTATCTCCTCAGTATCAGTGTCTCGACCTACGTTCCGCTCCAGAAAACCCCTGACTCATCGTGAGTACTTCTGAAGAGGGGCCGCGACCTGCTGTCTGGACGCAGCGAAGCCCAAACTCCCTTGTGGGGGTCACTGGCGAAGACCACCGGGCAGTTAGATTCCTCGTTAAGGAGTCCCGTCAAACTCACGGCCAGGTCCCTACATGCGTAGGTCCTATATCTTGCCGGGCAAACTACAAGCACCGCCATCGCAGCTCGTTTCGGTCCTGCAGCCTGACACGGATCCTCAAACCCCACAGCATGTGACAATATCTATAGTCCGCTTTCACTTGTCAGCATAGTTTACAAAATCTGTAGTTGGGCGCTGCGGAATCGGATCCCTTGTTGTGCCATATAGATAGAGGATAGTAATACACGTATATCATCTACTAGATTGTAAGCTCCTCCGAGCAGGGCCCTCTTCCGTCCTGTTGTTAAAGCCCTCTTCTCTTCACATTTCACTCACAGCTCTCGTATACTCAAACAATCAGTGACCATCTTCGTCCGCATACTTATCTCCATCATTGGCCTCAAGCCTCTTATAGTATGTTGATTGAGTCCCCACTACTTATATTTAAGCTGTAATGTGTATTGTACTGTGGCTCTCTTTATTTGTACTCTATTTTTGTTATTTATTCAATGTTATGCCAAGTTTTGTCTCCATGTACTGTTCCTTTGTACGGTGCTGCGAAACACTTGTGGCGCCTTATAAATAAAATTATAATAATAATAGTATATAATAGGGGACTGTACTGTATGTGTAAAGCCGTGTAGCCCTTGTTGATGGCTGCACTTCCGAATCAGGCCTCAGGGTGGCGCCATATAGATAGAGGATAGTAACACATGTATATAATACAGGTCTGTATGTAGGCAATGTTGCTGGATGCAGTTCCGGCTTAGGTCACAGGGTGGCGCCATATAGATAGGATAGGATAATAATACATGTATATACTACAGGTCTGTATGTACAGTCATAGGCGAATCTAGGGGGTGGTCCGGGGGTGCACAGGACCACCCATTAGCCCAATTTGTAGCTGAGGGATGGGGCTTTCCAACGAGCCCAGCCCCGTGTTTTTAGCCCCCTGGGAACCGGAGATACGGCCAGGCAAAGCTGGAACGTTTTCCCTATAGGATAACATGGGACCCGCTAATTCCGACCCCCACCCAGTTCAACGGCTGCCAGTTCCCCCTTCGGCATCACTGAAGCTCGGGATTAATCTCAGTCGAACCCAAATCTCTGGGCCTTCAATCTGATACCAGGCTGGATCCATATGGGTTAATTGGTTCTAGGGATATTGAGGATAAACCGTTTTTTTTTTTCATTTCTTAAATATAATTTCTTGACTGTTTATGTTATTTGAGGGCAGATTTCTCTGGAACCAAACAGCGCAGTTTCACGGGATCAAAATCATTCGAAGCCAACTCAAAAGTTCTTCAATATGATACTGGTCTCATGTAAATGGGTCAGTTGGTTCCGAAGATATAGCTGGTTGGTTAAAGGGGGGAAGGGAGAGGGTAGTGGTTGTCTCTCCCCCTCACACCGAAAATGCAGGGACTAGGCTGGTGTATAAGGGGTCAGCCTAAGAATGTCCCTGCGTGCTCCTGGGACCGTATTCCCGGGTAAATCCCTGCATTTTCTGTTGTGAAAGGGGTATTATTTCAAACAGCCGTGACCTGAAGTGATCTGAATACAGCCGGGCAGCCCCCTGCTCTCTGCCCAGCTGTCAATGACTGTCACCCCTGCAGCTTCCGCTCCAATTCTTCTGCCCGATTTCACCCCCTTTAATCATGTGGTGCCGGCGCCCGGTGTGCTCCCCCGATGTCACGCACAACAACAGCGCGCACAATATTTAAAATGTCCACTCGGCTAGAGGGGACACCAGGAGGGGAGTGGGAGCGTGCTCTGCGCTCTGCTCCTCTCCCCATAGAAGCAGCTGCACCACTCTCCATCTCTCCCTGCAGCAGCAGCGAAGGCTCATATAAAAATTTACAGTAAGTGGCACTTTTGGGGGCATTGCTTAAGGGACGCTACAAGTGGCAGTATGTGGGGGCATGACGCATAATGTGTGGCTTAATGTGTAAGGGGCATTACGGTGTGCAGCATCATGTGTAAGGGGCATTATGTGTGCAGCATTATGGTGTGCAGCATCATGTGTAAGGGACATTATGTGTGCAGCATCATGTGTAAGGGACATTATGTGTGCAGCATCATGTGTAATGGGTACTATGGTGCGCGTCATCATGTGTAATGGGTACTATGGTGTGCGGCATCATGTGTAATGGGTACTATGGTGTGCGGCATCATGTGTAATGGGTACTATGGTGTGCGGCATCATGTGTAATGGGTACTATGGCTAAGCAAGAATCCCCTAGCAATGAGCACGTAGGTAAGCAGCACTTATGTGGCAAATATGTAATGGGCATTACGGTTTGTTATATAGTATGTAATGGGCATCATGATGAGTGGCACAATGTGTAATGGGCATTATGGTGTGTGGCCTTATGTGTAATGGGCATTACGGAGTTTGCTAAAATGTGTAATGGGCATTACTGGGTATGGTCTAAAGTGTAATACCACACTCCTTTTTGTGATGCCACGCCTCCTTCACATGAGGCCATGCCCCTTTTTGCAGCGCGGCTACGCCGCGCAAAGGTCCCCCTGCTGTTGTCTCTAGATCTGGGACCACCCATTACCATAATTCTAGATTCGCCTATGTGTACAGTATAACGCAATACTGCTGGGTGCAGTTCCGGCTCAGGCCACAGGGTGGCAGCAGAGAGCTCCCCCTGCTGCTGATACAATGTATCACTCCCGGAAAGTTACTAGTTTGCAGAGAGTCAGGGTCAGAGCAGCAGCCGGCGGAAGGATCACACACACCGGGGCTCAGACACCGACACCACCCGCTGTCATACACACAGGTAAGCGGGGAGAGGCAGCTGCTGGCCTGCTGCTGCTATGGGAGGCATCTCCAGGATCTGTGCTCTAATCACTGCGGGCACCTGTGCTACGTGAGCGGACGGGGAGGGGGGGAGGAAGGCCGGGGGCTCTGCACTGGCTACAGCGGGAGTAGGTGTGTGTGTATTACAGCAGGAGTCTGTGTTACACCAGGAGTGTGTGTGTTACAACAGGAGTCTGTGTGTGTTACACCAGGAGTCTGTCTGTGTGTGTGTGTGTTACAACAGGAGTCTCTGTGTGTGTGTGTGTGTGTGTTTTACACACCAGGAGTCTGTCTGTGTGTGTTACACACCAGGAGTCTGTCTGTGTGTGCGTTACACACCAGGAGACTGTGTGTGTGTTACACACCAGGAGGCTGTCTCTGTATGTGTGTGTGTTACACACCAGGAGTGTGTGTGTTACACACCAGGAGACTGTCTGTGTGTGAGAGTTACACACCAGGAGACTGTGTGTGAGAGTTACACACCAGGAGACTGTGTGTGAGAGTTACACACCAGGAGACTGTGTGTGAGAGTTACACACCAGGAGACTGTGTGTGAGAGTTACACACCAGGAGACTGTGTGTGAGAGTTACACACCAGGAGACTGTGTGTGAGAGTTACACACCAGGAGACTGTGTGTGAGAGTTACACACCAGGAGACTGTGTGTAAGAGTTACACACCAGGAGACTGTGTGTGAGAGTTACACACCAGGAGACTGTGTGTGAGAGTTACACACCAGGAGACTGTCTGTGTGTGTGAGAGTTAAACACCAGGAGACTGTGTGTGAGTTACACGCCAGGAGACTGTGTGTGTGTGTGTGTGTGTGAGTTACACGCCAGGAGACTGTGTGTGTGTGTGTTACACGCCAGGAGACTGTGTGTGTGTGTGAGTTACACGCCAGGAGACTGTGTGTGTGTGTTACACGCCAGGAGACTGTGAGTGTGTGTGTGTTCCACGCCAGGAGACTGTGTGTGTGTGTTCCACGCCAGGAGACTGTGTGTGTGTGTTCCACGCCAGGAGACTGTGTGTGTGAGTTACACGCCAAGAGACTGTGTGTGTGAGTTACACGCCAGGAGACTGTGTGTGTGAGTTACACGCCAGGAGACTGTGTGTGTGAGTTACACGCCAGGAGACTGTGTGTGTGAGTTACACGCCAGGAGACTGTGTGTGTGAGTTACACGCCAGGAGACTGTGTGTGTGTGTGTTACACGCCAGGAGACTCTGTGTGTGTGTGTGTTACACGCCAGGAGACTGTGTGTGTGTTACACGCCAGGAGACTGTGTGTGTGTTACACGCCAGGAGACTGTGTGTGTGTTACACGCCAGGAGACTGTGTGTGTGTGTGTTACACGCCAGGAGACTGTGTGTGTGTGTTACACGCCAGGAGACTGTGTGTGTGTTACACGCACCAGGAGACTGTGTGTGTGTGTGTGTCACACACACCAGGAGACTGTGTGTGTGTGTCACACACACCAGGAGACTGTGTGTGTTACACACCAGGAGACTGTGTGTGTGTGTTACACACCAGGAGACTGTGTGTGTGTTACACACCAGGAGACTGTGTGTGTGTTACACACCAGGAGACTGTGTGTGTTACACACCAGGAGACTGTGTGTGTGTGTGTGTTACACACCAGGAGACTGTGTGTGTGTGTTACACACCAGGAGACTGTGTGTGTGTGTGTTACACACCAGGAGACTGTGTGTGTTACACACCAGGAGACTGTGTGTGTGTGTGTGTTACACACCAGGAGACTGTGTGTGTGTGTGTGTGTGTGTGTGTTACACACCAGGAGACTGTGTGTGTGTGTGTGTGTGTGTGTGTGTGTTACACACCAGGAGACTGTGTGTGTGTTACACACCAGGAGACTGTGTGTGTGTTACACACCAGGAGACTGTGTGTGTGTGTTACACACCAGGAGACTGTGTGTGTTACACACCAGGAGACTGTGTGTGTTACACACCAGGAGACTGTGTGTGTGTTACACACCAGGAGACTGTGTGTGTGTTACACACCAGGAGACTGTGTGTGTGTTACACACCAGGAGACTGTGTGTGTGTTACACACCAGGAGACTGTGTGTGTGTTACACACCAGGAGACTGTGTGTGTGTGTGTGTGTGTGTGTGTGTGTGTGTTACACACCAGGAGACTGTGTGTGTGTGTGTGTGTGTGTGTGTGTGTTACACACCAGGAGACTGTGTGTGTGTGTTACACACACCAGGAGACTGTGTGTGTGTGTGTGTGTGTGTGTGTGTGTGTTTCACACCAGGAGACTGTGTGTGTGTGTTACACTAGGAGTCTGTAGCAACCAATCCAATTCAACTTATTTATTTAGCACCATCTAGAAGATAATAGATAGAATCTGGTTTCCCATAGCAACATCTAGGATCCATGTTCATGAAATGTGGGAGGAAACTGAAACACCCAGAGGAAATGCACAAACATGGGGAGAACATGCTAACTCCAATCCCAAGACCTCAGTGATGTGCCGCAGTAATGCTCTCTTGTCTGTGTGTGCAGGTATCGGAGTGTCACTGTGATATTGTGTGTCGGCAGATAACCCTGATATCAGTAAAGTTTGCTGCGTTGTATATCACCCCAGGGTCCATCTGTTCTGTTTGCGCACTGTGGGTGCTGCACTGAGTCTGTCCTGTGATGGGCACTGTGCGTGTGCCATGGTGCTGCTCTGAGTCTGCCCTGTGATGGGTGATGTGTGGGCACTATGGGTGCTGCGCTGAGTGTGTCCTTTGATGGGCGCTGTGCGTGTGCCTGTGGTGCTGCGCTGAGTCTGCCCTGTGATGGGCTCTGCGCACTGAGTGGACTGTGATGGGCCTGGGGACCATTGCAATGAATTCCTGACCGCTCCCAGCTGCCGATGGACTGCGTCCTGGCACTCATCCCCTGGGTTATGCAAACACTGCTGCTCCCTGCAGACTTATTACGTAACTGCAAAATATACAAAAATAGGGATTTCCAACCACGGGCGCAAGATGGATTGTAGTCTCTGGGTCTTCCTAGGTTCTCCTCAACGGTTTCTCGACCATATGGGGAAAATTCAAAAGGAAAGATGGTGGTTACTACTGACCATCCCAGGAACCCACTACACCGAACACAATGAATATTTTTTGTGAAGGAAAGATAAGCATACCCTACTTACAGTAGGCAGGGCAGCGTAAAGGCACATAGCGGTTTCTTTTCTTATTTCTTTTTATTCTCTTTCCTTCCAGGGACTCACTTTCGCGGCATATTCCTCGAATGTTGTCAGCAACACGTGTAGCGGGAAGAAAGTGCAATATATAGATTTATACTATGTTGACCATATATCAGAAAAATCAAAACACCCTGTGATTTGACGGATGAAGGAGTGGTGATTGGATCGTACCTAACTCACCAATAGTATAAGCAAGGTACAAATATAGAGGTTTCTTTCACTCAGAGAGATTATTCTTCCATCTATAGACCATAAATATAATGGCGTACCCCAACTCACGTCAAAAGATGTTTCTTTACACACGTAGCGTGTTCTTTATTTGGTGGGGCTCGATTTTGATCAGATGACCATATTTCTCTCCAAATGGTGTAGTGATAAGTAAAACAATATAATAAAAATTGTGTTAGATCAGATTCATATACCTCCATGAATTAAGAGGTATAGGAATATTAGTAAGGGGTGTTCAAATTAATGTGACCAGAAGGTACTCATATCGTACCATAACTCACACGTGATGGTGCAAAACAAAACTTGTAAAGTTTTGTTTTGCACCATCACGTGTGAGTTATAATTTTTATTATATTGTTTTACTTATCACTACACCATTTGTAGAGAAATATGGTCATCTGATCAAAATCGAGCCCCACCAAATAAAGAACACGCTACGTGTGTAAAGAAACATCTTTTGACGTAAGTTGGGGTACGCCATTATATTTATGGTCTATAGATGGAAGAATAATCTCTCTGAGTGAAAGAAACCTCTATATTTGTACCTTGCTTATACTATTGGTGAGTTAGGTACGATCCAATCACCACTCCTTCATCCGTCAAATCACAGGGTGTTTTGATTTTTCTGATATACGGTCAACATAGTATAAATCTTATATTGCACTTTCTTCCCGCTACACGTGTTGCTGACAACATTCGAGGAATATGCCGCGAAAGCGAGTCCCTGGAAGGAAAGAGAATAAAAAGAAAGAAGAAAAGAAACCGCTACGTGCCTTTACGCTGCCCTGCCTACTGTAAGTAGGGTACGCTTATCTTTCCTTCACAAAAAATATTCATTGTGTTCGGTGTAGTGGGTTCCTGGGATGGTCAGTAGTAACCACCATCTTTCCTTTTGAATTTTCCCCATATGGTCGAGAAACCGTTGAGGAGAACCTAGGAAGACCCAGAGACTACAATCCATCTTGCACCCGTGGTTGGAAATCCCCATTTTTGTATATTTTGCTGTATTTTGGTTATTGGGTGATAACTGGGGGTCGGTACAGTCCATAGGCAGCATAGCGCCATCACAGGTCATTTCCTATTTTCTCGAGAGTTATTACGTAACGGTTTATAATGATGCCAGTGAGGTTCCCGGACCTGATGGTATCGGGCCCCAGCGGCTGATGACCCCCGAATGACCGGATCACATTCGCAGAGCGCAGTGGGTGTAGATATTCCTGTCCCTGTCCTCCACTCCCCTGTGAGCAATGATTTAACAATGTCCTGGCGCTCTCTGCTGATTTGAATGCGATATAAGTAGGCATATTATTGGCTAGGCCACGGCGCGTCATGGAGACAGGTCCGTGATATCCTTGGTTTACAACTCATTGCTGATCTCATATGGAATCTGTCATTGTTGTCTCCTCCCAGGGCCCTGTGCTTGAGGTGCCGCACCCACGCCGGGGCCCTGTGCTGGAGGTGCCGCGCCCACGCCGGGGCCCTGTGCCGGAGGTGCCGCGCCGGGGCCCTGTGCCGGAGGTGCCGCGCCGGGGCCCTGTGCCGGAGGTGCCGCGCCGGGGCCCTGTGCCGGAGGTGCCGCGCCGGGGCCCTGTGCCGGAGGTGCCGCGCCGGGGCCCTGTGCCGGAGGTGCCGCGCCGGGGCCCTGTGCCGGAGGTGCCGCGCCGGGGCCCTGTACCGGAGGTGCTGCGCCGGGGCCCTGTGCCGGAGGTGCTGCGCCCACGCCTGGGCCCTGTGCCGGAGGTGCTGCGCCCACGCCTGGGCCCTGTGCCGGAGGTGCTGCGCCCACGCCTGGAAGCAGTTGCTATGCAATCGTCACTCTATTTCTTCTCTGAGCAAAGAGTGAATCACCCTGAATGGGCGCTACAGTCCTTTCCATCACCTGCTTATTTATAACCGGGGCCATGCCCATTACTTCTCAGGATTTGCGCCCTGTCTGCTTGCCTTATGCCCATTGCGGCTCAGGATTTGGGTCCTGTAGCAGTGACTTCTCAGGGTGGGCCGCTGTTCCGTCCAGCATTGGTGAATAGTAACAGCACTTTTGCCTCAGGGAACACGCATCTTTCATTCACCTGGGCTCTTGTCTGTACAGCTGCAGCGTTACCCACCCCCGGCCGGGCTCCCAGGTGAGTGCAGCAAAACAAAGAAAGTTAATCGTTATCCCTATGCTGAGAAGGTGCTGGGGGCGCGCGGCAGTGTTCCGCTCGGCAGATCCGGCCTGGTCAGGGATTTCAGGCCTTTCTGGTTGAATCCAGGGCTTGGAATCACTCGCAGGAACACATGATTGACTGTCAGCCCATTTTACATGATCTGGGGCTGGTAATGGTTTGTTGGCCATCGTGGGACATTCGCTGGCGGTTATTTGTGGCTCGGTGGAGCTCTCGTGTCCATGCTAATCTTTGGCACTGCCAGGAGCGATGGCGTTCCGTGTCCCAGCGTGACCACAGATGGACGCACAGCACTTCCCGAATCTTGCGCTAGCTATTATTCCACCTTAGGTGACTTCCCAGCTGCTGCGCAGATCTCGGCCTGGCCGCCAGCTGGTTAGGACAGGTTGCCCTCCATGGCTGCGCAGCGCGAGGTGGCGCAGTGGAGAAATCAGCTCATGTATCTGTATAAAAGCCGTTCTCTGTGGACACAATAGAGCGATTGTGCAATGTGTGTTTATGGACTTACCCTGTTACTGACTGATAGGGGATTTCCACCGCAGCGTCCTGGATATGACCCAATGTAACGTGGACAAGCTCTGTCTTTATCAGTGTCCTAATCTGCCATGGTCACCACTACCTGCAACTATTTATTTACATAGCGCACACATATTCCGCAGCGCTGTACAGAGATTATTATTACCAGTTGTTTATATAGCGCACACTTATTCCGCAGCGCTGTACAGAGAATATTATTACCAGTTATTATATAGCGCACACATATTCCGCAGCGCTGTACAGAGAATGTTATTACTAGTTATATTACATAGCGCACACATATTCCGCAGCGCTGTACAGAGAATATTATCACCAGTTATTTATATAGCGCACACATATTCTGCAGCGCTGTACAGAGAATATTTGAACATTCAAATGAGTCCCTGCCCCAGTGGAGCTTACAATCTATATTCCCTACCACATGTACACACACACAGACATTCTAAGGTTAATTGTGTTGGGAGCCAATTAGCCTACCAGTATATTTTTGGCATGTGGGAGGAAACCGGAGTACCCGGAGGAAACACACGCAAACACGGGGAGAATATATAAACTCTGCACAGTTAAGACCGTGGTGGGAATGGAACCCATGACCTCAGCGCTGAGAGGCAGTAATGCTAACCATTACACCGACCATGTGTATATAGTGTCTGGGACACTGTCAGTCCTCCATACTGTGGCTAGTGCAACTTGTACTGGGCTAACGGGTGTCGACATTGACACCCCAAAAAAGTGGAAAACTCATATTGACCTTTTCCGTGTACCTCCTTTTCAGAGTCAACGTTTGGGATGGGTGTGTTTTCCTCCTGTGACCTTTATCACACCGACATTCAGACCCGTTTCATGCAAGGAATCTATTGCAGTGATATCCAACATGTGGAACTACAAATACCAACATGCCCTGATAGCTGAACTGTTACAGGGCATGCTGGGATGTGTAGTTCCCTTGCACCTTGAGAGCCTGGATGTGGAATATACACAGGTGGTGTCCTGTTGGAACGTTATCTGGAAATGCTGGCGCTGTCCTCTGCTGATGGCTTTGGCTCACCCCTCCATCCTGTTTTCCGTCCTGCACAAGAGGTGAGAGCCTACAAGTATGTTCCATGTCGGGCTGGTGCCAGGAACGCTGGGGAGAGGGTGCGGACCACCGATGCCGCAGGTGGTGCTGATAGAAAGTCTTCCCAGGGGTCTGACTGGAGTGGTGTGCCTCAGAACAATGTGTGGGGGGTCCCGGGCCCCTAGGTGTGTTGTTCTGATAATAATGGTGCTGGAGTCGGACCACACACACAACGGTTCTAGCTCCATACAGTGGCGGTGTGATGAAAACTGCTCCAGCACGAATGTTCTGCATCCTGACCGCCTGCGCAGTGATAGAACGGGGAATATGGGCAGAATGGAGCGTAAAGGCGGTATAACGTAAAGAGGTTAGACATATTGGCGGAGCCGCGGAGAACACTGAGCCCACACGTGGGCCGATATCTGTCAGTGACATCACCTGCTCTAGCTCCGCACACGCGGATGCTGATGATATTGTGAGATTGAGCTGTGGGGAGAGGGGGGCCCACTAAGGACCCGCAGGCATGCGCATTGTTAACAATATTGTATCTACACTCTGGACGATATATGTGCGATACTGTTGATGATATCCATATGGGTGACATATCGTTTCCAGCGCAGAGATTATTAGGCGCCCTGCGCTCAGCGATGTCTGCGGAACTTTCTGTTCCCCAGACCTGTAGAATGTAAGCTCTGAAGTGCAGGGCCCTCTCTCCTCATGTCTGCCACCCTGATCATTACCTCAGTGCCCCATGTACTTGTCCTGCATTGCCTTGTTCTGTGTGTTGTCAGGCGCTGCGGACCCCTGTCACTGTGCGTCCAGCACCTGATTCGCTGCTGGTGTCTTCTGGGACCTCGTTCATGTGACTGCAGTAATGGGGACAATCTCCAGCCGTGATCATCGGTCACCTCTAATGTGGCCTTCAGAAGTCACAGCTGATTGTGTACTCAGAGTACTGCACCTGTAGGGGGCGCTCTGTGTACTACTTGGTGCAGAGCTGTGTGGTGGTGTGTACTGTAGCAGCGTGGGTGCTATGCGTTGTTGCAATACTGTTGTTGTGGTGGAGTGGCATTGTGCTGTGCACTGTGGTTATGGTGGTACAGGGCAGACAGAGCTGTGTACTGTGGTTACGGTGGTACAGGGCAGACAGAGCTGTGCACGGTGGTACAGGGCAGACAGAGCTGTGCACTGTGGTTATGGTGGTACAGGGCAGACAGAGCTGTGCACTGTGGTTATGGTGGTACAGGGAAGACAGAGCTGTGCACTGTGGTTACGGTGGTACAGGGCAGACAGAGCGGTGCACTGTGGTTATGGTGGTACAAGGCAGACAAAGCTGTGTACTGTGGTTACGGTGGTACAGGGCAGACAGAGCTGTGCACTGTGGTTATGGAGGATCAGGGCAGTACAGAGCTGTGCACTGTGGTTATGGAGGATCAGGGCAGTACAGAGCTGTGCACTGTGGTTATGGAGGAACAGGGCAGTACAGAGCTGTGCACTGTGGTTATGGAGGAATCGGGCAGTACTGAGCTGTGCACTGGTTATGGAGGACTAGGACAGTACTGAGCTGTGCACTGTGGTTATGGAGGTATAGGACAGTACTGAGCTGTGGTAATGGTGGTACTGAGCTGTGCACTGTGGTTATGGAGGTACAGGGCAGTACTGAGCTGCGCACTGTGGTTTTGGAGGTACAGGGCGGTACTGAGCTGCGCACTGTGGTTATGGTGGTATAGGGCAGTACGAAGCTGTGGACTGTGGTTATGGTGGTATAGGGCAGTACGAAGCTGTGCACTGTGGTTATGGTGGTATAGGGCAGAGCTGTGCACTGTGGTTATGGTGGTATAAGGCAGAGCTGTGCACTGTGGTTATGGTGGTATAGGGCAGAGCTGTGAACTGTGGTTATGGAGGTATAGGGCAGAGCTGTGCACTGTGGTTATGGAGGTATAGGGCAGAGCTGTGCACTGTGATTATGGAGGTATAGGGCAGAGCTGTGCACTGTGGTTATGGAGGTATAGGGCAGAGCTGGGCACTGTGGTTATGGAGGTATAGGGCAGAGCTGGGCACTGTGGTTATGGAGGTATAGGGCAGTCCGGCTGTGGTAATGGTGGCACAGGACAGTAATAAGCTGTGCACTGTGGTTATGGTGGTACGGGGTAGTACTGAGCTGTGGTAATGGTGGTACAGGCCAGTAATAAGCTGTGCACTGTGGTTATGGAGGTATAGGGCAGAGCTGTGCACTGTGGTTATGGAGGTATGGGGTAGTACTGAGCTGTGGTAATGGTGGTACAGGCCAGTAATAAGCTGTGCACTGTGGTTATGGTGGTATAGGGCAGAGCTGTGCACTGTGGTTATGGAGGTATAGTGCAGAGCTGTGCACTGTAGTTATGGAGGTACGGGGTAGTACTGAGCTGTGGTAATGGTGGTACAGGCCAGTAATAAGCTGTGCACTGTGGTTATGGTGGTATAGGGCAGAGCTGTGCACTGTAGTTATGGCTGTATAGGGCAGTACTGAGCTGCGCACTGTGGTTATGGAGGTACAGGGCAGTACTGAGCTGTGGTAATGGGGGTATAGGCCAGTAATAAGCTGTGCACTGTGGTTATGGTGGTATAGGGCAGTCAGAGCTGTGCTGTACTGCTATAGACTGTAGCTCTCTCTATGTGATATGCCTCAGTCACTTGTAGAGGTATAGTGTGGGAATCTCGCTCCCTTCCCATCCCCCCAGCACAGGAGAAGATTGGGGACAGCCTGGATGGGGGAGGAGAAGTGCAGTGAGTATAAAGGGGCTTAGCGCAGACAATAGCGGCTGTCAGGGGATACAAGCGCAGGGAGCTGCCAGTCTCAGTGGGTAATCTGCGCTGCATCGTCTTTATGTAGTGCCACCCCCTCCTCCAGGCCAGTGCGCCAAGCGGGACCTGTACAATCCACTTTAACCACTTGGTGATCGCACACTGCTGTCATTGTGTGATCCCCATATTGTCACCAGAAGTGCCTCACACACCTCAGAGAGGTATAGAATCCACCAATGGTCTCTAGAGTGTGTCACCATGACTACCACGGGGCGAGGCCACGATCACCACGGCGAGTTTATGCTGCATTAGCATTTACTGCTGGGCCCCATCCTTGGCAGAGCCCAGTAGCTCCATGTCCTGCGCCTGAAGGAGCTATGTCCCCCTCCAGGCGCAGGACATAGAGCTACTGACCGCGTTGACCTTTTTCAGGTGTCGACCTCCTCCTGTCAGATTGCGCTCTATCACGCACCCACATATTGGGGGTTATTTTGGTTCACTCTTTTTTACAAATTCCTTCTTAAGCTGTGTACACACGGTGCAATTTGGTCGCTGGGTGATTTTGGCTTAAAATCGCTCAGCAATGTATTGCTCAGTGTACTGTTTTCATCAGCGACCAGCGATTATGGCTGAAAATTGCGGGCTATTCTGTCTCATTCTGTCTCTACCTCATTTTGACTAGAAATTGCTGGTGCACAGTGCATTGTGCACCAGCGACCAGCAATTTTTAGCCATAATCGGAGGAACCTGCAACCAGAGAACATGAAGGGCTGGCAGCAGGAGCGCGCTCCTAGCAATTTATCTCCCACAATCACTGGCAATATGGTCATATTGGCAGCAATATGTGCTGAAATCACCCTGTGTGTACACAGCTTTAGATGGACAACACCATGTGCACTGCAGGTGGGGCAGATGTAACTTGTGCAGAGAGAGTTAGATTTGGGTGGGGTTTTACTTGAAAGTGAGATCTATATTGCAGTGTAAAAATAATGCAGTCAGTATTCACCCTGCACAGAAACAAAATAACTCACCCAAATCTAATTCTCTGCACATGTTATATCTGCCCCACCCGCAGTGCACTTGGTTTTGTCCATCTAATACCCCGTTCTCACTGCCGCAAAAACCCGGGTTTTTGCAAGGGCAAGCAGTAATTTCCTGTGTCTTGTCTAAGTATGAAAGAGTCTTTGTGAAATTCCCGGGTGTTATGCCCTGGGAATTACACACAGGTTTTTTGCAGGGTTTTTCCTGGGTAATACACAGGTGTGTGGCAGTGTGAACAGGCTAGACCCGGGTTTTTCTCACAAAATGCAAAAAAGCTAATTCATTGCATTGCTCAAAGCTGCTTTTTAAACAGCCAATCAAAGATCCTTTTTAAACATCCAATCAAAGCTGCTCTTAGATGCCACACACTTGATGGCAGGCATACCAAGGGAAGCAGTGTGAACGGAGCAGACACGGGAATTTCCTGGGTCTAAGGTGCAGTATGAATGGGGTCTGTAGAGCTGAGATGCTCTGTGCCCCGCCAAAAACACAGGAACAAAAACCCAGGATTTTGCAGGGGCACGGCAATGAGAATGCAGTATTAGAAGGATTTTGTCTGAAAGAGTGAACCAAAATAACCCCCTATGTGTAGATCTCTCCTATCTCCCCTCAGTCAGTCAGTACTGCGCCCCTGCTGCAGCTCCCACTACAGACCTGTCCTGACGCCGGCTGCGCTGGTGCTTTCCGTTCTTCTCTGAACCAATTACTGTGTAATAAGCACAAGGTGATCCTCCCTGTCCAGGGAATCCCTCAGATCCGCTCCCAGGAATGCAGAGGCCAATTAGGCGTCACTACCCTGCACCGACGCAGCATTAACCCTACTAATCCCTGCCGACAGCGGAAAGGTCTACATCACATGTCACTATACACACGTGTGTGATGGCACCAGGGGGATGGGGACGTTCCTGCGCTGGCACCATGCCCCAAGTTCCCCCATAATAACACACATCCTATATTTACATTGGGGATTACAGATGCGTGTCACGGTGCACCGAACGCTGTCCGTGTGTGTGATCAGTACAGTCAGGTGTGTGTGCTGTAACATGGGAAGGCCATGTGACTGCATGTTTACCTTCTGGATTATCAGTTTACCTGAGGACGAAACCCTAGGCTGGCCCATCTCTCGTCAGGTGTGAGGCTCATCACCTGACATTCATTGGGTATAATCAATAAAAACAATGGGGGTCTATGAACTAAGCATTGTCCTCTTGTGCGCTCTCGCTGTTCTGCAGGAGATTGCTGTGATCAGGAAGCAGACATAGAGGACTGACAGTCTTGTTTATTTATTGACAGTTTCTTATATATAGCACACACATATTCCACAGTGCTGTACAGATAATATTATTACCAGTTATTTATATAGCACACACATATTCCACAGTGCTGTACAGATAATATTATTACCAGTTATTTATATAGCGCACACATATTCCACAGTGCTGTACAGATAATAATAATACCAGTTATTTACATAGCGCACACATATTCCACAGTGCTGTACAGATAATATTATTACCAGTTATTTATATAGCGCACACATATTCCACAGTGCTGTACAGATAATATTATTACCAGTTATTTATATAGCGCACACATATTCCACAGTGCTGTACAGATAATACCAGTTATTTATATAGCGCACACATATTCCACAGCGCTGTACAGAAAATATTATTACCAGTTATTTATATAGCGCACACATATTCCGCAGCGCTGTACAGAGAATATTATCAGTTATATTATATAGCGCACACATATTCCGCAGCGCTGTACAGAGAATATTACCAGTTGTTTATATAGTGTACACATATTCCACAGCGCTGTACAGATAATATTATTACGTTATTTATATAGCGCACACATATTTCACATCGCTGTAGAGAGAATATTATTACCAGTTATTTATATAGCGCACACATATTCCGCAGCGCTGTGCAGAGACTATTATTACAAGTTATTTATATAGCGCTCACATATTCCGCAGCGCTGTACAGAGAATATTATCACCAGTTATTTTTTTATTAACAGTTTCTTATATAGCGCAGCATATTCCTTTGCGCTTTACAAAGGAGACAGACAGTCAAAATGTAGGAGGGCCCTGCTCGCAAGCTTACAATCTATAGTTATATAGCGCACACATATTCTGCAGCGCTGTATAGAGACTATTATTACCAGTTATTTATATAGCGCTCACATATTCCGCAGCGCTGTACAGAGAATATTACCAGTTATATTATATAGCGCACACATATTCCGCAGCGCTGTACAGAGAATATTACCAGTTATATTATATAGCGCACACATATTCCGCAGCGCTGTACAGAGAATAATTGAACATTCACATCAGTCCCTGCCCCCAGTGGAGCTTACAGTCTATATTCCCTACCTCATGTATACGCACACATTCATTCTATGGTTAAGTTTTTGTTGGGAGCCAATTAACTTACCAGTATATTTTTGGAATGTGGGAGGAAACCGGAGTACCCAGAGGAAACCCACGCAAGTGCGGGGAGAATATACAAACTCCACACAGGTACGGCCATGGTGGGAATGGAACCCAGGACCTCAGTGATGTGAGACAGTAATGCTAACCATTACACTATCCATGCTACTCAGTCTGCAGGATAGCACTTTGTGGATTGGTTCCATTGTGTGTTGGAGGTGTGACAGTCATGTCACAGCAGCACAAATGCATCCATCTCCACTGTATGGCATAACACAGATAAATACAGGACGTTGTCCTCTGTATGTAAGAGGAGCTGATGCTTTCTGGTGGTCTCTGTACATATGGCTTCAGCCTGCCATAGTGATCTATACCATTCCCTACAGTATAAGCCTGCGAGCAGGGCCCTCCTACCTCTGTCTTTTGTTCCCCAGTCACACCTTATTACTGTAATATGTAGCCGTTATCCAGGTGTATCACAGACTGCGAGCAGATGTGGCGCCAGCTATAAAGACCGCCAATATAATACTTGCCCATACTCCCAGAACGGCTGAGAGGGTCCCAAAAATCAGGTGGCACTTCCGGACCCCCGAAATGAGGGCACGTCTCCTGGAGCCTACCCACGCCAAGCCGCCTGCACCCCCTGTACCTCCCCACAGCTGCCCGTACAGCCCTGCAGCTACCCGCACCCCACAGTGATCTGTTTACCTACTGAAAGGGGGCGGAGCAATGATGCACTTGTGCCGAACCGTATCATAGCCACGCCCCAACTCTACATTGCCAATAATATGGACATTGTACAGTCGGCAGTAGTATGGTGGCCCGCCAGACGGGATCCGACGGTCAATATTCCGACATCAGAATCTCGACTGCCGGTACTCCGACGGGGACGGGAACATGGAAGCTCTCTGTGGGCTCGATGCGCTCGCCACAGGTTTTATTCTACCTCTATGGGAGTCCTGCACCCCCATAAGGGAGATCAGCCCCTGTACGTGGGTGTCCTGACTGTTGGGAGGTCATGCGGCACCTGTAGAGTCAGGTATGGGGCTGCTATGATGCGTTGGCGCCCCGACATCGCCCACAATCCGATGCTGTGCCTTTTGTCGACCTGACGGTTTCTCCCATCGGCATGTGTGACTAATACTCCAACCTGCTTTCTAGCACAGATGTAAAGTGATTTACCCCCCCCCCCCCTCATTAGCATAGGAATGCTCACAGTTGCACAAAGTATTTCAGGAGAGCAGTTTCCTGGTCTATGGGAGGCAGTGGCCTGTGATGGTGAAGGATTGGGGTCATGTCCTATTATAACACGTTACGGGAAAACCTTCTACTTCTTCCTTTTTTCTTTTTATAGACAGAAATTTATACAGTATAAACGTTACAATGTATGAGGACGCGCTGTGTATGATGGGTCCGGGGGAAGGGGAATGTTACACATACACAGATCTATGCGTGAGAGGATACAGTATATAGACAATCTCTGATCTAGTACAAGGCTGATGCTGCTCCTCATCTCTGTGGGGGGATTTAAGTCTTTTGTACACTGGCAGAGGAGTAATACACTATCTCTATATCATGTAATTCCTGCTCACCCAAATGATGCACGTTCCTGCCGAACAATGAGGGTAGTGTCTAGATCCCCTTCAGTTTTGACAATTTTCCCATCATGCCCTTGGTCCACGTATACCTGGAGGGGGGATGTAAATCTGTGGCGAGCAAAGCGAACCACGAGGCTACAATGCAGCTAAGATAAAACAAAATAACCTACACCTAGGTGAATTACAGATAAAATTAAAACCGTTGTGAGGGTATCTAACAACTTCCGCCCTCACTGAACATCACATCCTGTAATCAAAACTGAAGGGAATCTAGTCTCTACCGAACAATGAGCAAGACTGGAAATCCCAAACATGTGTGGCATGGGGATAGGGAGGGGAAGGATTAATGAGAGGGTACTGGTAGAAGGGCCCACAGTCCATATGAAGGTCACAACTGGGATGGGGGTTATTGGGGCGGTATAGCCTTATATACCCTGGTCCGGCTCAGATCACAGGATGTGTACCCTGGTCCGGCTCCAGTCACGGGATGTGTACCCTGGTCCGGCTCCGGTCGCGGGATGTGTACCCTGGTCCGGCTCCGGTCGCGGGATGTGTACCCTGGTCCGGCTCCGGTCGCGGGATGTGTACCCTGGTCCGGCTCCGGTCGGGGGCTGTGTATCTTTTTACTAAGCCTTGGGTATGAAGTACCAGCCAATTGGCTCCTAGATGCCATTTCCCAAACCAGGCCTGCAACGAGAAAGTGGGGAGCTACCTGGGTGTTACATTATACATACCTCCCAACTGTCCTGATTTTCGTGGGGTAGTCACACATTTTTGTGACTGTCCTTCGTCTCGTTCTTGGCCGGCAGTGTCCCACGGCATGGGGGGGGGGGGGGGGATGGAAAGAGAGAGTCCCCTGTCACTCACTGCTTTCTGCGTGCCTATTCACTGAAGGGAGGACACTGGGCAGGTACATAGTGCTGGCCCCACCCCCACAGTGGCGAGAATGGGGGTGTGGCTTTGCAGGAAGTAACTGGATTCTAAGTCGCGCCCCCTGTCCGAGGCCACAACCTCCTAATGTCGGGAACGTGCCTTTATCCCCATTTGGCATTCGGAGAAGTTGGGTGGTATACTTTATCTCTCTCCACGTTATCACTCTCCAAGGCTTAGCACAGAGAACCCTCCATCCTTATTATCCACACTAAAGTCCTGCTGGCAGCCAGTAGGCAGAATATGGGGAAGGGGGTGATCTGGGGTTATACAAAGCAAATGATCTTTATAAGCGCCCGATGGAGCTGGGTGGTCATATAAAGGTGTCCCACGGGACCACCCTCACCATACTGCATGGTAACCTTTGTCCGTTTTTCCGCTATGTAGGACAGAGGATGGGCACGTTTGGCACACCACGTACTGTGGAACTACAAAAACCAGCATGCCCTGCTTCAGTCTTCACATTCCCGAACAGGCATGCTGGGATGTGTAGTTCACACACCACATGTTTGTCTGGTTGTTATTGGATTAAACCAGCAGCACACAGTTATTATATTAACCTTGATTTCTGTGGTTATTAAATGGGGATAATAGCAATTATGTAAATGACCAATTACTGTCATTATATAGATGTTGTGTGATGTGAGCTGCAGATTCCCACGGCAGGATGTCACACCCCACATCACAGAGCCACCGAAACGTGTACTCGGCCGTCTGCACAAATATGGCCCTGATTTCATAGTACCTTCCGCCATGGGGCCGGTCCTTCTGCAGCGCAGCTGGTCTTTCTGCAATGCGGGCAGTCCTTCCGCCGCGAGGCCGGTCCTTCTTCCACGCTTCCATTGCATCTGCCGCGGGGCCGGTCCGTCTTCCACGCGGCCATTGCATCTGCCGCGGGGCCGGTCCTTCCTTCCACTTATATCAGTGGTCAGGGAACTCGGTCCTCATTACCCCACACAGTGCATGTTTTGCTGGTAACCCAGCAGGTGCACAGGTGTACTAATTACTCACAGACACATTTTATAAGGTCCGCAGCAGGTGGAGTTAATTATTTCACTTGTGATTCTGTGAGGAGACCTGCAAAACATGCACTGCGTGGGGTAATGAGGACCGAGTTCCCTCACCACTGACTTATATGAACCGTTATTTGAGCGCGCAGTCCAACAGCAATAGTAGATTGGGCATAGCGCTAATGGGAACATGTATTATATGGATTTGTAACAATTGGTTCCACACGGAGTGGTATGTATAGGTTGAGTATCCCTTATCCAAATATCCCTTATCCAAATTATTCCGAAAACCATAGTCTCCAAAATGTACTTCTTTTTTTTTTTTTGCTGAAAACCTTCTGGGTACATCTGTAACTGGCACTACTGGGAAAATAACCTATAACTGGCACTAAATATGTGCAAGGACAAGATTGCTGGGCATTCAAATTCAGTACCTGAGATAATACAATATACAAACTTTGTTTCATTTTTTAAAAAAAACATGCACAAATAAAATATATCGATGTGTGTTTCATGCTTTTGATGCGCTTGTACAACATAAATTCAAGAAACCGCATTGAAATCTAAAAAGATTCCAAAATACGGAATAATGTGTTATACAAAATTCTTCTGGTCCTGAGCGTTTCGGATAAGGGATACTCAACCTGTACTAAAGCTGGCCATACACTAGAGCGATATAGTGTATTGTCGTGGATTGTGTGCACATCGGTCCCACAGGTCGAGAGGTCGATCATACTGGCTGCACGTATAGTCTGTCGGCTTTGCTCGCAGTCAAATCCAGATCGTACAGTATGTGCTTTTAAAGCACCAACCATCACTCTTACGATCTGCATATGATCAGGTCATTCTGATGTATGCTGCCTTGTGCTATGGCATTTACTACAGTACCACTCCATATGTACTGATCTAGATAATGGCAGATGACTGTACAAA